>NC_064638.1:962422869-963622869 GCF_023864345.2 Schistocerca serialis cubense
TGAAGGGGAAACCAGAGGTGTGAAGGAAAAGGACTGGAGAGGTTTAGGGAATGGGGTACAGTTTAGAAAAGTCTCCCAGAACCCCAGGTCAGGGGAGACTTAACGGATGGGATGAGAAGGAAAGACTGATTCTTGGGGACTGCACCAGGCTTGATTTGAAAACCTGAGAGCTTAAAGGTTGAAGACAGGGTAATAGGGTAATATGCAAGACAGAGATTACTAATAAAACATCATGCACAAGTTAATAATAGTGAAAAGTTAAGTGCTTTGTATGTAACACAGGTGGAAGGGGAATGGCGAAAAGTTGACAGGTCATAAAATGAAATATCTAGAAAACTAAAATGTAATGAACAAAGGAGCAGTTACTGTGAATAAATGCTGAGACAAAATGGTTCAAATGGCTCTAAGCACTACGGGACTTAACATCTGAGGTCATCAGTCCCCTAGACTTAGAACTAATTAAACCTAACTAACCTAATGACATCACACACATTCTTGCCCGAGGCAGAATTAGAATCTGCGACCTTAGTAGCCGTGTGGTTCCAGACTGAAGTGCCTAGAACCACTTGGCCACAGCGGCCGGCAATGCTGAGACAGAAGGAATTAACGTAAACTATGGCCAGAAGGCTGGCAAGAACCAAAGACATGTTGTAGTGCTAGTTCCCACCTGATGAGTTCCGAGAAACTGGTGTCTGAGGTAAGAATCCATATGGTGTGTGTGGTGAAACAGGCACTGAGGTCATGATGTCATATTATACAGCATACTCTGCAACAGGATATTGTGTGTGGCCTGCATACACTCTCTGCCTATGCCCGTTCATCCTGATTGATAACGGGATGGTAGTCATGCCGATGAAAAGGCCGAACAGTGTATACGTAACTGGAGGTATATGACATGTGTCGTCTCACAGGTGGCTCCCCCTTCGATAGTGTATGTTTTGCCAGTTATGGGGCTGGAGTAGGTGGTGGTAGCAGGGTGCATAAGGCAAGTCTTGCAGGGGAGCAGCCACAGGGGTGGGAGCCACAGGGTAGGGAGATGGGTGCAGAAGGAGCACAGGATCTGACAAGGATATTGTGGAGAATGGGAGGAGGATGAAAAGCTATGCTAGGTGTGGTGGGCAAAATGTCAGACAGAATCGATCTCAATTCAGGGCATGATTTAAGAAAGTTGTGTCCTTGTCTGAGTAGCTGATTGATACATTCAAGACCAGGATAATACTAGGTGACAAGTGGTGTGGCCCAAAATTGTTTTTTGGAGGGAGCAGCAGTACCAGGATTGGTTGTGATGGCCCAGGAAATCTGCTTTTGTACTAGGCTGTTGGGATAATTATGTCCCATGAAGTCTGATGTAAGAGTGGTGGTGTACTGCTGTAAAGAGTCTGCATCTGCCAAGGCTGTATGGGAGGGAAGGCAACTGTCAAAATGTAAGTACTGTTGTTTGTACATTTGATGTGGACGAAAGTGTGTAGCTGGCCTTCGGTGAGGATGAGATCAAAATTAAGGAAAGTGGCATGGGATTTGGAATAGGACCATGTGAAATTTAATTTGGAGAAAGTATTTAGAGACTCTAGGAATTTTAACGGGACTAACCATGAGTCCATATGGCAAAGATGTTATCAATGTATCTAAACCACACCAAGGGCTGAAGACATCGATCCAAGGAAAGTCCCCTCCAAGCAACCCATGGAAAGATTGGCATAGGAAGGAGCTATACTAGTTCCCATAGCCATACCCCTGATCTGTTTGTATGTCTGCCCTCAAAGGTGAAGTAATTGTTGGTAAGTGTAAAGTTGATTAATGTGAGCACAAAGGATGTCATAGGCTTGGGATCAGGTGGGCATTGACTGAGGAAATGTTCAACAGCAGACAGACCACGTACTTGGAGGTCGGGGGGGGGGGGGGGGGGGGGCGGGGGAGGAGGGGGACGTTGGTGGTTGGTATAGAGGGAGATGGCATCAATGGTGACAAGCGAAGTGTGTGGTAGGAGTTAGGAGGGAAGCCTTTGTACTATGGGTTGTGAGTGTTGATCAACAGAGGCAGAAGGGGTGTACAGGCAGTACACAATATCCTGTTGCAGAGCACGCTGTACAACATGACCGTCATAACCTCAGTGCCCTTTTCATCACATGCGCCATCTGGATTCTTCCCCCAGACACCAGTTCATCAGAACTCCACAGCTGGGAACTAGCACTACAATACGTCCTTGGTTCTTGTCACCCACCTGACCTTAATTTATGTTAGCTCCTTCCATCTCAGCGTTTATTCACAGTAACTACTCCTTTCTTCACTACATTTTAGTTTTCTACATCTCTGTTACAAAAATGCACTTGCGTTGCACTCTTATAAACTCCTGCACAATGTTTTAGTAGTAATTTCTGTCTTGCATATTATCCTGTCTTCAACCTTTCAGCTTTTCATATCTCATCTGGTGCAGTCCCCAGCAATCAGTCTTTCCTTCTCATCCGGGCGACTTTTTTAAATTGTACCCCTTTCCCTAAATCTCTCCAGCCCTTTTCCTTCACCCCTCTTCCTTCCCCTTCAACTCTTCTGCCAGAAGAAGGAGCCACTGGCTCCAAAAGCTTGTAAAAGTTAAAGCCTTTTGTGTGTGTGTTCCCCTGCCACTGCTTGGTGAGTAGATTTTTTTGTCTATCCATTTACAATTCTAGAAGTTCTAAAAGATTTTTTCATTGTGACTAAGAAACACATCCTAACTTTAAAATGACCTTTCCTGAAGACAATGCCTCAGAAGCTCCCTAAAAATGGACTTAAATAATATCTGGAGGATGAGCAAAAAACTTCTGTGCCAGTGTACTGTATACCCATCTGCTACACTGCCAGATTTTTATAATCATTGTGTAAACCATGCTTTCTCCTTGTACTGTATTCATCATAGTCACTATTCCTTTTATACAACTCAGTATTTTTAGTGATGAAACACATAAGTGAAAAAATATATACTGATAAGTAATAGTATGCATTTTTGGTTTCCAGAAAAGGTTTCTACAATTCGATCTACAGCCTACTGTTAGCTCCTCCTCAGTTTTGGCAGTTGCAATGAACCGAATATAGTTAGTTTTATTAAAATTTAATGACAGTCCATTGACACTAAGCAATTTTACTAAATAAATGAGAATATTGTTAATAGTTCCTTGAAGATTTTCACACATATAACTATCAATCATTATGTTGGTGTCATCTGCAAAAATGGTGAAATTGCACTATATCTTTGTACAATGTTGTAGGTCATTTATAAATAAACAGTAAATGATCAAGAATGGGCCTCTGTGACATTCCACATGTGATTCTTTTCCATTCTGATGAAGCCAGACCACTCAAAAATTCTATTTCATATCTCTACTGTTCTATTTCATATCTTTGAGGTATGACTGTAACCACTTATCTGGTACACCACTTATTCCTAAATGGTTAACTTTCTGTAATAATATTTGATGGTTTACAGTGTCAAAGGCTTTTGATAAATCACAGGATAATCTTGTTGTCATTATTTTGTCATTTAGAGACCCCAGAACTTTATTTATAAAAGCAAAGATTACTAATTTGGTTGACAGATGCTTTCGGAAATCAAACTGTCTTTTGTTGAGAATATTAAATTTATCTAGGCGTTGAAAAATTCTTGTGCACATGAGACTTTCTAGTATCTTCGGAGAGTCAGTCAGAAGAGAAATAGGCTGTAATCTGTAACTCCCATTTTTTCACCTTTCTTGAAGAGGGGTTTCACAACCACATATTTGAATCTGTTAGGCTGTCCATAGCCCAGCCTCCTCCTTACTCCCACTACCTGATTGCCTCTCCCACCACATCCTGCTGCTCGCAGCTTCAGCAGCCAGAGGCAGAGGCAGAGACTGTAGTCGTGTGTGTGTGTGTGTGTGTGTGTGTGTGTGTGTGTGTGTGTGTGGTTTTTTTTTTTTTTTTTTTTTTTTGTCTAATTTTTGAAGAAGGCCTTGTTGGCCAAAAGCTCACTTTCCGACAGTCTTTTTGTTGTGCCTATCTGCGACTCAGCATCTTCACTATATGGTGTGTAGGAACTATCGTTTTCGTAATATTGTTGCATTTCATCCTGACTTTTCCATTGTTTGTTAGACGTATTATCTGCTCCATTGGAATTTTTATTCTTCAGGAAGATGATTGTCCTTTCAATTTCAGATATTTTGACAAGGCTAATGTGAATTTTATTGCAATTTTTGGGAATAATATTTTGCATAAGACTCAAGGCTTTATTAATAGAGGCCTTGCAACCTGTTTGTTCTGACATTGACAAGAAGTGTCTGTTGAAAATATTGGGTACGTTTTCATGTTTGCATACAAGATTTCCTTTATGTTTGATTTGGAAGTCTTCTAAAGTTCTTTTGTTCTTCCCCATTTCCCGTCTTCACCTTATTATTAGACGTATCAATTTCTTGTTAATGATATACTAATATAATGCTTTTGCTTTTGTAACAACTTCATTATGATCGTGTAGTACATTTTATAATAACCAATTTTTGTTGTGTCCTTAGACATTGTAACTGTAACGTAAAGTTCCCTCTTTGTTTTGTATGACTGTTCAGTTCCCTTTGTGATCCAAAGTTTGTTGAGGGATGTGAAGTATTGTTTCTGGCAAACGTTTTTGGAAAAACCTCTTCAAAGGGTATGAGAATTCATGTTAAATTTAATGCTAACCTCATCCACCCTGTATACTGGACTTCAGCACTGCTTCTATACTATTTAAGGATTTCCAGTGAGTCTCTCATCATTAATCTTATAGATTTCCAGGTGGTGGCTTTCTTGAGAGATGTTCTGTCACGCAGAATAAGGAACTGTCCATCACGGTCAGGTAGCCCATTCAAGACAGGGGTGACAGTGAAGTTATGGCACATACTTAAATCTATATATACATTGTCTATCAAAGTCTGACTCTCTGATGTGATCATAGTGGGAAAGTCAAGTACTGATATATGATTATATGTAATCATCAGCTGTTGAAGGTTTATTTTCTGGTTGCTTTTAGTTGGAACGTGTACATTAAAGTCCCCAAGTATGATAATTTCATTATTTTTAGAAAATAAAGCAGACAACGACAATTCTATTTTAACCAGATAGACCCTGTACTTAACCCCAATTGCCCTGTAAATTGTCACTACTACTACTGTTGTGCAACCTGCTGTTATTTCTATTTAATTGGATAGATAAAAAATCTACTCACTAAGAAGTGGCAGAACACACACATAAAAGACTGTTGTGATTGGCAAACTTTTGGAGCCAATGGCTCCTTCTTCAGGCAGAACGGTTGAAGGGGAAGGAAGAAGGGTGAAGAAAAAAAGAGTGGAGAGGTCTAGGAAAAGGGACAGATTTTGGGAAAGTCACCCAGAATCGCGGGTCAGGGGAGACTCACCGTACAGGATTCTACTGCACATGCTTGAAACTGTTGTTATAAACAGAATTTCCATACACAGATCTAAATATTACATTATTTTTAATAAATGCAGCTACACCGCCTCTTCCTTTGATGTCCCTACCATAGCAGCTAGCTATGTTGTAATCATCTAAATTTAACAGATCAATGTCATTTGTGATATGTTTATCATTCTTTATACACAAAGATCGTAACTGATAGCTGATCTACTCTGCTAAGTCCCCTTACGTTTTGGTGAAAGACAGACAAGCTGTGCTTGTTCATTAGGGTGGCAGTTATCTTGGAGGCTTCTCTTCCTTTGTGTTTGTAGTTAAAAAAATCCTTCAGATGACAGGGGCACACTATCTTCCATCTGCTTGCTGTTTCCTGTACTATATTAGTAGCTGCTTCATTTACCTTTCTTATTGCTTTTTCTTCTACAGGTGTCTTTGTTGTGTGTGGCTTCCATTTGTTGGTGACTATCAATAGATGAGTTTACTTCTGCAGGTTGCAAAAGTTGTAATTCATTCACCTCTGTCCTTTTAGAGCTCCAAGAATGCTGTATGCACTGTAACTGTTCATTGCACATTTCTGACATGGTTTTCACATCTTCGGTAATCTCATTTTTGACTGAGTTATGACAATTTGAAAATAGGTCTCAGCCCGAAACTACCCATCGAGTGAAAAAAAAGTAAAGTTTGGAATTTTGGACTGGTTTTTCATTGTTCTGTCCTTTTCGGTTTAAATCACTATGTCTGAATTATGACAGTATTGTTTGTTTCTGTCCTCTTGAGTTTAAACCATTTGGTTATTTGCAGCTGACTGATGACTTTATTGTTTCTAACACACCTACTGAATATATATTATTTCAGTCTTACTGTAATTTTGCTTGATCTACTTTCAAACTTACTTTATGAAGTTCATCTACTTATTGTTGAAGTTTATCTGCATTAGAGACAAACTGTAGAATGTCTTTAGCAAAATGTAGGTGGTCAGGGATGTTCCATTAACCTGTATGTCCATTCTTTCTTTTCCCTGTTCAAGGATATAAAATCTTCCTCTAGGCCTGCTGAGGATCAGTTCAGTGACTCTTCTTCCAAATCTATTTATTGTTGAAGTTTATCTGCATTAAAGACAAACTGTAGAATGTCTTTAGCAAAATGTAGGTGGTCAGGGATGTTCCATTAACCTGTACGTCCATTCTTTCTTTTCCCTGTTCAAGGATATAAAATCTTTCTCTAGGCCTGCTGAGGATCAGTTAGTGACTCTTCTTCCAAATCTTAGTAACACTCCATCCAACTGAAATGTAATTGAAGCTGTAGTATTGTCGTATATATTATTCAGTGTACTCACGTAGGTTGAATCTGCACCATGCTTCTCTGGGACTCTTAGTATGGATTTCATTGAAACCATGTCAAAATGGTTTTTCGAACTCTTTGAATCCCAGACAAAGTGGTAGTTTATACTCATCACTCTGTTCATTAACTTTGTTCACAACTAGCAGGTGTTCCACTGTACTATATTCTCTTCTAATGTCAGCTTGTTTCTTTGCCTGATTAAAACCTGTTTTTTTGGTGTGACTGAAAATAATTTTAATAAATATCTTGTACATTAGAGAGAGTATCCCATAGGTCTGCAGCTTTCCTTGTGTGTTGTCCATGTCTTTTCTTGTGAAACAAGCATTAACATCAGCACAGCATTGTTCTGGTTTTGGTGGACTGTCTACTTCCGCAGACATTCTGTAAAGAATTTTGCATATTTCTTTTCTATTACTTTTCCTCCAGTTTCAACTGTTCGTATTGGAGCCCAATTAACTTACAGAACTTACTGTTTCTTCATACCTCAAATGGCTTTGAAACAATGAGGGCCTTAACCCATAATATCATTACTTTCATTACTAACTATACATGTCTTTGATTCATCTCCTGAACTATACAAGTATTTAAATATATCTTCAAATGATTATACAATACTGTCTCTGTTGTTAGTTACTGTGTCATCTGCCACCTTAGCTAACAAAATGTGTTGTATATCCAGTGTAAATTTTTATTTTGTCTTCTTCATACTTTTATTGTTTTCAATTGTTCCTCATATCACATTTTCATTTTATTTCCTCGGCACCTCCTCAAAGGCATTTACGAATAGTTCAGCATATTCTACCAAGGCTTCATTAACATTTGCTTACAAATATGCCTTCTCTTGAATAGTTGTCATGTTTCATTTGATATTTTTCTTTTCCTTTGTTCTCTCTGGATTTGCAACATATTTTACTGTTTGCTTAAGAAGATTTGTTAAATAATTGGCCATTCTATCTATGTATATATAATCTTCAGTTTCTAAGATGTTGAATTTTTTGCTTAGTTTAATACAGAATACCTTCCTGTTCTTAAATAAATTTTCATCGTCTTCATTTCTGACGTCTTCCCTAATGAGTTTATTTCAATTCAGTTTTAAATCTCTTTTTAACCTGCTTCATATTAACCACTTGATATGCTAATGTGTTTTAGGACTACCACATTATATACAGTTTCTTTATTATGTTTGTTTGGGTAGGCATCTTCCACAGCAACTGCTATACACGGTGTCTCAGGAGGAACGGTCAATCTTGAGAGGTACAGTAGGAACGATCATTTGACGCAAGAAATTGCATATGGACATATGCCCTATTACAAATAGGTTCTGAGAAAAAAACATATTTAATGTACATCATTATTTATTTTCTGCATTATTCAATACATCATCGTGTTTGCTCATGTACAACAGTCTGTAAACATTAAAACATGAATTTTACAATCTATCAGTTGAAAAATACATATTTTTTATCAAATTCATCTCTAAACATTAAAGAATATGTCATACGAGAGCTATTGTGCAGGTTACAATAAAAGTTCAAATATGCCATCATCAACTTCATTGCATTTGTTCACTTTTGAGAGAACATGTTGTGTTGCTTATCTGAGTTCTTCTGCACGTTCCCTAACGAGGACAGCGGCATCCATGATGTGACAACGCAGTTCATTCTGCATATACACCTTTCATTTGTACACTTCATCTCAGACTTCATCTAGTCCAATAAACAAAAATCTAATGGCGTAAGGTCTGACAATGTTGGTCGTCACTTAATTGTACTACCAAGACCAATCTAGCAATTAGGGTAAGACACTTACATGTGCACCACCAGAACAAAAGGAAACGTACATTAAGTGTGTTCTATCTTGAAAACCATTTGGAATAGGACCTATGTCCATATGAGGTTTTTTTCTTTTTTTTTTCCTTCAAATAAAAATTCCTGCCACACCCCTGAATACTGATCATTCATCCTGGGACACTCTTATAACAATTAGCTACCACAAGAGAACCACCAAAGACAAGGCAATTGGCTACCCCAAGAAAACTGTCAAGTGGTGAGGCATTTGGAATTTATTCTTTTTACATATTTTGAAGACATCTGGTTTTTCTTCAACACTACCGCAGATATAGTCAAAAGATACTTGACATCACTTTCGCTGCTCACTTTTTTCAGCTTTTATAAATCCACTTTTCCTTTAGCTGCAAAAGGTTTCCCTGCATTTCACTTTACTTCTATGGAACACTGTTCAAATTAACTTCACACAAATTCAAATGTGATTTCACTTGCACTTAATTCAGTTCCCTTAGTCTACTATCACATTCTTTCATACACAGTGTTTATGTCACAAGAACTCACACATGTTTGTAGTGTTTATAACAACCCTACTTGTGACAGACTAGCCTCCCAGGGCTTAAAGAAATTGGAAAAACAGCTGACAACACTAAACTTTGGCAGAAATGTGCTCACAGTAGTTTCATTCCAGAACAAAGTGTTTCTGAATTTCAGAGTCTAAGACCAATGCAAGACTTTCACAAATTGATCACATGCCAGCAGACCCTTCAGTTCTTCATTCATCATTATCACTTACCAAGTCATATTGTGTGTTACCTGTGCCATAGTTGAATGGATAACAGGGGTTGAATTACCACATTGCCAGGACTACAAGTTGGTGAGCTGCCCATCTATTTTTGTTTTTCATAGCACAATCTATCAACATTATTACCTTAGCCATACTGATAGCTCCAAGATTCTTACATCTGCATTGGGCATTGTAATCTACTCAGGTTGGTTCCCTTGATTGTTATTAGTTGTAAGCAAGGGCTCTCCCCCAGTTCTTCATAGATTCACATTCTGCAGCAATGGTAGCAACAGAGAGGACTTTAATTTGGTCAATGGTAATAGTCAGGGAGACTCATTTGTACAATCTCTTCAAGACTGTCTTCAAACAGACTTGGATTAGTGACTATGACACCATTACAGTGCCAAAGACCTAAGAGAGTAATAATCAGTGTATGCCCAAAAAAAAAAAAAAAAAAAAAAAAAAAAAAAAAAAAAAAAAAAAAAAAAAAAAAAACATTCATGTGAAACATAGCCTTCTGTTTTCATACATGATACCTTGCAAATGGTAGCTGCAGGTGAAAAGCTAGATTGCACTTCCCTGGATCACCAAAAGCTATTCAACACTATACCACATTTTTGACTATGCGTGATCCTTGCCCAATGCACAATGGACATGAATGGATGCAGGTGATCAGACAAGATGCTTACGTATGTGTCACCTGTCAGAGTCATATCTAGACGTATCATGGGTCACATTTACTCTGACTGCACACACCCCTCACCATAACAGAGCCCAACTTGAACATCCATTCGATAAAATCTGAAATGAGACTTGTCCGACCAGGCAAAACGTTTCCAGTCATCAATGATCCAATGTAGGTGTTGAAAGTCTCAGGTGAGCCATAAAGCTTTGTGTCGTGTAGTCATCAAGTGTATATGAGTGAGCATTCAGCTCCAAAATCCCATATCAGTGATGTTTTGTTAAATGGTTCACTTGTTGAAGACCCAGCATTGAAATCTGCAGCAATTTATGCAATGGTTAACTTCTGTCACATTGAACAATTCTCTTCCAGTCATCATTGGTCCCATTCTTGCAGGATCTTTAACCAGCCGCAGCAATATCAGAGATTTGATGTTTTACCAGATTCCTGATATTCACAGTACACACGTGAAATGGTCATACAGGAAAATCCCCACTTCATCGCTACCTCAGAGATCCTGTGTACCATCGCTCATGCCTAACACCACATTCAAACTCACTTAAATCTTGATAACCTGCCATCGTGGCAGCAGTATCTGATATAACAACTGCAAAAGACAGTTTTTGTGCTATATAGGTGTTGCCGGCCACAGTGCTGTATTCTGCCTGTTTACATATCTCCGTATTTGAATATGCCTGCCTACACCAGTTTCTTTGGCCCTTCAGTGTATATACCTTACAGAGGCCTAATAAGCATGAGCATACCAGGACTTATAGACAGTTATGTTTTCCATACCACATATGTGAATGGAATAGGAATGAAAGTTGCAAATGGTATGAGGTACAGCCCCCTCCTCCACCCAACAATACAGTGTGCAGTGACTACTCATCCACACAGCAGGTGGGTCCCTCTCATCCTGTAGTCTGAATGACCTGACTTTTCTTTCTAACTTTCCCCGAGCAATCCTTCTCTCAGAGGAAGAAACAAGTAGTTTTGACAACTATGATTTGTTATTACTTTTATCTGTGTCTACTGGCAGTACTAAACTTTTGCCTTCTGAAGGTACGAGAAGGTCAGTAATCCTGTATCATAATTTATTAGTTTTCTTAACTGAATTTTCTTTTGACACCGTATATATGAAGAAAATAATCAATTTTTAAAAATCATAATGTAATTGTACAGATAAAAAATCTACTTACTAAGCAGCAGCAGGAAAACACGCACATAAACGTTATTATATATGGAAGCTTTCAGAGCCAGTAGATCCTCCTCCTGGCAGAAGGGCTGAAGGTGAAAGCAGAGGGGTGAAGGAAAAGGACTGGGGAGATATATAGGGAAATGGGTACAGTTTGGAAAAGTCACGCAGAACCCCAGGTCTGGGGAGACATACTGGACTGTATGAGAAGGAAAAACTGATTGTTGGGGACTGCACCAGGCAACTTTGGAAACCTGAGAGCTTAAAGGTGGAAGATAGGGAAATATGCAAGACAGATGATGATGTTGGATTTGTGGGGCACTCAACTGTGTGGTCATCATCACCCATACAAAGTCCCAATTTTTATGCAAGTCAAGTTTTTCAGAATCCAATCCACCCACTGTCATGAATGACAATGATGATGAAATGATGAGTGCAACACAAACACCCAGTCCCCAGGGTGCAAGACAGAGATGACTGCTACAAAATCATGCATGAGTTAATAAGAGTGGAAAGCTAGAAAACTAAAATAGAATGAAGAAAGGCATAGTCACTGTGCAGAAATGCTGAGACCAAAGAAATTAATGTAAATTTAGACAAGGTCACTAGCGAGAACCAAGGACTTGTCGTAGCTCCAGTTCCCACTTGCAGAGTTCTGAGAAACTGGTGTCTGAGGGAAGAATCCATGTTACATGTGTGGTGAAACAGGCACCAAGGTCATGACTGTCAAGTTTCACTGCATGCTCGGCAACAGGATATTGTGTGTTGTTACCGTCTGCCTATGCCTATTCATCATAACTGATAACTTGGCGATAGTCATGCTGATGTGAAAGGCTGAACACTGTTTACATAACAGCTGGTATATGATGTGTACTTTCACAGGTGACTCTCCCTTTGATGGTATACCTTTTACCAGTTACAGGGTTGGTACAGGTGATGGCTCGAGGGTGCATAGGGCAAGTCTTGCAGTGGGGACACTCACAGGGGTAGGACTCATAGGATAGGGAGATAGATGCAGAACGAGCATAGGGTCTGACAAGGATATTGCAGAGATTGGGAGGGCAATGAAGAGCTATTCTGCATGTCGTGGAAAAACTCAGATGGAATGGGCCTCATTTCAGGTCATGATTTTAGGAAGTAACGTCCTTGTTGAAGTAGCTGATTAATACATTCAAGACCGTAATACTACAGGGTGACAAGTGGTGTACTCCTAAGTTTTTTTTTTTTTTTTTAAGGGATTAGCCGTACCAGGATTGGATATGATGGCCCAGGAAATCTGCTTTTGAACTGGGATGGTGGGGTAATTATGTCCAGTGAAGACTGAGGTGAGAGTGGTGGTGTATTGCTGTAGTAAAGAGTCTGCATCTGAAAAAATACGTTTGCCACAAACACCAAGGCTGTATGGGAGGGAACATTTGTCATTCCGAATCCCATGCCATGTTCCTTGATGTTGATCTCATCCTCACCGAAGGTCAGCTACACACTTCTGTCCACATTAAACATACTAACAAACAACAGTAATTACATTTTGACAGTTGCCATCCCTTTCATGTCAAAATGTTCCCTCCCATACAGCCTTGGTATTTGACACAAACATATTTGTTCAGATGCAGACTTTTTATAGCAATACACCGCCATTCTCACCTCATCCTGTAGTGGATGCCATTACCTGACCAACCTAGTTCAAAAGGAGATTTTCCGGGCCATCACATCCAATCCCTCCAAAAAAATGACTTAAGAGTACACCACTTGTCACCCAATATTATCTTGGCCTTGAATGTACAAATCAGCTACTTTGACAAGGCCACAACTTCCTAAAATCGTACACTGAAATGTGGTCCACTCTATCTGAGATTTTGCCCACTACACTTAGAATAGCTATTTGTTGCCCTCCCAATCTCTGTGACATCCTAGTCAGACCATGTGTTTCTTCTGCACCCATCTCCCTACCTATGGCTATTATCCCTGTGACTGTCCTCGATGCAAGACTTAGCCTATGCATCCTCCAACCACCATCTGTAACAGCCGTGTAACTGACAAAATGTACAGTATCAAAGGGAGAGCCACCTGTGAAACAATGCATGTCATATACCAGCTATTAAGTAAACACTGTTCAGCCTTTTGTATTAACTTGACTACCAACAAGTTATCACATAGAGTGAATTGGCGTAGGCAGAGGATATATACAGGCAACGCACAATATCCTGTTGCAGAGTATGCACTACAACATGACAGTTGTAACCTTGGTGCCTGTTTCAGCACATGTGCAATCTGGACTCTTGCCTTAGACACCAGTTTCTCAGAACTCTGCAGGTGGGAACGGGAGCTACAACATATCCTTGGTTCTCACCACATTAATTTCTTTGGTCTCAGCATTTCTCCACAGTAGCTTTTTCTTTCTTCACTCCATTTTAGTTTTTTACATCCTTTATTTTCTGACCTGTCTATTTTTCACTGTCCCTCTATAACCTCTATCACATACAGTGTACTTAGTTTTCTGCTCTTTTAACTCAGACATGATATTTTAGCAGTAATCTCTGTATTGCATATTATCCTGTCTTCCTCTTTTAAGCTCTCAGGCTTTCAGATTTCGCCCAGTGCAGTCTCCAGCAATCAGTTTTTCCTTCTCATCCTGTCCGGTAAATTTCCGCTAGCCCACGGTTCTGGGTCACTTTTCCAAACTCTAGCCATTTTCCTACATATCCCCAGTCCTTTTCATTCATCCCTCTTCCTTCCCCTTCAAACCTTCTGCCAGAAGAAGGAGCCAATGGCTCACAAAGCTCGCATACATAATACTTTTTATATGTGTCTTTTTCTGCTGCCGCTTAGTGAGTAGATTTTTTGTGTATCAAATTACAGTGTATGTGGAGATGTATATTAGTCAAGGAAGGAACTGAATATGGCTTTGTAAAAGAATTCATTTCTCCTGAACAGTTGAGTGCTGAAAAACCTGTATGTGGATAGTAAGATAGACATTTAAACGCTGTTTCTCCCAAATATGAGCTCAGTGTATTAACCACTGCACTGTGTAGTGCTTTAGACCAGGTTTCGCATATTTCAACAAGGAATCCAGTCAGATATTGAAGAGTGCATTACTTTATTGTGGATCACATTCCTTACTAACATTTTCAATGCTCAGTTATCAACATATAATACTCATAATTTTAATAGCAAACTTTGGAATACTATTTTTGCTACCTATACCTGTACATACTCATACTATTCAGCTTATATTCTTAGCGCAAAGAAATAATTAACAAACTGTAGTTACAATCACATTTGGAACATGCAAACATTTAGAAATAATAGATTTTGAAGCAATTTAAACAACAATAGCATTCAGTTTAGCTTCATAATAATCATAACATTTGTAACAGACCAAAAGGCCATCTGAATTGATACATGATATTAATGAACTGTAATTTAACAAAATAAATAACTTGAAAATTTGCTTATTTACAAAATGTAACAACTTGTGGGCATTTATAGTTTATCAGGAAGCTTAGAAGACAGTGTAACAAAGCAGATGGATCTGTCCAGCTGATATGTTTTTTTTCCTCACAAAATTCAGTTATTTATTTATTTCTTTTTGAAAATTTTGGATATTTTCAATATTACCATTTATAGGACATGTGCACAGTATCTAAAAATCTTGAATACTGTCTAATGACATATTAATCTTAACTTAATTATCTATTTCCCTCTTTTGATTATTTAGAATCCAATAAATATGATTATTTTGCCTAAAAACTGTGCTAATTACAAAATATCAGTAATTTCAGAATTCGTTGTCACTGTAGACATGTAAACATATGCCTGATTACTAACTTCCTGATGAAGCACATGAAAAAGCTACATACATAACTAAAGGATTCATACACTCAGTGATGAAAATATGTTAGCAACTCTTGCATTCATTTAGTTTCTAAGTAATTAAGATCCTTAGTTAAAATGCTGTTACTGAAACAGAATTCTACAGGGTGATTCAAAAAGAATACCACAACTTTAAAAATGTGTATTTAATGAAAGAAACATAATATAACCTTCTGTTATACATCATTACAAAGAGTATTTAAAAAGGTTTTTTTTCACTCAAAAACAAGTTCAGAGATGTTCAATATGGTCCGCTCCAGACACTCGAGCAATATCAACCCGATACTCCAACTCGTTCCACACTCTCTGGAGATGTTAGAGAATTGGCTGTTCCCTCAGCTCGAACAAGAAGCACAACAATTCATATTTCAGCAGGATGGAGCGCCACCACATTGGCACTTATCTGTCTGTAACTACCTGAACGTCAACTACCCGAGGCGATGGATCGGCCGCCAGGCAGCCCGTGACAGAGCACTTCATCACTGGCCTCCAAGAAGCCCTGATCTTACCCCCTGCGATTTTTTCTTATGGGGGTATGTTAAGGATATGGTGTTTCGGCCACCTCTCCCAGCCACCATTGATGATTTGAAACGAGAAATAACAGCAGCTATCCAAACTGTTACGCCTGATATGCTACAGAGAGTGTGGAACGAGTTGGAGTATTGGGTTGATATTGCTCGAGTGTCTGGAGGGGGCCATATTGAACATCTCTGAACTTGTTTTTGAGTAAAAAAAAAACCTTTTTAAATACTCTTTGTAATGATGTATAACAGAAGGTTATATTATGTTTCTTTCATTAAATACACATTTTAAAAGTTGTGGTATTCTTTTTGAATCACCCTGTATATTAAGGCAAATTAACTAGCAAAATTTGATAGAAATCATTTTTGTATCTAAAAGACCTTTTCAAAATGAAATTCCCTCTATTCAGTTACTCAGAAATATGCATCTTTAATTTTAATTCATGGAACTCCAGTAAACAATAATAGCTAACTTCAGTTTTAATTAATGTAAACTTATCAAAGAGGCATGTTGAAAGCCATTTTTAATGATTCTGCTGAAGGTTATGGAATGTACGAGATCTGTGTCCATCAATGCTGGGAAATGTACTGCCAATGATTTAGTACAGACTACAAGTTGGAAAATGTACTGGGTTTTATCTCAATTTCATGTCTGGCAGTTCAGTCCATGATCCAGTAGCTGGTTTTAACGATTTACTGTGAACTTGTAAGTATTCACAACAACAGTGTTATTGTCCTAATAATGGCTAATGCAAAACTGTTACAATGGCATTAGACTGAGAAATGTGATATTTCCAAATGATAATTACAGTCCATATTATCTTCATACTGTGTTTTAGGGGTATAATTCTGAGACTGTGTTAAATAATTGTTTGCTACACTTAAACTTTTATGAATAGTTACTTCAGTTTTAGGTTACTGCCCTAAGACAATACTACAGGACATCAACAGAGTGTAGTATGTGGCTATCCACTTATCTGTGCATAAATTAAGTAAATGAGACTCAAATTGGCCATAAACAGTGGTTTATCCAACATCCATGTGCATGTAAAGTGTTTTAAATGCAGATCTGGTGCAGGCTATGTTACTGACAAATGGCCTATTTTCAATACTAAGGTTTCATCAGATTTGATGGAAGCACAGCTACTGAAGGCGTATTTGTACAGGTAACAGCATTTGTACAGGTAACAGCAAGGCTACAGTGGGCCATATGCAACAAACTTTAAATCTCAACAGTCTTGCTGTACTGAATTGTTATCAAACTGTGAAATATTTAAACTGTCTTTCAAAACATCATTGATTTAGAATATCACTGATATCAGAATTATATTTTGATTTGTATACTTCTAAAGTAACATACAAAACTCAGAAATGTACTTGCAGAGAAATGCAAACTTAAAAAAATAATTTTGTCAAAAGAATTTTCAGTACAACTACCACAGCCATGTCCACTGGCCTGTTAAACACAGGAACTATAAACTGTCTTTCTGTAATGAACGATCATTACTTAAATGTAGAATTATTACACGAAAATCACCAACTTTTGTTCACTTTTTGTCACAAATATTGTCTTCCATTCATCAACCATGTAAGAAGTTTAAAATACAATCATTTATTTCATTTTGGACTACGTCCACCATGTTTGATGCTCTGAAGTTAAAGAGTAGAAGATTTTTGGGTGTTAAAGAAGGCAGACGTATTTTCATAGTCCTCATATATGTATTATGCAACAGTGGAGCCAACTGCGAAATGTTTTATCACACTGAGTTAGAATGAATCTGCTGATTGAATAAATGAAAATCATCAACTGAGATCATAAGGCCAATGTTTTTTAGGCTAAATGCATTTTATACAAAAACTACACAAAGGAAATTTAGAGTGTGGAGCACACAAGTATGTAGTTCCACCACCTATCAGCACATCATATCTCAAGATATGTATATACAAACGTTCAGTTTTTCTCACACAGCATGGATCTGGTAAAATTACAGTCTTGTCATGCATGAAAGAGACATGCCAATTTCCAGTTGAGAAACTGGGAAATGTTGGGACTGTCAGTAAGCAAAAGAACAAATATCATGGAATTCCCAGCTTCAGTTGAAAAACAGATTAGGAATTATTGGAATATAGTAACTTAGATAAAAAGATTATTCTGGACTTTTTACAGCAAAGACAGTCTTTAGATGCAAAATTACTATAACTCCTGAATGGAATATGAGAGGAGAAAACATAACAGATCTTCTGGGCTACAAACTATCCCCCATCTTCATTACATTCATGGAATCTGAAGGGCAAAAGGCATCACTACTTTAATTTTCATCCTTCATTCAAAGGCAAGAGGAAATGATAAAGAGGAGAAATTGGTAATGTTCCCAAAGAACTAGAGAAGAAACTTAGCAATACGCACAGTTAGAAATATTAAACACAACAAAAATGGCAAAAATTAGGAAAATATTTGTCTGAAGTATGTGTGCATACCCCACTATAAGACTTCTAAAAAGATACTGGATTTGATTTACAGGTGTCAGATGAGTGGAGACTGGGCCATGCTGAAAGGTAGTGTCTCTGAAAGTGGGTAAATACCATTATAACATAAAAACTCAACAATCAGATACAAAAATGACAGCCAATTATGTGTCTTTGAAGAACTTAATGCTTTGTGTAACAGACACTGTTGTGTTTCTTAATCTTCAGATTCTAGACATTATAGTCCTGTTTGTACATAGTCTACAATGGTTTTATAGGGAGATCCAGACTTAATATAATAGTGAAAGAAACAGTGTCCTTGTGCAAAGCTTGGTAATATAAATGTTCACACTTTACACAGTGTATTTCGTGATTCCATAGCGGATGAATATCCTCCCCTTAGATGATACGTATATCTAAACATATCCCACAATAAATCTACTTTGTAATTTAATGAATCACAAATCTCCCCCCTTTATTTACTCTGTTTCTTCCTAAGTGGTTACATACATGTAGCTTGCTGTCACTTTTTATTTTCCAGTCTATTCTTATAACAGTGCTAAAAATTACAATCCATTTAACCACTTTCCAATGGAATTCACAGCATTTGGCATGCAATTATTTCATTCCACTTCCATTTGTCTCAAAGCTGAAGCAAATGCACATTTTCATTTCTGACATTTTTTATTTGTTTCCAGTTTGATAATGTTCCACAAAATGTTTTCTTTAATCTTCAACTTAATTTTCAAACTTGAAAAGTCTGGACTGCTACTGACTATCTAACTGTACAATAAAAAGGACAATGCACCATATTTCCAAACAGCTTGCTTTTATTATGAATAAACGCCTAGAATTTGGAGTTTTCCCAGGCCAGCTCAAAATTTCAAAAGATAGATCTACATACAAAAAGGGGGAAAAGAACTGGAGAACTACAGACCAGTGGCTACTGTTAGAATCTTTTCCAAAATATATGAAGTAATTTTTCACATACAGCTTAGTAACCACTCTGAAAAACCTGATCTTCTTTGTAGTAAGACAGCATGGAAGAATGCGGAAGAAATACTACTTCTGCAGTGCTTAAAATTGTTAATCAGACATTAAACAGAGCTGAAAATAAGAATACGATTTCTCTTGAGCTATGTGGTTTGAGTAACATACTTGACTGTATTTTCTTTCACATCTTACTAACAAAACTACAATACTATGGAAAGAATAATATAGAATTAGAAATAATTAACACTTTTCTTATAATTATATTTCCCTTGAGACATTTCTCACCTTTATCTACAATAATGATGGAAGCTGAATAAATGAATTAAAATTTGTGCCACAGCCTGGACTTGAACCTGGATCTCCTTGCTTACAAGGCAGGTATGCTGATCATTACACCACCACAGCACTATGGCTAACATTACTGCAAGGACTATCAAAGTCCAATGCCCTCCCCAACACAAACTTCAATTCATATCTTAAGCTTATTTTCCCCCTATGTTGTCACTATTGCCAGGGCTTTCTGGCACTGAAATAACACACCAGCATTGGATGTAATGGGGAAATCCTGTACCTCAGGTGAACTTATAATTAAATTTTCCTCGAGACATTTAAGTCTCATCTTTACCTATGATAATAATAGAAGACAGCTTGTGTCTTCTGTTGAAGAAAGTCATGTCTGGTGTGCCTCATGGCCCTGTCCTCGGACCATTCTTCTTCAATGCTGCAATGATGTACTACTGAGTCAGAAAAAGATGCTACAAATAACAAGTAAGGTTGGTCCAAAGGAACACAGCTGTCCTTTATTCACTAAGATCAAAATATTGACAGTGATAAATCTTTATATCTATGCATCACTGATATATGCTAAAACAACGTAACAAGAGTTTAACACTGGAGAGAGTATACTATGTCATGACACCAGAAACAGAAAGAATATTGATATTACTCGGCACAGGCTGACAAAGCAGGCAACTCCCACAAAGTGAACTGTCTGAAAATCTTTTAATCAATTATCACATTCTGCACTCAATACACCTCTTAATAATTTTGAAAGTAAGTTGTGTGATCCATTATACAGTTTAGCAGAATTTTGGACACTTGAAGTGTAGAATCTCAGTTTTAATACTATGACTGCAATTCTGTACAACTGGTTAATGTAGGATAAATAATCTGCACATGTAATGTGAACATTAATTAATAAGTGATTGCTATTGTATCATTTCATCAATATACAATCTACTCCGCTGCATGTGGTCAATGGCAAACAAAGAATATGAACCTGAATCTATGAGTATTTTATTATTTTCCATGTTGCATATGTTTTACCTATTTACAAAAGTCCTTAAAATTCTCTCCTCTTAGCGTAATGGATTCCAGATGTTATCTATCCTTTCTCCCCAATTTTATCTTATTGAAATATTCTGTCTCAAACATTATTTATTTGTATGTTTCCCTTGAAGAATATTTTTTCATATTCTCTATCTTTACTCTTGTTATTCAAACTCTGTAGTCAGACAAACCATTTACTGTAACTTGCAATCTGTTTTTAATTACCACTGGTTGAAATTACACTGAAAATCAGCTTCTAGGGTAGCAGGGCAGGATATTGCCTGTCTGTAAGGCTCTGGCAAAGTTACAAGCATATTCAAAGTTACAAGCATATTCAGATTGCTGCTGCTTTTGTTGTAGATGTGACACCTGTGGATGCCAAGGCTGCAGAGCTTTCTTTGGAATGAGTCTGTGAGAACTTTCAAAACTGGTGGTACTTTTAGTGGTGGGTGCCTTCCCATATCCCCCAGTCTCTCTCTCTCTCTCTCTCTCTCTCTCTCTCTCTCTCTCTCTCTCTCTCTCTTTCCCTCACACTATCTCCTTCTCTACCTGATCAGTTTTCTAGTTTACTGATTGTTACCTACCAAAATTCATCCACAATTTGCCACTATCTAACAATCATTGGTTACCTCCATTTCCACACCCAAATATACCACTACCCCATCCATGCTGTGCATGGCATTCCTTTCCCCATTTGTCCCAATTTTTCTCTCCCCCCACTCACACTCACTCTGCTGGGCAACCACAGGGGATGGGGACTAGGGGAAGGAGTGGGCGGGTGGTTGGGGTGAGGGAGGGAGGCAGGGTGGGATGGAGGGTGGGGAAGGGGGAGGGGAAGGGACGGAAGGGAGAGGAAGGAGGGAGGGGGGGGGGGGGGGGGGAAGAGAGAGAGAGATATTTGCACATAGCAACAATGTACCAAATCATACAAATGTTCAGGCATCATAACTTTGCTTTAGAGTAAAAGTTACAGATGGCTAAACTGTGATACCTGTTAAAGTATTTTGATAAATTACTTTTAACTTATTCATTACCATAAAAACAGTATATTCTACAATAACAATAATCCCTGCCTTAAAACTAATTTATTCATTTAGAGTAAGTTGAAACAGTAAGAAGAAGAATTACAAACATGGGTAGGTCTGACTATAGATACTCATATTTGGGAAATTGAAAACAGAAAAATACAATAGATAAATACAGAACCATCATTTTACAGTAACACTTTGGCAACAAATCCTGAACACACCCAGCCATGACACACTATTCAAAAGACCATGCCGAAGTATATCTCAGCCCATGATGTTTCACTATGCACAAGCCACTATCACTCGAAAACTGGACTGGCTTCATATGAGAACAATGTAGGGATGTCACAATAGCTGTCCCTTGGCACTTGGCAGGTGCTGCCCTCTATTGTCAATTCATAGAATTACATCAACAGAATCAATAGCAAACTTAAGAGTCAGTGTCAAGACTAAGTCAATGTGTGCTAGGGTTGTTGCAATAATTGTGTGTGAACTCACTAGGTTTTGATGTTCTCTACAGTTCTGATATAAATGTGTCACATTTGTTGAGGGAGAACTGGATTGGAGGGAAAAATATCTAAGTGGCCAATAGTCTGAAGAAATTGGTGAAGGACTCTTCCGGAAAGGTACAACACTGACTCAAGAAGTTTTTCCTTGTGTAACATTGGCAATAGGCTTGTAGTACGGCACTTTCCTTATAAAACTGTTGGAACTGAGTTAAAGCAGCAGCCAACATGGTTTCCAAGATATGTTTAACTGACTCACAAAGCAAACACAAAAGAAACAAGTTGGTATTGCCCTGATTGTAACATATGTCTCTGAATGCTAAAATGTTTCAGACTTTTCATACAAAGACCAATTACATGCAAAATTGCTGAAGATTGTATCTCAAACAATTTTTTTTTTATTTTTATTATTTTTTTTTTAGGATAGTTATACTTTCCATTATTATTATTGTAAAATTTGTAATCTATCACAGATCTAAAATAAAGATGAAAATAAACCTTGAAGCTTGGTATTTTCAGTATGTATTGCCCTTTAAGATATATCAAACTAAGATGTGACAGTAACATTTTAAATTACGTAAATGGCTGATTTTCTGGACCAGTCTTTTCCTAAGTGGCAGTTGGCTTTCTGCACAGCCTAAGGTAAAATGAAATCTACACAGACACTTTTGTAAGCAAAAAGTTTATACTTACATCAATGTATAAAATAAATCAATGTATAAAATAAATAAGTTATGGCATGAAGTTTATTTCATGGTGAAAGGTAAAAATTAAATCTACTCTAAGAGGTAAACTTTGTGATAAGCTACAATGAAATGGCTCCATACAGTGACTTTGGCTTAGCTGGGGAAGTTTCCCAGTAGCATTTTGTGGATGTCTTACTGAGAAAGAAATTACTGTGTGATAAATTAAATTCAAATAATTGAAAATTTTCATTGTTACTCAAACATAATTTGTCATACACAAACATGTCATCTATTTGTTTCATTTTTTATACTTGCCATGTTTCCTTTACTCCACTGCAACTCAGCTTCTCAAGTTTAAGAAACTATTTTATAATAAATATTGTATCTGGCCATGGAAAACAAATAAACTAATTATTTAACATAATTTTATGTCTTGATGGCTGTTGTCAACACTGGCTACAACCTAAGAATGAAAATATTGTAACTGTCAAATGACTTCAGGCTGTAATACCTATACTTAGGATGCAGCAGACTAATGAGTCTTTCACAGTCGCCGGTATCAGTTATTCATTTCAAGATACGTTCTCTTCCTAGTTAGTTAACTCAAACTTGTATATTACGTTGGCCACAACTAAGATTATTACTATCTCTATCTTGTTGCACCACAAATGCTGTTTCTGAAGACTTTCCAGTGAATATACCAAGTCTTAAAGACTTGGTATATTCACTCCTTTCTGAATGATATAATGATAATGCCACATTATGCCAAGACTTACCCTTGCATGCCAAGGTAAAAGGTTGCTGCGTTAAATCTGGACAGTCCACGACTTCAACAATGACGTCTGCAAAATTGCTTGTGAGGCCACTGCCAAGAACTGAAAAGTTACATCCAAAGATGCTTTACAACTATAATGAGATAATGCATGCAAAAATTAATTGTAAGAAAATAATTTTGTACTGAAACTTTTGAGCTACATTGTTAACGTATGATCATCTATTAACAACGTTGATGAAACAGTACGCCTCTGAGTTTAGTGACATTTTATCTTATTTGTTTAAGCATTCTTTTATCAGTGGAATTTTTCCTCAATTGTTCAAATATGCTGAAGTTCAGTCTTTGAATACGAAATGAGGTAAGAAATACCATCAATTCCATCCAGTTTCACTTTCGCCCACAATCTCAAAAAGTTTGGAAAAGGTAATATAGAGTCACCCTTTTTAACCATCTCATCACAAATAAAATATTATCCCTATCACAATTTGGATTTCTAAAGGGTTTTGATATTTAGAAGGCTATCCACATATGCACTGAAAATGTACTTAATTCATTAGAAAATAAATTACAGGCTGTTGATATATTTTGTGATCTGTCAACGGTATTCTACTGTGTAAATCACACTATCCTTTTAAGTAAATTAGAATAGTGTGGTGTAACAGGAAGTGCTGCAAAATGGTTCAAACCCTATATCTCTGACAGAAAACAAAGGCTGCCAACAGGAAAGAGACTTGTATTAAGCTATTTGGCATCATCCACCTGAGAACCAATAACATTTTACATCCACCAAGGTTCCACCCTAGACCCTTACCTTTTCTTGTGCATATCAAAGACCTTTCATCTGTAACATTAACAGCGCCAAGTTTTTTTTTGTTTACAGATGATACGAACATTGCAATGAATAGCAAATCAAGTATGGCCTTAGAAGATTGGCTAATTAATTTTTCGTGGACATTAATAAACGGTCCATAGCCAATTCTGTGCCACTAAACATTGAAAAAACATACTATATGCATTTTACATCTTGTAAAAAGTTTCCTGCCAGTTAATGCCTAAAATATGATGACAAGCAGATAGAGGAAGTTGATAGTGCTAAATTCTTCGCATTACAGCTTGATAATAAATTTAACTGGAAGGAACATACCACAGAGCTGCTGAAAATTTAAAGTCAATTACTTTGGTTCAGAAAGGTGTCTACTAGTCAGCAATACATATTTTCAGTAACATGCCAGTAGCCATAAAAAAAAATTTAACTAGCAATAAAGTTCAGTTTGAGAAGAGTCGAAAGGATTTATTGGTGGCCAACAACATCTACCTTCTACTCCATGGATGAATTTCTTTGCAGAACCGACAGATGTGTGTATGTCATCAATAATATCACATAATATGAATACTGAGAACAATCTGACTTCTGTACAAATTTTGTGTAGTAATGCGATCACTAAAATTTTTTTTTTAATTTCATTTATTTATTTATTTATTGATGATGGATGGATACAATAGCCTAAGAATTATCATATGTACCTAAGTGTACTGAATATTTAATATTTACTGCCAAGTTTTATATCCTGTTAATTGTTTTTTCCACATCAACAAGGTCCATTTTACTTGGGATCTGTGGAAGGTACATTAGCATATTTGCTCTTGTTCTGTAAATATTTGTTGCATATTTATTTTCTGACATGTTCCCCATCCCAGAGGATCTCCTCACTGTGGATAAATTGGAACAAAAAGCACATCTAACCTAATTTAAACTAATCTCAGACCAAAAATCAAACAATGGAAAATCCAGGATGTTGTTGTTGTTTTGGTCTTCAGTCCTGAGACTGGTTTGATGCAGCTCTCCATGCTACTCTATCCTGTGCAAGCTTCTTCATCTCCCAGTACCTACTGCAGCCTACATCCTTCTGAATCTGCTTAGTGTATTCATCTCTTGGTCTCCCTCTATGATTTTTACCCTCCACACTGCCCTCCAGTACTAAATTGGTGATCCCTTGATGCCTCAGAACATGTCCTACCAACCGATCCCTTCTTCTAGTCAAGTTGTGCCGCAAGCTCCTCTTCTCCCCAATTCTATTCAATATCTCCTCAATAATTGTGCGATCTACCCATCTAATCTTCAGCATTCTTCTGTAGCACCACATTTCGAAAGCTTCTATTCTCTTCTTGTGTAAACTATTTATCGTCCATGCTTCACTTCCATACATGGCAACACTCCATACAAATACTTTCAGAAACGACTTCCTGACACTTAAATCAATACTCGATGTTAACAAATTTCTCTTCTTCAGAAACGCTTTCCTTGCCATTGCGTCTACATTTTATATCCTCTCTACTTCGACCATCACCAGTTATTTTACTCCCCAAATAGCAAAACTCCTTTACTACTTTAAGTGTCTCATTTCCTAATCTAATTCCCTCAGCATCACCCGACTTAGTTCGACTACATTCCATTATCATCGTTTTGCTTTTGTTGATGTTCATCTTATACCCTCCATTCAAGACATTGTCCATTCCGTTCAACTGCTCTTCCAAGTCCTTTGCTGTCTCTGACAGAATTACAATGTCATCAGCGAACCTCAAAGTTTTTATTTCTTCTCCGTGGATTTTAATAACTACTCCGAACTTTTCTTTTGATTCCTTCACTGCTTGCTCAATATACAGATTGAATAGCATCGGGGAGAGACTACAACCCTGTCTCACTCCCTTCCCAACCACTGCTTTCCTTTGATGTCCCTCGACTCTTATAACTGCCATCTGCTTTCTGTACAAATTGTAAATAGCCTTTCGCTCCCTGTATTTTACCCCTGCCACCTTCAGAATTTGAAAGAGAGTACTCTAGACAATATTGTCAAAAACTGTCTCTAAGTCTACAAATGCTAGAAACATAGGTTTGCCTTTCCTTAATCTTTCTTCTAAGATAAGTCATAGGGTCAGTACTGCCTCACTTGTTCCAACATTTCTATGGAATCCAGACTGATCTTCCCCGAGGTCGGCTTCTATCAGTTTTTCCATTCGTCTGTAAAGAATTCGCATTAGTATTTTTCAGTTGTGACTTATTAAACTGATAGTTCAGTAATTTTTGCATCTGTGAACACCTGATTTCTTTGGGATTGGAATTATTATATTCCTCTTGAAGTCTGAGGGAATTTCGCTTGGCTCATACATCTTGCTCACCAGATGGTAGAGTTTTGTCAGGACTGGCTCTCCCAAGGCTGTCAGTAGTTCTAATGGAATGTTGTCTACTCCCGGGGCCTTGTTTCGACTTAGGTCTTTCAGTGCTCTGTCAAACTCTCCACGCAGTATCATATCCCCCATTTCATCTTCATCTAGCTCCTCTTCCATTTCCATAATATTGTCCTCAAGAACATCGCCCCTGTATAGACCCTCTATATACTCCTTCCACCTTTCTGCTTTCCCTTCTTTGCTTAGAACTGGGTTTCCATCAAAGCTCTTGATATTCATGCAAGTGGTTCTCTTTTCTCCAAAAGTCTCTTTAATTTTCCTGTAGGCAGTATCTATCTTACCCCTCATGAGATAAGCCTCTACATCCTTACATTTGCCCTCTAGCCATCCCTGCTTAGCCATTTTGCACTTCCTGTCGATGTCATTTTTGAGACGTTTGCATTCCTTTTTGCCTGCTTCACTTAATGCATTTTTGTATTTTCTCCTTTCATCAATTAAATTCAGTATCTCTTCTGTTACCCAAGGATGTCTACTAACCCTTGTCTTTTTACCTACTTGATCCTCTGCTGCCTTCACTATTTCATCCCTCAAAGCTACTCATTCTTCTTCTACTGTATTTCTTTCCCCCATTCCTGTCAATTGTTCCCTTATGCTCTCCCTGAAACTCTGTACAACCTCTGGTTTAGTCGGTTTATCCAGGTTCCATCTCCTCAGACTCCCATCTTTTTGCAGTTTCTTCAGTTTTAATCTACAGTTCATAACCAATAGATTGTGGTCAGAGTCCACATCTGTCCCTGGAAATGTCTTACAATTTAAGATCTGCTTCCTAAATCTCTGTCTTACCATTATATAATATATCCGAAACCTTCTAGTATCTCCAGGGTTCTTCCATGTATACAACCTTCCAGGATGGAATGTAACAATATTATGAAAAGGAAAGTTGCCACTCACCATATAGTGAATATGCTGAGTCGCCTCTGCCTAACTGTGAGTCAACACCTCCGCTACATAGTGCAGGGCAACTCTGCTTTGCATAATACTGCTAATCTAAGACCAAGTCTCCTCAGCCAGCTGGCTTCTATTGGTATCAAATTCTGAAGATTATTGTTCCAAGTATGGCTGTCCTAAGTTTAATGTATGGTGACAACATTATGTTGATTTACTGGGGCAACAAAAAGTGATAAACATGGATGTTTCTACATTCTCAAGTAATCACACTGATGAAAACAAACTGGAAAACTATATACTAGGCCTCAAAAACATTTATGTATGCTTATTGTTGCCATAAGAATAACTGGTGGCTTTAAAGACATATTTTCATTCAGAAGAAATGGGGTACTGTTGAGGTAACTTCTCATTTAGGGACAAAGTATTCATTGTGCAAAAGGAATATGAATTGTTACCCGCCATTTACAGAGAAGCCAATAACATTACACAGTGTGGAGTACTGCTCACGAAAGTAGTGGACACTTGTAATTATGAATGTAACTGATGGAGTTATGGCTTCCTGATACTCAGCAAGGACCCTCTAAAAACATGCCTGGCACCTGAAATCTTGAAGTGGAGTCAAGGACAGAACAATAGTAAAAAATATCTGAATATCATACCACTACGTATAGTGTCTTTGCACTGTGGTGGCATAGTCAACAGATTGATAAGCAACTGTGCAATGGTAGTATTTGGGCTGAATCAAACTCCTGGTAATTATTTTTTGTTTTACTGCATTATTTTTTTAATCTATAGAAAACTCAAAATTAATGAAGTTGGATAAACAGTTCACAGTTTTTAATAAGGTTTTTAGACCCTCAACAGGATACACTGTCTGGTATTTTCACTGCTTAATATTCCATCTAAAGACACTTCAGTAACCACTTGCACCCTGTGAGGATAGAATTTTATGAGGTGAGTAATAAACCTCTCATTTTCTGCCACTTCCTCCCACACAGCTAAGGTAACTTTCCAAAGGTCATCACAGGTTCTTGATGCACGGTCAGGCCTGTTTCCCTTAAAGGTCTGTTTCACATGCAACCATATGTTTTAAATGGGCTGAGACTTGGTACAGGAGTCCAGTTGAGGATAGAAATCTCATTGTGTTTCATAAACCACTCCTGCTTAACATGTGTATAGGAGACTGATCTGACTGCAAACAGATTAATCCCCCAGGATATAGTTGTCACACTGAGGGAGCATAACATTACCCATAACATGATTGCACTGGGCAGCATCAAAATGGCCATCTACATTGTGAAGCATCCGAAGTCCACAGGGAAACACGGAGCCTCAAACCGCCACAGATTCATGACCACTGCAAGATAGCTTACAGGTATATTGGAGATTGAAATGGGCACCATGTGGTCTGTATACTTGTACTGGGGAAAATTTTCTGGGGAAAATCAGATTCTTCAGAAAGTATTACATTCTACCAATGATGATGAACAATTTCCTCATAAAATGGTAATTGGTGGACCCAATGATCATCACAGAGTTTCCCCTTGACAGCACTATGTTTGTTTTGTAGTGCAGCTGCCTGACCCTGATGCCAAACTTGTAAATGATTCCAGGAAACTCAGCAGTTTGTGTCAACTACACCATGTTTAACAAAGGATTTTCCTGGAATGTGTTCACTTGTCATTAGTCTGGATCTGTGTTGTTACATATTAACATCAAGTTTCCACACAAGTTCTGGATTCTGCAGTACAATAACATTATTGTTCATTTGGTAAGCTGAAGACAAAGTTGATTCTTTTAGTACCTGCATGACAACAGGGGCAAAAGTGTCACGTGTTAATGCAAGAAGACAGGGGAAAAAAAATCAAGCTGACACAATAACTGGACCACCTGTACAGTAAAGTTGACACAAGAACCGTATCTGACACATTACTTTGTACACTCTGAAGTAATCAACTTCTGGCTCAGGTTAAAGCAACAGTATCTCAGACAGAAATGCCACTGCAGTTCTGGCTGACAGGATTCAGGATGCAATAATGGTGCCATCACTCTTTAATGTAGTGGTGCCATGTAACAGTGCCCCATCATTGGCGGTGATGTGGGTGGATTATGATTGCTCGTCAGACAAAGTGGATGCTCTCACTAATCACAGATACAGCAAGGCTAGATGTTGTTATCGCAGAAGATCATTCAGTTGTTCCAGAATGAACTCTTTGGTTCTAAGAGTGGCACAGAACAGTCACCCACAACATGTTGGTATCACTGGAAATTTGGGGTCAGGCGTACAAATGCACCTCCCCTTGTGCCTATCCAAATGGCAGCAGCAGTCGGACACAGGCACATCCATTGCTTTCTGCTGCTCATAAATCGTTAGTAGCCACTTATGGTACGGAACATATCAAACTGGACTTGGGGCATCATTGTGCCTTTGTCTGGAATTTAACTGTTGCTGATTTCACAGAGCCTATAATTGGAGCCGACTTAGTTTCCAGCCATAACACAGCCATCTGGCATGCTGGGGAGATATGTCACAACACTGAGCATTTTATCAAAAGTACCAGTGGCCTGCCAGATTCATGCCATCCTAGATGTTAAGCTCCCAATTATCTCAGGACTGAAAAGGCAGAGAGTAACTCAGTATTGAGGGAAGATGTTATTCACCCTTCCCATAGTCCTTACTCTTCATCCCTGCATGTGGTACCCAGGAAGCATCTCATGTGGCCTGTGACCTAAATGCACAAATAATCCTGGATGGATATTCATTGCCTCTTTTAATGGATGAAAACTGTGCTCCCAGTGATACAACTGCCCACAATACACAGGAAATCCAGGTTCAAGTCACAGTCTGGCACAGGTTTTCACTATTGTCGCTCCATTGTACAGATGAGGGTTGTCCATATTTGCAACTGCGAATGCACTTCAGGTATCAACCAATATTGTTTACTATGTGATACTTTGGACCAATGTAATCTGTTGTTATATGCAGTGAAGGTGGCTATGTAATAGTTGAATTCCAGATCTACTGTAATAAAATGACGGATTTCACAATTGATTACTGTTCTTTTCTCCATTGTCTAAATTCAGTGTGAAATCTACCGTAATAAAATGATGGATTTCACGATTGATTACTGTTCTTTTTCCCATTTCCTAAATTAAATGTGTTTATCTATGGTGATGATGAGGATAGAACAATGAGAAAGTAATGGATGGGCTCTTACAATAAGTGCTATTTCTTGTGTACTCAGTCCAACACTTCTGGGTTCCACAAAATGGTGTATGTCTTCTCTACATTTACGAGAGAAGCGAGTCCATGGTGGTCTTCCAGAAGCACCATAGGGATCATATTTGCGAACCAATCCTGCCTCTTTCTACTGCTTTTCCTTTCTGTGTTAGCACAATGAGTTGTTCTTTTGTTGTGACATCCTTTACTACAACAGCTGGGTACACATATTTAGTGACTCTTTTCATAAAATATGAGATTTTGCAGGCTTCTGTCATATTCAGATTCACAATGGTGTAATGAATGTGTTGTTTCACCATGACATTGGGCCCTGTTCTTCAGTTGTTCCACTGCTATGTTGACCTGCTGTTGATTGTCACCAAATGTTTTCTTCCGTATGGCCTGGAATTTTTGCCAGCTATTGAGATCCTCTTCATTGTTTTCAAACCATTGCTGGCCTGTGTTGTCCAAGCAAAAGTATACATTTTCCAGATGCATCACATCATTCCACCCAGATTTGGTGACTTGGTCGAATCATTTCAGACATTTCACTGGATCCTGACCATCATCTCCACAAAACATTTTAAGATGCCTGATGTGCAGCTGACTTGCTGCTGTTTTGGAATCCACTGTTTTCCTGAATATACAGGACTCGGGAACAATGTACTGCTTCTCTTCTGGTTCCCCTAGATGTAGACAATGAATGTTGCATAGCATAATTGGAGACACAGTGATATTAGTATTTTGAAGTACCTGGTATCGCCAGCAAACAACATCACTTCAAAACCACAAGTCCCAATCCACAGGCATGCTCATCAATGAAGTACAACACTCACAACTGAAAGCACATTTATTGCTGACACAAACGCACAGCCAGAACAAAATAGACCTTCTGGAAAGAGAGTGCAGCAGTTTATACAAACATCAAATATTCCAGAGCACCAGTATTTATACAAACACTGAATTTGTATTTTCAAACAATGTAAAAACCAGGATGGAATGTAAAAATATTGTAAAAGGAAAGTTGCCACTCATCTTACAGCAGAGACACTGAGTCACAGACAGACACAACAAAAAGACTGTCACAAATATAGCTTTTGGTCAGTAAGGCCTTCATCAAAATTAGACAGCACACACACACACACACACACACACACACACACACACACACACACACACACACACACACTCAACACAAAATGCAACTCACACGCATATGACTGCAGTCTCAGGCATCTGAGGCCACACAGCATACAGCTGCATCAGTGCATGAGGGGAGTGGCAACTGGGAGGGAGTAGAAGCAGGTTGGGGCAGGGAGGGGGAGGAATAGTAGGGTAGGGGTGGTGGACAGTGATGTGCTGTTGGGGAGCGCGCAGGGATGAGGTGGAAAGAGGGTAGAGCAGCTATGTGCAGTCGGGAGGTTAGACGGAGGGCAGGGGAGGGGGGGGGGGGGGGGAGGAAGCAGAAAAGGAGAGAAGTAAAAAGACTGGGTGCAATGGAGGAATGACGGCTGTGTAGTGCTGGAATGGGAACAGAGAAGGGGCTGGATGGGAGAGATGATTACTAGGTCTAAAATCAATATAGTTATGCATCAAGAACAGCAACTAGCAGAACCAAACATGGCTATGACAGTGAATAAAGAAACACCAGACTGGGCTGAAGTAGCAAATTTAATCAAAGAACTGGGTCTAAAGTTAGACTCAGTAAGAAAAATTTACATGCACAAAATGCTTCTTTGCGAGATGAACTTAGTGCAAATTTAAATGAAAAACTACAAGCACAAAGTGTAACGCTAGGTGAAAAATTAGATGCTCAGAGTGAAATTTTAAGTAATCAAAGTGAAACCTTGAACAGTCAAGCAGCAAATATAGTTTTGTTAAAGACTGAATTTGACTCTTTAAATAATAAGGTAGAAAATCAGAAGTTAGATTTAAAGAGTGAACTCACCAGTTCTTTGAATACTCACGTTAATCAACTATTTACTGAATTTAACCAGAGACAGGATGAGCAACTTCAAGATTTAACTACAAAATTAGAATTTGACATTGAAGATAAATGTAATAATGTAGAAATGGATCTGAGTGAAAAACTAGGATCATTTCAAAGTGTATGTAATGTTACATTTGATGCTGTAAAACAAAGGTTACAGACTTTAAAGGAAAATGTTGAACAGCAGGACAAACTAATTCCTATAGTCCAATCACAAATTGCAGGCATTAACATGCGAGTTGACAATGTGGAAAGAAATTTTAAAGAGAAACTAGCTACTTCAGATACAATAAATATCAGTAATCTGGAGGAACAAGAAGAAGAGATGATAGACAGAAAAGTGGCCGAGAGGGTAACCCCTAACAACGTTTCTTCAGATTTAGCTTTGGAACTTAATGATATGAAGAAAGGCGTAGATAGTTTATGCAAAGAATTCAAACTTATCCCGGTTAAGGTAGACAAAAAAGTGACTTCCTCTAACGTGGTGTTAGCCAGTAAGGCAGTAACCGACCTACAATGGGGAGCAAATTCTGGACTATCCAGGCAGTTTCCAAAATTTAAGCCAGACGGGGACATATAATCAACTCATTTTCTGAAACAGTTTAACCAAGCCTTGCCGAAAAACTGGGAAAATTCAAAAAAGATAGGATTCGTGGTAAGATACCTTTTAGGAGAAGCTTCAGAATGGGGCACTGTGAACATTGAGAATTTTTCATCTTGGGCAGATTTCCAGAAAAAGTTTAAGGAGAAGTATTGGTCAGATAGTGCCCACGAAAAATTAATATCTGATTTGTGGGACCCTAAGTATTATAACAATACGTGCGGTATGATGAGAAAGGATTCTGACTTGCATTTAACACATGCGAAGTACTTAGATAAGCCCATGGAGGAAGAAGGGTTAGTTCGAATTCTAATAAGACATTTACCCATTTACGCCAGGAAATACATACTGTGTAGTGGGTGAAAAAGAATTAAAACGTTCGGAAGGACCCGGCGTAATTTTTGCAATTAATTTTTTTACATTAGAATATCCACATAACAGGGTACATGATATGACTCGGAAAATAACTGAAAACATCCAGCACGATACCTACGTTACAGAAATATATGCTATGTGTAACAAAAAGTCCTTACCTTTTAATCAAACAGGGAAATGGAAGATTGTAGGGTATAATTTATTTTGGAGAAACCATATAACATCACAACGTTGGCGTTTTTGAATCCCAAAGTTGATGGAGGTTGAGATTGTGTGGTATGTTCATACAGGACACTTTGGAATAAAGAAATGTATAGCTCATATGAATAAGTTTTATTATTTTAAGAAGCTAGGACATAAGATAGCAACTTTAATTTGGACTTGTGAAATCTGTCAGAAGGTGAAAGAGAGTAACACTCATGTTAAGTATAAAATATATCCAATCATTCATAAAGCATTACACAATCTCACAGCAGCAGATTTCTTTGGACCAATTCCAAAAGGAAAAGGAGGAGTGGCTTACATTTTTGTCCTCATGGAGTGTTGGTCGAAGTACGTTAAGTTGTACCCTATTAAGAAAGCAAATACACCAACTGTGATTCACTGTAGGCAACAATATTTTCTAGAGGTAGGAAAACTAAAGTGGTTTCTCACCGACAATAGTCCTCTATTTATTAGTAACGAGTTTAAAGAATTTCTGGTTTGGGAAAATATTCATCAAATATTAATCTCCAACTATAATCCATCTTCCAACCCATGTGAAAGGGTTAGGAAAGAAATTGGAAAATTATGCCACACCTATTGCCATGAAAAACATACATTATGAGCCACGAAAGTTAAAAACTTTGAGCTGATTTTAAATGAATTACCACATTTATCAACTGGATTAATGCCTTTAGAGGTAATAGGTAAACCCTTTGTGGGAGAACCCCTTATCAAATGCTTTACTTGGCCAGCACAACCTGCTGTTGATCACCTACGTACTCAAACAATAGTTTCTAAGAACTTAGTTGACAAGGCACAACAACGAGTAGGTAGGCGTAATAAAAAAGCAATCAGACCTCAATACAAGATAGATGACCAGGTGCTAGTAAAGCGACATATTTTGAGCTTGGCACTAAAGAACAAAACACCCCAATTTTTCCAGAAATATGAGTGACTTTACCGAGTACAGACAGTCATACATCCAAAGACCGTATTTCTAGTGGATCCAACAACAGGATCAGAGAAAGGAAAATACAATGTTAAAGATATAAAGTTGTATATCTCCCAGGGACATTGCCGTTCTGTGTTAACGGGCGGAGTGACGACTGTCGTATCTCTAGTTGTTTTCGATGTTTCTTCTGTACTATTTTTCCTGCACCGAATTCCCTTCAAATCTTAAACTATTCTGTAATCTATTCCTGAATTCTTAAACTATCCTATAATTTTAGTATGTAGGAAACCGGATATGACTGCAAGATTGAGACCAATTTAAGAGAATCACGGATGAACGGTGATCTCTAGACATGAAGTGAAACGAATAGAAAGTTATATTAGTGGGAAGTATAATATGTTGTTACTATTTAAACTGAGTGATGTCAAGATTACATAAACTGAACAGAGGATTTTATGTGTGTATAAAAGTATAATATAAACTGAATGACTAAACAACTATGTTATCACAGTGCATAACTTTCTATTTTTTATAGAACATTTTATACCTTTTATGAGGTGGGATGTATATGGGAGGGTTTATATTGGTTTTGGAAGGGGTGGGTAGTGTAAGTACAAGCATGACTAATACTAAACACACTCCACACCTTTCAGACAACCCTCGGAAACAAGTGTGACTGGTTCTACAACATTTGCCGTTCCATAGGGATTTCTAAGATTTTTCTTCGGGGACTTCAAAGGTGAAGGTAAGACTGTCCATTCTGTAGGAGATATTTAACATCATACCTCCTCCAGCTTCTCACTCAAGTACCAGCGAAGTAGTAGGGATCCTGGGGAGGGGGGGTGGGAAGGGTTTCCTGTCTTTGGGGCTATCTTCTTTCTCTTCTTTGATCTTAGCAACCAATTCTACTTTTTCCTTTCTTACTTCTCATCTGAGTATCTACCTATATTTCCCTCTTGCCATATTCATATACTTCTATCGCAGAAGTCCTTCTCTTTTTCCGTGGGTACAAAGAACATTCAACTTATTTCACATAAGTAGGCTGAAGAATCAGGCAGCACAAACACACATAGACATACACACAAAGAGAAACTTACACACAAACATGAAAATTACAGATTAGAAAACTGAAGCAATGCCCGAACCGCCAAGGGGTGTAGGGGAATAAAGACATATGTACATCTCATTAGATGCACATATTACATTGTTGATATGCGACAGTTCTGCATCGTTATTTTTTTATCGCTCTCATATATATTTACATGCATATAAAGACAGGAGAATACCAATCAATGCATATTCCTAGAGAAGCAGGAGCAGGAGAATTGGGGCAATAAGTATAAAACAGGGATAAGTTAATTGGAGTTAATTGTGCTAGTCTTTTGAGAAAAAGCATGGTAACTACTGGGAGTTGGTAAATACAGGTAGACATAGCATCTACTATGTTAGGCATGATATATGTTTGTGTAGTAGGAGTGAGGAGTGAAAGACGACTCTAGGGTCTTAGATGGAGTTTTGGAAAGTGGAGTTGAGGTGTAAAGTAGATTTGTATTTTTACCATAGAATATTTAAGAATAGTATAAATAAAGATGTATGCTACGGCAATGAATCAGGAGGCCTACTCAAGAAGGATACGGAGGGTGCACTCAACATTTATTGGATGAGAAAAAGGGCGGATAGGCAGACCTATGAAAGGCTGACCTATACCGCGTGGACAGGGGCACCAAGAAGGGGATTGACCTTTAACATAGAAGGACAGGAATAAGAAAGGGGTGTACGTACCAAAATGGAAGGAGAAATGGTACTCCTAGGATCAACCCATGTAAGATATAGGTATTGTTCCTAAAGGGAAAAAGGGCAGTATCGTGACAGAAGTCACACATTTAAAGAGATGAGTCTGGTAGGTTTGCATTCTATGCAGCACTAGCATTTTTACATTTTAGATTTACAAGTGTCAGAAAAAGGGAAAACTTTTATTTTACCCAGAGTTCCTCCAGATTACAATAAGTAATGAATAAGTACGTACTTAGGAAAAGTAGTACAGGAAATAAGAACAAAGCAGTAGAGTATTCATGAGTTATGTACACCTGGAATTTACAATTGAAAAAGGCAGAAAACAGAAATTTGGTACGCACGAATTGTCAGAGAATTGAAAAGAGCTAACTCCAACAGCGACTGAAAGATTCATGTCTTAAACTGAAGTAAAAAAAAAGAGGAATAAGTAAGGAGAACAGGCATATTCACTGTTATTGATAGAAAAGATATATTGTTGAAAGATGAAGCGTTATCCTGTGTGTCCTTACTGTACATGATAATTATGTATAAAATATCGCATGTTCGTGCTAAGGGGAGAGATAAGTAGTGCTTCGAGATTTTCGGTGTAAGTTCTAGAGACACTCAGCTTTCCACCATCTCTAACACCCACTATTTTAAGTACAAGGGTGAGAGAGTGGAGATGTGTCTACCTCGCCGCTGATTTCTGTGTGTGCAGGATGGACATGTATTGGGAGAATACTGCAATAGTGATGGTCAATCTGCATGGGCAAGTGTTTGCCGGTTGCACCATAGTAGCTGTATGTCCAGTACAAGGACCAAGCGCACCTTATTCCTCTATGGTGTAATGACTGTGTTTGTTGTGAACAAATGAATAATGTATTGAACTAAAGACATTTACATTTGATTTTCTGGTGTTGGACTTATTAGAAGCAAGAACTGGTTTTATAGTGGTTATTAAACCAAACATATTTTAATTGAATCTGTTAGTATCTAATGGTCCAAGACGGGGTTGACTTGCGAGAGTTGAATGATTATGTGAAACTTCTGAAGTTGTTTTATTGTGGAGATGAAAATATAACAGAGTTGAACTAAAAGTACCCAGAGAGTACAGAATCATTTCAAGAGTAGAAAAGAAGTCTATTTTGAAATTCCTTTAACCAGCTATAGTCTTCAGGGAAGAACAGTTTGTGAAGATCGACGCAGCTGTCTGACCAGAGAAGAAGATCGGCTGCACACAATACATACGTCAACTGCAAGGGACGTGTGAATCTTGCACCCCAGTACCACATTGTCTCATGTCATCAGAAACCATTAGAACGTAGCACCCATAATGACTCACATAGCAAGCAAAGATGTCTCCCCACAACAGAGCATGAAGACATTAAATCCATAAGAAATTAAAAAATAAGAAGTTTGCATGCATAGATAAGGATCTAGTCTCTGTTCTGAAGGCATGCATAGAGGGTATGCAAGTGCCATAAAGAAACAGAGCAAATGAGTCCTTTACTTCAGGTATTTTTCCAGAGCATGTAAAGCATGTACCAGTTTCACCCTAGGTAAAGAAAGGTAATGCACAGAATATTGAAAACTACAGTTCAGTTACACCACTGTCTGTGTTGTCAAAAAGAACTGAATCAATCATGAAAGACAGACTACTGAGTTACATGGATTACACCCTCAATAATGAAGCACAGTCTAGTTTCCAAAGTGGGAGAAGTACGATATTGGCCATTACAGAGTTCAAAAAAGTGCTGCTTTAAGCTCTTGATGAAGATGAGTGTGGTAAAGGCATATTTTTTGACTTGTCCAAACCTTCCGATACTGCTGCCCCTAAAGTACCACAAGACTAGCAAGAAGCAGTAGTCGTAAAATGAACAGAAAATGGGTGGTTCCAGACTTATTTGGAAAATAGGGTGTGAAAGGCAGAGTTAGTTCACATGTCTGTTGATCACAAATTTTTAGAAAAATGTTTGTCAGGCAAGAAATATATAAACATAGATGTCCCTCAGGGTAGTGTACTGGGTACAATTCTGTTCTTGATAAAAACTACATGACAACAAAAGTAAAGCACCTAGAAGGAGAGGAAGAAACTAATTTAAACTTCACAGGATGAGCAGGATGTGACGTTATTTAAGTGATTACCAAATAGAGTCAAATTTACAAAGAATTTAGTAATATGACCCCACTTATCGGTATGACATTCAACCAAAATTTTGGGCAGTGTGTTTTGTGAAAGATCTTGACAGACAAACATGTTTCATTCAGCATTCCTCTACCTATGTAGTCCTATGCTTCATTTTACACCCATTATGGAACAGTCTCTGCTTCTTTAGAAGTTTCTTTACTGTGACTGTATACCATGGAGGGTCCCTCCCATTATAAACTGTTCTACTGTGTTCATATCTATCCAGTGAAAGATCAACTATTTTTTTCAATTGAGATACATCTACATCTACATCCACATCCACATCCATACTCCGCAAGCCACCTGACAGTGTGTGGCGGAGGGTACCTTGAGTACATCTATCGGTTCTCCCTTCTATTCCAGTCTCGTATTGTTCGTGGAAAGAAGGATTGTCGGTATGCTTCTGTGTGGGCTCTAATCTCTCTGATTTTATCCTCATGGTCTCTTCGTGAGGTATACGTAGGAGGGAGCAATATACTGCTTGACTCTTCAATGAAGGTATGTTCTCGAAACTAACAAAAGCCCGTACCGAGCTACTGAGCGTCTCTCCTGCAGAGTCTTCCACTGGAGTTTATCTATCATCTCCGTAATGCTTTCGCGATTACTAAATGATGCTGTAACGAAGCGCGCTGCTCTCCGTTGGATCTTCTCTATCTCTTCAATCAACCCTATCTGGTACGGATTCCACACTGCTGAGCAGTATTCAAGCAGTGGGCGAACAAGCGTACTGTAACCTACTTCCTTTGTTTTCGGATTGCATTTCCTTAGGATTCTTCCAATGAATCTCAGTCTGGCATCTGCTTTACCGATGATCAATTTTATATGATCATTCCATTTTAAATCACTCCTAATGTGTACTCCCAGATAATTTATGGAATTAACTGCTTCCAGTTGCTGACCTGCTATTTTGTAGCTAAATGATAAGGGATCTATCTTTCTATGTATTCGCAGCACATTACACTTGTCTACATTGAGATTCAATTGCCATTCCCTGCACCATGCGTCAATTCGCTGCAGATCCTCCTGCATTTCAGTACAATTTTCCATTGTTACAACCTCTCGATACACCACAGCATCATCTGTAAAAAAGCCTCAGTAAACTTCCGATGTCATCCACAAGGTCATTTATGTGTATTGTGAATAGCAACAGTCCTATGACACTCCCCTGCAGCACACCTGAAATTGCTCTTACTTCGGAAGACTTCTCTCCATTGAGAATGACATGCCGCGTTCTGTTATCTAGGAACTCTTCAATCCAATCACACAATTGGTCTGATAGTCCATATGCTCTTACTTTGTTCATTAAACGACTGTGGGGAACTGTATTGAATGCCTTGCGGAAGTCAAGAAACACGGCATCTACCTGTGAACCCATGTCTATGGCCCTCTGAGTCTCGTGGACGAATAGCGCGAGCTGGGTTTCACACGACCGTCTTTTTCGAAACCCATGCTGATTCCTACAGAGTAGATTTCTAGTCTCCAGAAAAGTCATACTCGAACATAATACGTGTTCCAAAATTCTACAACTGATCGACGTTAGAGATATAGGTCTATAGTTCTGCACATCTGTCCGACGTCCCTTCTTGAAAACGGGGATGACCTGTGCCCTTTTCCAATCCTTTGGAACGCTACGCTCTTCTAGAGACCTATGGTACACCGCTGCAAGAAGGGGGGCAAGTTCCTTCGCGTACTCTGTGTAAAATCGAACTGGTATCCCATCAGGTCCAGCGGCCTTTCCTCTTTTGAGCGATTTTAATTGTTTCTCTATCCCTCTGTCTTCTATTTCGATATCTACCATTTTGTCATCCGTATGACAATCTAGAGAAGGAACTACAGTGCAGTCTTCCTCTGTTCCATAGTTTCTCCACATGCTCCTACCTTGTGCTGGAAGTTTCACGTTCCCCACTGAGATATGAAACTACTGCTTTTTTATCTACTTTACTGAACTTTGACTTTGGTAATGTCCTGGTCACTGATACTCATTTTAATCTGGACATCCTCAAAGAGGTTAGGTCTACTTGTTGCCATTAGATCCAACAGTTTTCCATCATAAATGGGGTCCCAAAATAACTGTTCTGGGTAGTAGAAGGCATTTAGTAATGATCACAGGATGTCTTGTCATGGCCCCCACTAATAAAAATGTAATTTTCCAAATTGATTGTTGGATCCACCAATGATTACAACATTTGAGAAACTTATGTACAAGTGAACTGAGATTTTCTTTAAAGTTTTTTGCTACATCAGGAGACGAGTCTAGTGGGTGACAGAAGGATCCAATTGCCATTTTATACTCTCCATTGACACCGAGTCTTTCCCAAACAATCTCACAAGCAGCTTCAATTTCTATCTCAGTGGATTTGAGTTTTTTGTCTCAATAAAAAAAAAACACCTCCATTTCCCATTAGCCTATCCTTACGATATACACTTAAATTTTCCCAAAAAAACTGCACTGCAATCAATTTCAGGTTTCAGTCAGCTTTCTGTAACTATTATTATATGAGTTTCACTGCTTTTCAGGAGTTCTTCAAACTCTCGTTACTTTGTTGCAATTGCTTCAGCAGTTAACTATTAGGATTGTAATACTCTCACCTGTGGGGCGCATTCTTTTTGATCTTACACTTACACCTCTGGGTGTGCCCCTTTTGTGCCCCCGACAAACTGTCAACAACCTGGGTAGCAACCTCTGATACGTAGTGCACATCTGAACCATTTAGGGAGAGCCTACAGTTCTCAACACTGTGGCACAAGTCCAAGAATTCACAGCCTAGCTTGTCACAGAACCCTCAAAATCTCTGACTCCTTCCACTTGACTCAGGACCAGGAGGCCACAATCAGTTCTGGGGATTAAAGCTCAAAACTGAGCTTTGCTGAAAGTCCGTGCACAAGGCTGGTCTTCTCAACCTTCCCTGCCAGATTAGATTAGATTAGATTAGATTAGATTAATACTAGTTCCATGGATCATGAATACGATATTTCGTAATGATGTGGAACGAGTCGAATTTTCCAATACATGACATAATTAGGTTAATTTAACAACATACTTAGGTTAATATAACAACTTTATTTTTTTGTTTTTTGTTTTTCTTTATTTTTTATTTTTATTTTTTATTTTTTTAATATTTTTGTTATGTTTTTTTTTTCTTTTTTTTTTCTTAATTTAATCTAAAAATTCCTCTATGGAGTAGAAGGAGTTGTCATTCAGAAATTCTTTTAATTTCTTCTTAAATACTTGTTGGTTATCTGTCAGACTTTTGATACTATTTGGTAAGTGACCAAAGACTTTAGTGGCAGTATAATTCACTCCTTTCTGTGCCAAAGTTAGATTTAATCTTGAATAGTGAAGATCGTCCTTTCTCCTAGTACTGTAGTTATGCACACTGCTATTACTTTTGAATTGGGTTTGGTTGTTAATCACAAATTTCATAAGAGAGTATATATACTGAGAAGCTACTGTGAATATCCCTAGATCCTTAAATAAATGTCTGCAGCATGATCTTGGGTGGACTCCAGCTATTATTCTGATTACACGCTTTTGTGCAATAAAAACTTTATTCCTCAGTGATGAATTACCCCAAAATATGATGCCATATGAAAGCAATGAGTGAAAATAGGCGTAGTAAGCTAATTTACTAAGATGTTTATCACCAAAATTTGCAATGACCCTTATTGCATAAGTAGCTGAACTCAAACGTTTCAGCAGATCATCAATGTGTTTCTTCCAATTTAATCTCTCATCAATGGACATACCTAAAAATTTGGAATATTCTACCTTAGCTGTATGCTTCTGATTAAGGTCTATATTTATTAATGGCGTCATACCATTCACTGTACAGAACTGTATGTACTGTGTCTTATCAAAATTCAGTGCGAGTCCGTTTACAAGGAACCACTTAGTAATTTTCTGAAAGACATTATTGACAATTTCATCAGTTAATTCTTGTTTCTCAGGTGTGATTACTATACTTGTATCATCAGCAAAGAGAACTAACTTTGCCTCTTCATGAATATAGAATGGCAAGTCATTAATATATAATAAGAACAACAAAGGACCCAAGACTGACCCTTGTGGAACCCCATTCTTGATAGTTCCCCAGTTTGAGGAATGTGCTGATCTTTGCATGTTACTAGAACTACTTATTTCAACTTTCTGCACTCTTCCAGTTAGGTACGAATTAAACCATTTGTGCACTGTCCCACTCATGCCACAATACTTGAGCTTGTCTAGCAGAATTTCATGATTTACACAATCAAAAGCCTTTGAGAGATCACATTCCAGCCACTGGAATGATCCAACTATGATCCTGGAGTCCAGACAGCAGGCATTGTTGGTTCCAATGGCATCACAGTCTCCAATCAGCTGCACCCTTTCCCTCAATGGCTGCCAAAATAGCCTCTTTCACCATTTGTGTTTGCCTCCTCTTGACATCAGACAAAACAGGTTTCCTCAAACTTGGTGAAGTGAGTCTCACTGGATAAGTTTCAGTTTCAGTGAAACACAGCACTTCAAGCTTGTTGGTTGGGGAATTGGTATAACACCGAGTCCTCTCTGTTCCCCATCTACCCTAGATCTACTACTGGCACACCACTCACAGTCAAATAGACAGATCCTGTGCTTTCTGCAGAGGAGACAGGCTCTACAGGAGAGGATAGTACTTGAGGTACCTTTGGTACCGGTACCACATGTACAAATCCCTAAGGAGCCCTTCCAACACACAGACTTGCAGCTATTGCCAATTATTTCACAGTAGTATGTGCAACTTCCAGCTGCTTATGAACGTCAACCAACGCATACTGTGTTCAAGAACACGTTTCACTGTGGGACTGCATTGTGGCTGGCGCAGTGAATTATGGGACAGTGAAAAAATAATTTTAAACCAAGCCTCCCAACTATCTTTTAATCTATTGAGATAGAAAAATTACTACTTCCCTGCAAGAATTGATGAAAATACACAAAATAAGAGTTCTATTAAGGCAACAGAAAAACCTGTGTTAGAAACTACTAGTTTCCCAAAGCTTTTGAGGTTAATTGTAGCCATTAACAACCTTGAAGATGGATTTAATTTACAATAAATGGAGATTATATATACCCCTCTTGAAAGGAAAACTAGATGTAACACACTATGTTAGTTAGTCGACAAGACACTGAAATTTGGTGTGATCTATTCTTTGGCAGTAACTGTGAATCATAAATATTGATTTAAAATGAAAAAAACATTATCCATGACATTCATATCAGCAGCTTATGAAAATATTCCAAAATATAGTTTTGCAAATGTCCAATAAACCTAAAAAAATAACCTATTTCTTACATATTTTTAAAATGGAAGTAAAGAACAACTGTTTTGAATGAGGATAGGCTTACTGTTCTCAAAATTTTAAAGAGCACAAATAAGTTAAAGCCTACAATTGATGAATATAGTACAAGCTTATTGCAGCACTCGCAGACATTCAAAATTTTACAATATATGACAATACAAACAAGTATTGATAAAATCAAACAAAGGTTATGCAGAAATGATGCAAACAGCAAAATATGGGAATCTATAATTTCAAATTGGCACACAAGGTCTCACACAAAAATAAGCACGCACATTCCACAGATTTTTTACTTAGCTGATTCTGTGACAGCTTCTACACTGGTGGGCCGAAGATGAACACTATAGCATCAATTTGCAAAAATGTGCAACACAAACAAAGCACATCTTCTGCCTGCAGCAGCTAACAATGCATATCCTCCACAGTGATCACTCAACATCTAATGCTATACATGCCTCTTATACTCTAGCAGTCTTGGGAACAACACTAAACATGAACAACACTAGTGCACTCTGGTGACAGTTCTAGCTGTCAGAGAGAACTGCAACTCTAACCAATTACACACCTGCTGATGGTGTGTATGTGTATGAAGTTACAATAAGATCTGGACATGTCTTCTGAGTGTTTCACTTTTCTTGTCAGGCAATGTGTATCAATGACTTTCCAAACAGAATAGGACATTGAGAAAAAGTTATCTTTGCTCAAAAGTAATGCCAAATAGTAATGACTCCAAATTTTTTATGTGAAAACTTTTAAAGCTTTTAAAATAAAACAAATCTTATTAACATTCTACATCTTTATTCTTCCTGTCTACTTATTTGCAGCCCTCTGTTACTGGAAGGAGGGCTCCAAATTGTAGTGTGTAACTTGGTGTTGTTGTTGTTGTGGTCTTCAATCCTGAGATTGGTTTGATGCTGCTCTCCATGCTACTCTATCCTGTGCAAGCTTCTTCATCTCCCAGTACCTACTGCACCCTACATTCTTCTGAATCTCTTTAGTGTACTCATCTCTTGGTCTCCCTCTACAATTTTTACCCTCCACGCTGCCCACCAATACTAAATTGGTGATCCCTTGATGCCTCAGAACATGTCCTACCAACCGATCCCTTCTTCTAGTCAACTAGTGCCACAAGCTCCTCTTCTCCCCAATTCTATTCAATACCTCCTCATTAGTTATGTGATCTACCCATCTAATCTTCAGCATTCTTCTGTAACACCACATTTCAAAAGCTTCTATTCTCTTCTTGTCTAAGCTATTTATCGTCCACGTTTCACTTCCATACCTGGCTGCACTCCATACAAATACTTTCAGAAACGACTTCCTGACACTTAAATCAATACTTGACGTTAACAAATTTCTCTTCTTAAGGAACGCTTTTCTTGCCATTGCCAGTCTACATTTTATATCCTCTCTACTTCGACCATCATCACTTATTTTGCTTCCCAAATAGCAAAACTACTTTACTACTTTAAGTATCTCATTTCCTAATCTAATTCCCTCAGCATCACCCAACTTAATTCGACTACATTCCATTATCCTCATTTTGCTTTTGTTGATGTTCATCTTATACCCTCCTTTCAAGACACTGTCCATTCCGTTCAACTGCTCTTCCAAGTCCTTTGCTGTCTCTGACAGAATTACAATGTCATCGGCGAACCTCAAAGTTTTTATTTCTTCTCCATGGATTTTAATACCTACTCCAAACTTTTCTTTTGTTTCCTTTATTGCTTGCTCAATATACAGTTTGAATAACATCGGGGATAGGCTACAACCCTGTCTCACTCCCTTACCAACCACTGCTTCCCTTTCATACCCCTCGACTCTTATAACTGCCATCTGCTTTCTGTACAAATTGTCTTTCTGTACAAATTGTAAATAGCCTTTCACTCTCTGTATTTTACCCCTGCAACCTCCAGAATTTGAAAGAGAGTATTCCAATCAACATTGTCAAAAGCTTTTTCTAAGTCTACAAATGCTAGAGACGTAGGTTTGCCTTTCCTGAATCTTTCTTCTAAGATAAGTCGTAGGATCAGTATTGCCTCACCTATTCAAACATTTCTACGGAATCCAAACTGATCTTCCCCGAGGTCTGCTTCTATCAGTTTTTCCATTCGTCTGTAAAGAATTCGCGTTAGTATTTTGCAGCTGTGACTTATTAAACTGATAGTTCAGTAATTTTCACATCTGTCAGCACCTGCTTTCTTTGGGATTGGGATTATTATATTCTTCTTGAAGTCTGAGGGTATTTCGCCTGTCTCATACATCTTGCTCACCAGATGGTAGAGTTTTGTCAGGACTGGCTCTCCCAAGGTTGTCAGTAGTCCTAATGGAATGTTGTCTACTCCCGGGGCCTTGTTTCGACTCAGATCTTACAGTGCTCTGTCAAACTCTTCACACAATATCATATCTCCCATTTCATCTTCATCTACATCCTCTTCCATTTCGATAATATTGTCCTCAAATACATCACCCTTGTATAGGCCCTCTATATACTCCTTCCACCTTTCTGCTTTCCCTTCTTTGCTTAGAACTGGGTTTCCATCAAAGCTCTTGATATTCATGCAAGTGGTTCTCTTTTCTCCAAAGGTCTCTCTAATTTTCCTGTAGGCAGTATCTATCTTACCCCTAGTGAGATAAGCTTCTACATCCGTACATTTGTCCTCTAGCCATTCCTGCTTAGCCATTTTGCACTTCCTGTCGATCTCATTTTTGAGACATTTGTATTCCTTTTTGCCTACTTCATTTACTGCATTTTTATATTTTGTCCTTTCATCAATTAAATTCAATATTTCTTCTGTTACTCATGGGTTTCTACTAGCCCTCGTCTTTTTACCTATTTGATCCTCTGCTGCCTTCACTATTTCATCCCTCGAAGCTACCCATTCTTCTTCTACTGTATTTCTTTCCCCCATTCCTGTCAATTGTTCCCTTATGCTCTCCCTGAAACTCTGTACAATCTTTCAGTTTATCCAGGTCCCATCTCCTTAAAATCCCACCTTTTTGCAGTTTCTTCAGTTTTAATCTACAGTTCATAACCAATAGATTGTGGTCAGAGTCCACATCTGCCCCTGGAAATGTCTTACAATTTAAAACCTGGTTCCTAAATCTCTGTCTTACTATTATATAATCTATCTGATATCTTTTAGTATCTCCAGGGTTCTTCCATGTATACAACCTTCTTTTATGGTTCTTAAACCAAGTATTAGCTATGATTAAGTTATGCTCTGCGCAAAATTCTACCAGGCGGCTACCTCTTACATTTCTTAGCCCCAATCCATATTCACCTACTATGTTTCCTTCTCTCCTTTTTCGTACTGATGAATTCCAGTCACCCATGACTATTAAATTTTCATCTCCCTTCACTACCTGAATAATTTCTTTTATCTCATCATACATTTCATCAATTTCTTCGTCATCTGCAGAGCTAGTTGGCATATAATCTTGTACTACTGTAGTAGGTGTGGGCTTCGTGTCTATCTTGGCCACAATAATGTGTTCACTATGCTGTTTGTAGTAGCTTACCCGTACACCTATTTTTTTTATTCATTATTAAACCCACTCCTGCATTACCTTTATTTGATTTTGTATTTATAACCCTGTATTCACCTGACCAGAAGTCTTGTTCCTCCTGCCACCGAACTTCACTAATTCCCACTATATCTAACTTTAACCTATCCATTTCCCTTTTTGAAATTTTCTAACCTACCTGCCCGATTAAGAGATCTGACATTCCATGCTCCGATCCGTAGAATGCCAGTTTTCTTTCTCCTGATAACAACGTCCTCTTGAGTAGTCCCCACCCGGAGATCCGAATGGGAGACTATTTTACCTCCGGAATATTTTACCCAAGAGGACGCCATCATCATTTAATCATACAGTTAAGCTGCATGCCCTCGGGAAAAATTATAGCTGTAGTTTCCCCTTGCTTTCAGCCGTTCGCAGTACCAGAACAGCAAGGCCATTTCGGTTAATGTTACAAGGCCAGATCAGTCAATCATCCAGACTGTTGCCCCTGCAACTACTGAAAAGGTTGCTGCCCCTCTTCAGGAACCACACGTTTGTCTGGCCTCTCAACAGATACCCCTCCATTGTGGTTGCACCTACAGTATGGCTATCTGTATCATTGAGGCACTCAAGCCTCCCCACCAACGGCAAGGTCCATGGTTCATTGGGGGGGGGGGGGGGGGGGGGGGGGGGGGTAACTTGGTGGTACGTAATGTAATTATGTCACTATTTGATAAACATCATGTTACAATTGAGTTTTGAATTCAAAGAATTTATCGACACATGAAGCACTCTCTCCTTTGGCATGACAATGCCAGACCACTTATGTGTCCTGTGATATCTGTAACAATCCAATGCCTTGGGGTCACTGTCATTGATCATCCTCCATACAGTCCCTACATGGCCCTATCCAATTTTCATCTGTTTCCAGAACTTAAAGAACACCTTCAATGACTTCACTTTGACAGTGATGAAGTGGTGCAAGCTGAGATGAAGTTGTGGTGCCATCAACAAAGTCAACCATTCTACAAACTGGTCTCTCACTGGGAGACTATGTTGAGAGACTATATTGAGAAATAAATTAAAAAATGGAAAATCCAAGATGGAATAATAAATGTAATGAGAAATAAAACTGCAGGGAGGCGAGTTCCCCACCTCGTAATTATTGAGATGGGTGACAGTGCTAAGTTGGATTATTAGTCTTGAATATGTGAATTCTTCTTGGTGGCTTAATAAACATTTTTTTCCCGTATGAAATCAATTTATCCATGTTAAAACACAGTGATTTAATTTCTTCATATAGTCCATGTAAACCATGCATAATGCTCATAATATGGATCATTTTACGATAACTAACAACAAGACCTGTTGCTGCCTTCTTCATATGAGCTGCAGCATTGTTGTTAACAGTAAAACATTGGCAAACTCCACACCATCTGGTCATAGAACTTGCACTGCTTCATTAAATAATCTTGCAACCATCACCTGATTCAGAGTAGTCATTTCTTTCTTCCTTGGCAGAAAACAGTTCTGAAAAATCATTCATCATTTTTAATACCCCAACAACAACATTCCGAACCTTCCTGCAAACAGAGTCTGGTGTTTTGTCGAACATGAGACAGATTTTCTCATTTTCACACACAGAATGAAGTAGTTGTAGAGTCTGTTACTAACACTTTGGCAGGTACTTTTTTCCTCAATGTTGACTCTTCAGGAACGCACCACAGCTGGAATATTTTGAGAGAAACCTCCTTAACAATGGATTATTTATCTTTGAAAGGGGTATGTCAACTGACACAAATGCACTACATAGCTCTTCACAATAAACTGAAAATATATCAGGTCCTGTTGTCACGGCTGTCAAATTTTATTAATGTAATGAAATGCAAGATGCATGTGACACAGGGCTGGTGCAAAGTAGAGTGAGCACAATTGTCAACACATAGAGGTGAAAGTGGTGTGCTTACACCTAGTCACCGCAGGGGCAGTAACAAGTCTGTACACTACAGCAGTAGCAGCAACCAGACGGCAGAGGAGACATAAAAATATTAACAAGGCCACTGTGTTTATGAGAAATTTCAACTGAGGTGGGACATTTCCTAAATAAAAAAACAGTCAGGGGAAAAAGAAGCTACAGGAGAAACTCATATAAGGGCCCTGAAAATCAGTTTATAAGCAGCAGTGTGAGTCAAAGGAGTCAGCCTTTGAGTTAGAAGAAGTGATTACCATGAAGCAGATAGATGCGGTAAAATAACTAAGTTGGTAGGAGCAGTCACTGTGGAGTGACACTTTGATGCTAATGCGTAAAAACTACAAGAAGTCTGTATGAATCTGATTGGGGACAGCTGAGTTTCTGAAGATTATTCAGCAACATTTATTCTCATGAGTTTTCTGGCTGTAAGTAAAAAGCAAACTTTGTAGAGTTTGTCTCTAGCAGTAGCAACGAGTAATAGTTGTTATTTTCCATGTGTTAGAATATAAAGAGGAACAAGCGCTGTCTCGAACGTGTCTCCTATTATGAATGGTAGCGTACAGTTGCAAAAAGTAATAGGTGATATTTTCTGTATGTCAGAATATAAAGAGGAACAAGTGCTGTCTTGCATGGTGGTTAAAGTAGTTGTATTTGATTTAGTATTATCAGAACAAGTTGCAAGCACAATGTCCATCTCTGATAGTGGAAGGTAAAACTTGGGAACCAGTTAATGGAAAAGATTAACATGCAGAGTAGCAGGGTGTACTCATTGATTTGCAAAAGTATAAAACCACTGTAAGACATCTCTTCGAATAAGGTATAACTGTTGGGAAATCAACTGTTCTTAAACTGTATTGGTAAGTGTTTGCCCCTTTATTCAGTTCCTACGAAGCCAACAACTTCTCCTTTACACTCCAAAACCACCTGTGCTAAGCATCATGGACCTTACCACTGGTGGGGAGGTTTGCATGCCTCAGCAATACACATAGCTGTAGTGTAGGTGCAACCCCAATGGAGGGGTTTTCTGTTCGGAGGCCAGACAAAGGTGTGTTCCCTGGGGAGGGGCAGCAGCCTTTTCAGCAGTTGCAAGGGCAACGGTCTGGATGATTGACTGAACTGGCCTTGTAACATCGACCAAAACAACCTTGCTGTGCCAGCACTGTGAACAGCTGAGAAAAAGGGGAAACTACAGCCACAATTTTTCCCAAGGGCATGCAGATCTACTGTATGATAAAATGGAGATGGCATCCTATAGGGTAAAGTATTTCAGAGATAAAATAATCCCCAATTCACATCTCTGGGCTGGGACTACTCAGGAGGATACCATCAGAAAGAGAAATAAAACTGGCATTCTACAGATTGGAGCTTGGAATGTTAGATCTCTTACTCGGGAAGGTAGGTCAGAAAATTTAAAAATGAGAAATGAATGGGTTGAAGTTAGATACAGTGAAAGTTAGTGAAGTTTGGTGGCAGGAAGAACAGGACATGGGGTAATAGAGGAGTATGAGGTCTGTTCAAAAAATTCTGGAACATTTGAAATTTCACGCTGTGTTGGAGCGGAAGGCAGTCAGCATCCCTGCACACCTGTGTTTGATGCATAACTACCAGAAGTTTCATTGTCTTCTGTCTGTTAGTTGTTGTTCAGTTCTGTATTGTGTAGAATGTTGTGTCGCACAGTCTGCAAATTTCGAGATGGCTGAAGTAGAGGAGCAATGTGTCTGCATTACATTTTGCACGAAACTCAAGAATATCTTTACAGAGACACACCAAATGATGCAGGAAGCCTATGGCGATGAGTGCTTAAGCTGCACTCAGTGCTGCGAATGGTTCATGCAGTTTAAAAATGGCTAGATGGAAGTTGACGATGCCCCTAATTCAGGATGCCCTTTAACGTTGACCAATGATGCTTCTGTCAGGAATGTCAACGAAACTGTACATGCCAATCGAAGACTGACTGTCCAACAGACTGTATAAGAATGTAACATTTCAGCTGAATCATCTCATGAAAATGTGAGAAGGAAATGGCCTGAAATGTGGTGAGACAATTCATGGCTCTTGCATCACAATAACGCACCTGCACATTCAGGCCTGTTGGTGTGTGACTACTGCACAAAGAAATCATACCACTGTGAAGCCTCATCCTCCATATTCTACAAACCAGGCCTCTGTGCACTTCTTTTTATCTCCAAAGTTGAAAAATCCATTGAAAGGATGAGTATTTGCAATGACAGACGAAGTGAAAGAAAATTCACAGACAGCGCTTCATGCGATCCTGCTAGAAGTATAACAAGACCGCTTGCAGAAATGGAAGCAGCATTGGGAGCAGTGAATCAGCTGAGAAGGACAGTATTTCGAAGGAGGCCATACACAAGAAGTATAAGGTAAGTGTAGAAAAATTTTGTTGACAAAGTTCCAGAATTTTTTGAAGAGGCCTTGCCTTGTAGGTTTAATAATGAATGAGAAAATAGGAATGGTGGTAAGCCGCTATGGGCAGCATAGTGAATGCATTATTGCAGCCAAGATAGATATGAAGCCCTCATCCACCACAGTAGCACAAGTTTATATGCCAACCAGTTCCGCTATTGGTGAAGGAATAAAAGAAATTATTAAGATAATTAAGGGAGATGAAAATTTAATAGTGATTTAGACTGGAATTTGATAATAGAGAAAGGAAGAGAAGGAAAAACAGTAGGTGAATATGATTTGGGCGGGGGGAGGGGGGGGGGGGGGGTAGGAATGAAAGAGCAATACTCTTCGTACAATTTTGCATAGAGCACAATTTTATCATCACTAACACTTGGTTTAAGAAACATGACAGAAGGCTGTACACATGGAAGAGACCTGGAGACACCAGAAGGTTTCAGATTGATTGTATAATGGTAAGACAGAGATTTCAGGACCAGGTTTTAAATTGTAAGACGTTTTCAGAGGTAGATTCACATTTCATTGTAGATTTAAACAGAAGAAATTGTCAAAAAGTAGGAAATTAAGGAGGTGGGACCTGGGTAAGTTGAAAGAACCAGAGGTTGTTGAGAGTTTCAGAGGGAGCATTAATTAACAATTGATGAGAACAGGGGAAAAGGATACAGTAGAAAATGAATGGATAGGTTTGAGAGATAAAATGATGAAGGCAGTGGAGCATCAAATAGGCAAAAAGACAATGCCTAGTAGAGATCTTCTGATAACACAGGATGTATTGAATTTAATTGATAAAATGAGAAAATGTAAAAATGTAGTAAATGAAGCAGGTGACAGGGAATACAAATATCTAAAAAATTAGATTAGCAGGAAGTGCAAAATGGCTAGGCACAAATGGCTAGAGGACAAAAGCAATTTAGAATCACTCAGACAAAAGCAGATATTGCTTAAAAGAAAATTAAAGAGGCCTTTGGAAAAAAGAGAAGCAGCTGTATGAATATCAAAAGCTCAGATGAAAAACCAGCCCTAAGTGAAAGATGCGTATCAACATCTTTGTTTTCCAAGCTCTCTGGGAGCAGTCTGTAGTCTCAATGCAAAACTGCAAGCATGTATGTAACGGGAATCAAATATACAGGGTGTTTCAAGAATGACCGGTATATTTGAAACGGCAATAAAAACTAAACGAGCAGCGATAGAAATACACCGTTTGTTGCAATATGCTTGGGACAACAGTACATTTTCAGGCAGACAAACTTTCGAAATTACAGTAGTTACAATTTTCAACAACAGATGGCGCTGCGGTCTGCGAAACTCTATAGTATATTTTCCACATATCCACCATGCGTAGCAATAATATGGCATAGTCTCTGAATGAAATTACCCGAAACCTTTGACAACGTGTCTGGTGGAATGGCTTCACATGCAGATGAGATGTACTGCTTCAGCTGTTAAATTGTTTCTGGATTCTGGCGGTACACCTGGTCTTTCACATGTCCCCACAGAAAGAAGTCACAGGGGTTCATGTCTGGCGAATAGGGAGGCCAATCCACACCGCCTCCTGTATGTTTCGGATAGCCCAAAGCAATCACACGATCATCGAAATATTCATTCAGGAAATTAAAGACATCGGCCGTGCGATGTGGCCGGGCACCATCTTGCATAAACCACGAGGTGTTCGCAGTGTCGTCTAAGGCAGTTTGTACCGCCACAAATTCACGAAGAATGTCCAGATAGCGTGATGCAGTAATCGTTTCGGATCTGAAAAATGGGCCAATGATTCCTTTGGAAGAAATGGACTGCAACATGGGGCTTTTCGGTTCCCCATATGCGCCAGTTCTGTTTATTGACGAAGCCGTCCAGGTAAAAATAAGCTTCATCAGTAAACCAAATGCTGCCCACATGCATATTGCCGTCATCAATCCTGTGCACTATATCGTTAGCGAATGTCTCTCGTGCAGCAATGGTAGCGGCGCTGAGGGGTTGCCGCGTTTGAATTTTGTATGGATAGAGGTGTAAACTCTGGCGCATGAGACGATACATGGAAGTTGGCATCATTTGGACCGCAGCTGCAACAAGGCGAACGGAAACCCGAGGCCGCTGTTGGATCACCTGCTGCACTAGCTGCGCGTTGCCCTCTGTGGTTGCCGTACGCGGTCGCCCTACCTTTCCAGCACGTTCATCCGTCACGTTCCCAGTCCATTGAAATTTTTCAAACAGATCCTTTATTGTATCGCTTTTCGGTCCTTTGGTTACATTAAACCTCCGTTGAAAACTTCGTCTTGTTGCAACAACACTGTGTTCTAGGCGGTGGAATTCCAACACCAGAAAAATCCTCTGTTCTAAGGAATAAATCATGTTGTCTACAGCACACTTGCACGTTGTGAACAGCACACGCTTACAGCAGAAAGACGACGTACAGAATGGCGCACCCACAGACTGCATTGTCTTCTATATCTTTCACATCACTTGCAGCGCCATCTGTTGTTGAAAATTGTAACTACTGTAATTTCGAAAGTTTGTCCGCCTGAAAAAAAAAAAAAAAAAAAAAAAAAAAAAAAATATATATATGATGTGACTTACCAAATGAAAGTGCTGGCAGGTCGACAGACACACAAACATACACACAAAATTCATGTTTGTGTTTGTTTGTGTGTCTGTCGACCTGCCAGCAATTTCATTTGGTAAGTCACATCATCTTTGTTTTTAGATATATATTTCCTATGTGGAATGTTTCCCTCTATTATATATATATATATATATATATATATATATATATATATATATATATATATATATATATATATATATATATATATATATATATATATATATATATATATAAAAAAAACAAAGATGATGTGACTTACCATACGAAAGTGCTGGCAGGTCGATAGAAACACAAACAGACACATACATACACACAAAATTCAAGCTTTCGCAACAAACTGTTGCCTCATGAGGGAAGGAGAGGGAAAGACGAAAGGAAGTGGGTTTTAAGGGAGAGGGTAAGGAGTCATTCCAATCCCGGGAGCGGATATATATATATATAGACACACACACACACACACACACACACACACACACACACACACACACACATAAACAATCAGCGTCCGCTTTACGAGTGTTTCTGATGGCACACATCATTCCTGCCACGTCTGCTGCGTGTGTTCCACAAAAGTTAGGTGATTTCAACAACTTTAATGCACCTGGGGAGGGGTCCGGAAACTGCACTCTGTCATTTTCCTTATTTTGGTCAACTATGGTCGACTATTCTGCAGCGGTCCACTGTCCACTCTATGCCTGTTGACGTTACTCCGTCGAACACCCGACTCATTGATTTCTCGACCACAGTCAAGCCAGCTGCACCTACCATGCTGCGTGCCAGTGACAGTGTCATGAACTGGTACACTGTGACTGCACCCAAGTCAGTTATGCTGCAGAGCTGTGGACAGGGAGCAACAGTTTCCAATGAACCGTTACGCCAAGACTCCTCCATCAGTTGGCCTAAACTACCGCCCCTTCGCAAGGACCACCCATGCACATGGTTTGCCTTGGTCTATCATGTCCTGCAGCTACATGACGTTGCTAACAACAACTCTAATTTCCTTTGTGTACTGAGTCACCTCTATGTTGAACCAGGCCCAACATGCGATATTGTGGCTTCGCCACCCACTATGGACAAATATGCTTTCGCTCAACACATCATCCTCGAGTGCTTATCCACATCTACAGAAGAAGCTATTTGCCTGATCATTGGTCATGAGTTGCCAGGTTCCAGATCCCCGTCGCAGCTCTGGCATCATCTCTGCACTACAATTGACACACATCATATGCCGGATGCTATGCACTGGATCATCTGGTTGCACAAACTTCCTCCGGAAGTTCAAGTTCACCTTCTCCACTGGACGTGAAGATCACAGACCAGGTTTACAATATCCTGCCAAACCTGCACACAACCCCCCCCTTCCCCCACCCCTCCTGGGGGCCCTCAGGCGTCAAGGGCTGGCACACCTGCGCTGCAGTTTTCATCTTTCGTGACAGAGTGTGCACAACTCGCTGCACGCTTGCGTGCAGAACCATTGCCGCTTTCATAGCTCATCACCTACCAACTCTACTGTGGCACTGCCGTCAGAGAAATCTACAAACACGACACCCTCCATTGCTGCCTCGGCCTCAGGCAGCTCAATGGATGATGCTATCTGCCGTTCTGCTTAGTGTTATTCCATTCCCACTTTGGCGATATGGCTAAGAAATGCCGTTCTCCATGCGCATTCCCAAGCTAATTCCATGACCCCAGTCAGGTGCTATGGGCAGCGTTGCATCTAACAGACACCTGACTCTTAATACTTCTTCACCTCACGCTCCAGTATGCTTGTATGTGAAAGACGCAGTGTCTTGTGTTTTGTTTCCGATCGCCATGGGAACCGAAGTCAGTGTCATACCTTTGTTCGCAAGTATTAAATTTGAGCATCAGTCGTGCCCCCTGACTTCAAGGTGCCAATAATTCTTTGATCCAATCTAATGGCATAACTTATTTAAACCTTCAACTGCTGGACATTAACACTCCTTTACAGTGGAATTTCATTATTGTTGGTAGACAACCACCAGTTCCAATATTTCTCCCTCTCATCCGAGAGCACCACTCTACTGTGTGAGCTAGCTGAAGCCGCTGTTGCAGTGTTCTCTCTTAAATCACGCAATGACAAGCTTCACCACAACAACAAAGCCCTCTGCTTACTCATCGTCACAGTGCAAGCCAAGCTCATGGATGCTCATAAGCAGGTCGCCCAGCTGTCACACACAGCCATGCCTCCAGCCCCCACACCGCCTCCTCGCACCCGCCACCGACGCTGCATGACTTTTCTACTGACAGAAGCTGTGTTCAGACACCAGCAATTACCTCACCCACCAGTGGATCACTGCCCTGCTGCTGATCCACTGGCCTGGGACACACAAGCATGTGCATTACAGGTTAGTCATACTTCATTGGGTGTGGGACCATCATCCCCATCGGTGTTTGCGATCAACAACAGTACTGTCCATAGAATCAATACCATGTAAGGTACACTGACTATCCGCCTTCTTCTAGTAGTTGGTCGTCGCCCATTCATTAGGTGCCTAAGAAAGATGATACTGTCCATCTCTGTGGAGACTATCAAGCACTTAACAGCAGAACAATTTTAGATAATTATCCCATCCCTAATATTCAAGATATTGCTTCTCAACTGCATGGGGCACAAATTTTCAGTGTAATTGACTGTTACAAGGCGTACCACCAACTGCCAGTGGCATCTGAGGACACTGAAAAAACTGCCATCACCACCCCATTCGGATTGTTGAAGTATCTGTTTGTGCTGTTTGACCTTAAAAATGCTGCACAGACGTGGCAATGGTTCATTGACTTGTTGGTTGGAAAACTGGACTTTGCGTATGCGTACATGGACGACTTGTTAATATTTTTCTTCCTCACTTGAGGAACATGAACTCCACTTAAATAGGGTGCCACAACTTTTACAAGCAAACGGTGTCATGGTGAACAATGTTAAGTCACAACTCCGCCTCATTAGTGTCACTTTTCTGGGCCACATGGTTTCTGCTGACAGCATCTGCCCCCTACCCAAATGGGTCAAGGCTGTTAGTATGGTGCCTTTGCCCAAAGACTTTCAGGGCCTTCGCCATTTTCTAGGAAGTGTAAATTACAAAAAACACATTCCCCATGCTGCCAACATAGAAGCCCCACTGACAGATGCTCTCGCAGGCAAAAACACTTCAGGGTCTCAGGCAGTCATATGGACTCCCAACATGCAATGTGTATTTGGTAACCTCAAGTCAGCCCTACAGACGGCCGTTACACTCGCTCTATCCATCACTGATGCTCTGATCTTGCTTACTGCAGACACAAGTGATACAACAATGTCGACAGTACTTCAGCAATCTGTGGGTTATGTTGTACAGCCCCCTAAGATTTTTCTCCCACAAACTGTCCGCTTCTCAACGCATATGTCAACCTTTGACCAGGAACTATTTGCTACTTATGTCGCTACCAAACATTTCCAAGACGATATAGAAGATTACCATCTCGTGGTATTTATCGACCATGAACCACTCGTATATGCTTTCCGCAACCCAGGCAGACTTATGCCTGAGACGTTTGTGTCATATGGGCCTCATATCCCAGTTTACAACTGACGTACATTACATCAGAGGGGCAGACAACATTGTCACCAATTTTTTATCTCACAACAGGACGCATATGTCCGATGATTCCTGCACCTCTCCACTGGGACATTTTTAATAGTATTCATGACCTGATACAACCTGGCATACACGCCACCGCACATCTGGTATCCGAATGTTTAGTTTGGCCCAGGAAGGTAAAACAATGTCGGAGTTGGGCACGATCATGTGTGGCTTGTCAGTGGGCAAAAGTAGGACATCATGTGCAGTCTCCCCCCCCCCCCCCCTCCAGGATATGTTCAACATGGCAAGATGAAGATTTCAATGCATACACATCAATATAGTCGGGCCCCTACCACCGTCAGGGTCTTTTCGTTACATACTATCTGCCATCGACAGGTATACCTGCTGTGTGAAGGTAATTCCCCTCACCATTACCACAGCCGACACAGTGGCCCGAGCCCTTTTATTAATATGGATCTCATGCTTTGGCTGCCCAGCTTCTATCACTACCGACCCTCTTCCGGCAGCTTTGTGAACTGTGCAGAGCGAAATGATTTGAGACAAGGGAATACCACCCCCCGAGCAAAGGGCTTGTCGAACACTGGCACTGGACACTTAAAGCTTCACTGATGTGTCACGGAAGCAAGTGGGCTGACGCCCTACCATGGGTAACGTTAGGCATTCAGGCCACATACAAGGAAGTACTATACTGAGAACCCCTCACAATCCCAGCAGAGTTAGTCAAACCTTCACTCCCTCTGGATCAAATCTGCAATTCGACCTTCTTCAGGCTTGTTAAGCAGCTAATCACTAACATTCACTTGCTCCCTCCTCGGCCACACTCACTTCCCACCATCATCCTGCACAAGGACTTAGCATCTTGCACTCATGTCACGGTGCACGATAACACCACCCGACTGGCATTCAAGCCCTCCATACTCAGGCCCGCACAATGTCATCTTGCAAAATTGATCATTAACGGCACACGTCAAACCATATCTGTCTGCCACCTCAAATTGGTGTGGTTTCTTGGAGAACTGCTTGATATTCCCCTCAGTCAGCCCCCACCTCCTGCTAAACCCGCCTCGCACGAGGTATCTATTGATGGTTCGCGGGTGAGTGACAACCATTCCTGCACACATGACATTACCTACTCCCAGTCGAGTGACAATGCTACAGGTGCATTTGACATCAACCTACAGAGTGACGTGTGTGATGACTCCCTCTCCTCCTGCCAGCTCCCTGCCACTCCCCTGCAAGGATTTAGTGATGTATCAGGGGCCAGCCTCAGAAGATACAACGTTGCCAACAATGATTTGTGTTGAGACTCTGTCACCCCCTCTGCGGATGTGGTAGTTAATGTCAATACTTATTACATTTGCAGTTCTAAAGTGCTTTTTGTTGTGTTTCCTAATAATGTGTTTGTGTTCTACAAATGAGCCAGCTTCCCCAATGACAACCTAACCCACACTCACTTTCTCCAGTCTATTCCTTTGCCTGTTGGTACTGACACATCAACGGTCAAAGTCCTTCGTACTGCAACAGGCATTCAGGTTCGCTCCCCTGGCCCTTCACAATCCACTGTGCCTTCCCCGGATTCCTCCACTGCTGTACGAGGACTTGCACAGTCGGGCAGGACCATCTGACCCCGTTGCTGGTTCGAGGACTTCATCTACTAATGTCATGCATTGTTTATGTTTAAACATCCTCTTCCCACCACCACCCCCCTCCTGGGGTGCTTCCTTTACATGTATGCTCCACACTCAAGGGGAGGGAGGCTAATGTGGCAACTATTGACCAAGTCGCCTATCATCTTCTTTGTTTTCCAAGCTCTTTGGGAGCAGTCTGTGGTCTCAATGCGAAACTGTAAACGTGTATACTGGGAATCAACTAGACATATATATGTGCTTCAGACCAATAAAATCATACTTATTATATGGCATACAGTGCACATCATTGGATCCTGGAATCCTACAACACTAAACCCATAAAGGCAAAGCTGAAAGGTAGAAGGAGTATACAGATGGTCTATACAATGAAGACGAAATTCAAGGCAGTATTATGAAAATGGAAGAGGACGTAGATAAAGATGAGATGGGAGATATGATACTGCAAGAAGAACTGACAGGGTCCTGAGAATACTCGACATGCCATTAGAACTACTGATAGCCTTGGCAGAACCAGCTATGACAAAACTCTTCCATACAGTTTGCAAGATGTATGAGACAGGCGAAATACCCTCACACTTCAAGAAGAATATAATTATTCCAATTCCAAAGATAGCAGGTGCTAAAAAGTGTGAATATTACTGAATTATCAGTTCAAGTCATGGTTGAAAAATACTAACAAGAACTGTTTACAAAAGAACAGAAAAACTGTAGAAGCTGACCTTGGAGTAGATTAGTTTTGATTCTGGAGAAATGTAGGAACATGCGAGACAATACTGACCCTACAACTTCCCTTATAAGACAGGTTAAGGAAAAGCAAATGTGCATTTATAGCATTTGTAGACTTTCTCTAAGTTTTTGACAATGTTGACTGGGACATCTCCTTCACAATTCTGTGGGTAGCAGGAGTAAAATACAGGGAGCAAAAGGCTATTTACACCCTGTAAAGAAAACAGACTGCAGTTATAAGAGTCAAGGGGCATGAAAGGGAAGCAGTGATGAGGGAGAGGGAGAGAGGGGGGGAGAGGGGGGGGGGGGAGAGAGAGAGAGAGAGAGAGAGAGAGAGAGAGAGAGAGAGAGAGAGAGAGAGAGAGTGTGTGTGTGTTTGTGTGTGTGTGTGTGTTTTGTAACCTATCCCTGATGTTACTCACTCTGAACACTGAGCAAGCAGTAAGGAAACCAAAGAAAAATTTGGAGTAGATATTAAAGTCCAGGGAGACGAAATAAAAACTTTGAGGCTGCCAATGACATTTTAATTCTGTCATAGACAGTAAAGGAGTTGGAACATCAGTTGAATGGAATGGATAGTGTCTTAAAAAGTAGGATGTGAGAGGAACATCAATGAAATCAAAACAAGGATAATAGAATGAAAAAGTTAGATTGCTACTCACCACATAGTGGAGATGTTGAGTCACAGATAGGCACAACAAAACGACTGCTAAACAAGTAAGCTTTTGGCCAAAAGGCCTTCTTCTGAAGCAGAAATCACACACACTTACTTAAGCACAACTTACACAAACATGACCATTGGCTGGTCCTCTGAAAATAGACTCACCCTAAATTTTGGGGGAAAAAAAAAACTTAACGTCCAGTTCCTTACAACAAATAGAGTCATACCAAAAATTGATGTAGCACATGGGCAGTAGCCAGTAAGTAGGATAGAATGTTCCAAATTTTTGTGTGTACCTGTTGATGAAAACTTGAACAAGCAGTAGCCTATTGCTGAGCTTCTCAAACAATTAAGTTCAGCTACTCCTGCTCTTCATATAATTGTTAATCTTTGAAACAAATTAATCAGTCTCCCGACCTATTATGCATATTTCCACTCAATAATGCCACATGAAATAATTTTCCAGGGTAACTCATTACTTTGAAATAAAGTATTCACTGCACAAAAGTGTGCAGTAAGAATATATATGGTGTTCACCCATGGATGTCATGTACATACCTCTTCAAGGAGCTAGGCATTATAACTGTGCTGTCACAATAATAGTTTCACTAATGAAATTCATCATACATAATTCATTACAATTTGAGAAGAGCAGTGATGTATATACCTACAATACTAGAGGGGAAAATGAACTTTATTGCCCATTGTTAAAGCTGTCAGTGGCTCAGAAAAGAGTTCAACATGCAGCAATAAAAAATTTTTATCATTTGCCCACTAACATGAAATGACAGTTATGTTTTAAATCTAATTTAAAATCATTTCTCCTGGACAACTCCTGCTATTCCATTGATGCATTTCTACTTAAAAACTGGTAGCTAGTAAAAAAACGAAAAAGCCCTTATTTTTAAGTGTAGTTGCACGAACAGGAATAAAATGATAATGTATTCATCAATGTTAACACTTATAGTGTATATATATTCTGCAAATTGACTCATTCCACATAATTTCAATAAAAGAATTATTCAAACAATCAACGGAACTTGTAACTAATTAACAGAAACATACCATTTGCTTAGTACAGGATAATCTTAAACAAGCAAGAAATAACAGAAAACATTAAGAAAACTGAGAGAAACTTTTGGACAGAACTGTCAGAAAGTACTGATTAAAATTGGGGCAGCCACCAAGGGAAAGAAACGTAAATGGTGGAACATGACGTGTGACAGAGCCATAGAAGACAGAAATTTAACAGTCATAGAACACCCAAAAAATGGGATGAATTTGACAAGACACAGAGAAGTCTTAAAAAATCATCTCTAAAGAAAAAAAGCTTACGGAGACAATAGGCTGAAGGAGGTAAAAGAGGTCTTCAACAAAAACTACATACAAAATTTTTAAAAAACATTCAGAGAAAATATGACTATATCAACCACCAAGCTTATGCTTCAATAGGCAAGATGGAACACTGGAGACAAACCAAAAAAAGAACTGCGCAATATGAGTACAATACATTGACGCACTACTCAACTGTGATAAACACGTGGGGACCACAGTTCAAAAATCCAGAAGTTAACATGGATTCCAAATGCCCAACACACAAATAAATCGTGAACACAATAAAATCATGAAAAATAATGAAGCACTTGGAGAAGACTGAGTAATCTCGGGAATCTGGAAATTGGACCACAAAAACATTACAATCAAAATACACAGAATCATCAGAAACGTCTGTGAAACGGAAAAGTATTAGAACAATGGAAGTCATCATCAATACAACTCCTCCACAAGAAAGGAGGTGAAACATAACCTAATAACTACAGAGAACATTAACTTCTATCTGTTACATACAAAATTCCATCTAAAGTCCCATTAAATCAGCCAGAGCCTCAGATCCACAAGTAGAAGAATATCAAGGAGAGTTCTAGAAGGGAAGATCATGCAGTGAGCACATCTGGTGCTTGAGAACAGCATTACTGAGAAAGTCCAAGAACATCACAGTAGCATTCTTTGACCTCAAGAAGGCCTATGACTCCCATAGACAGAGAAACATTCTTCAACACACTGGAAGAAATAATGGTGGACAACAACACTAAAAAGCTAATCCAGGAAACATTAACAAAGACAATGTCCAAAGTGGAAATGATTGGACAGATCTCAGAACTATTTGAAATCTAGACAGGAGCATGACTGGGAGACAGCCTTCACCTGTTCCATTTAACTAAGTTTTAGAGAAAATAATCTGGGCATGGAACAAAAAAAGTTTGGCATTTGCTGATGAAACAGCTGTCACTAGAAATAATGGAAAAGAAGCCAAAGAAGCTCTAGAGGCATTACACAAAATCTCAGCCAAAACACTATTGCAAATCTTGCATGAAAAACCACAGTACATGCACACAAAATCAACAGACACCCACTGAAAACTAAGTATGGAAAGATAACACAAGCAGAAATAACATGGGAAAGTTTATGCAGAAAACAGGGCTGAACTTGTCATCCAATGAAGAAACATCAGAAAACTACAGAATACATATAGATTACATGGAACCATTACAACAAAAGAAATACCTCCATCAATACCAAATTATTACATTGTACAGTAGTCTTACCAGACGCCTTGTACGCCCCAGAAACAACAGCAATCAAGTGCAGAACAAAAATCAAGGAGACGGAAAAACAAGAGAGGATGATACTGAGAGAGATCTACAGGCATTTCAGAAGGGGGGACCTGGATAGGGAGACTGACAAAAGAACTGTATGAACAGACAGAGATTATTGCAAATAATCAGAAAAAGAAGGGCAATGTCCTACAGACACACATATACGATTAACAGAGACAGACTGACGAAGAAGATTTTACCATAGTGTCAACTACACAGAAAACCAACTGTGTAAAGGGAAAAACATAAAATTTCAAGAAACTAAACTTATCCACAGATGATGTAACAGACAGGAAAAATACAGAGAAAATATTAAAAAACATAAATCTGCCCAAACGCCCAAAGAGAAGAAAATACGAAAGAAGTTGATATAAAAGAGGAAGCACAGTGAATATATGAGAGGTTTTCGGGGAGAAAGAGACAGAAAAAAGGCCATGATTATTGGTAGTGTTTTATCACTCTCCTTAAGGGGGAATTACTGATGATAATAATAATAATAAATAACAGCAATCACATTAATGATAATAACAATAATAAATGATAATATATGGCACTGTATTAATACATATTTACATATAATACAGTAAGTTGTGGTCTGTGGACACCGGTCCAGCACCAATTATGGTATATTGTGGTAGATTTTGTTGTTTAAAGACTAGTGAGTTGTAACATTTTTTTAAAACTCTTCATGGGATGGGCATCAATAGTTGTGTGTGTTGATGTAGTGTGAATGAGTGGAGACTCCAGAAATAATTGCAATGGCCTTTGTCTTATGCACAGGGAAGTTTTTTTCCTCTTGTTTGGAGGAAGTGTCAATCTCTCTCTCTCTCTCTCTCTCTCTCTCTCTCTCTCTCTCTCTCTCCTGTGTGGTTCCTACAGCTGTTGCCACATCCTACATATCTGTCACCCATGGTTCCTCATCTTCTTTCCCATGGCCTACTTTATCCCATATAACAAGGTAATCTTCAGTCTTCCTCTTCTCCTTCTTCCCTGAGGATGGTGCATCAAGATTTTCTCTGGCCATCTGCCATATGTCATTTGCATTGTATGTCCATACCAGGTGAGTTGGCCATCTGCCATATGTCATTTGCATTGTATGTCCATACCAGGTGAGCTGCCACTCTTCTTCTTTATTTGTGATACTTTCTTGAATCTGATTCATTTCTCCAATCAACATATTTCTTACATGGTCCCATTGAGATATTCTATATGATCTTCTGAGATAGGCTATTTCTACAACTCTGAATTTGTTTTTATTTTTTACAGCAAGTTTCCAGTACTGGCAAGCATAGGTCAATACCTCTGTAGAACATCATCTTTACTTTCTAACTTATCTCAGAAGACCATACAGGCAGTTTAGTTTCTGAATTGCTGATTCCCACTGGCTAGCCACCGCTGTATTTCCCAATTACTTGTTCCGTCTTCCGATAGAATGTTACCCAAACATTGAAAAGTTTTTACATGTTTTCATGTTTTGGCCCTCTACTATTTTCTCCACTGCATAGGTATTCAGTTTTTTGAAAATTTACTTTCAATCCCTACTTATCATATTCTTCTCTTACTGTTCTTGACATAAAACACCTCTTTATTGGCTGCCGCTATCTGATGATTTGTGAAGATCAATGTGAACAAACATTGATTCTTTGTTATCTGAATGTCCATTCCTGCACAAATCTAGGACTTTCTAGATATATATGTTATTTTAAACAATAAAGCAGACAAGCAGCATCCTTGTTTCTATCCTTTTGTAATTCTCAAAGGCTGTGACAAATTTTATTCCACACACTGATCACTCTCTCCCAACTCTCACACACATCGTTGAAATCTATGAACATTAAATAGCTACTCAGATTTCTTCTCAGCCTCTTTGCCATCAGCTATCTTAAAGCAAAAATGCCATTAGAAGATCTTCACTTCCAGAATCCACTTTACTCTTCAGCAACCATCAGCATCCTCTCTTATCCTGTCTTTTAGGACTCGACCATACAACTGACCAATAGAATTTGTAACACAGACTCCACAATTATTTTCATGTACCTTCTTACTATCTTTCTTATTCTAAGGACTTAGAAATGCTGAATGCCATTCCTTAGGCATTCCTTGGCCATTCCTCCAACATGTATGTATTGAACAACTTACTCAAACAATCCCATTCCCATACAAACTCGGCCCATACTTCATTAATTACACTGGGAGATTTTCCATTTCTTTCACAGATCTTTTAACTTCCACTGTAGTTTTCTGGTCCACTTTTTCCCCCCACAGAAACTTTATTCCTGAAATCCATTTTCATGTCCTTGTGGTCAGTTCTCTCTTCTGTAAGGAATGTCTTGAAATGATTTTATGATTCTCTAATGCCAATAAATATCATATTTGTCCCTTCCTTCACATCTCTCCTTAAACTGTTCACAGTTTCCCAGGCTTCTTTTTTACCCTCCATGTTTGTTTTCAAATACTTTTTTCTTTACTCAACATCCCTCACCCACAGCCAACTGTTATACATTTTCTTACTCACTCCTATCTTTTCCCCTTTGTTCTGTGTCCACCACTCTGGACTTTTGTTTTCTTTCTTTGCTTTTTGTTGGCTCAGTGCTTCACATGCTGCCTCATGAACACATTTTTTAGTTTATTGATACTTCTATTTCAGCATTTCCATCTCCATCAAAACTTTGCTAGCTAGTCTCAGTTTATCAATAAATTTCACACTTTCATCTGTGAGAGTATTTACATTATATTTATCAGCATCCAGAATTTTAATAGGAACACTATCTTTCTGATGTACCCTTTCTCCCTCAAACTGAAAAGACAAACTTTGATCCAAGCATAAAATGGACAGAGCCACATTCTGAGCCTTTGTATGCCCTTATGACACTCACCCTAAATCTACAATTTTTCTTTTATATAAGCTAATCTATGACTGTTTTCAAATCTCTTGCCATGTGTATTTAGGTATCCACTTAAGGAGGGAGAAACAATTTAAAACTTTTAAATCCCATGCAGTGCATGTATTTAATAATCTTTTACCATTTTCATTTACAGCATCCTCTCCATTCCTTCCTACTATTTTATCATCAACCTCTGACACACACACACACACACACACACACACACACACACACACACCAAACTTTCAGGAAACATTCCTCACACACAAATAAAGAAAAGATGTTATGTGGACATGTGTCCAGAAATGCTTAATTTCCATGTTAGAGCTCATTTTAGTTTCGTCAGTATGTACTGTACTTCCTTGATTCACCGCCAGTTGGCCCAACTGAAGGAAGGTAATGTTGACTTCGGTGCTTGTGTTGACATGCAACTCATTGCTCTACAGTACTAGCATCAAGCACATCAGTACGTAGCATCAACAGGTTAGTGTTCATCACGAACGTGGTTTTGCAGCCAGTGCAATGTTTACTAATGCGGAGTTGGCAGATGCCCATTTGATATATGGATTAGCATGGGGCAATAGCCGTGGCGGGCTACGTTTGTATCGAGACAGATTTCCAGAACGAAGGTGTCCTGACAGGAAGACGTTCGAAGCAATTGATCAGTGTCTTAGGGAGCACAGAACATTCCAGCCTATGACGCGCGACTGGGGAAGACCTAGAACGACTAGGACACCTGCAATGGATGAGGCAATTCTTCATGCAATTGACGATAACCCTAATGTCAGCGTCAGAGAAGTTGCTGCTGTACAAGGTAACGTTGACCACATCATTCTATGGAGAGTGCTACAGGAGAACCAGTTGTTTCCGTACCACGTACAGCGTGTGCAGGCACTATCAACAGCTGATTGGCCTCCACGGGTACACTTCTGCGAATAATTCATCCAACAATGTGTTAATCCTCATTTCAGTGCAAATGTTCTCTTTACGGATGAGGCTTCATTCCAACATGATCAAATTATAAATTTTCACAATCAACATGTGTGGGCTGACGAGAATCCGCATGCAATTGTGCAATCACGTCATCAACACAGATTTTCTGTGAACATTTGGACAGGCATTGTTGGTGATGTCTTGATTGGGCCCCCTGTTCTTCCACCTATGCTCAATAGAGCACGTTATCATGATTTCATACGGGATACTCTACCTGTGCTGCTAGAACATGTGCCTTTACAAGTACGACACAACATGTGGTTCATGCACGATGGAGCTCCTGCACATTTCAGTCGATGTGTTCGTACGCTTCTCAACAACAGATTCGGTGACCGATGGATTGGTAGAGGCGGACCAATTCCATGACCTCCACGCTCTCCTGACCTCAACCCTCTTGACTTTCATTTATGGGAGCATTTGAAAGCTCTTGTCTACACAACTCCGGTACCAAATGTAGAGACTCTTCATGCTCGTATTGTGGACGGCTGTGATACAATACGCCGTTCTCCAGGGCTGCATCAGCGCATCAGGGATTCCATGCGATGGAGGGTGGATGCATGTATCCTCGCTAACGGAGGACTTTTGAACATTTCCTGTAACAAAGTGTTGGAAGTCTCGCCGGTACGTTCTGTTGCTGTGTGTTTCCATTCCATGATTAATGTGATTTGAAGAGAAGTAATAAAATGAGCTCTAACATGGAAAGTAAGCGTTTCCGGACACACATCCACATAACATATTTTCTTTCTTTGTGTGTGAGGAATGTTTCCTGAAAGTTTGGCCATACCTTTTTGTAACACCCTGTATATTTCCTTGTTACAGTGAGATACTAATTTTCTGGTTGGAATTTAGCTCAAATGAGAGAATCCACCAGAAATTATAATGCTAGTGCTGGCAATGTTGGAGGGAGGAGAACATCCCCTGGGAGTCTTCGACAATGAGAAACATGCTCTAAATTAAAGGTAGCATAAATCCCCTGGCAAGTTTCTAGAGTAAGTTTACTGGTCTATAATCATTTTTTTCACTAGGATTTTGTAGGTTTGATTTATTACATGATGACATCTGGTATGCATTTGTACTGTTTTCCACAGGGTAGTAACATTAAAATGATATAGGTTTTGTACAAAGGGAACTTTTGGTTTGGAATTTTCTGAATGATTTGGTTTAGTTTGTGTAATTTTCTAAGAGTAGTTAGCTTCAGAATAGCATAGGTAGTCACTATTGTTCTTATTTTACCATACCTAATGAATTTAAGAGTGGGGCTGCATGTGTGAGTAGTTAGTCAGTCCACTTTACAATCTGGATCAGATGTTGAAGAGAAGTGACTATTTGCATTGCATCACTCTCCAGAGGCTTTCTACAGTAGGGTGTTAGAACAGCTTACAGAGCCTGTGGTGGAAAAGTAGCTGTGTCCATTCTGTAGGACTAACACACATTTCCATACTCTGACCTACCATTGCAGTATCCCGCAGGGAGGGATATCGGGGAGGGGAGTGGGAAGACTACCTTTCTCTGAAGACTGTCCTCTTTTCTTTATTGGTTCTAACACTCCTAATTTTTCTTTTCCTTTCTTATTTTCCCTAAGCGGGTACCATTCTACAGTCTCTCTATCCATATTCGAACATTCCATTGACTGCACCCCTTTACTTTCCAGTACATTAAAAATATGTTTTCACAGGTTTGCAAGAGTTGAAGCAATGCCCAAATAGATTCCGGTCACGATAGTTATGATAATTGGTACTGCAGTAGAAAGAACATAACATTTTTCTAAATACGAAATCACATTCATCCTCAAATTAAAATCTATTAAAATATATTGTGTCTGCCAATATGGACTAAATATTTTATGCTTGGGTAGCTCAATGGTAGAGCACTAGCCCGCAAAAGGCAAAGGTCCCGAGTTCGAGTCTTGGTCCAGCACACAGTTTTAATGTGCCAGGAAGTTTCATGTCATCGCACACTCCGCTGCAGGATGAAAATTTCATTCTATATCAGCTCCAGTTAAAATAAAAGCTTATTAGCAGCTTTTTGTACCAATGTCACAACCGACTGTTCACTCTTTCTCACTAACTTCATGAAAACCACTGCTACTGCATTCCACATTTCCAGCTTCCTTTTCTTGAAAACTTCTGTAAAATGCCTGGTATGGTGCCTTCATAATGCTGGAACAGCAAAAAGCCATGAGGTCTTTTATTTTCTCTTCCTGAAGTTTCAGTGCACCACGATATTTCAGTTACAACTCAGAAACTATATCAGAATTTCAGGATTTTCTGGATACTAGCAAACTTTTGAATTGTTGATTATGGAAATGTTAGGGGAAAAAGTGATTAACATCACTTCTGTAGTACTGAAAGTGCATCTCCTTAAGCCATAGTACTTGATTCCTTCATTGCTAATTGTTGTATTTTTCAACCACTCCTTCTGTCAAAATCTATGAAGTCCTTCTGGTCCATTTCAACAACTTCATATGGCCTTTGTTTTAAAGCAGTCTGAAAAACAGTATGCCACACTGAAGGGTTATAAATGCTATCATTTTTTGCAGCCCTCTTTATACGGGCACAGATTGAATCGCACTTCATGAAAGAATGGTCAGGCTCAAAGAAGCATTGCTGTATCACAGGAATTGTCAGAATTTGCACAGCATGAAGAAATATGGTGCCCATATGACGTTTGGATTTTGTCCTCTGCAGGTTTCAGAGAACAAAACAACTAGGTGGCCATCCGCAATCTTCTGGAGTTCTTAAAATATACATGATCCTATTCAAATTGATCCGCATTTAGCCAGAACTTCATGCCATATGCAATTTTCAGGTTTTCTTGTATCACTATTTTGTGTGTGTGTGTGTGTGTGTGTGTGTGTGTGTGTGTGTGTGTGTGTCAAACAATGAGAAATTCAAGATGAAATGTAACAATATTATGGAAGGAAAGTTGCTACTCACCATACAGCGGAGATGCTGAATCGCATAGGCAAATCAAAAAGACTGACACAAATAAGCTTTCAGCCAGCAAGGAGCAAGCCTTTCATTGAAAATACACAAATACACAAACACACACACACACGACTGCAGTCTCTGGCAACTGTAGCCGTATATATATACCTACCTCTCTCTCTCTCTCTCTCTCTAGCTGCCTCTTTCTTTTCTATTTAGGTGTTCTGAGTGCTGGTCTTTCTCCGCCCTGTATCTTTTCTAGATACATCAATGCCTAGGTTATACTTTGGTATTGAATATTTTTCTGTAGAGCTAATATTTTTCAAAAGTAACGTGTTCCTCTCCACAAAGTTTCTTATACAATTTATGTAGTATTTGTATATTCAGTTCTCCTGGTAAGAACTGTCACACAATGCTCTCTCAGCAGAAATGCAATGTAACAGTAGGAAATGACTTTATATGGTTCCTTACTCCCTCTCTTGCCTCATCAGAGTTCCTTGTACTCGGATTATGACAACCTCTCTTGTCGGCAGTCAAAAATCATACAAAAAATCCAGTAGGAGGAACATCCGCAACTGACCATTATACCATAGGCTGAAAATATCACTACAGTTATAAGATTTTTTTATTTAGAACACAACTGGTTTTGGGCTCTTACATGCCCATCTTCAAGCATTAGTAGTTTGTGCTGTGACCCCGAGTGCCACAGAGTCCAATGCGGCACTCAGGGTCACAGCATGAACTTCTAACATCTGAAGATGGGCATTATAAGAGCCTGAAACTGGTCATGCTCTAAATAAAAGAACCTTACAACTGTAGCGGTAATTTCAATCTCTAGTCAAAATCATGTTGTTGCTGTCTCTTTTCTTCTGTATCTATTGTGTAAATGTTTCTGTTGCATTAAAAGCGCTAAGGAAAAAACAGATAATTTTAAAACTGGGGCAACCACAGTTAAAATAGTTGTACACGGTTCATTGACTCATACAGTAGACAGTTGTTTAAATACAGATGTTAAAACTATTAAATATAAAACTGAATGACGAGTCCAATAGTCCACTGCAGCTGTATTTATTCAAGTTGATGACACACACACAACTATTACACTGCATCTTCTGGTGTATATAAATGCTATGTCATTTGGTGTGGGGAGTAGTTACAGAATGCTGAAAAATAACAGTTGGTGTGGCTAGGCAAAGTTGTCAACCCTCCTCAATTGATAAAAACCATCATCAACTGATAAAAAACCATCATAAATTGTTAAAAAATATCATAAATTCATAAAAAACCATCATTAATGATGAATGTCTTGTGTGTTTTAATATCACAAACTGTCACCACTTTACCGATTAAAATCTGTTCTTGTCGGCCTATGTGAAGCAGCAGACCGTGCCTCTAATAGATGTTATCCAGAAGAGAAGCATTGGGCCCAAAAGCCAACATGCTCATGTGTGTTTGTCACCAACATAGCAACTGACATCATAAGCAATGAGTCGATGCATGTGCTGTGGTTGCCTTCCAGATACTGAGACAGTGACGGAAATTCTGTCAGCTGCTATGTTGGTGACAAACAAATGTGAGCTTGTCGGCTTTTGGGCCCAGTAATTCTCTGGATAACATATATGAGAGGCATGGTCTGTTGCTTGAAATGGGCTGACAAGAATACATTTTACTCGGTAAAGTGATGACAGTTCATGATTTTAACACAGACATGACATTCATCACGAGGAGGGCTGACAACTTTGCCTAACTACAGCAACTGTTATTCTACAGCATTCTGTAACTACTCCCCACAACATATGACATAATTTGCATATACCAGACGATGCAACTTCAATACTTACAAAACCAGTTATGTGGGAGTATAATTGACTTGAATAAATACAGTTACAGTGGACTACAGGACTCTTCATTCAGTTTTATATTTAACAGTTCTAACACCTGTATTTACACAGACATTTACTGCATGAACTGTCAACCATGTACATCTGAACGTCACCAACAGCTCTCAGGAGAAAGTTTTTCTTTGCCACATTTCTTCAAGAATGTGTACCTGAGGAACGTGACCTTGGTTCAAGTATCTTCTTAACAAGTGGAACTAAATACTGTTGCTGTTTTTCTACATTTTTCATCATCTAGAATCAATAGAACATCTCTTTCACATTAGTCTTTCTGATGATCTCACTACACTTTCTTGGGTATTTGGAACAATTCTTGTTCTTGAATGTTCTGGCTGTCACATCTTCCTTAGCAGTTGATGTATATGCTTTTCTTGACTGCCTATTCATTTCTCTTATATCCTTCTCCACTTGTCAGTGTTCTTACATATTTTGCTCATTTTATTTTCCATTTCAACTTCATTTCCTCTGTCAGATTGCCTAGTTTTTTATAATTAGAAATGACTTGCCTTTCTTGGATGTTGACTTTCATTGCTGTAAGTTTGATTCATCACTAGAACACCATTTTTCTTCCTTTTGAAGTCATTTTATATCTAACGGGGGTGCACGCTAACAACCCCTTCATAGTGAATCCTTTACAAAACTAAACAAAATGTGACATGACAATGAAAGCAATGTGATCACATTGACAGTGCATACAGTGGACAAGTATTGTTTTGGCTAGTATTTCTCTTCATGCTGATGTTCGTTGAGAAAATGCAATAGCTTGAAACATCATACATAAACTGTTCCAAGAATTGGTGGCCAGATGAGCAATTCGGTAGTGCGATATTACACAACATTTCCATCTGATGTGGTACGATTTCTTATTTGCTACTATAAACTACTCTCTTTTTGTACACAAGAAAGAAGCACACAAGTGAAAGAAAACATTTTGCAAAACAAGCTGATAGTGGCTTCTGCTGGGTTAAAATGTAGTTCCAAATTTTCGTCACAAAGTAAGAAGAATGAAAGTGATGATACGTTTTGCTGATCCCAGAATTGAGATGCATTACTCTGAGGCACAAGAACATAAGTGCCAATATGTCTGTCTTTAAAATACACTTGTGGCTTGGAGACAGGCAACACATTATTCTTGCCAGGAGAAGAGCTAGAGATACATGATTCTGATGCAACATACAACCGATTACCATAAGAATATTTATTTAAAAAGCTGAAAATCATGGTTTTGGAGGTAGGTTTCCTGATTCCCTCATGATGATAAGTGGAAGATTGTGATATGCCTATGTCAAGAGGACCTCATTGTTTTAAGAAGTGGAAAATTGTGGTACATCAGATGTGATAGGTCTCTCAAAGTAGAACCTAGTTGCATGGAGTATAATTACATTTCAGTTGTAAAGAAAAGGTAATGAAAAGGACTATATAGAGATATTATGGTGTTAGTAGAATGTATGATGTGTAAGTCCACATGGGTTTTTTACTTCAAAAGAAAAATAAGGACAGTAATAATTATATGAGTACCAGGTGATCAAAAAGTCAGTATAAATTTGAAAACTTAATAAACCATGGAATAATGTAGATTAGAGAGGTAAAAATTGACCCACACGCTTGGAATGACATGGGGTTTTATTAGAAAAAAGTATTGCTAGACGCGTGAAAGATCTCATGCGCGCGTTGTTTGGTGATGATCGTGTGCTCAGCCATCATTTTCGTCATGTTTGGCCTCCCAGGTCCCCAGACCTCAATCCGTGCGATTATTGGCTTTGGGGTTACCTGAAGTCACAAGTGTATCGTGATCAATCGACATCTCTAGGGATGCTGAAAGACAATATCTGACGCCAATGCCTCACCATAACTCCGGACATGCTTTACAGTGCTGTTCACAACATTATTCCTCGACTACAGCTATTGTTGAGGAATGATGGTGGACATATTGAGCATTTCCTGTAAAGAACATCATATTTGCTTTGTCTTACTTTGTTATGTTAATTATTGCTATTCTGATCAGATGAAGCGCCATCTGTCGGACATTTTTTGAACTTTTGTATTTTTTTGGTTCTAATAAAATCCCATGTAATTCCAAGCATATGTGTCAATTTGTACCTCTTTATCTACATTATTCCGTGATTTATTCAGTTTTCAAATTTATACTGACTTTTTGATCACCCAGTATAAAGAATAATCAAGCAAAAAACATAACCTGATGTAACTTATGAATTACTAGCTTTCAAAAGCAAATCATGAATGGTAGGGATGTTTTGAGTAGATTAATAAATGAGATGAAAAGGCAAACATGATTAATGCTCAGTTAGTTGCTCTATAATGGAAAAAATGATTCTTCTGATGGTATTTCTTAGAGGAATTCAATGATTTAGAACACACAAACACACATACTCATTTAAATGGCGCGACATGTGTGAAGTTACAGAATTCGGGTGAATTAAATTCTGAAATTTGATCTTGAAAAATTTTTTGTACTCTTGTCACTTATAAATGAGCAATCATATAAATTAGTTTTTTTAGTTCTAATAATACTTTAATAGGACGACAGTAGTCCCAAAAGATGTTATTTATGTTGTGCCCCAGCAATGTTTGTGTTAATAATACAGTAAAACTCTTTGGTCAATGGCACGACTCTTAGCTGCAGGATTACATTTGTGGCAGTCTGGTCTGAATTTTCGTTGTATGCAAATGTCTCTCTTCATTTATTCACTTTTCCTGTCTCAATCTTTGACTGTGAGCATCCTTCCCCGGATCCTCTCTACATTGGTGACTCATGACTAACTTCAGTACTCTCTATGGATTATCCTGCATCCTTCGTCCCATCTCATACTTGACAACAATGAAACCACCTTGCAACTACACGGCCAAAGAACAACGAGTGCAAGGGTGCGACTTATGTAGCATTCAGTTTAGTGCTTTGTATCAACCTTTGCTTTTTGTCAAATGCAAAAGTGACTTTTTTGGGCAGTGCCGTAGATGTCAACAAGGACCCCATGTATCCACACAAAGAGCACCAACCAGCGATGTTCTGTGTGACTTTAGTACAAATGCAATCCGTTCCCACACACCAACAAGAAGCTATTCAACAGACTGTCACAGACAGACACACTGAAATGTTATTTGTATTTTGTTGCATCTACTGCACAGAGTACAGTCCTGATAAACCCGTTTGCATTGTCATGCGCAGTGCAAGGGGTCAGGCCACACACAAACACTTTTGTGAGATTTCTTTTGTATCACATCCACTGCACAAGGGCTCATTTGCCATTGCTCTTTAACAAGCTGTGGCATCACATAAATGCCAAAATTTTGATGACAATTCTTTTAGGTCCAGCTCCCAATCCAAGCTACTATCCTTTCACCTGGAACAACTCGTCAACTCGTTAAGTGGTTCACTATCACCAAGGGCATTTTCTACAACCATGGCAATTTCAATGACAGCTCCAATTTTGTCACGCTGCAGAGCCCTCTACATTAGCACACCAATGTCATTAGTGACATCATTCTATCACTCCTGGCTACCAATAAATATGACATGCTGATGATAGTACTACTCCAGCAATTAGCCAGGACTACAGAACACCAGTTGCACCAAGTTATTTATGACAAACATCTACGCACTAAGACACCGCTTCAATTCTAAATATGCGTCCAAACATTAACTGATGCCATTCTCGTTACCAGATCACACCCTAAGAATACTGAGGATTGTGAAATTACCACCTCAGTTGCAACTAGCAACAATCTCACATGACAATGAGGATCATGACTATGAACCAGGTTCTGGTGATATAGACAGTACAGATCTCATGATTAAAGATATCAATGCTGTAAAAGAGAATAACAGTGGAAAACGATCAAGGTGGAATTAAAGTGATCCCAAAAGATGGAAGAAAAATATAATTAAAAAGTATAAAATTGAATCTAAAGAACTAAACCCAGTGAAAGATGTATATACAACCGCAATAAAAATTTTTGAGATGAAATGAGGTATTCCTTTCGTAGAAGCTTCTGGGACTGTGACTATGCAAGGCAGAAAGATTTTATTCTTGGTAACACAGTGAGTGTAACTCCAGCACGAAGACAAAATACTGATCAGCCACTGAAACAATGTAATGCTCCTAAGGTTTAGTACTTAAATAAAGACAATAAAAAAGTCAGAATCTGTAAGAACTTCTTTACTGAAACTTCATGTACTTCGGCTTAAGCCATTGATACTGCATATAACGGGAAGAGATAAGAGTGGCAAAAGAATTCCACATAATAAAACTAAACTAGATGATGTGCACAAAGTTAAAGAACACAGAAAAGTTTCCTACAATGGAGTCTCACTAATCAATGAAATCCACAAAACGACTGTACTTAGACAACAAACTAAGTATATCTAAAATGTACAGTCTGTACAAAGAAGAATGTGTGGATTTCAAACAAGTCAGAAAAAAAAGAAACTTAAAGAAGAATATTTTGTCAGAACTACAATCTCGCCTACTACAAACCTACAAAGGATCAATGTCAAAAATGGATGAGTTATGAGAAAGTAAAGAGTTATAGAGAAAAGAAAGCATTGGAAACATAGTATAACAAGCATACTGCAAGGAGAAATGAATGCCATAAAGCAAAAGTTATTGATAAAGAAAAAAAGTAAAGCACACAAGACATTTGTGAGTTCCACATTTGATTTACAATCTGTCTTGCAAACATCTTCAAGTGAAGTCAGTCAAATATACTGTAGTCTGAAAATCTGTGCACACAATTTCGCTATCTATGAACTGTCTGGGCCGCGTGATGCATTCTACTATGCTTGGACTGAGCTAAATGGAAAGAAAAGTAGCTCAGAAACCAGTAGCTGCATCATGAAATACATTAAACAGATTCCAGCAAATATAAAACACATTTCATTGTTCTCTGACACTTGTGAGGTTCAGAACAGGAATCAAAACATAGCCGTGTTGTTCCTGTACATTACTTGAATCTGGTCACACATGTACCTGTTTTATCCTCCAGGATTGGCTAAACATATTCAGACTAGCAAGACTGAAAATGATTTGAAACAAGGAAGGTTCACCTTATGCAGTACTCAAATTGAAACGTAAAGAATTCAAAGACTTATCTAAACTTTCTGCATCTATCATTAAAAATCGAAATACTGACGTCTGGGAAATAAAGTTAACTAGCTAAAAATTAAATGTTTTCACCATCAAAAATGCAAGCCAGGAATTATAGAGTACTGGTTTAATCACTCATCTGATTATAAGGAAATACATTCACTTGGTAAAGGGCATCCTTTAAATATGAAAAGTACTGACTTACAAGATCTTCATCCTAAGATTCTGCCAATAAGTGGAAAGAAAAAGAAGTGCCTGATACAGTTATGCACAAAGGGAGTTATTTCCGAGGAATTTCACACTTGGTGTAAATCTCTTCTCACTCCAACTGCAGCCACCGACGTATTTCCTGAACTAGTATAGAACATAGTGACAGTAGTGATGCAGGTGTATAAAATGCGGGAAAAAAATAACTTCTTCAGTATTTTATAATCATTTAGTGATCTAATAAAATGAATGGTTATATTGATTCCAACTATTTAGTGATGTGTTTTTAATAGAACTTTACTCAAGTTGATAAATAATTTGAATGACGTCTGTCAAAATAAGTGCAGCAATATTTGCATTTTAATTATTAAAACATAATCCATTTATGCATTAAGCTTTTCTACAAAACATCATTAGTTAATTACAGCAATGGAACAATTCTTGTGATTACACAATTATTTGTGGCTTAAAAAAGAAACTAAAAAAAATCAGTTTTGTCGATATATCCTTGAATGTAGTTAACGAGTTTTTGCAGTAAGCACCAACTGATGTGCCAAGAAATGATCCACCCATGCCCCACTTAGGTAGCCAGCTGTGGCATGGCTGGTCACGCACACCTGTGTCAAGAAGAGGTCAACAACAGCACTGTCCACTCCCCCTCCCCCCTCCACACAGTGCTTCGCACTCTGATAGTGGGTGGGGAGGTTGTCTTTACGACAGCTCAGCAGCAATTTGGTCAGCAATACAGCTCTCTGCTGCAGACTTATTTTTATCACAGTTTGGTCTGAGCTTCCATTGTATGCACACATCTTTTCCACGTACTACTAATAGGCGATAAAGTACATAAATTTCACATTTTCTGTCTCAGTCATTCAAATGTGAGCATCCTCTCCATGATATGCATATGATATCCTATGTATGTTCAAATATTTGTTTTGAATTAATAGAGGGAAACATTCCACTGGGAAAAATATACCTAAAAACAAAGATGATGTGACTTACCAAACGAAAGCGCTGGCACGTCGATAGACACACAAACAAACACAAACATACACACAAAATTCAAGCTTTCGCGACAAACTGTTGCCTCATCAGGGAAGAGGGAAGGAGAGGGAAAGACGAAAGGATGTGGGTTTTAAGGGAGAGGGTAAGGAGTCATTCCAATCCCGGGAGCGGAAAGACTTACCTTAGGGGGGAAAAAGGACAGGTATACACTCGCACACACACTCATATCCATCCGCACATACAATGTCTGCTTGTGTCTGTGTATGTGCGGATGGATATGAGTGTGCGTGCGAATGTATACCTGTCCTTTTTTCCCCCTAAGGTAAGTCTTTCCGCTCCCGGGATTGGAATGACTCCTTACCCTCTCCCTTAAAACCCACATCCTTTCGTCTTTCCCTCTCCTTCCCTCTTTCCTGATAAGGCAACAGTTTGTTGCGAAAGCTTGAATTTTGTGTGTATGTTTGTGTTTGTTTGTGTGTCTATCGACGTGCCAGCGCTTTCGTTTGGTAAGTCACATCATCTTTGTTTTTAGGCAAATATTTGTTTTGTATTTTATTATTTGTTTGAGGTACTCCTTGATATCATGCAATGGCTGGAGCTCAACAAAACATCCCTATGTTACTGCAGGTGCTGCACACAGCTACCAATGCAGCTTTTAGTGTCATTGTTCGAATCAGAAGTTTGTACTTACATGTAATAAATGTTAATTGTCATTCTCACATGGAATAAGTATTTTAATCAAGGCATAATAAAAGAATGAAAGGTAGTTAAATAGCTACTGATGTACATTCTGGTGTAAAAGGAAAGGTGATATATTTTAAGAGCAAAATACACATCATTTTAATTTCAGCTCAACAATATTCAAAATTGGTGCCATTTTCATCATGTAGAAAGTAAGCATTTAAAACTAATGGTTAAAGACCTGTTAGGGCAGGCAGTATTTTTTACAATAAGCCCCTACACAACAAAAGAAATACCAAATTTCCTGACTTCGAAGCTAAATTAAAGCAGCGTCTGACTCTGATTTGTCTGTTCACCTCTATGGAATTCTTAAATTTAAATTCATTGTAGCAGATAAATTGCAGCAGTACCTGACCCTGTCAATGGAAGGAGAAAGGGGATTAAAATAAGATGCCAGGTGGCAGAGACATAAATTTGCGCTTTCTGTTGTTGGCACTCATACTACAACATTAACTGCAATACATGTTGGTGTGAGCTGCAGCTTTCCACAAAGCAGTGCCTGGCAGTGAATACGGTTTGTATAAGTAGCCCTCACATCCCTGTCCAACCATTCTAATTAGGTTTTTCTTTGTGGTTTTTTCCTAACTGATGAAGCAAATAACAGAATAGTTTCTTTGAGGATATTTCATTTCCACATCCTCGTAGCATGTGCATTAGTTTATATTATCTTCATGCAACTATATTTTTCTTTACATTCATAAGCAATTAATTTTTTCACTGTATTTCATGACATGTTCATATTGTTGTCCAAGCAATAATTAAATAAATCTTTCATCTTACCATTAACAGATCAAAACAATTAAATATGTATATCAGTAGAATGCATCAACCATAAAAGACCAATAAAGACAGTAACTGCTGTATAACATGTAATTGAATCGATGATATTTGTGGTGAGGGCTGTGTTTAAAACAGGCCACATGTTAAAAGAAATTTTTATATTTAGTTTCTATGTTTAAAGTGCAGTGTGAGTAGAAACAATGCCTATGCAAGTAATATAACTGTCATATACCAACTTTTGCTGTAACCGTAAATTTGTATTCTGACAGATTTTACATTCAGGAGACAAACTTCCAAATACTGCTGATAAGGCATACTTTGAGAGTCATTTATATTTACAAATGTCTCTATCAGATATACTCTAAAATATAATAAAATTAAATTCTAGTGTATAGGGCCGTCTTTGAATTTCACCACCTCAAGATATGTACTAGTCTGCCATTTTGTCTCCCTGTGAATAACAGCTCACCCCCCCCCCCCCCCCCCAAGTGAATTTTCCTTTTGATACAGTTTACATTCTGCAGTACTCAAAAACTGCAGCCAGTAGTAACACTACAGAATTTTGAAAATAAACATTTACCTTTTTTCAGTTCTTCCAGAGGAGGAACATAAAGAGGCTTATTTTCAATTGGTGGATTCTGTATTACTTCAGTCTTAGACATCTTGAAACAAGTTGTTTACAAATGTGGCTGTAAATAGGACATAAGAGTCACAATTAATCCTGATGAGCCATAACTGCACAGCTTTCAATTGGTTAAAGTAAGGAATGACAACATTTTAGTGAGGACAGGTAGCTGCACCTCTAGAAATGTTCTAAAAAAACATGTACTCCTGCAACTATGCAACAAAAATAAAACATTTACAAATACAGTTCATCATAGATATTTACATCTGTGCTCCAGCTAGAAGTCTGGTACTGAATATGAATATGTACATCATAATAATCTGTATTTAAACATGCTTTTATCTTATCACCATGTACTGAGATACTCCACTGACCTTGACACAGGGCACCTTCAGTCAACAGTTCAGAGATATCTAGCTGCATTATTTCCAATTTTAAACTTGGATATAAACAAGAGCTCCATGAATTACTTGACTGAGTGGCTGAATGTGCCATATTACCAAGCCAGCTTCACACATTCTGAATTTCTGAACATGTTGGACTTGGACACCTATTATATCTGAGACTTACATTTATCATCATTATTAATAGGAAAAATACATGAAATTAATTAATTATGTTTTACTGTAATTTTAAAGCATCACTAAATTTTTTTAAATAATCTTCTTTGGCTTTAGGGAGGGGGAGGGGGGAATAAGATCTACTCAAATAGTTCTGAACTGGCAGTAAAGCACAAAACTGCATTCAAAATAATTTAACCAAAATTCACAGTAGAGAAAATCAGCTGGTAATAAAGCACCAGATATCCAGAAAGAAAGTAGAAGAGTATCTGTTAGCCACCCTTCCTATAACGTATCAGTATCATAGGATGTGGGGATGTGACGTCTCTCTTAACACCAATGTTTATATTAAAGAGGTTTTAACTTTCCCTGTATACAGGCAGCTGAAAGCATTTTCTGAAAGTAGTATACTTACTTTAATGCTTAATATGAAATAGTACACACGAAAAGTGGGTAACTAGTGTAAGAGAAAAAATGATGGCTTTTTTATAGGGCATGCATTACTATTAATAACATAAAATCTTGATTTACAAAGCAAAAAAGTTATCTAGAAGTGGGCCAAGTTCCTGTAGCATAAATATACTTTACAGAAGTGGCCTGTAAGGGCTGCTTCTACCTGGCAATGACTCATTCCATATACCTGAATTATTTCCTGTCATGATTGGATTTATGGAACAGAATGCATGTGTGAATTAATTAATTAATGTATAGCGTCTGCTAAACCAGTTTAAAAAATAAGTATCACTGTTGTAAAATTCAAAGCATTTATTAATAGCACATATGGAGATTGCTCTCTGCTAATAAGAGTAATACCACCAAATAAATAAATTCTCCTTCTAAATTTAACTTTATTTTATTTCCTAGTGACACCGAATTTTTTTACAAAACAGGACATTTCTGATGCCTTTTATGTAAAAGTTTGGTATATAACAAGTGACTTTCTGATATATGGCTTTCATTATATCTGTGTATCCTGCACCTTAGATTACATAACTGGATTTCCACCACTTTGGGGTATAATGTTTTTTTTTTTTCTAAAGATTTACTCCAAATGTACAACTCACCAATATTTTGGCAATTATTACGTATATCAAAACAGCTTCCTCAGAAACAACCAATGTTGTTGAAAGCCCTAGAATTCTGCCCTGTACTTCAGTGTTTTGCAAAGTATGGATGCTGAATACAAACGATATTTTAGATGTCAACAGTTATTACACACTAAACTAAATAATGGTCTCACTCTCTCCTTCTTCATCCCGATAGAGTTCTGTGAATATAGTGCTGCTCTTATGCTGTGGCTGAGTGCTTGGCATTACTGATTGCAGCTTTTTGTCCCTCAACCCCAGATGTTCTTTCCCCCACCCACACCTCATCCGGAGCCACAGCAGTGGGGTGATGGCTTGCTGGGAGACATCGCATCACACCACATTATTTTCCTTGCAAGATTGCTTAGCTGCTTCATCAGCAACATTCCCAATTTCCCAGGCACTCGACATTCAGCATAATGACAGATCCTCATTTACCTCTTCAAGCAGAGAAGTGTGTCCTGGATAGCCTGGGTACACGAGACATAATGTAAAGTGCACTTATGGAGTTGAACAATATGAGGAATTAAATGCCATGATTACATCGCATGGAGCAGGATACTGAATAGATTGGGCAAGTGGTGAATAACACTTTGGAAGGGTTGGGAACGACTGTGGGTATGTTGTTCTTCATTTCAAGAAAAACGAGAAACAATGAAAGCCCTGGTAAAGGATACGGTTCAGTTTTTCCATTCTGGAGTGACACTTGGTGATTTGGAGTGGAGAGGGGGGGCAATAATGTTGTTGTTCTTGAGATTTTCCTGGCATAAAGAGTATTCTACCAAGTTTCAGGACTGCAAGCAGATAACGTCGACTTCCTACCAAGATATTTCAGAACCATTCAGCCATCTTCAGGTGACTGTTTTGCACTGGTGGTTGCTAGTTCATGTCACTATCTTTGTAATAAAAATATACACAAAGATGCACGCACATCGGCAGCCACTACATGAGTAACCCCTGTCGAATTACACGTTCTCTTTTTAAAACTGCTCCATCTATGGTGCGCAGGGGCAAGCATAATGTGATACTACATGCGTGTTCTCTGTTGGAATGTGCACTCTCCCAGTTAAAATTCAGATGTCAAAATTAATAAAATTAAATGTCATTAGAAGTGCCATTGGTCATAAAATGTTTCATAGCCCATTAAGTCAGCCATAGTGGAGCATTGTATCTCCCCAGAACATCCCATTGATTACTCTGCCACAGGAATCTTGGCCTTAACGAGATCTTTCTGAGATTCAATTATTAAGAAATCGCTGGAAATATATTTAGCGCAAAATCTTATCAATGATGACTGGCTTTTGACAGGAAGAGGCATGGGACCCAGTCATTTCTATAATTTCTTCAAAAAGAAAATATTTTACGTTCAATGACGTGTCTAGTGACATTTAATTTTATTAATTTTGACATCTGAATCTAAATTCCGTGATTTTGCATTCTGACAGAGAGCATGCATTATCACATTACGCATGCACCTGCACACTAGATGGAGCAGTTTTTGAAGAGAGGGCATAACTTGACAGAGGTTGCCCATGTAGCAGCTGCCTCCGCACATGCATCTTCATGCCTATTTTTGGTATAAAGGTAGCGACATGAATTAGCAACCTCTAGTGCAAAACACTCACTGGAAGATGGCTGAAAGTTTGTCAGCTGAAATATCATGGCAAGAAGTCGCTGTTCTCCAGCTGCAATACCGAAAGTTCCAGGAATAACTTTGTTCATTGTTAATGTCTTGTTAATTTCACATATGGTTAGATTGTCAGTCAGTTAGAGAGAACCAACTGAAGAAACTGTTAATGATGCTTTTCAAAAATTACTAAATTTTTCTCTGAAAATGGGAATTCCTTAAATTTTCAGAAAACATGTTACATTCAGTTCTGACAACAAATAAAAGTCATACATCAACTGACACAGTACAGGAACAGGAGTCAGTAAACGGAATAGAATGCTCTTACAGGAACAGGAGTCAGTAAAGAGCATAGAATGCTTCAAATTTTGGCTGTTCGTACTAATGAAAACTCGAACTGGAAGAAGCATATTACTGAGCTGCTCAAACAATTAAGTGCAGCTACTTTTGCTCTTCATATAAGTGCTAATCTTGGAGGCAAATGAATCAGCCTCCTAACAAATTTTGAATATTTCCATTTAAAAATGCCTTACGGCAAAATTTTCTGGGGTAACTCAACAAGTGTAAAGAAAGTACTGACAGCACAAAAGTGAACGATAAGATTAATATGTGGTTTTGACTTGTAGTCATCCTCGTACATACTTCAAGGAGTTTGGCATTTCAACTGCACTTTCAAAATATATACATATTTGATAACAAAGTTCATCATAAATAATCCATCACAATTTCAAAAGAACAGTGATGTCCATGTCTATGTGGGGACTCAATGAACTGTATAACTACCCAGAAACCACAGTCACATTGTTGACCTCAGAAACACCCAGTGATGTCAATGCTTTGGCAGTCAGTGTTTAGCTTGTTAACATGTTGAATGTTCTTTGTAACCTGTGTATTAACGAGAAATACAGTATCATGTGTACTTAGTACCCAGTGTAATTTATATTCCACATAACTCACTCATACTGTGGAACTACACCTACAACACTAGGGGGATAAATGCCTTTTACTTCCCACTACTAAAACTACCAACAGTTCAGAAAGAGGTTTAGTTAGCACCACAAAAATCTTTGATGATTTGTCCAGTAATATAAAATGTCGGACAGGTAGTGAAGCAAGTTAAATTCATTTCTTCTGAACAATTACTGCTATTACACTTTTATTTAAAAACTGGTAGCCAGTTTTTTAAACTATTTTTCCAACTGCAGTTGCATCAGTAGGGCTAAACAAGAATGTGTTCATTAATGTTAAAACTAAGCATTTATACTTATCCCGTAAAGTGACTCCACACTCTTTCAATAAAAAAATCAGTCAAATTATCTGTGGAACATATAACTAACTCCTTTGCAGCCTTGCTCTTGTGGGTGATAAAGAGATTAGAGGTACTTCATTAAGGAAGACTCTCATGCAATACCTCTCTGATACACCCACATAGCATATCCTACTCCAGTCTTGTCACAGGCTCATACTATTGCTCCCTCTCCATGTGTACGCAGGCCTGTAACGTATCAGGTCCGCTGCAATTTCTGCACTGCATTTTATGTGGACACGACCACAAACTAGCTGCCCATGTAGCGAATGGCCACCTCCAAACTGTGTCCAAGAGCAGAGTTGACCATTTAATGGCAAAACATGCTGCTGAGCACAACAAGCTCAAGTTCAATGACTGCTTCGCAAACCAGGAAATTTAGATTGTTGTTTCCTCTGCCACCCCCCCCCCCTCCCCCAACACCAGCTCTTTCTGAACTATTTCGATGGGAATCACCTTTGCAACACATCCTTTGTTCACTAGTCCCCTGTCCCACACCCAATACAACTTACCCCAGGCCCTGATTTCAGTCATTCCTGCACTCGTACTCTCTTCTCCACTCTCTCCTTGCTCTATTCTGTCACCCCTTCCACTCCACTTCACTGTTACCATGCACTCATGAACTCAAGAGGTGCCAGGGCCATCTCGCATTCTTATCCCATTTATCTGCTCCCTCTCCCTCCTGTGCTGCTATCCTGTGCACCTGCAGACTCTCTCGCAGCCTTCAGCCACTGTCTTGTGGCCCTTCGTCACACCTATATCTCCTGAGTCACTCCACACTACATAACCCCACACTCCAGTAAAACTGCATTCCTGGCATAGTGTATTCACCTGGCACATTACAGCTGTACAGAGGTGTGTTTGTAAATGTACATATATATGTATTTGTGCACTTGTACTCTAGCTCAACAAACAATTTGTCTAAAAGCTTGCAAAGTTTTCAGTCTCATTTATGTTCCTGTCAATGGCTCAATACTTCTACTGTTAGGTGATGCATTACCTTTACACCTAAATTATTTCCATTTTACCAACTCTCTCCATAATCATATATGCAGTAATTTTAATATCTTTCTTCAATAGATAATGCGTTAATTCCATTATACCTTCTCACATGAGCAAACATACCTTTAATTTAAATGTGAACCTCTTTAACAAATTAAAGTTATTACGATTGTCACTAAGAAACATTCCTCTCTGTTATATTAGGAAGTAAGTTCCAGACTAATTAACAATGCACAGATGACAAAGTAACAAATTTTTGAGTGTCCAGTTTTGTAAGTATGTCTTATTTGCATGAAGCACAAAGTGCATACGTCTATTTTTCTTTTAGATGTCTGTGTTGTCCACAAGTATTTCTTAGTTACATATACCATCGTGAATTGTATTTTTCTCCTGAATAACTGATTTTTGTTTGTGTGTCCATCCATTTATGCTTGAATCATGAACACTTCTAACCAAATTTTTCTCTTATTTAGCACACACATACACTTAATATCATATAAAGCATACAATATGTCTCGCAAATAGTTCTGTACACAATATACACATACAAACATACTCCGCAATTCACCATATGATGAATTGCAGAGGATATCTTGTACTATTGCTAGTCATTCCCTTTCCTGCTCTACTCACAAACAGAGCACGGGAAAATGACACACTATGTGCTTCCATATGCCCCTGGATTTCCTTTTCGCACCTTCACGGTCCTTATAGGATGTGTGTGTGTATGTTAGTGGCAGTAGGCTCATAGGAAATGGGCCACGCTGCATTAGCCAACGAAAGCAAACAAAAAAACAGCAGTTTCTATCAGACATTAAAACTGCATAATAATTTGCCCAAGATGATAACTAGAAAATAATTATTCAAAAAGGAAGTCAAAGCATACATCTTAAGTATTACACAGATTACAACTATTTAAACAATTCTGAATAGACTTTCGTAATAAAAATTTGACTGCTAGTGGATAATACTAACATATTACCTCAGCTTAAGGCTAATAACATCTCAAAAAATTTTTTCAAAGTTCATCATTTCACTCATCACAAGGGGATGCTGTATGTGTAGTACAAGCATGGTAGCATGGTCATGGTCCTGAAGTGTATGGAATTGTGTGTAGTGTAAATGGGTGAAGACTATACAGTGTATAATTATCTTTTTGTTAACATGCTAACTTGTTCCAAGTATGTGAAAATGTAAGAGAACTGTCTGTTAGGTATAACCGATTGAGATACTGCACTTGTTACAACGCAGGTATCAGATTTGGAAGGATGAAAACTTGTGCTCAGTCTAGCCATCCTGATTTAGCTTTTTCTATGTTTTTTTATAAATCACTTCTTACAAATAGCAGAATAGTTCCTCCAATAAGGCCACGGCCAACTAACTGCACTGTTCTTTCAACTTGTGTGAATTCATATATCTAATATACACATCTTATGGTTTTATCGTTTCATGCTGACGGAGTCTATAATATTTAATAATTGTCCTTTGACAAATAAATTACTAAGTACAGAGACAATCATGTGGGCTGTCAATATATGAAGTGTCCATTCATACCTTAATCTATTATCAGGTGACTATGCTCTAAATACTGAAGCATCCTTACACTGGTCTCTGCAATCTGCCAAATAACAGTAATGACAACAATGATAGTATTTATCCTTTATTCAACACCAAGTATTTTGTTTTCGTTCCTATACAATCGAACATTACATTCATACACATAACAAACTCAATTTTGTTGCTGCACATATTATAGCTACCTAACACTGTATTCCAATATTGCTCATACATCGCTGCACTTAAGACTTTTTGTTTTCAATAACACATGAGCCTAGGTCTTGAACAGTTACCCATCTCAAACCAATAGCAATTACAATTTATATAGCATTCAACTTCATTTAGTGTTTGAAAAGGAAAAATGTAGATCCACCTGTCATCTGAAAGAAATGTTACAAGCAGTGACACTGGTATTTCCTATTGATTGAAAGCTTTCTTACTGTGTTAATTTTCTACGAAATGACAGTTGGTTACATAATGACGATGTTGGATTACATGTTCTTATTTACTGTGGAAAACCATTATTTTGTACATTTCAAATAGTATAACGTCATTGAAATCCTATTACCACTTAAGTACGTTCATTCGTAGAAAAATAAACACCAACCGTATTCTCACAGTAGAAAACCACGTGTCATACATTCAACGCTCTTCCGGGTACTATTGCAACATTACCTAACGCTGACAAACACTTTAAAGCAATACTTTCTACAGCCTTATCTTCTCACGAAATATCCCTTATCAAATTTTAAGATTAGTGTTTCACGTTTTCACCAATAACCCTATTGACAAAATTGCTATTCAAACGAAAGCAAACGCTCACCGCGTTACTCCACCAGTCACGTAAAGCAACAAAAATTTCCCGTAAAGCGTATACGCGAGGTTGACGTTGCAGTAGACTGGAGCCTGTTGTGGAAGTGAACTCAGGAAAGTGAAAGCAGCCCGAAATCACCGAATAGCTTATCCCGAGTTATTCCAAACCGATACTGTAATTGCATATTATTGGTTCACGCATAGGACATTTACTAAAAAAATTGCAGCGTTCACATGAAGGAATGAATATTTTCGAGTAGAGTATATTCTCAACATTAATCAGGGATTATCATGCGACTTTCGGATGGCGTTGTTTGTGTTATAGCAGTAGAGTTAACATGTTAGACTGTGGCAACTCGAGCAGTGCGCATGCCCGAACTTTGCATTCTTTTACTGCGTCATGTGCCGTAATTTATGTTGGCTGTAGTGACATACGGGAAGCATTTCAAGGATTTTATCAGAGTATTTTTAAGGAAGATAATGTCAATAAAACGTGACTAATGAAATGTGAATAGCACATATGGTCTACCACACAGGGCAGCTAATAGCCTAGATAACAGATAGCGTGATCTAAGGTAAACTATTTTTTATACATCAAAAACCTGTAACTAACACTGCCACATCAGCCGTGAATTACGGATACCATGAACGTAAGCAAAGAAATGATCAGGTCTTTCGTATATTTTAAATTTTAATCAACATAATACACACGTTTGCACTTGTTTGGTTTCAAGGAAGTTTATTGTGCTTTTCATTTGTAATAAAAAGAATTATGAATCTTGTGCTTATTCACTCCAAATTTATCGCCTTTCTCACCACGGACTTATATAAGAGGGGGGGGGGGGGTCCCTCCTTTACACAAAAAACCCCAATATTAGAAGAATACCCGCTTTTGAAACCCCGTGCCACAAAAAGTCGCGCACTGCGCTTGGTTGACGTAGTGACAAGCCATGGAGGAATGAGTCTGCAAAAAATTGCTGTGCCCTGCGGCGGGGTGTCCACCCCACCCTCACTATGTGTGCAACGGAAGTGAGTGCAATCTTGCCAACCGTAGTGGAATTCCGCTACGCGTATTGGAGATTTTTCGCCTTCGTGGCGTAGCGGCAAAATTCTGAAATTGTTAAAAATGTAGCGGAATTCAAGTTTCTTTGACGAAATGTAAAACCTTCGTAAATTTTCACTGCCAAGCACTAAACATGTAATATATGCACGGGAATTCAGATACCGAACAGTCTTTCTCCATGATGATAGACATTAAAACTAAATGACTTATTTAGCTACTTGCAGAAACGTTAAGTGCCTTTTTGAAAGTATGACTAAACATCCAAAACAAGAATCGTTATTGATCATTATTATATTTCGTACACAATTACGGAGGAACATTTCCGTAAGTTTGAAAAACGTATCAATTATTATCTGAGAACTGAAGGTGATCAAAATATTACTGCATCAACAAATTCATACATTTCACTGTGATTTTAATAAACATTGAAACGTTTCAGACACAAAATGCTAAAAAACCTTGAAAATTAACTCATTACGCCTTAGCCAGTTCAGATTCCATATAAAGAGGAAAAATCACCTGTCGTATCAAAGTACAATTAGTGTATTAACACCAACTATTTGAATGAAGCACGATATTCAGGTCCATCACTGGACACTGTCGTCCTAGCTGTCGCTGATCGTTAAATGCCCCAGCTGGAAAGATATGGAATATATTTGTTTATAGATTAAATTATTTATTTAGCCTGTATATCGTCAGGAATTATGTAGACTATATCATAAATTACATTTGAAACTGTAGTGGAATTTGGCTGTGCTCGTAGCGGAATTAACTTATTTTTGGCTGGCAACACTGAACGGAACCAATCCAGTGTGTTCTGTCGCTTCCCCTTGGGCAGTCACAATTAGAGTGACGAAGTTTCGGGAGTCGTGTGTTAAGCCAGCTTAAACTGTGCGTGCGTGTGTGTGTGTTTAGTTGCTAAAAAAGAGTCGTGTTTGAAAAAAAAACAACTATGAAATGGTCAAGACAGAAATCACTTCTGGTTTTTTTCTAAAAAAGAGACACAGAATTCTGATGCACTTGTGGCATGTCACCACGTGATGCGGAATCCCAGCATGAAGAAGCGGGACCATCCAGGAAAACTGAGGATGAAGCAAGGAAGGGTGAGTCTCCCATTTACCATTAGAAAAAGGATTATATGATTTTGAGTCGCAGTTTTGTAAAAAATAAAGAAGATACTTCTAGTTTAACATTTAATTACAAGTGAACAAATGGGCCTATCACAAAATAAGTTATACCAATGTTTTCTAGTTTAATTCTGCATTTGGATATTATATGAGAGAATGTGGTTATAATTTTCAATAAATATTTTCTATTTACATTTATAGTAACAATTGCCCGGATTATGGGCGTTTTCCCTAGGAACTACTCACTTCAAAACTCTTGAAACCTGTTAGTCTGATGTTAATGAAATTTCATGTGGTTACAGGCACATGTATTGGCAGTGTGAATCTCAACTTACAGAATTATTCAACCACTTATTGAAAGTTTCTTATAATTTTTCTAAAATAAGTTTTCCATGGCCAATACAAACATAGAAAGCGTGTGATTGTTTTGGAGCTCTCTTTTTGTGATACCTAATATTGAAACTACGATCACTGAGACTGTACAGTGTGATATAATTCTATGAAGTTTAATATTGAATAATGGTTGCAACTTTGTCCATGTTGAAGTAGCTTTTGCCAGCAAAAATGGTGACTGTTCATTGGCTGAAAAGTAAATGTGACAAACAGTGGCAGATAAAAAAATTTTGCATCCCTGGTGGTGCAACTAGATTGTGAAGAAATTATTAGCAGCAAGATGTAAAAGGCTAAATATAATACTTTAAGTTAAAGTAATTATTGTTTATTTTTAAATTAACTTATGACCTGAAGTTACGGCAAAATGCCAAAGTGTCACAATTTAAATACAAAGACTAATATAATAATATTATTGCTTAATATAAATGATTAATAATGATATTCAAAAATATATAATTGCCTCCAATGTTAGCTTACAGTTAGTTGCTTTTTCATAAATAAATACCTCAACAGCTACAATACATAGGTTTTATTTAAAGACACTTTGATCAATTAGTGTTTCTCTACAGTTTTACCCGCATTTAATATGGATGCTAATATATTTGTGGGTTTCTTTAATTTCTGCTTGATTGACTCTATTGGCGCTAACAGCAAAACCCTTTTATGTGGTGGGCGAAGACAGGTTTACCTTCCTTAATGATAGTGTAGGAGACCTCTCCCCCCCCTCCCCATGCAAAAGCTGTAGGTACAGTCCTGTTTCTCACGTCCTCAGTAGGACCTTTGAATACTTTGGCAATTTTCTACCAGTAATATTTCTTTTCTTTCGCCATTTGTGCTGCTGATCTCTTAGATCAAATGGCTCTGAGCACTATGGGACTTAACTTCTGAGGTCATCAGTCCCCTAGAACTTAGAACTACTTAAACGTAACTAACATAAGGACATCACACACATCCATGCCCAAGGCAGGATTCGAACCTGCGACCCAAGCGGTCGCTCTCTTGGATCCCAAAACCATATCATATCTATATTCTTTTATATGCAATATTGCATTGTCTATGGCCCATTCCAGCGTTCACGCAAATCTTGTCAACAACAAAGAGAAACAGATGAAGCACAGGAAGCACTGCGCCAAGCAAACGCATTCCTGCCATTCTCCGCAGTACCACAGTCTAACATAACCCTCGATTCTGTTGCCCACTGTGCCGGTAGCGCGCCAAGCGGCCAGTAAGTTAAACTGTTGAGTTCGGCGCGATTGTGAAAACGAAAGCGAATAGTAGTTGTTTATTTTGGTTTGAACAATGGTTTTTACAAACAGGAACGTAGCGTGGCGCAATAAATTGCAGCAAGAACAAGAAAAAGATACCGCATTTGTCTTTTTTTAAGTTTCCTAAGGACCCTGAGAGGTATATACCATCATGTCATTAAACTGTATCGTCAGTATTCGCTTGCAAACTACATGTATATTGATTATTAATTTTCTGTTTTAGGAGTAGAAAATGGATATTGAATAGCAGATGAGAACATCTTATAAAAAAAAGACCTTGTTTACCTTTGTAATAATGTTAAGTTTTGTCTGCTACATGTCGAACAAAACCAGTTCATGAATGCACTTAACTACATTGTTTGACATTCCAAAAAAGCCACCTCAACTGACAATGAAGAGGACACTGCCACAAAGGTTCGACAATCCGTCTAAGCTGTAAAGCACTCCTATGGCACAGAAGCAGCCAGTTCAACTCTCCATATATCAGTGCCAGTTTCATCTGAATCGTCAACACACCTGCTTTGACAATGAAGTGGTAAAATTAACAGCAGTAAATTGTGTCTAGAAAAAGCATGTGGAGTATCAGAATGTGTAGATCGCAAGACATCATGCAAAACTGTTATGAGAGAAGGAAGTGCCTATCATTTTAAGTACAGATAGCAACAGAAACTGTATGAAAATGATCAAGTGAAAAAGGACAAACAAATTTTGAAAACTAGGCTCCCGATATTTAAAAAAAAAGATGCCCTTAACTTTTTGTTAAGCCAGATTAGCATGCCATCTGCAAGATGGAAAGACAAAAGAAGGCCTGTTTGGTGTTTTATGTTTCCATCAGTGGGTACATTACAGAGGTATGTGAAGGCATACAAATTAAATTTGAGATAAGTGGCAATATGTTCGATCTTTTAATGCAGAAGGTACAACGTTTATCTGATAGTGATAAACTAGTGCATGAGTCATTGAATGAAAACTCTCTAATGACAAATTTAACATATGACATCTCTGATAGTGTTATTGGCTTTGAGGACTTGGCATTTACAACCACAGTATATTTCTCCTACTATTTGGCAGTTCCTTGTCCCACTTAGAATAGTATAAATATGAAGGTCGTACTTGTGGCAACAGAGGACAATGACTAATACACAGTAGGCCTATCGAACAACAAATGGGGTGTCGATCCCTTTTGCATATAGAGGTACATGTCTGTGCTTCTTATGTGTGAATCTATGCGTTTATATTCTGTCGATATCAACGTGGTAACCTCCAGTTCTATCCAATGTCATAGGTGTTTCTTCACGAATCTGTTGTAACTTCCACTGGATCCTGATTTTAATCCTAATTGCGCTTATTTTAGAATCGTTTTTAGAAACATCTGTGTCTTCTGATAATACACAAACTCTTGGAGACAAAAAAATAATTCAAATATTTCGTAAATCACATAGGAAAGGGATGAAAAAAACAAACATTAAGCTTACGACGTATCTGAAGTTCTCCTTTCTTGCCGCTTGGAATGCTAGTGTCGCTCCAGCTGTCGAACGGCAACGACTTTTAAGGCAGCGGGCAGTGAGTGTGTGGTAGTACTTCACAGTGGAACACATCGCCCTCATCATTCATTCTTGTGTGTTGGATGCTGTGTTTCTTCGTGAGTGTTGTCGTTATCGTTTCGTTATTTCTGTGCTGTGAGCGATTTGCAACTGGAAGTGTTTTCAGTGTGTGCAAGCAATGCCAGGTTGTGCTGTTGCTGGCGTAATCCTCACAACTGCAAGACAAAAGGGATTGAAGTTGTGCTGTATGCTTTCCTTCACTATCCAAGTCTACAAAAGATTTGGCTTTAGAAATGCTGCAGCAAAGACGCTGTAACTGTTGCAAATGCTAGAATATATTCTCGTCATTTCAAAGAAACTTATATGTTAGAGACTTGCGTTCAGAACTGCTAAATTTACCGCGGAGACGAATATTTAAGAGTGATGCATTTCCGTCATGTAATCTTCTTTGTAGCAGTAGTGCCAGTGATAGCAAACCACGTACAACAGAAGAAAGGAAGGAACGTTTCAACTAGAGTAAGATCCATAGAAGAAGCACAGAGAGATTTATAAGCTATCACCAAGGTAGAAATGTGCTGATAAATGTACATTTACAGATGAAGTTGTTTCTGATGATTCAGATAAAGCCAGTTTTATGAATTTCATAGCAGCATTACAGAGGAGAGCCGCTCATCTGAAAAAGAAGTGCAAGAAATAGTGAGCACGTAATAATGATCTTCGAAGTCAATTGTCATCAGTGAAACGAAGTCTGCATTACAAGGAAAGAAATAAAAATGCTTTTGTACTTCGTGAAATTAATCGAATACTTTGAAAAATGTAATTTTTTCAGTCAAATCAGAATTGTATTTCATGGGCCAAAACAGGTTCGACGGGGTAGAATGGACATCTCGAAGTGATTACTTTGCAGTTGCTTTGCGGAAAAGTTACAATTTTCTAAGGAAACACTCGGATATCTACCTGCAGTGTCAACATTGCATTGTTGCATAAACTGCACTTTCAGTCGCCATCTGGGTATTTTGAATCATATTTTAGTGGTGATGAAATTACTGGCTAGAACATTGACTGACAGGGAACATATCTGTGTTTTGTCATTTGACGAAACAAACATTTATAGAAGACTTTGTTCTGATTAGCCAGGTGACAGGATACGTGGACCTCACAGCAATGCCTTCATTGTTATGATGCAAGAGTTTTTTGCAATATAGAAGCAATCATCTACCTGGATTTTTATATTCAAATGTCAGCTGCACTCTTGACCGAAATTATTATTTCCATTGCTAGTATTTGCTTTAATGGCATGGCTGCAGTAGCAGACATCAATGCAAAGAATGCTTCTGTCTGGAATGAGCTTGGCGTTACTCACAGAAACACTTGTTTTATCCACCCAAGTGATCCTCTGAAATGTATGTGGGTGTTTGCTGACATCCCACATTTTATGGAACTCTCAAGTAGCCATTTACTCAATCAAAGCTTTATGTTGAAAAACAGGACAGTTACAAAAGCCGTGTTCAAGACACTGTTAATTTTGGACAATGGCGAGATAAAAATAGCGTCTAAGTTATTTCAGCAACGCATTAGAGTGAAGGGCAGAGATTGACAGTGAGTGCGCTCAGCAGCTCAACCACTTTTCTCACACAACTGCACAGCCGATTCGCTGTCTAATGTCTGAAGAAAGGGATATCAATGATTTGATACAGATAATGGGTGAGACCTTCGATATGCTTAATTCAAGGATTCGCGAAAGTAATAAACGACTAGCCTATGGATTCCGTGTTCATTTTCGAGCCCAGGAGAGGTGCCTGTGTAAATTTTATAAGCGCTGCGAGATCATGTGTGTCAGTTCCTTAGAGCATCTGATACTACTTCAAAAAGGATTTTTGGAAACTTTGCTCACTGTTGAGATTGTTCAGTGACTTAGCGGCTTATAATATTGAATACATTGTCACTGCAACGCTAAATCAAGGCTGCCTTGGGACACTTTTTTTCCCTTGTAAGAGGCCTTGAATATTTTCACGATCATCCAACGCTAGTCGAGCTAAAGAGCTGGCTAAGACTGTTGTCATTGGGAGCAAATGCCCACGATACTCCTCTTTCGAATGACCGTCTCTTAACCCTGTGACTTCTGTGGTCGTGTTAACTCGTCATTCCCCGCCGTTCCATTGGCTCGCCAGACGTGTATAAGCGTGGCCCTTGGTTCGTCACTACAGTGCTGACCACATGTTGGCGTGTCCGCGCCACCGGCCTTTCCACTGCTTAGGACGAGTTAAGATGCACTGAGTCACAGCTGTCTCAGAACAGGCGTCTAAAGCTAGCGAAATGAGGGATGCTCAACTACCGGACCTACCGATAGATGGCTCTACCAGCTGATTACTGTTGTCTGTATTGCCCGCCATATTCGAATTTGGCAAGAAGTTTCTCTCGGTCTGTTCTGCGTATAAGAATTAAGGATTATCGAAATGGTGATTTCTTGTCCCGCTTTCAATTGTACGAAGCGATGGAGTAAGGAAAGTGACTTACCATTTCACAGGCAATAGGACTACCGATACAATACGATAAAAATACAGACTTAGTGCGTTTGCTAATTCGATGTTTTTGAACAGGTTTCCTCTAAAGCACCCAGAGCTACTAAAGACGTGGATTACTTCCGTGAAGCGGAAAGATTTTAATCCTACGTCTTGCAGTTTTCTTTGCGGAAACCATTTCCGACAAGATGATTATGTAGTGAGCCCTGGAACGTGGAAGAAACGTCTCAAACCCGAAGCAGTGCCATCAGTTTCCGACACATTTTATGCCACTAAATAAACAGCCACGACGACATGTTGTTAGGATATGATGATTCTCCATTTGAGGTAGCTAATTAATTTCCTTGCTATGTGTGTGCTTTTTACTTTTGTGAATTTATTTCGTACGGACACAAATAGGCAACATAGGTCTAAGCAATGTTGTAATACAGGTCCATATTTTTGTTTTTAGCGTTCTGTCATGGAATTCGTGCTCGATTTGCCCACTGCAGACGCTACTGATTGCGTGGAGAATGTTGTCAATGAGAATTCTTCTGTGGAAAGCATGTCCCACTTATCCAACGCAGAAGCTGCGAATTGTGTCGAAAACGTTAGTATAAGGATGTTTTCACACCCCCAAAGTTTTCTTATAACATTTTTTCATCAAGCCTTGAGTTATTTCAATCATATATAACGAAGTTATTTCTTTATTTCAGAGTGCAGTTGGTTCTTCAGTAATTGATTGTGGTATACAGTCGAAAGTAGAAATGGAAGACAAGGCAACCAAAACTTGCATTTTTTTCTCAGACATTGTGCACGAATTAAAATGTAAACTGAAGTGTGTCCGCGAAAAACTTCGAAGAAGAGAGAAGGAAGTGTTTTCCATGGATGACATCATAAGTTCATTGAAGGAGAAGGGGCATCTTCCTGAGAAGTTATATTACTTCCTCAATCATCAGAAAGGAACACAAGTGGAATTAGGGTGCAATTTAGTGAACAACTCTCTCTCGTCAAAGGGTAATAGATACACAACAAATGTGAAAATGTTTGTGATGACTGTGTACTTTTATTCACCAGCAGCATATGAATACATGCAAAAATTAATGCCTCTGCCTCATAAATCATTGAACCTGGCTTCTTAAAAGATGTTTTTAAGTACATTGATTTGAACCCAATTGTAAGGGACCAGTTCAGCAAGTCATGGCTAATTGTAGACAGTATGGCAATTAGGAAGCAAGTAGTTTGGGACCAAGGAACTAAGCAATACACAGGTTTTTTAGTCTTTGGTGGGGAAGTGCCTCAGTCAAAAAAAGTAATAGAGGCATCTGAGGCTCTGGTTTTCATGCTTGTCTCTATTAAAGGCAAATTTAAATGCCCAATTGCATATTTCTTTATCAACAGTGTACAGCCAAATAATCAGGCCACACTGATAAAATCTGCTTTAGAGAGGCTGCATAGTTCTGGCATTAGGGTTTGGTGTGTTACATGTGATGGATGTAAGGTAAATATAAGCACTTTATGTTCACTTGACTGTACTTTAAATTTTTCCAAGGGTGATTTTAAAAGCTACTTTCCTCATCCTGTGGAAAAATACAATGTTTATTGTATCTTGGACATGTGTCATATGATTAAGTTTGCCAGAAATGCTCTAGCAGAAGTATCTGCTATTGAGTCTCCAACTGGCATCATTAGATGGCATTTCATTGAGCAATTGAACAAGGTACAACAAGAAGAAGGTATGACATTTGCCAACAAACTATCAGGACAACATATAAGTAGTGTAAATAGAAAAATGAATGTTTCATTAGCTGCACAGACTTTGAGTTCTAGCGTGGCAGATAGTATAGAGTTTTTGAGGAGGGTTGGTGATGCAAATTTTAAAGGAAGTGAAGCAACAGTAGAATTTTTGTATTATATTGATAGGATTGTTGATATTCTGAACTCCAGAAATCCATTAGGTAAAGGGTATCAGAGTCCCCTGAGACTTGACAACAAATATTGGCTTGGTATTTTCAGAGACACTGAAAATTATATCAAAAGCTTAATAATCATTTGTGTTCCATTGCTGCCCCATGCAAGAAGTAGTTTTGCTTTTGGGATAATTTTCAATATGCAATCAGTCAGGCACATAGCTCTGGCAAGTATGCTTCATGTTGAATCTCCTCTGAAGTATTAGCTAACTTATAAACTATCACAAAACCACATAGAGCTTTTTTTTCCCTGCTTTAGGTCCAGAGGTGGTTGGAACAACTGCATACCAGTTCAAATGTGCCATGAGAAAGTTGCTCTTAGGTAACAGTGTCACTGCAATGCATGGGAATTGCTCAAATTTTAATGTGTGTTGTTTGCCACCTGTTTATGATTTTCATGCAAGAAAGCGTGTAGTAGAAAGTGATGAAAGTGCTGCAGAAAATGAAGTAGAGAAGTGGTGTGCAATTCGTGATGATAAGATTAAGTTCTCATTTTACAAGCAAAACATACTCTATTATATTGCAGGGTATGTGTCATTGCGCCTTTGAAGGCAGATCACATGCAAAGACTGTGTTCACATACTGAAGCCACCAGTAGTTAAATCTGCATTAGAATGTATTTATCTCTATGCTTTTCCCAATATGGCCAATAAAAATGCATTTGTAAATTTTGTTAACGGAAAACTGGTTAAAACAAGTGACTGTGTGTACTCTGTTGTAGAATACCCAGAAACTGTTTCAGATGTTTGTGATTGCTGGGGATATGTGACAGAAATTTATACAGACCAAGATTTTGCATTGTGTTAAAAGTAAATTTGTAGATTACCCATTTCCTGCTCCTGCTCTTGGTCATGATTACCATTATGAAATTGGGACTGAGGACTTACATCAGACTCAGCTTGTTTCTAAGATTGCATCCCTGTACTCCTGCACACGCTTAAGAACATGGAAAAAAAAGCCTGCTGAGAAAATTTTAAACAACAAATCAAGTATAAGGCAGAAGTTAGATAAACTCATATTGTTTAATCATGTACGGTGCTCAAATTGGAAAAGATTATGTAATGGGACATTCCATGCAGATGGGTGTGATATTTTGACAGATTTTTTAAAACTATTTTGTCCATAGATTTGTTGTTGTCTAATGATGAACTTCAAAGGATGAATCACATTGAAGTAAAATTAACTCTTTACATCCTGTGTAGATATTGTAACCAAATTATAATTGTTTATTATATAAGCTTATTTTACGATGCTTGGTGTTACAAAATATGCACTTGCATTAAAAACAGGTGATTTGTGTGAAATTAATGGAAAAAAAAGTTCCGAGACTTATTTGACAGATAGCTTTCAGTGTGAGAAAATGTTGACTTGAATTTTTCACTTTAAGAAAACAGTTTAATCACAGAATGGGTGTGATCTAATGGAGTATGCAGTGGCCCTATGTTTCAAACAGTTATGTTTGTGAATACTCTGCAACATAAGAGCAATAAAATTGTGACTCTCTTAATTCTTGTTTTAATACTTCCTAGAATGAACACAAAGTTCCAATTGATAGTAAGCATTCTTATTACTTTAGAACCATTCTAGAATAAGGGGGCCTGATTCAGGCAAAACCTAATTTTCTTAATTTTGTATTTATTTTGCTAGGAGGTCTTTCTATTATATTTTCCTGTGTTTGAGGCGGGGGGGGGGGGGGGGGGGGAGAGAGAGAGAGAATGCAAATAATCATATAGAATTATCTTTCTAGCACTACAGAGTACAGTGGTTACAGTTATACTTGGAAATCTAGGAAATTTCAAAAAATGGTTCAAATGGCTCTGAGCACTATGGGACTTAACATCTATGGTCATTAGTCCCCTAGAACTTAGAACTACTTAAACCTAACTAACCTAAGGACATCACACAACACCCAGTCATCACGAGGCAGAGAAAATCCCTGACCCCACCGGGAATCGAACCCGGATGGGGAAGCGAGAATGCTACCGCACGACCACAAGCTGCGGACTAGGAAATTTCAGTATTCATGTTACATGCCTAATTTTCATCAAAATTTACCTTAATTATACAGTTACACTTTTTGCTGATTTGAACTGTGTACTACATGTTAAAAAGATTTTGTTTGGTCATAGTAATAAAAGCATTTTTTTTTTTTTTTTTTTAGTTCATATGTCCCATATGGAACTGAAATTATCAAGTTACGATGACAAAGGAAGGAATTAACATTAAGGAACCTTACTTCACAGAAATTATGTAACAATGGTTACATTTTTTGCAAGTTAACTTTAACATAAACCATTTAGTTTTCCATTAAGAGTGAAAGCAGTTGCACGAGTCACGTAAAGAACAAAGTTTCCCATAGAGAACTAAAGTATTTTACGTTTGAGTTATTGCAGACCCAAAGTATTGTGATCTTCATATTTCTATTTAAAAAAGGTTGTAACTCAAATGCACAGACATTTTGGAATCTGTACATACATGTGTGAAACAAGGTACTTTAATTTTCTGGTTTAAATATAATTTACTTCAAGAATTACCTTTAATACCAACAATGTCTGAATGCAATATTTACCATTTAGAAGAAGAAATATTAGTGTACAGAATAACAAACCTCATGAAAAATGTGATAGATTGTAATGTACAGAACTTGGAATGGCTGTTTATCAACAGCAGGTAAAAAGAAGGCTTCTATTAAATGTTCAAAGAAACCAGCCAGTACCTCTTAATTCACCATAGAGGTGATACAGTAATAAAACAATTTACTTTTTTTCAAAATTTCTGCTAAGTATTAAAAGTGTGAAGACCTATTCAATAAGTATTTGCTTTACCAATAACCTGTAGTACAAGCATATGTATAAGCAGGTAATTATGGGAGTCAAGAGTTATGTTAAAATTAAAGATACTGACTGGTATTACTTGCTCACAAAACATTGTAGTTGCTGTACAGTTTGTGCTCTAAGTGGTGTACCCAATGTGATTCCCGGAGGACATAATATTCTGTTATCTTATGGGAGTGCACTGCTACCACACCTATTGAAAGTAAGTTTTGCTGTGGAATAGTTGTATCAGATGTCTTCACCAGAAAACAAATTTCCACTGTGACACCCTCATGTTCTTGGTATGCTATGAGCTATTATTACAGGAATACTCTTCACATGGTGGAGGGAGGGGGGAGAGAGAGAGAGAGAGAGAGAGAGAGAGAGAGAGAGAGAGAGAGAGAGAGAGAGAGAGAGAGAGAGAGAGAGAGAGAGAGAGAGAGAGAGAGGGGAGAAAATCATGTTCTTAGGAGGAGCAAGCTTTACAGCAGCATATGCTGTTAAAATCATAGTGAGATTTTCTTTTTCTTCATTTCCAACACTGTACACAACTTTCTTGCACTTTTATGTTATCACATTTTCCCCTTGAGAATGGAGAAGAGAGAGAAAGAAGAAGAAGAAGAAGAAAAAATTAAGCGAGCTTTCATAAGAACTGAAAACTCTACTTGTGTCATTTGTTATTTTCAAAATGCTACTCTTTTTCCAAATACTGTTCTATTTCTTCAAACCAATTCTGAATTCCTCAGATTATTACATATTACTTACTGTACATTGTCCCACAATACTTCTGTTGTTACTGGATAGTTTGTAATTTGGCACTACGTTTGTACCACTGGTATTGGCTAGTGTACTTTTGCAGGTAAGAAAAACGACTGGACTAGAATGTCCTGTCAGTATAGGACAAATTCAGACAATATGGAACTTTTTACACTAAATTTGCAATATAATGTCACCCTTGTCTCACACAGATTGTAGCAGCCATTGGGGTGCCTGTCTGGCCAGCTTCTGCAGCTTTCACTGTCAGGTTTGTTTTTTGCTTGGGCCGTATCATGACAACCAGTCATTCCAGTGATTGACACCATGTCAAAGACTGGAACCAAGATTCACAGAAATAAAATTCCATGGTTGTAATTCATAGTGTAATTAATTTTGCTCACTGACATGTTTTGAATTCAATTTTAAAATAAAACCATGGTACCACTCATTGTTTGGGTGTCAGATTGGAAAATTACAGTTTTAAGACACCCCAACCTTAAAATTAACAGCTGTGATCGATTATTTTCAACAAGTTCCTTCACTTCCTACATCATCATGGATCAGTCCAATATAATATTATTACTACACTTAACTTCCAAATGATATGCATTTAAGAGAAGCCTTAACGTTGGCTTTTGTGTTTGTCTCATTTAAATGTATTTCTTGTCTCGTAACAAAGACTGAAGCACTATCAAAAACTGGTGCTTCTACCTTATCACTCAGTTAAAATACACCGTGTCATGTACAGGCGTTAATAAAATCATGGCATTTAAATTTCTGATCAAAGAGAGAGCCAAATTCGTAAGTGCATGTTGCAATTACACTGTCAGCATATATGCAGATCGGTAATGCATCACTTCAGATAAAGAAAAATAACAATTTTTCCGTTTATAACTAAGTATTACTTTAATAGTTCAGTTGTAATTTCTGTTGTCAGTAAAGATACCCCTAAGCAAACGATGTCAACTTTTTTTCAAGAGACGTCTTCACCGTTTTCCTCACTTGATTTTCCGAATTATATCTGTAGTTAAAAGCTTTGGCAACCAAGGTAATTTGTTGACCTCCATTGAATCTTAAATAGTATTTTAAAACTGGCAAATAAGTAAAGCACTCATAAAATTAATAGTAAACAATTTATAGGTCAGCTTCTCAAACTTCCAAAACACACTCGAATTTAGGAATTTCATAGCAGAACTGTCACTGTTTTTTCTCGCTAGATTTGAAACTGTTAAAAGAAAAGAAAAAATTCCTTGACATCTATATTTATGTGCTGCTCCATGACTCTGCTGTCAATATCTTTATTCTTGGCTTGTGTGTAACTTCTGTTATTTCCTTCAGTAAATGTGGTGTTTTTTTCGTATCCAGGGTGTAGTTACAAAGCTAATAAAATGTTTTCTTGCCTTTAAATAATATTTTTCATCGGATTATGGGCCCAGTACACGTGTAAAGGCAAACAACATAGTTTAATTAAAACAGTATTTGAAATGAGCCTATGTCTGTAAAGAAACATGACTGCTAGCGGCGATTACAAGGTCAGCATTGATAAGCTTGAAGGACCTGACGACTGGGCCAAATGGAAACGGCATATTTCTATGGTGCTGCGTTCATATGGACTAGAAGATATTATTAACGGTACACGTGAACGTGTAGAGTTGCCGAAAGATGCGACAAGTGCACAAAAAGAAGCGTATGTGAAATGGCACAAGGACGACGCAAAGGCACAAGTCTTGTAGCAAGTGCGCTAAGTAAACCTGTTGCAGAACTCGTCTTAACGTGCAAGAATGCTAAAGAAACCTGGGACAAATTACGCGCCCGATTTGAACGTAGCAGTACTCAGCGTTTGAATATGTTGATTGAAACATTTTTCCGTGTTAAACCTGATGAAAGGGAAGATATTAGTGCACATGTGGCCAAACTGCAAAAGTTATTTGTGGACCTGAACGATGAATTAGCAAAACAAGAAGAAATTACGCTATCTGAAAGAATCTTAAATGGTCGGATTTTGTCTACACTGGGAATAGACTACGACAATTTTAAGGATCTCTGGGATACGATACCGACAGAAAAGCAAAGCTTGAATTTATTGATTTAAAAACTGTGTACTATTGAATTGCGTGAACAAGACATTAATGGAAGTGCAGCTTTTGTCGTTTCTAAAACAAGAAAACGGCAAACACGTAATCAGCAAGTAAAGATGACGAAGTCACAATTAAAACAGAAGTTTCCGTGTAATATATGCAAACAATTAGGTTACTGGGCAGCAGAGTGTCCACAGAACACTCGTGACAGCAATAAAAGAAAAGAGAAGAAGCGAGAAAGTGAAGACGCTGCATTTACTTTATACGCTATGGGTGTGTGTAACAGTAATCACAGTGACCCAAATAAATGGTATTGCGACAGTGGCGCTACAAATAATATCACTCCCAACAAACAGTATTTTGTTTCGTATAGTGAATTTGATGTTCCTCAAGTCATTTCATTGGGAAAACAAGATGTCAAAATGTGTGCGTACGGTCAAGGAACAATTTACATCCAAATTCGACGAAACAATAAATGGTACAATGCTAGAATGGACAATGTTTTGTACGTCCCTGATGCAAGTGCTAATCTGTTCTCTGTGAGAACCATTGCCTGCAGAGGCTACAGTACTAATTTTAGTTATAATAATGTCTGTGTTCGAAAACAAGTCAGTGGCAATATTGTTATGACAGGTTATGTAAAAAATGGACGTTATGTGTTGAACATGCGTGTTGTTAGAAATGCAAAAATGAATCGTGTGAGCTTGATGACTGTATCCGAAACATTGCAAGTGTACCATGAACGGTTTGGTCATCAAAATAAACAACACGTGAAGAATATTTTAAAAGGAATGAACATTAATGTGGAAGATGCCAAGAGTGAATTTTGTGACGGCTGTGCGGTTGGAAAGATGCATAGGCTGCCATTCAAAACACGAACAATATGCGCTACAAGTACTGGGGAATTAATCCACGTGGATGTCAATGGACCAATGAGCACGAAATATTTTGGAGGTAAGCATTATTATGTATGTTTCAAAGACGATTTTAGTAAATTTCGTCGAATTTTCTTTTTAAGACACAAAAGTGAAGTGTGTACTGTGCTTAAGCAGTTTTTAAATGAGGCACGAACTACTTGACATGTTGTCAAACAATTTAGATGTGATGGTGGCAAAGAATTTACCAATAAGAATGTCAGTGAACTGCTTGCAGACAGGGGAATAGAGCTACTGATTCCTCCTCCTTACACTCCTGAACAAAATGGTGTTGCTGAACAGGAAAATAGGACCATTGTTGAAGCTGCCTGGCCAATGATAATCCGAGTAAATTACCTAGAGGGTTGTGGGCACAGGCATGTAACACAGCAGTCTACCTAATAAATCGTACTGGAAAATCTCCAGTTGAAAATAAAGCCCCTTATGAACTATGGTTTAATCGACCAGTAGGACGACTTGATCATCTCAGAATTTTTGGCACAGGCTGTTATGTTCACATTAACAAACAATTCCGTTCCAAGTTTGATGATAAGGCAGTTTTTGGTCGACTTGTTGGATATGTTAACGACAAAGATGGGTTTAGAGTTTGGTTTCCATCTAAAAGAAAAGTGGTGTTGAGTCACGATGTGAAATTTAAGCCAGAAATTGTTTGTGATTTACATAGTGATCATGTTGAATATAGTGATCATGTTGAATTTGAAGCCCCTCACGAAGGATTTAATGATCCGAATTCATCTAAAGATGACCAATGTAAATCTCCTATGCTGTACACTTCTGGAGGAAGCCAAACTCAAGAAAAAATTGGCACTCTCGATTCTAGAGAAAATCAAGAGTCGACTGAATCTGATGAAAATAAAGATTTAGCAGAATTTCTAAAAGCAGAAGCTGCTGAATCTTCTAATGAAGAGAAACAGAAGAATAAAAGACAACGAAGAAAACCAACCTGGATGTAAAGTGGTGAATTTTGTATGGCACCAAAAGTTGATGCACTTGAACATAAAGATCCAAACTGTTTTTCAGAAATATTGCAGTCAAACGAGAAGGCAGAATGGATGCAAGCTATCAGTGAAGAACCTCAGTCACTAAAGGAAAACAATACCTGGGTGCTGGTTAACCGTCCGCAGAATGCCAAAGTATTGCAAAATTGAAGAAGAGTTATGCAGATTTCGCAGGTGATAAGCAGATAAGGCGCTCAACAACTGGAATTCTTGCAAAGTACTCAGGTGGTTCAGTGTCACGGACAAGTCAGTTGCAGAAAGTAGTGGCAACATCCACAATCGAGGCGGAAATAATTGCAGCTAGTGAAGGACCAAAAGAGTTAGTTTGGTTACGTCGTCTGCTATCAGAATTAGTGGAAATGTCGGGGCAGCCTCCAGTTCTTTACAGTGACAATGCTAGTGCATTTAAGTTGGCAAAAATCCAGAATATCATCGACGTTCTAAACATATAGAGGGCCGACATTTCTATGTTCGTGAAAGATATCTGAACGGTGAGATTTTCTTGGAACACATTGATGGACACAACCAGTTGGCAGATATTTTGACGAAACCCTTTGAACGAGTTCGATTTAATTTTCTATGTTCAGAAATTGGCATGCAAGAGACAAAGCAATAATTTCATGATTTTTTCTTTTGGAGGAAGTGTTAAAAGAAAAGAAAAAATTCCTTGACGTCTATATTTATGTGCTTCTCCTTGACTCTGCTGTCAATATTTTTATTCTTGGCTTGTTTGTAACTTATGTTTTTTCTTTCAGTAAATGTGGTGGTTTTTTTCGTATCCAGGGTGTAATTACAAAGCTAATAAAATGTTTTCTTGCCTTTAAATAATATTTTTCATCAGAAACACTTCATTATGTTGATGTGTAGATATCTAGAACATCCAATATAAAAGACTTATCAGGGCGCAGAACGAAAAACATTTTCATCCATGTTTTGACACTTAGTTTTTTGCCAAATTCGGATATGGCGGACACTGAATGATATAATCTTTGGCCAGCACGCTCTAGAGCCAACTATCGGTAGGTCCGGTAGTTGAGCATCCCTCATTTCCCTAGCTTTAGACGCCTGTGCCCCCCCATGAACCATGGACCTTGCCGTTGGTGGGGAGGTTTGCGTGCCTCAGCGATACAGATAGCCGTACCGTAGGTGCAACCACAATGGAGGGGCATCTGTTGAGAGGCCAGACAAACGTGTGGTTCCTGAAGAGGGGCAGCAGCCTTTTCAGTAGTTGCAAGGGCAACAGTCTGGATGATTGACTGATCTGGCCTTGTAACAATAATCAAAACGGCCTTGCTGTGCTGGTACTGCGAACGGCTGAAAGCAAGGGGAAACTACAGCTGTAATTTTGCCCGAGGGTATGCAGCTTTACTGTATGATTAAATGATGATGGCGTCCTCTTGGGTAAAATATTCCGGAGGTAAAATAGTCCCCCATTCGGATCTCCGGGCGGGGACTACTCAAGAGGATGTCGTTATCAGGAGAAAGAAAACTGGCATTCTATGGATTGGAGCATGGAATGTCAGAGCCCTTGATCGGGCAGGCAGGTTAGAAAATTTAAAAAGGGAAATGGATAGGTTAAAGTTAGATATAGTGGGAATTAGTGAAGTTTGGTGGCAGGAGGAACAAGACTTCTGGTCAGGTGATTACTGGGTTATAAACACAAAATCAAATAGGGGTGAAGCAGGAGTAGGTTAAATAATGAATAGGAAAACAGGAATGCGGGTAAGCTACTACAAACAGCATAGTGAACACATTATTGTGGCCAAGATAGATACGAAGCCCACACCTACTACAGTAGTACAAGTTTATATGCCAACTAACTCTGCAGATGACGAAGAAATTGAAGAAATGTATGATGAAATAAAAGAAATTATTCAGATAGTGAAGGGAGACGAAAATTTAATAGTCATGGGTGACTGGAATTCGAGTGTAGGAAAAGGGAGAGAAGGAAACGTAGTAGGTGAATATGGATTGGGGCTAAGAAATGAAAGAGGAAGCTGCCTGATAGAATTTTGCACAGAGCACAACATAATCATAGCTAACACTTGGTTTAAGAATCATGAAAGAAGGTTGTATACATGGAAGAACCCTGGAGATACTAAAAGGTATCAGATAGATTATATAATGGTAAGACAGAGATTTAGGAACCAGGTTTTAAATTGTAAGACATTTCCAGCGGCGGATGTGGACTCTGATCACAATCTATTGGTTATGACCTATAGATTAAAACTGAAGAAACTGCAAAAAGGTGGGAATTTAAGGAGATGGGACCTGGATAAACTGAAAGATTGTACAGAGTTTCAGGGAGAGCATATGGGAACAATTGACAGGAATGGGGGAAAGAAATACGGTAGAAGAAGAATGGGTAGGTTCGAGGGATGAAATAGCGAAGGCAGCAGAGGATCAAGTAGGTAAAAAGACGAGAGCTAGTAGAAACCCTTGGGTAACAGAAGAAATATTGAATTTAATTGATGAAAGGAGAAAGTACAAAAATGCAGTAAATGGAGCAGGCAAAAAGGAATACAAACATCTCAAAAATGAGATCGACAGGAAGTGCAAAATGGCTAAGCAGGGATGGCTAGAGGACAAATGTAAGGATGTAGAGGCTTATCTCACGAGGGGTAAGATAGATACTGCCTACCGGAAAATTAAAGAGACCTTTGGAGGAAAGAGAACCACTTGTATGAATATCAAGAGCTCAGATGGAAACCCAGTTCTAAGCAAAGAAGGGAAAGCAGAAAGGTGGAAGGAGTATATAGAGGGTCTATACAAGGGCGATGTACTTGAGGACAATATTATGGAAATGGAAGAGGATGTAGATGAAGATGAAATGGGAGATACGATACTGCGTGAAGAGTTTGACAGAGCACTGAAAGACCTGAGTCGAAACAAGGCCCCCGGTGTAGACAACATTCCATTGGAACTACTGACGGCCCTGGGAGAGCCAGTCCTGACAAAACTCTACCATCTGGTGAGCAAGGTGTATGAAACAGGCGAAATACCCTCAGACTTCAAGAAGAATATAATAATTCCAATCCCAAAGAAAGCAGGTGTTGAAAAATGTGAAAATTACCGAACAATCAGTTTAATAAGCCACAGCTGCAAAATACTAACACGAATTCTTTACAGACGAATGGAAAAACTAGTAGAAGCCAACCTCGGGGAAGATCAGTTTGGATTCCGTAGAAACACTGGAACACGTGAGGCAATACTGACCTTACGACTTATCTTAGAAGAAAGATTAAGGAAAGGCAAACCTACGTTTCTAGCATTTGTAGACTTAGAGAAAGCTTTTGACAACGTTGACTGGAATACTCTCTTTCAAATTCTAAAGGTGGCAGGGGTAAAATACAGGGAGCGAAAGGCTATTTACAATTTGTACAGAAACCAGATGTCAGTTATAAGAGTCGAGGGGAATGAAAGGGAAGCAGTGGTTGGGAAGGGAGTAAGACAGGGTTGTAGCCTCTCCCCAATGTTGTTCAATCTGTATATTGAGCAAGCAGTAAGGGAAACAAAAGAAAAATTCGGAGTAGGTATTAAAATCCACGGAGAAGAAATAAAAACTTTGAGGTTCGCCGATGGCATTGTAATTCTGTCAGAGGCAGCAAAGGACTTGGAAGAGCAGGTGAATGGAATGGACAGTGTCTTGAAAGGAGGATATAAGATGAACATCAACAAAAGCAAAACGAGGATAATGGAATGTAGCCGAATTAAGTCGGGTGATGCTGAGGGAATTAGATTAGGAAATGAGACACTTAAAGTAGTAAAGGAGTTTTGCTATTTGGGGAGCAAAATAACTGATGAGGGTCGAAGTAGAGAGGATATAAAAGTGTAGACTGGCAATGGCAAGGAAAGCGTTTCTGAAGAAGAGAAATTTGTTAACGTCGAGTATAGATTTAAGTGTCAGGAAGTCATTTCTGAAAGTATTTATATGGAGTGTAGCCATGTATGAAAGTGAAACATGGACGATAAATAGTTTGGACAAGAAGAGAATAGAATCTTTCGAAATGTGGTGCTGCAGAAAAATGCTGAAGATTAGATGGGTAGATCACATAACTAATGAGGAAGTATTGAATAGGATTGGGGAGAAGAGAAGTTCGTGTCACAACTTGACCAGAAGAAGGAATCGGTTGGTAGGACATGTACTGAGGCATCAAGGGATCACCAATTTAGTATTGGAGGGCAGCTTGGAGGGTAAAAATCGTAGAGGGAGACCAAGAGATGAATACACTAGGCAGATTCAGAATGATGTAGGTTGCAGTAGGTACTGGGAGATGAAGAAGCTTGCACAGGATAGAGTAGCATGGAGAACTACATCAAACTAGTCTCAGGACTGAAGACCACAACAACAACAGACGCCTGTCTGCACGCACTAGAGCCATCTATCGGTAGGTCCGGTAGTTGAGCATCCCTCATTTCGCTAGCTTTAGACGCCTGTCTACCTGAGCGCTACAGACGTCGAAACACGCAGAGCTGTCCTTCTGTCCTGATCTTCCAGTAGCTGTTCAGTGGTCTGACTGTACAGTTCAAGAGTGCATATATGTTTGTTGCTGCGCTCTCTCTTTTCAGAATTCGACTTCGATTTCTGTATTTTCGTCAGTTTTCTTGTTTTCTACGTGAGAAATGCACGTCGCCGTGGTTGCACAGATAAAGAAATCTTGGATATGCTCACTAGGAGCGACAGTGAGTGTGAATTATCTGACGTTGCTAGCAGTGTTAAGTCTTCAACAGAATCTCGAAACTGTAGTCCTCAGCCCTTTGCTGAGAGCAAGGATTACAGTCAGCAGTTCCTCTGAATCCGAGGAATCAGAAAGTGACAGAGAAACAGTTTGGTAAAGAGCGCGCTTAAGTGACACATTTGACCGGAAAAAAAAAAACAATTTCCAGTCGCTAAACCATTACTTCGATGACTCAAGTTCAGGACGCAAATTTCAGTTAGATACTAGCACAAGCATTCTTTCATTTTTTGTGATATTTATGTCTCAAGAACTGTTGCAATTTATTGCAGACGAAACAAATCGCTTTTACGTTTACACCAGAGAAAATACTACAGAACTTGTAAATTCTCGACTGTCAAAGTGGAAAGACACTGGATTTGCGGAAATGTATTGTTTTGTCGCTGTTTGTCTTCAAGGTAAGAAGTCAAAATTAAGTGTTTATTGGTCCAGAGATACACTTTTGAACACACCAGTTTTCAGCGAAATTATGTCCCGAGACCGTTCTACTTCTGAGAATGTTACACTTCAGTGATAACTCTGCGAGTACTGGAGGCGACAGTCTATTTAAAATTAGGACGATTGTTGACAAAGTTCGTAAGACGTTTCGTAATTCATTTCGCCCACATCCCAAACTTTGTAGAGATGAGAGTCTCTTGCTGTTCAAAGGACGATTACCTTTTAAGCAATTTATTCCAACCAAGCGAAGTAGATTCGGAATAAAGACACTTGTACTGTGTGACTGTCAGAGTGGGTATAAAACTTCCTGGCAGATTAAAACTGTGTGCCGGAGCGAGACTCGGACTGCTCGCAGGAGAGCTTCTGAAAGTTTGGAAGGTAGGAGACGAGTTACTGGCAGAAGTAAAGCTGTGAGGAGGGGGCGTGAGTCGTGCTTGGGTAGCTCAGTTGCTTGAGCACTTGCTCATGAAAGGCAAAGCTCCCGAGTTCGAGTCTCGGTCCGGCACACAGTTTTAATCTGCCAGGAAGTTTCATATCAGCGCTTACTCTGCTGCAGAGTGAAAATCTGATTCTGGAAACACCCCCCAGGCTGTAGCTAAGCCATGTCCCTGCAATATCCTTTCTTTCAGGAGTGCTAGTTCTGCAAGGTTTGTAGGAGAGCTTCTGTAAGTTTGGAAGGTAGGAGACGAGATACTGGCAAAAGTAAACCTGTGAGGACGGGGCGTGAGTTGCTTGGGTAGCTCAGTTGGTAGAGCACTTGCCTGCGAAAGGCAAAGGTCCCGAGTTCGGGTCTCGGTACGGCACGCAGGTTTAATCTGCCAGGAAGTTTCATAACAGCGCACACTCTGCTGCAGAGTGAAAATCTCATTCTGGAAACATCCCCCAGGCTGTAGCTAAGCCATGTCTGCGCAATATCCTTTCTTTCAGGAGTGCTAGTTCTGCAAGGTTCGCAGGACAGCTTCTGTAAGTTTGGAAGCTAGGAGACGAGATACTGGCAGAAGTAAAGCTGTGAGGATGGGGCGTGAGTCGTGCTTGGGTAGCTCAGTTGATAGAGCACTTGCCCACAAAAGGCAAAGGTCCCGAGTTCGAGTCTCGGTCCGGCACACAGTTTTAATCTGCCAGGAAGTTTCATATCAGCGCACGCTCCGCTGCAGAGTGAAAATCTCATTCTAGAGTGGGTATATTTTGGATTCTATTGTATATACAGGCGCAACAACATAAATTGGGTTCCACAATTTGGGAAAAAGTGGCGACATAGTGGCAACTCTTATGGGACCGTATTTGGAACAGGGTCATATTCTATATGTCGATAATTGGTACTCCAGCCAGACCATTTTCTCTAGCTTCACAACCTTGGAACAGCCGCATGTGGCACTGTTCGTAAGAATAGACGCAACATTCCAAAACTGCAGAAGACATTAAAACGAGGAGAAACTGAGTTTAAGTCCATTGACAAGGTTTTTGCTGTCAATTGGTGAGATAAGAGAGAAGTGTGCATGTTGACCACAAGTCACACCACACAAATGGTTGAAACAGAGAAAATGACAGAAATACTGGCGAAAAAATAAAGTAACCGCGATTTTTTTTGGATTACCATTCGAGTATGGGTGCAGTTGACCGTTGCGACACGTTACTGAGCTCAGTGGGATCAGTGCGTAAGACTGTGAAATGGTATAAGAAATATTTTTTTTCACATTCTGGATTTGTGCATTTTAAATACTCATCTCTCCACCGATCGGTAACAGGGCAAAAAATGGCACTCGCAGAGTTTCACCTATCTCTCGTAAGGGAAATTGTAGAAAAATATGCTACAGAATGGAGAAAAGCTGATAGGGGAGGGCGCTACAATGACGAGAATCCTCTGCAATTCGCAGGGAGGCATTTTCTGGCTGTTATCGTGGGTGAATATTCGCAGAAAAGTATGCTAATGCGCAGACGCGTGATTTGCACGAAACAGAAAGTGCGCCGGGAAACTAGATACCAAATGCGAAACTTGCAATGTTCCATTACATGTTGTACCCTGCTTTGAGACTTATCACACAAAGAACCATTAGTAATCAGTGGGAACTAAATCTGAGAAAATTAATTGACACTTATGAATGAATTCCTTAAAAAAAAGGCAAAAATGTAAAAAGTATATAAATCTATTTTCAACTTCGCCAGTGCCAATCCAAAGCCCGGATTGAAAAGAAGGATGGGAAATAGATGCAAGAGGTGTAAAATTATTCAAACGAAGCCTGATTTCTTCATATGTAGCAGTTTACTGGCAAATTAACGGACTTGGTGATTGAGATGGCGTAATACCTGTATTGTAGCAAATGTAATTACGCCGAGTACATTGCGCCAGTATATCAAGACCCATATATTAAGCTATGAACAATACATTTAAATTATTAACACGTTATAGTCTTTTATACTTAGTAGTATAAATATAGACCACATTCGGTCTACTTGTACAAAACCTGTTTTCCATAACTGATTTAAACGCCTTTGATCAACGAGAAACAACATGCCAAAGGTAAAACTCTATTCTCATTGCTATTTTTCTTGCTACTTTGCCTCTGTCGTTAGCCAATGTTGGAAATTAAACTCATTGTTCTGGGGAGGGTGGGGGGCTTAAAATTTGTTGTTCGAATGAGACTGGCTTTAACGCATTAATAGAAAACAGCATTTATAAAAGAAGTATCGAATATACCCTGTTTTCATCTTTTCATAAAAATCAACATCTTTTCGACTAATTTGTCGATTATTAGAAAATAATAGGGAATAAAAAGTTTTATTTCTTATAGTTGTGCTGTCAATCTATTGCACTCTAAATTTCATTTTCATAATGTGTTCACTCTACTAGATATACGAATCCGAAGTTTACATTGTTTTCAGGCCTGATTTTTGCGCTCAACTTTTATTCCAGTTATACAGCTTGATATGTTTTACAGTTATGTTGATAGTTTTTCAACAAAATCAGAACGAAAATATCGCGTTTTTGACGTTTTTACAAAATCTTCAGTTTTGTGCTTAATTCATTCAGTACTGGAAAGTGCTATGGAAATGAAACTATATATTTACGTACCTTGTGTTCTTAGGTTACTATCTGCCAAATTTCACGTTCGTAATAGCATTAGTTCAGGAGATGAAAGAAGCCAAACTTCGAAATTTTTCGGGCGCCTATTTTTTTGGCCGATCTACCTATAATTTTCTGGCTCAATATGGCTAGTAAAATTCGTTTCATTATTATTCTTAAGAGAACGCATAAAGCTGTACAAGAAGGCCAAATCTGATTTCTGTACAAAAACTATTGCCTGAGATATTACAGCTCGAAGTCTAAAATTCACGCTGGCTCGGCGTGAGTCGTAATCAGCCGAGAAATATTCAGCAGAGGGTGGGTTGGGCAGCGCGGGCTGATCCGGTCCCGGCGGCGGCAATGAGGGACAGCAAGCAGCGCAGTAGCCGGATTACGCAGCAGGCCGCGGTGCCTCAGCACACCATGCAGATGGTACGCCTCCAGCAGTCAACGGGTTACACCTGGTGAAGAAGGAAGAGTTGAGACTGAAGCAGTGTTTGGGAACATTGTGCCGGATATGGTTGAGGCATTGCCAATGGTTGAAGGACATAAATGAGATCAAAGACCTAGATCTCACAGAATGGGATTCTGATATTTCATCAATAACATTGGTTCCTGCCAGTGGCGTTGAAGGATACAAATATCTTGCTGGATATCTAGCATGTCAGTGCAGACAGTACAACAGAACACTGGCCATGCCCACTGTCGAGTTAGTGACACTGCCTCAGTATACATCAGATTGATGGCTGGGCATCAATTCTCGAGGGGTCTGCTTGTATTCTCAGAATTGTGGCTTGATACAGCTAGTAATTTTGAATCAATTTTTGCCCAGATCCATGGATGCAAAAATTTGTTCTGGAAAACCAGTATCTTTGAACCTGTATGCTATACTTACAAAGCGTTTCCCACGGTTCACTCACGAATAAAGAAAAATACGCCAGAACGATAAAATTTATTCGATTACACTGGCAGTCATCAAAAGATGAGGCAAACAAAGCAGAGGCAGCTCACCTTTGCAAAGTAAGGAAGTTTAATTTGTCTTGGTTTTAAAATGTAAATGAACAACATTTGCGGAAATTAAGTTTTATAGGAACGTAGATTAGTGGTAGAAGTGAAGGGCCTCTGTGTTTGTTTGACAACTACCCGGCCAGATTCCAAGACTGGTGATATCAAAGTTTGACTTATTGAGTCCCTCACTACTTCCCAGCTTTGCTGAATGGCAGACATGGTACGTTATATCGCTTATGTTTTCTGTAAATCGTATTTCGCAACACTGTGAAAAAGTTCTCGATCTAATGCCCTTTTATATGGGTTAATCTGAACAACTGTATCAACATTCTCCTTGCACTTAAACCGAGCGAGGTGGCGCAGTGGTTAGACACTGGACTCGCATTCGGGAGGACGACGGTTCAATCCCGCGTCCGGCCATCCTGATTTGGGTTTTCCGTGATTTCCCTAAATCGCTCCAGGCGAATGCCGGGATGGTTCCTTTCAAAGGGCACGGCCGACTTCCTTCACCGTCCTTCCCTATTCTGATGAGACCGATGACCTCGCTGTCTGGTCTCCTTCCCCAAAAACAACCATTTCTCCTTGCACTTGGATAAAAATGCTAAGGTCAATGGTGTGACTAAAATTATAAGTATATGTGTATGTATTTGTGTGCATGACGGGGGGGGGGGGGGGAGGGGGCAGTTAAATCAGCTAATTCGCATGATTTCTACAAATGAGACACTTGCATTATTTCTTGAGTGAAAACGACGGGATCCACCTATTAGTTGAAGTTCTTTCGAACTTGTAATACACACAAAATGAAAATGAACGTTATGTAGGTCTTGTTCTTTGTTAAAACTTTTCTCTGAAATAACTTTAGAAATTATTTGCTCATTTCGAACATTCACTTTGACAGAAAACTTCAAAAACAGGCTATACTTGCACTTACTTCTGGATGTTTGATTCAATAGATGTTTGAATTTTTTGAAGTACAGGGTTATTGCAAATGATTGAAGCGATTTCACAGCTCTACGATAACTTTATTGTTTGAGATATTTTCACAATGCTTTGCACACACATACAAAAACTCAAAAAGTTTTTTTAGGCATTCACAAATGTTTGATATGTGCCCCTTTAGTGATTCGGCAGACATCAAGCCGATAATCAAGTTCCTCCCACACTCGGCGCAGCATGTCCCCATCAATAAGTTCGAAAGCATCGTTGATTCGAGCTCGCAGTTTTGGCACGTTTCTTGGTAGAGGAGGTTTAAACACTGAATCTTTCACATAACCCCACAGAAAGATATCGCATGGGGTTAAGTCGGGAGAGCGTGGAGGCCATGACATGAATTGTTGATCATGATCTCCACCACGACCGATCCATCGGTTTTCCAATCCCCTGTTTAAGAAATGCTTCTGCTTTAGCCTTTCCTGTAAGATTTTCCAAACCGTCGGCTGTGGTACGTTTAGCTCCCTGCTTGCTTTATTCGTCGACTTCCACGGGCTACGCGTGAAACTTGCCCGCACGCATTCAACCGTTTCTTCGCTCACTGCAGGCCGACCCGTTGATCTCCCCTTACAGAGGCATCCAGAAGCTTTAAACTGCGCATACCATCGCCGAATGGAGTTAGCAGTTGGTGGATCTTTGTTGAACTTCGTCCTGAAGTGTCGTTGCACTGTTATGATTGACTAATGTGAGTGCATTTCAATGTGACATACGTTTTGTCGGCTCCTGTCGCCATTTTGTCTCACTGCGCTCTCGAGCACTATGGCGGCAGAAACCTGAAGTGCGGCTTCAGCCGAACAAAACTTTATGAGTTTTTCTACGTATCTGTAGTCTGTCGTGACCATATGTCAATGAATGGAGCTACAGTGAATTTATGAAATCGCTTCAATCATTTGTAATAGCCCTGTATGTAGTGATTCGAGAATTTCTGTGTAAATTCTAGAACACTCAGCCTTCTACCGTCTCGAACTCACGATATTCTGGATATGAGTGTGGGATGATAGAATCCTACCTACTGTGTATCACATGTTTCTGTGTGCGGGTTTAAAATCAGTCACAGGAAGGAAGTAGACACAGCGGAAGAAGGCACCGACAAGTACCTGTTGGCAATCCATAGATGTTTTAGTGAGTGTGCAAGGAAGAACCATGGAGTTTATATGCAGCTTTGTGCTTATTGGGTTATTCACTATTGTTATTAAAACAAAGACAGTTGAAAGAGAACTCTTGAAAACTCTTGACATAACCTTGCTATAGGCAAGACTTATTTTCTGATTTATGTTAAGAAAAGTTATGGTATCAAAGCCAACTTTCTATTAACTATAATTTAGTTTGTTTTTGACGTTCGACGGTACGAGGGACTAACCAGAAGTTATATATTTATGTTGAAAGTGAGAGTTTTATTGCATATGAAAGTCAAATACATCGTTAACTGGCGAGAAGCAAAGTTTGTATGCCTACTTATTTCGTAAGTAGAAAGAGTCTAAAAATTCCTGTACCTAGCGTTATTCGACAGAGGAAAAGTCAAGATGGTTTCCAGCAGCAGGCTATCCAGTAAAGAAGAGTGGCTGTAAATTCCAACTAAGTCGCCTCATAAAGAAGTGGAAGGTGGTTTGGGGGAATAAACCGAAATAACCCAGATTCACACACACGCTTTAAGCCGAAAATGTTAGAACGTGGCGCCGGCCGCGGTGGTCTCGCGGTTCTAGGCGCGCAGTCCGGAACCGTGCGACTGCTACGGTCGCATGTTCGAATCCTGCCTCGGGCATGGATGTGTGTAATGTCCTTAGGTTAGTTAGGTTTAAGTAGTTCTAAGTTCTAGGGGACTGATGACCACAGCAGTTGAGTCCCATAGTGCTCAGAGCCATTTGAACCATTTTTTGTTAGAACGTGGCGATCGTGACAGGATCGATAAAACAGGTATTTTAAGTCAAAAACGAGAAAAGAAGCTGTTACTTGTTGCCATGATAACCAAACTTGATAAAACAAGGTAATTACTCCGAGAAATTGGAATATGCTCAAGTATCCAATGGAGCAAAATTTAAATGGAAAAACGGTGAAAAAATAAAAAGTCACATCGATGAAAACAGCAAAGAAGATTTCACCGTATTTCTCTAAGAAGAAGTATGCATAGAACGCTTCAACCAAGAAGATCCAGTGTGGGGAGTATACAGCTCTCACACACATTACAGCAGGCTGTTCCAGCTCGTGGGCTCCGTTGTGACCAGTCGAGTGGGCCGGCACGCCGGCACGTGGCACGGCTGGCTAAGGCAGGCGGCAGGGCGAGCGTTTTGATGTGCCAGCTGCGTCTTACAAGATCGACAATCTCACACTCTTAGCTGCTAAGACGTGGTGACGTGCTACACCAGGAAATACGATCTTCAGGAATTAAATAAGAAACAAATGTTTTACAAGAAATTGCATACTAAATTTATTGGGCCTCTGTAGTTTGAAATTTTCTTTTCATTGCAAGATCGGAAATATCAGGCGTCAAAGTGTTCGCAGCGTTAATGCGGAGGATGGCCTTCATTGTTGCATCCTGAAGAAGCGATCGTTCCTTACTTTATAACTGTTTTCATTGCTCAGAAAAGCTGCTCACATCAAAACGTAGATCCAAAGATGCACATGATCTGAGCGGCATTGTTGTGAAGTTTGGGAAATGTGTTTTTCTGTAATGAACACTACCATCGTGACAAATACAACGTGTTGTAGTACCTCTCTTTCAACAAAGTTGAATTTTGCAAATCAATAATCTCCAATTGAAGTGACGATGACAAGTCATCGGTGGAAACTGAAAAAGGAGCGCTGGACACCTAAAGTTCCATTTCCAAACTAGTGAGGTCTCGGAATCGTCTTTCAACCGACGTGATGAGCTGCTTTAACTTTGCTTGGTAATCGCCGAAAGTAGTACCTTCAGGTAGTTTTAAAGAAGCAAGATGATTGAAGAAGATGTCCATTACTCATCTGCCTCTCAAATAAACGTAACTTTTCCGTGAACACTTTGATCTGGTCGTGCATGTCAACGATTAGCTGCCCTTTGCCCTGCAATGACAGATTTAAATCATTCAGATGCATAGTTATGTCAGCTAGGAACGCCAGGTCTGATATCCATTTTATATCCTTCAGACAACGCATTTCTTCCCCTTTCATTTCGAAAAAAGGGGTATTTCCTCACTAATGGCAAAGAAAACAATCAAGAACTTTTCCCCGACTCAGCCAACGAACTGTACTGTGGTAAGATATATCCCCATACTCCGCTTCCACATCTTTCAGGAATCCTTTGACGACGCACAAAATTCCCACACTTCACGACATCTTTCATTACGCCACCTGGCTCTACTGTTTCAGCACACAGTGCCTCTTTGTGCATTACAGAACACGAACTATGTTGCATGTTTTGATACCCTCCGTATTACGAATCCGTTTTTAAACATACGTCTACTGGTATGTCGTTCTTAAGCCTGGCTACCAGTTCTCTGCGTGCAACGCCTTCTACCTGACTGTATTTAATTCTGTATATTGTACCTCTTCGCAGAATTAAATACTTTATGACATGCAAAACACTGCGGTCGACCATCCCTCTCAATGAATAGAAAGGTATCCTCCAATAGAGGTACAGAGCTCCTGTCATTGAGCACGGATTATTACGGCTGCATGCGGCCAGGGGGCAGTGAGTTCGCTTTCCCCCTCTACGCGGGCTCCGAGCTGCCGCAGTGAGCGCTCCGGAGCGCTCCGGCATCCTGGAGCTCGGTTGGAACAGCCTGCATTACAGGGATGCAGACGCGGAAACCAACCTACAACCAACGCCACCGGCTCCATCTGCTGTTCACCAGTGCTGACCTGCCTCCACATCCACTCACCTACATAACGTGAATTCTATGCTGGGTGAACGTGAAATAAAACTTGATTACTTTAGTACGAATTTGTAGAAGATACTGTTGAGTGAACTTTTATTGTGTAATTAACACATTTAAAGTTAGTTTTAAATGCTTGCAAGAGCTAACGCATATAAAAGTATGGGAAAGATACATCAGGTTGGGGAAACTCAAGACCCAGCTATGGCCATGAAAATTAGCAAAGACGTGCCTGACTGGGCTTAGTTGATAAATTTAATCAAAGCTCAGAGTCTTCATTTAAACTCCTTAAATTCTCAATTAAATGCTCAGAGTGCGACTCCAAGTAAAGAACTAGACTTAGTAAATTCTCAATTAAATACCGAGAGTGAAGCTTTAAATGCTAAGAGTGAAACTCTAAATATTCAGAAGACAAATTTAGGTTTTGTTAAACGCGAAAGTCGTCTCTCAAAGCAAAGAATTTAATAATATATGCTAAGGCTTGTGTGCTTTGAAGACTGAGTTCGACACAATAAGTCATAAAGTAGAGAATTTAAAAGCAGATTCAAAGAAATTGACCAATTCTTTGACCACTCATATAAATAATGTGTTTACTGACCTTAGTCAGAAACAGAGTAACACTTTCCAAGATTTATCGAAAAAGTTAAAACTTAACATTAAGAGCAAATGTAATACTGTAGAATCTGAACTTACTGAAAAGTTAGGATCTTTTGAAAACGTGTACAATATTAGTGAGGTAAGTTATGGGTTGTATACTTTGCAAGAGAGTGTAGATAAGCAGAATGAGTTAATGCCAATCATTCAATCGCAAATTACAGGTGTCAATACACAAGTAGATAATGTAGAAAGAAATTACAAAGAGAAAATAGCTAACTCTGATGTTATAAATGTAATTATTTTGGAGGAACAATTTGGAGAAATTATAGATCGAAAGTTTACCGAGAGAATAACATCTGGAAGCCGCACGGGATTAGCTGAGCGGTCTAAGTCACTGCAGTCATGGACTGTGTGGCTGATCCTGGCGGAGGTTCGAGTCCTCCCTCGGGCATGGTTGTGTGTGTTTGTCCTTAGGACAATTTAGGTTAAGTAGTGTGTAAGCTTAGGGACTGATGACCTTAGCAGTTAAGTCCCATAAGATTTCACACACGTTTTTGAACATCTGGAAACGTATCGCCTATTCCCTCATCCGAACTTAGTGATACCAGGTATGGACAACCTGTGAAGAGTATTTAAGCTTATCCAAGATAAAGTAGAAAAAAGGGTAACTTCACCTAATTGTATTAACTAGTGAAGCGATGACTGATTTGCAATGGGGAGATAGTTCAAAGTCATCTAGACAATTCCCTAAATTTAAGCCAGATGGAGAAGTACATCCAAACCATTTCTTAAAAAGATTTCACCAAGCTTTACCAAAAAATTGGGAAGATCCCAAGAAGATCAAATTTGCTTTTGGATACCTTCTAATGGAAGCCTCAGAATGCGGAACAGTAAATACTGAGAATTTTTCCCCTTGGGGAGACTTTCAAAAGAAATTTAAAGAGAAGTACTGGTCTGCCTGTGATCAAGAAAAGTTAATATCAGTTCTATGGGACCGAAAATATTATAATAATACTTGTAGTACTACAAGGAAAGATTTCGATTGTCGTTAAACGAGTGAAAAGTATTTAAAGAAGCCGATTGAAGCAGAAGGATTAGTACATATTTTAATTAGACGATTTCCAATCTATGCAAGAAAAGACATCTTGTGTAGTGGCTGGAAAAATATGCAAGAGTTATTGTCTTTTGTTGACACACTTGATGCAATAAATAAGGACCGCAACGAAACCTTACACCAAAGTGAAAGTTCGAACTTAGCGGAAATAATTTTAAAAAGCATGAGGTAAAGTTAGAAAACGTACACCAGACAGTAAGAAAACTTGTAACTGCAATTATCAAAAGAAACACCCACCTTCAAATTTAGATCCGGTATCTTCTCAAGAATTTGTACTGAGTAACCATAAAACACAAAATGGGAATGTTGTATCTCGTTTTGGTAGCCAACCCATAATTGGTAGTAATGAGGAAAAAGTTGTTCGACCTGGATCTAGGGCTGGGGCCTTATTCCATATAAGTCTGTTAACTTTGCACACAAAATATCCACAAAGCAATGGTTGCTGCCTGAAGAACCAAGCTTAGCTACTAATAACCCACAACCTATAATAGTAGGGCCAGTGGAAACTTCCAAGGTTAACATATTTATAGATTCAGGGAGTGAGGTATCACTCATCTCACACGCATTTTTTAACTCGATACAGAATAAACAGCACATACCGTTATTGTCACTGACTGGAATATACATATTCAGGTAATGGGAACAAAAAGGAAACTTGTAAAATACGAATCTCAAGTGAACTGTAGTATTTGACACACATTATTTCATCAAACGCTATTAATAAGAGAATATTAATAGATATGTACTGTTTGGTTTAGATTGGTTGTTGAGTTTTTAAAAAAATGTTCAGATGTGTATGAAATCTTATGGGACTTAACTGCTAAGGTCATCAGTCCCTAAGCTTACACACTACTTAACCTAAATTACCTAAGGACAAACACACATACCCATGCCCGAGGGAGGACTCGATCCTCCACCAGGTCCAGCCGCACAGTCCCTGACTGCAGTGCCTATGACCGCTCGGCTAATCCCGTGCAGCTCGGAGTTTAAAGCCATCTTAAACTTCGACGAACATCTTCTTTGTTACGGTGGCAGTAGATACTGGATATCATTTGTAACAAATAGCCACATTGAGGAACAAACAACTGAGTGTCAGTGTCTACGATTAACAGCTACAGCACAAATATCAACAAAAATCCATAATGTGGATCAAGTAACACATCAGACTTCTATAAAAGACAAAGTTAATGAATCCCTAATATTGTCACGTAGAGGAGGGAGAGAGTAGATGAATGACGAACACTAACTTCACTTAACGAAGGTTTATTCAGCACTTGCATGTACAAGAGCGCAGAGAGAACTGCCTCCGGCCAGAACACATACAGTATATATACAGCTTCAGAATCATTCCAGTACAATGATTCTTGTCATTTGTGGATACATCTAGAATGTATTCAAACCGAATATAGAAATTAAAACTGTACAGTCCAGGTGAGTTTTGAAGTCACGATCTTCGATGCAACATTTAGTATCATATCCACTACTCCACCGTGCTACTCAGCTTCTTCTGTGACATTGCTCCCTCCTTAAGAGAACAGCGTCTCGGTGTTACGTCCTCCTAGTCCGGGGACGAGTCATCGTTCCTGCCTACTCCGACTCCAGATGGCTGATGTTCGCCCTGGCGGTGATCTTCTTTGAACTTCTCTTGCCACAGTTCACCGAATCCGTTCTTAAATGAAACGACAGAGGCTGGGATGAACAAATTATTCTTCAGTGGTATGCTTCTCCTACATTCCACTACAAGATCCATGGGTTGATGCATGGCATGACACGACAGATACCTTTCTAGCGCTGACTGCAGGAATGATCACATCATCCAACACACCTAGTCTTCACACACTCGGGTGTGCATCTTCAGTGCATTGCCATTAGGACTTAATATCTCCGCGTCCATATTTATAAGTGCGTTAGATGAAGGAATAAGGAGAGACTTATTGAAGGATTTGATAATATACATAGACAATACGTTTAATAATATCAGCTACTTGGGAGGACCATTGTCTAATTTTGTGCAAGACTCTGAAAAAATTAAAAAAAGGTATAACAGTGAAGCTGTTTAAATCGTTTTTCAGGCGACAATAACTTAAGTTCTTGGGTCATATTGCAGGGGTATTGGGAATCAGATCGGACCCAGAACACTTAAAAGCTGTCAAAGAATGTCAGCACCCCAGAAATGTAAGACAATTAAATGGATTTATAAGTATGGCTGGATACTATCGATGGTACGTACGAGGGCAAGAGTTTAATGACCAAAGAATTTTAAATTTATTAAGAAAGGGAGAACTGTGGACTTGAGATCAAGTGTTTGAAAACTTGCTTGTTGAGTCATCCATATTTCATCATCTAGTAATGGGCAAACCGTTTAAATTTTCGACAGATGGATCTGATTTCGGTGTTGCTGCCGAACTTTTCCAAGGGGAATGGGATCCAAGTAATGTAGAGCACAGAACCATAGTTTTTGCTAGCCGTAGCCTAAATAAGCATGAACTAAATTACACAGCTACCGAAAAGGAACTATTGCCGATTGTGTGGAGTATTCAAAAGGTTCAAACACTAGTATGTGGATTACAAATCCATATTTATACAGATCATCAAGCTTTATCCTTTCCGATGAGTAGTTGATAACTACACAGTAGGTTGATGTGATGGATGCTTTTCCTACAGAAATACGATATTAAGATACGATACGTAAATGGTTCCAAAAATATTGAACCTGCTGCTTTATCAAGGCTACCCATAGGAATGGAAGAAATGAAACATATGGAACATCACGCAGTTATTTTTGCCATTAATTTTATGGCAGCAGAATATCAGAAAATCATTGTAAAGGAAGTGGCTCAAAGAACAAGAGGGAATATCCATCATGATCCCTATTTCACAGAAATATTTTCTCTGTGTATTGAGAACTCGTTACCTCCTAATCAGTTAGGAAAATAGAAAATTATAGATCATAACTTGTTTTGGAGAGACAACATAACATCACAGCCTTGGCGCTTATGTATTCCAAAGGTAATGGAAGAGGGACTTGTGTGGTGTGTTCACACAGGATTGGACGCTTTGGGATCAGAAAATGTAAATCCCATATGAATAAGTTTTATTATTTCAAGAAACTAGGTCATAAAATAGCATCTTTGATTAGAACCTGTGAAACTTGCCAGAAAGTAAAAGAGAATTATATTCATGTGAAATACAAAATGTGTCGTATTATTCCTAAGACATTACACGACCTCACAGCGGCGGATTATTTTGGACCAATTCCACAAGGAAAGGGAGGAGTATCATATATTTTGGTTATAGTAGAATGCTGGTCAAAATATGTTAGACTATATCCCATTAAAAGAGCAAATACACAGACTGTTATACACTGTTTACAACAATACTTTCTAGAAGTAGGTAAACAAAAACGGTTTGTTACAGATAACAGACCACAATTTGTGAGTAACGAATTTAGAGAATTCCTAAAGTGGGAAAGTATTTGACAAGTGTTAATATCCAATTATAACCCATCAACGAGTAATGAAGGAAATTGGAAAATTATGTCTTACTTACTGCCATGAAAAACATACTTCGTGAGCAACGAAAATTAAGGACTTTGAACTTACCCTAAATTAATTACACCATTTATCGACTGGGTTGACACCTGTAGAAGTTATAGGGTAACATTTTATAGAACCTCTAATTAAGTGTTTTAATTGGTCTGAACAAGCTAGTGTTAATTACAAAGTAAATCAGGAAACAGTTTCTAAGAATTTAATTGAAAAGCGCTACAAAGAGTAAGCAAGCATAACGAAAAGGCTGTGGAACCTCAGTACCAAGTCGATGACCTGGTTCTTACAAAGCAACATCTTCACAGCTCTACTTTGAAAAAAGATAATCATAAGTTTATCCAAAAATATGAGGGACCATTCCAGGCGCAAACAGTGATCCATCCTAAGGTGTTATTTCTAGTAGATGCTACAACTGGATTAGAGAAGGGGAAATACAATGTAAAGGAGGTAAAATTATATACCCCGCAGGGACATTAACATTCTGAGTTAATGGGCAGAGTAATGACTTTCAGATACCGAGTTGTCTTCGATGTTTGTTCCAAAATAGTTTTCCTGCATCAAATTACTTTAAAATCTAGAACTATCCCGTAATCTTATTGCTTAGAAAACCGGATGTGACTATAAAATACAGAACACCTTAAGAGAATCACAGAAAAATGTGATTTCTAGACGAAATAAACTCAATAGAGTATTATATTTGTGGAAAATATAATATGATGTGGCTATCTGAACAACTGTTATACCGTAGTGTATAGATTTTCTATTTTGTATAGAGTATTTTATACCTTTTATGAGATGTGATATAGATGGGAGGGTTTGTAAAAATTTTGAAGAGGGTAGTTATTGTAACTAAAGGCATGATTTAGAAGAACAGATAAATCATGACTAACACAAAACACACATCACACCTTTCAAACAACCATCACCAACAAGTGCGCCTGATTTTTCATCATTTGCCTTCTCCATAGGGTTGCTAGGATTTCCTTCAGGGATCTCAAAAGGTGAAAGAGGAACAAGTTCGTTCTGTAGGGGACAGTTTAACACCAGACCTCCTCCGGTGTCTCACTCAAGTGCCTGAGGGGTAGGGATCCTACGAAAGGGGGGTTGGAAGGGTTTCCTGTCTTTGGGGCTATCTGCATTCTCTTCTTTGATTCTAGCGTCCATAGCTATTTTTTCTTGTTTTACTTCTCATTTGAGGACCTATTTTTTCCCTCTTTCCATATTCACAAACTTCTATCACTGAAGTCCTTCCTTATTTCCGTGTTTACTAGAAACCTAAATCTTTTCTTTAGATAAGAAGGCCGAAAGATATGACTACACGAACACACATCCACATATACGCAAATATACACTTCTACACAAAGACAAAGCCTGTCACGATGTGAGAACTGCAAGTTGTTGTAGGGGAAAATGTGTGTACATATTGAAATATGCGCCCATATATAGGAAGTTATGATGGTTCTACATCGAATGTACGTAAGAAGAGATGCACATAAACAAACAACAGTGACAGTTCGAAACAGAGATTAGAACAGGGACAATGAACTGATCCGCAAAGAGAGACAAAAGCATGTAAGTTTTTGGAACGAAAATGCTACATAACGAACAAAAATAAAGTAGTAATGAGTAATGGATAAATAAGAAAGAGGCGTGAGCAAAGAAAGAAAACGATAGTAGGAGAGGAATTAGTCATGTTGATCATTAAGAAACGTCAGTGCAATAAATACTCCGATGAACTGAAGGCTCTCTCTCTCTCTCTCTATTCGTTTAGTCGGTTCCGACTCTTCGTGACCCCATGAACCAAATCACGCCACTTTTTCCTGTCTTGCACTTTCTCCCGTAGACCTTCCAGGTTGGAACACATTGCTTCTGTGATGCCATCGATCCATCTCATCCTCTGACGTCCTCTTCTTCTAGTTCCTTCAATCTTCCCCAGCATTAATGTTTTTTCCAGCGAGGCATGCCTTCGCATTGTGTGTCCAAAGTAAGTCAGCTTTTGTTTTAAGATTAGACCTTCCAGGGAGAAATCTGGTTTAATTTGCTCCAAAATTGATCTGTTGGTTCTCTTTGCACTCCATGGAACTCTAAGAAGTTTCCTCCAACACCACAATTCGAAGGAGTCAATTCTTCGCCGTTCAGCCTTTCTAATGGTCCAGGTCTCACATCCATACATCACAACTGGAAAGACCATAGCCCTCACAATCCGGATCTTTGTTGCTAGTGTTATATCTCTGGACCTTATAACCTTGTCAAGGTTTGACATCGCCTGTCTACCGAGCAACAGGCGTCTCCGGATTTCATGGCTGCAGTCACCGTCAGCAGAGATCTGGGAACCGAGATAACTGAATGTGGTCACTACTTCCATGGTTTCTCCTGCTATATCCCACGAATTGGTAGGTGTAGTTGCCATAATTTTCGTTTTCTTCACATTCAGCATAAGACCAGCCTTTTCACTTTCGTCTTTCACCTTCAGTAAGAGTGTTCTCAAATCTTCTTCACTTTCTGCCAATAGGATCGTATCATCCGCGTACCTGAGGTTGTTTACATTTATTCCAGCTATTTTAATTCCTGTTTCTCCTTCATCTAGCCTTGCATTCCTCATGACATGTTCTGCATACAGATTGAATAAGTACGGTGACAGTATGCAGCCTTGCCAGACCTCTTTCTGAATCTTTATCCATTTCGTTGTTCCATACATAGTTCTCATGGCTAGTGGGACGTAAATAGTATATGTAGACATAGCATCTATTGAAAATATAGAAGTTGATAAGTAGACGAGGACTCTAGGGAGTAAATGATATATTAAAGAATGAATGGAAAGCTTAAGATAGATTTATATCTTTACCAGAAGATACTTAATTATGGTATACATAGAAATGTATACTAGGATAATGAACCATGAGGCCTACTCAGAAAGGATAACGGGGGGGATATCCGGCATTCACTAAGTATAAAGGGCAGGCATACCTATGTGGAGATAGGACGATCTGTGGCCTAAAAGTAAAGGGATGTTTTGTAAGGGGCTTACCTACCAGAATGGAAAGAAGAAGTGCTCTCATAAGGCCAACCCACAAGCAAGGAATAGGTGCTGATCCTAGGAGAAGGGGACAGTATTGTAACAAAAGTCACAAATTTTGTAGGGATTATTCTGAGAAGTGTGAATTCTATGAATGCCTAGCATTATTATGTTTTGTGGAAATAAATGTGTATCAAAAGAACACTTTCATTTCGTCCAGAGTTCCTCCAAGCTACAAATAATGAAAATAGTACATACTAGAAAAAAGATAGTACAAAAGATAAGGATAGAAAATAGATTACTCATGTGTCATAAACACCTGAATCTTACGATTGAAAAAAAAAAGGAAATAAAGAAACGAAAAAGAGTCCTCACAAGTCTTCAATATTAGTGAAGCTGACTAAAACCACACGTAAATGCTCATGTCTTAATATCAAAGTAAAGTAAGAAAAGAGTATAGAAACAATAAGCGGAAGATTGTTCTAGAGAGGACAGAGAATTGTTACTGAAAGGAAAGATATGTATGTACACATATGTAAGAAATGTATGCTGTTAAAATATGAAATGTTATTATGAGTGATATTATTTTCATAATAATTATGTATAAAATATCATGTGTTCGATCTGACAGGGGGGGAGGGGATACATAGTAATTCGAGAATTTCTGTGTAAATTCTAGAACCACTCAGCCTTCTACCGTCTTGAATACACGATATTCTGGATATGAGTGTGGGATGGTAGAATTCTACCCACTGTGCATCATATGTTTGTGTGTGCAGGTTTAAAATGAGTCTTGGGAAAAAATTAGACGCGGGCGACAAATGGCGCCGACAAGTACCTGTCAGGCAATCCATGCATATTGTCATGTAAATACTTTTCCTAAGTCGTTATCCAAGTAGTATCCATGTTATCCCTTTGTACGAACTGAGATAATCAGAAAACGAACTGAAAATGAAGTGAACATTAATTTATTAGATTATCAAAACATAATTTTTGCAACTTTTGGATAACTACGTAATAGTGAAATCTTTGGCTATAGTATGAAATATGTCAGAAATACAATGATGCAAAAGCCAGTATTAATTCATTTGCTAAAAATAGCAAATTTTGTAGTAAAATCTTTACATAACTTGGACACTGAATTTCATTGTCAAAGCACAGTTCTAATTTATAGCTACTGGCATAATTTATAACTTTTATTACAAATAAATATCATAGTAACTGCTAGGTAAATGACAGTCGGTATCAATGAGTAAATTTAAACAATCTTCCTGCTTGGTACAGTTACAACTGTTAGTATTACAGTGAGTAACATAACAAAACGTTTCTGTCCACAGCCAGGAGGCAATCTTACGTTAATTGATCTTTGAAAACTAATATATATGTTGTATGTGTTTACTATTTGATTATTACCTGACTATTGTGACATGTGTAATGTGAAGTCATTGACAGTGTGTGTTAGGTACTGTTCCTACATCATGATGCCAATAACTATTCTTCCATAAGATTGCTTACAGGTATATTATTTTTGTTCCAGTGAGAAACTGGCGAGTGTTGGTTATCTTGATTAATGTCATACTTTGGAAAACTTTTTCCAAATTTTCTACTAACTACTGTTCATTACAAATTAGTTCACATAATAAAAATATATTAAGTTAACTGAACTATGCTCCTAATTGTCATATCTTAAGTACTGAGCAGTGACGATTCGGTTATAGCTTCATCTATTTGTTTCAGTTTTGCATTATTCTTCAGAGTAGACGCCTTTTTCCCACAAATTAGGGACTTTAGGTTCACAGTCATATAGAAAAGCCTAATTAGAAGGAGAGGTAGGAGGGTTCTACATGGCGACCATGACAGGACAATGTATTATTACGACTGTCCTATGCCCTGGTTATTCTCAATGAATAACAGTGAGAAAATTTTAGTTACATCAATGCAGGCAGAATAGGGGTTACGACCTAATGATGTGAGCATAGATATGTTCAGGAGTGTTTCAGATATTGACGACAAACTAAACAAAACTGGAGGAATGCAATGTGTAAATAATGCAAAGGTGAAGTAAGAAATATTTGATGACAGTAGTGATAATTTGGAAATGAATGATACAGGATATAAAAGAAATGTAAAAGTATCAGAGATGAAAACGAAACAGACAATGGAACAAGGTAGTAATTTGCTGCTATTTAGTATGAATGATTGAATGCAAATTATGAAAAAAATGAGTGAGCAAACAAGCGGCGAGATTACCTCTGTGAAAAGTGAAATTATGAATTCAATAAGTAGTGTGATTAAATCCATGACGAAGACCGTAAGTACTGAGATAAGTTCTGTAACAGAGGAAATAACTGCTGTGAGAGGTGAAACAGAAATTTCAAACAAAGTCTTGCGAAAATAAATAAATGACTCAGATAATAAATTTAGTAATGCCAGGAAAGATATGATATAACTTTTTACGAACGTGAAAGACAACATGTAACAACAATTGGGCGACTTTGTAGATGAAAGACTCGAAAATCAACTGAAACATGATGTTGTTGTGAGAACGGACGATATCAATGAAAATGTTAACAAAAACGCAAATCGCGAAATAGCAACAGTCCATTCTGACTTTAAAAATTTGGTGGATTCTTTGAACGGCTAAATTTAAGTATTAAGGTCAAAGTACAGGCACTGGAGACAGATATTAATGATAAGTTTTCTGAAATAAAAGAAAAGATGTGAGTGAGATAAATGAGTGTGTTAAAAATTTGGTGAACACAAGAAATCTAAGCGCCACTTCCATTGTAGGAGGGACATGCCAGAGCCAAATAAGCAGTGAGACTGATAAATCTGATCCAAAAGTTGGTAGTAGTCCTGTTGTGTTGATGGACAAATGTAAGTCGTTAATTCCATAAGAATTGCCAGAAGAAATTCGTGTCTGGAATGCCAGTACACGACTGAGTGGTGACGCAGACAGCTCGGCAGTTGGCGACCTGAGCGATAGGGAAACGTTTGACGAATTCTTAAAACGATTTGAAGACGAATACTGGTCAACCAGTAAACAGGAGGAAGTAATTATGGAATTTATGTATGCTCTTCCGTACTGTGCTGGCTAGACTCAAAGATGAAAAGTTATTGCGAGGATATGTGTAAAAAGATCTATGATTTAAAAGGAGACATAACCGAAAAGAGAATGCTAGAGAACGTTGTGAGAACGGTCAATATCAATGAAAATGTCGACAAAAACGCAAATCGCGAAATAGCAACAGTCCATTCTGACTTTAAAAATTCGGTGGATTCTTTGAACGGCCAAATTGTAAGTATTAAGGTCAAAGTTCAGGCGCTGGAAACAGATGTTAATGATAAGTTTTCTGAAATAAAATAAAAGATGTGGGTGAGATTTGTACCATCGCGTTTTAGTACCTGAATAGTGTAAATTCGCATAGTCGTCAGTCATCTGTTTTAAGTTTTGAACGGACAGTGTCGGTTGGTCACAGCCAGTGAGTATCCTGCCATCGTTGGATAAGCAGCAGCCAGCAGCAAGTCGTACTCTGAGCTCACTTATTTGTTTTATAGTTTAATTCTTAATTTCTTTGTCTGTTTTTGGGTACTTACGTAGTTTAATTCATAAATTTCGGGTGTATTATAGTATTTGAGAGCTGTAACATCGCGTTTTAGTACCCATATAGTGTAAATTCGCCCAGTCATCAGTCATCTGTTTGTTTTAACGGCTTGTGAGATAAAAGAAAGGAAAAAAATTGTTATGGATGGATAGGGACTTCGCGTGTTGTGTACGGATTCTGGGGGAATTGGCCACCGTCCGTAAACAGCTGGAAGCTGCGTTGGTAATGGTCCACAGGCTCCAGGCTGTTGCCTTGGGCCGCGGTGACATTGGGACACCCGAGGCGATCGCTTTGGCGCCTCTGAAACATGTTGCATCGCCTGGGATCTCTGATTTCACTATGACCTCGGATTTGGACGTCTCTGCCGGTCGACATTTGCCTGACGGTGATTGGCGAACCATGGCGGGGTCGCGAATCCCTGGGCAGAAGGCGAAAGATGGTGCTGGCCACAAGTCTGTAGCCTTAGGGAAACCTACCACACACATCATTGTGGTCCAGAACCAATCGGAAGTGACCTCAAAATGACGTATACGCACACGCGCTGCATACTTGTCGACTGATCGAGATCCGTGGTCGAATCGAGTAAGGTGAAATTTTTCCAACCACACTGGAGTGTTTGTTAACATGTCGGTGCATGTCTGCTGAATGACCTTGAAGCGATTGTGATCTGCTGATATGTGACCGTAATGTGAAAGAGACGAGGCTGTTATCACATGTACACTGTAGCAGAGAAATGGAAATGTATTTATAAATTTTGAACAAGTAAATAAATCGTACAGATTCTCACCTTATCGGATTTTACCTGTTTCTTGACCATGCTGTGATTGATCTGTTTATTCCATCGAGGACCAAGTAGGTAGCATAAAAGGTGTACGTCACGTATTCACCTTAGCAATTAAATGCATTATTTCCGTAACTTTCCATAAACCATCATGTGTAACCATGGAGAGAAGATACATTGTTCGATAGAGTTTTTCATTCTTTCTTAGATATATTCGAGACCAACTGCTCTCAGTACAAATGTAAAGTTAACCCTAAAAGTAACAGTAATAGACATAGGGATAAGAATCCATGGTATACTACTCAACTAGCCAATATGAAAACGAGGTTATTGTTGTATAGACATTCTTACAGACTTCAGAAGACTGGTATGGCTAAACAAAGGTACTAAAGAGCTCAAAAGGAATATAAGTATGCTTTAAATGAGGCCAAGAAACAACATAACCTAGTCAGCATTGACAACTACTGTATAAAATCTGTTAAACAAATTAAGGAAAAGCATTGGGAGGCCACAAGAAACTGTAGCTGATCTCGTTAAATATCATAATGTAGACTACACGCTGAAAGATAAATTCCTTTTAACAGAGGTCACACCAGATGTTGTTTTAACTATTGTAAATAATTTTATGCCCTCTGATAGTGAAGATATACACTCCTGGAAATGGAAAAAAGAACACATTGACACCAGTGTGTCAGACCCACCATACTTGCTCCGGACACTGCGAGAGGGCTGTACAAGCAATGATCACATGCACGGCACAGCGGACACACCAGGAACCGCGGTGTTGGCCGTCGAATGGCGCTAGCTGCGCAGCATTTGTGCACCGCCGCCGTCAGTGTCAGCCAGTTTGCCGTGGCATACGGAGCTCCATCGCAGTCTTTAACACTGGTAGCATGCCACGACAGCGTGGACGTGAACGTATGTGCAGTTGACGGACTTTGAGCGAGGACGTATAGTGGGCATGCGGGAGGCCGGGTGGACGCACCGCCGAATTGCTCAACACGTGGGGCGTGAGGTCTCCACAGTACATCGATGTTGTCGCCAGTGGTCGGCGGAAGGTGCACGTGCCCGTCGACCTGGGACCGGACCGCAGCGACGCACGGATGCACGCCAAGACCGTAGGATCCTACGCAGTGCCGTAGGGGACCGCACCGCCACTTCCCAGCAAATTAGGGACACTGTTGCTCCTGGGGTATCGGCGAGGACCATTCGCAACCGTCTCCATGAAGCTGGGCTACGGTCCCGCACACCATTAGGCCGTCTTCCGCTCACGCCCCAACATCGTGCAGCCCGCCTCCAGTGGTGTCGCGACAGGCGTGAATGGAGGGACGAATGGAGACGTGTCGTCTTCAGCGATGAGAGTCGCTTCTGCCTTGGTGCCAATGATGGTCGTATGCGTGTTTGGCGCCGTGCAGGTGAGCGCCACAATCAGGACTGCATACGACCGAGGCACACAGGGCCAACACCCGGCATCATGGTGTGGGGAGCGATCTCCTACACTGGCCGTACACCACTGGTGATCGTCGAGGGGACACTGAATAGTGCACGGTACATCCAAACCGTCATCGAACCCATCGTTCTACCATTCCTAGACCGGCAAGGGAACTTACTGTTCCAACAGGACAATGCACGTCCGCATGTATCCCGTGCCACCCAACGTGCTCTAGAAGGTGTAAGTCAACTACCCTGGCCAGCAAGATCTCCGGATCTGTCCCCCATTGAGCATGTTTGGGACTGGATGAAGCGTCGTCTCACGCGGTCTGCACGTCCAGCACGAACGCTGATCCAACTGAAGCGCCAGGTGGAAATGGCATGGCAAGCCGTTCCACAGGTCTACATCCAGCATCTCTACGATCGTCTCCATGGGAAAATAGCAGCCTGCATTGCTGCGAAAGGTGGATATACACTGTACTAGTGCCGACATTGTGCATGCTCTGTTGCCTGTGTCTATGTGCCTGTGGTTCTGTCAGTGTGATCATGTGATGTATCTGACCCCAGGAATGTGTCAATAAAGTTTCCCCTTCCTGGGACAATGAATTCACGGTGTTCTTATTTCAATTTCCAGGAGTGTACATGGTATTTCTTGTAATATGTTAAAAAAATAAGTGGGCACATAGTATATCCTCTTACTAAATGTGTAAATAGATGTCCCAGTTTATCATTACCTGATATGTAATAACATTATTACTACGGTAGAATTTGGCTTTAGGAAGGGCAAATCCACACTCTATGCCATTGACTCCCTGATTTAAAAAGTGATTGATGCTTATAAAGAAAAAAACTTTGCTCAGACTACGTTTTGTGATCTCAGCAAAGCCTTTGATTGTGTGGAGCAAAATTCACTCCTCAACAAACTAGTTTATTACGGAATCACAAACCGTGAAGTTGACAACATTTTCGAATCTTTCCTCAGCAACTGTAAACAAAATTTTTGTATTGGTAAACAGAGATCACAGCTGGAGTTAAGTGCGGTATGCCACAAGGCTCAGTATTAGGACCACTGCTATTTATCCTAATGACAAACAATCTACCATCTTACATAAATACTCACTCCATTCTCTATGCAGATGATACCACTTTTTTCAATATCAGCTCAGACATGGATATACTCCAAACTGTGGCAAATGACACAATATCACAGGCTGGTTTCGAGCTAATGGGTTCCTGCTTAATGAAAGTAAAACTCAAAAGGTTGTACTTAATTTCAGAGATCTACCAGTAGAAGACTTCATGAATAGTGTTATGAAATATTGGTTTACCAACAGCTGTTACTTGTGTTAAAAATAGATATGTTTTCTAGATTATGCCTCACAGGAAGTTAATGCCTTTTGCAGTCTTCTCAGTTAATTATAAAACAACTTCTCAGAAGAAGCAGCCTTTGTTATACATTTAAGTGGTGGTTGTTTGGCTAATCTTGTATATTAATAATGGTTTCTATGATCATACAACTGAATTTTGATCATGCAAAAAAGGCTCCAAAGGATCATGAAAGAAACCTCCAAGGGCATCATAAAATTCTTTAAGAAACTTCCTGTGTTCATTCTACCAAAGTCAAATTAGTAAGAATACTTTTGTGTTGTGCCTAAATAATGATATGCAGTGTCCCCACATATATATATATATATATATATATATATATATATATATATATATATATATATATATATATAAAAGAAGAATGGCTAAATGACATGACTTCATAAACAACAAGGCAGTTTGCTATGGAGTTCACAGCTGTCTATGCAGGAAGAAAGAAGATTAAATGACAAGCTGTGTTACAAAGAGTGTCATCTTAAACCTTTCACATTATTTCCACTTTCTTGGCAATTTAACTATGCACACTTCTCAGCTGAATGGAATATTTCATTTTGTACATGAATCCAGTTCATGTGGACTTTCGACTCATATGGCTGTGACTGTTCAGTTTCTGATAATTTTACTAAAAATTTTCAAATGACAGAACACTATGAAGCTCTTCATAAAGCATTATTGTAGCCATTGTTACTGTGAGAGCATATAAAAATTTGTTCTGCACCCTTCCAGTATCATGGTACCTCATTTATTTGCACCACATAATGCAAAGTCATTGTAGATTTGATTCAGATGTTCAAATGATGAGAGATGTAAGATATTTATTGTGCTACCAAGAATTGATTTAGAAATTGTCTCCAGAACACACTTGTTTTACTACTGCTTTGCATCTGGTATCCTGTAAATTATGATAAAATAGGATACACTACTGTCTGGCAAGATCACCAGATTTAAAATGACTACAGTAACAGCTATGTTACATTAACTGTGATTAGGAAGACAGGCTACCGTTTACCTTTGAGATAACAGTGAAAGAAAATCGTTTCTGCTGTCATCGGTAAAGTAAGTACCAGTATGACTTCCTATTGAGATAAAGCCATGAGTTATTTAAACTTGTTGTTGATGCTGTGATACATACATGTTCAGCATTTTGAAAATTCCAGTAACACTTCAAATTAAAATAAATGAGACATTGGTAACAAATGCATATAGGGTTCCAAATTTCTTAAATAGGTGCAGCACTTTGTTTCTATTACTGGCAGATAACAATGCAATTGAACATCTGAGACCACTCCCTAAAAATAGCTTCAGTAAAATGGAAATGACATTCAGTTCTCCCTAAGAAGTAGCATCCATCATAAAATCCTTAAACTCAAAGTATTCCAGTGAAATTATTCAAAGAGTGTTCCTGTGAGTTGAGTTGCGCCTCAAGTTGTTTGTGTAATCAATCTCTTATCAGTGGAACATTTCGAGACTGGCTAAACTACGCTTAAGTTAAGTCTCTTTACATGAAGGAGGTTAAAGAGAGGCTGTCAAATTTTTGATCATTTTCACTTTTCCTGGCCTCTCCAAAAATGTTTGAAAAGGTTGTGTCTAAGCATCTTCTCAAGCATCCATCTGCAAACAACACCTCCAAGTCACAGTTTGGGTTCCTTATGCTTAGTGATACAGAGAAGGGTATTTACACATACTGTGGAAATAATTCATAAGATAACAAATTAGAGGCTACTGGTATTTTCTGTGACCTCTCAAAAGCCTTTGACTCTCAATCACTACTTTCTCTCAAGAGAATCAGAATATTGTGATGTCATTGGCAGTGCTGCAAAATGGTTAGAGTCTGACCTAACTAACCGGAAACAATGGCTATCATTGCAAGTACATGCAGAGTAATCACATAGTCTTCATCTGAAGTAATTACATGTGGTGCTCCTCAAGGTCCCATCTTGAATCTGTTTATTCCTGTCTACAGTAATGACCTCTTGTCCGTTAAATTGCCAGTTGCTAAGTTTGTTTTGTTGGCATATGACACAAACATTATAAATAGCAAGTCAAGCACAGATTTAGAAATGGCTACTAATCAAATTTTCACTGACATTAATTAATAAATGGTTTAAAAGTATTTCACTGTCATTAAACTTTGAAAAGACACACTATATGCAGATAAGACCTTGTAAGAGATTTGTTTCCAGCATGTGTATAATGTATGAAGATAAGCAAATAGAAGTGGTTGACAGTGTTAAATTTCTGGGGTTACAACTCAATAATAAATTTAGTTAGGAAGGAGGTGTGCCACAAAATTGCTGAAGCACTTAAACAAGTTTGTATCTGCAATGTGAATGATGTCAGATGTAGGAGATACAAATAGAAAAAAACTTGCATACTTCGTTTGCTTTCATATTTTGAGGTACCTCATGAAACTGAGCAAAAGTTTTTAGACTGCAGAAGATGTAATAAGATTAGATTAGATTTACTTTATCTTAGAAGCTAGATTAAGGAAAGGCAAACCTACGTTTCTAGCATTTGTAGACTTAGAGAAACCTTTTGACAATGTTGATTGGAATACTCGCTTTCAAATTCTGAAGGTAGCAGGGGTAAAATACAGGGACCAAAACGCTATTTACAATTTGTACAGAAATCAGATGTCAGTTATAAGGGTTGAGGGACATGAAAGGGAAGCAGTGGTTGGGAAGGGAGTGAGACAGGATTGTAGCCTCTCCCCAATGTTATTCAATCTGTATATTGAGCAAGCAGTGAAGGAAACAAAAGAAAAATTCTGAGTAGGTATTAAAATCCATTTAGCAGAAATAAAAACTTTAAGGTTCGCCGATGACATTGTAATTCTGTAAGAGACAGCAAAGGACTTGGAAGAGCAGTTGAACGGAATGGATAGTGTCTTGAAAGGAGGATATAAGATGAACAACAACAAAAGCAAAACGAGGATAATGGAATGTAGTCGAATTAATTCGGGTGATGTTGAGGGAATTAGATTAGGAAATGAGACCCTTAAAGTAGTAAAGGAGTTTTGCTGTTTGGGAAACAAAATAACTAACGATGGTCGAAGTAGAGAGGATATAAAATGTAGACTAGCAATGGCAAGGAAGGCGTTTCTCAAGAAGAGAAATTTGTTAACATCGAGTATAGATTTAAGTGTCAGGAAGTTGTTTCTGAAAGTATTTGTATGGAGTGTAGCCATGTATGGAAGTGAAACGTGGACGATAAATAGTTTGGACTAGAAGAGAATAGAAGCTTTCGAAATGTGGTGCTACAGAAGAATGCTGAAGATGAGTTGGGTAGATCACATAACTAATGAGGAGGTATTGAATAGGATTTAGGAGAAGTTTGTGGCCCTTGACTAGAAGAAGGGACCGGTTGGTAGGACATGTTCTGAGGCATCAAGGGACCACCAATTTAGTACTGGAGGGCAGTGTGGAGGGTAAAAATCACTGAGGTAGACCAAGAGATGAATACACTAAGCAGATTCAGAAGGCTGGAGGTTGCAGTAGGTACTGGAAGATGAAGAAGCTTGCACAGGATAGAGTAGCATGGAGAGCTGCATCAAACCAGTCTCAGGACCGAAGACCACAACAACAACAACAACATAGATTTACTTTCATTCCAATTGATCCATAGTGAGGAGGCCCTTCAGGATGTAGAACAGATCAGAAAAACAGTAATACATGACAAATATTTACAACCACAGGTCCCAAGTGGAATGATCAACATATTTTTGTAATGAACACTATATGAAAGAATCATTTTACAGACACTCATTTACTAAGATTGCATTAATGTATTGAATTTAAAATTAATTTTTTTATTTATAAGGTAATAAACATATAATAGAACTACTACAATACTTATTTACAGTAAAAACATTACTGCACTGAAATGGTGCAGTAGTTAGATTGTCATCAATGGAGTAGGACAACTTGGCCACCAATAAATGCTTTAGGCTTCTCTTAAACTGAAATTCATTGGTTGTTAAGCTTTTTATAGCTGCTGACAAGTTATTGAAAATGTGAGTTCCTGAATAATGCACAGCATTTTGTACAAGAGTAACTCACTTTAAATCCCTGTGAACATTATTCTGATTTCTGGTGCTGATTCTATGAAATGAGCTGTTGGTTTGAAAAAGTGATATATTTTTAATGCCAATTTTATTAAGGAATAAATATACTGGGAAGCAGTAGTTAGTATCCTTAATTCCCTAAACACGCTTCTGCAGGATTTTCTTGAGTTCACACCACATGTAACTCTTATTGCACTTTTTTGTGGCAAGAAAACTTTAGCTCTGCTTGATGAAATACCCCCCAAAAAAATCCCATATGACATTAGGGAATGAAAGTAAGCATAGTATGCCAGCTTTTTCATTTTTATATCCCCTATGTCTGACACAATTTCCATTTCAAACAGAGATTTGTTAAGACACTTCAGCAGTTCCGTGGTGTGCTCCCAGTTGAATATATTATCAAGCTGTAATCCCAAGAATTTAACACTGTCCACTTTTTCTATCTGCTTGTCATCGTATATTAGGCATTTACTCGTGGGACACCCCTTACAAGTTCTGAACTGCATGTAGTGTGGTTTTTCAAACTTTAATGACAAAGAATTGGCTAGGAACCAGTGATTAATGTCCACAAATATTTTACTAGCTTATCTTTCTAAGACTATATTTGATTTGTTATTTATTGCAATTTTTGTATAGTTGGCAAACAAAACAAACTTGGCATGCGATAATGTTACTGATGAAAGGTCATTGATGTACAGAAGAAAAAGTAAGGGCCCTAAGATGGAACCTTGTGGGACCCCACATGTAATTAGTAACACCATAATATTCAAATTTACTTAAAAGGATAGTGTAATTTACATAGTCAAATGCCTTTGACAGATCATGATATACCAGTTGCCTCATTTGTGGTGGGAATTTCAGATAATCATGTAAAACCTGATCAAGGAAGTGGGTATTCTAACTAATGCTTCTCAGTATATTTATTGCTTAAAGATATTTGTTGCTAATCATGTGTGTGTATTTCCAAACAATAGCTCAGCACATAGTAAAATACTAGGAACAATAAGATCTAAAATTGCTTACCTTGGTCCAAAGAGAAGTCCAGTATGCAGGAACACATTTTCAATAATTTGCCAGGAACCATTAAAAATTTTGTTTCAGAAACAGCACAGTTTAAACAGTTTGAAAGATTTTTAGGCAGGCAGCTCCTATTCTATAGATGAATTTCTTAACAGTGACTGCTAGACAAGCTTAAGTAAAAATATCTTAGACTTGGTTTTACAGCAGGTAGTCACAACAGTCAAGATTAGGTGTTTTGTGTACGATAAATTTGTTAAAAGTGCATAAGTGTTTCATTTTGAGTGTATTAATTCTGAAAATATTGGCAGTTCCAGTTTGCTGTAACGTATTTACATATCTTGACTGTCTCCTGACAAATGATCAGGGAAGTGTTATATTCAGATGTTCTTTATTTTTTATGTTATCCTTTGACATATTCCACATCCATGAGAACTGTCCCATTTTTGGGTCTACAGAATGAGAACTGAATCTAATGTAGTAAAATCCATCTGAGCATGTTACACATGGCTTCAGGTATCAGCATGGATGTGTAGCCATTTCAGTTGCTAAGATGAGTACTTAAAGATACCATTGGTCCTTATTGTGGGTTCATTATGTTGATTGTAGCTGTGTACACCCAATTCAATCTGTAAGTAACTCCTATGGCTATAATTTATATGTAAAAATTTGCGAGGGAAGAACAATTGTCATAGCCAACCGCTCAGTGAATACTACTTTTATGTCAGGTCTTTCGTTCCTCTGTTAAATCTTTGAATTGTGTGTAATGAACTGGCAAGAGCTACAGACAGTGTCATAATATACAGCCAAGCATTTTAAATGCATGTTGAATCACCAGAGCTTGAAGATGACACTGATGAGTTGAAAACTTCTGTTGAATTTGTATACCATTATTTTAATATTTCCATTCGCCTCAAAAGGTTAGTAATACAAACCACAGTAAGGATTGTACACAAAATTAATTCCTGTTGCACAGGAACAACACCCCTTTAAACATACATACTGTAAATCGTGGTTTCGCCCAGTGATGAATTCAGGGGGTGGCCTGGGGGTGGCCCCGAGAAATTCATATCTATAGTTGTGGTGAAACATAAAAATTATCACCTGTTGTGTTAACTTGTACCGTTGTGACAAAATTTAAACTATGCCAGCTGCTGTTGCTAACGAAGTTTGGAGGCAACTATGGAGAAGTCGTGATGACATGCAGTTTTTACAAGCAAAATGAATATGTAACACAATAGGTGGCGCCCGGGTCCCTATAGTTTGGTTTCGTTACTTATCAGTTCGGTTTGGAACACTTACTGTCCATTATTCTGTTATTTTTATTATTATTGCCAACATCAATAAATTAGAAGTCGCTGTATAATAAGTGTGCCATAAAGCTAAGCGTTGCAAGGTGTGTTTGCAACGCCGATTGTGGAATAAGTCAGCCTTTCCTCTCTCATGTCTTCCCTCACCGCACCTCCAATCGGCCTAACGTGTAAGCTAATCCCTTAGCTACGCAGCCCACCCTCTCTGCGAACTTTATTCTTATCCGCCAATCGTATCTATACTTTATTTGCCCTTAGAATAAACCTAATGTCGCAAAACACGTCCCCGGGTATTGCTACGGAATCAGAAGTAGCATCTGACATTATAAAAGACTGTTTTAATTTTTTTATTGCATTACTGGGACTATTTCCAAGATTTAATAGCCATATAGATTTTTCCTAATCGATGAGTGAAAACTCAAACCAAATATTTGTGTACACTTGACAATGATTTCCGCAGTGTCAATGGAGATATACAATTTTTGCCTAAAGAAGCGGCACACTCCACCATTAGTGGGACGTTTGGCAACGCTGCTCTACGAGTATAATCTAAGCTTTCATTGTTGTATAAAAACTCAATGCATTGTTGAAATTGTTGTAAGGCTGTAACAGTCAGTCGACAGGTTACTATGGAAGTGTGATGTGATTATGCAGTGTACTATGTGCAGTCTTCATCAGTTTCTAACATAAAAAGAAGTGTTAGTGCCGAAATACAACGTCGAAACAACAAACTTTAATTTCTTTCTTTTCCAATAAAATACAGTGTAATGCAAAAGAAAAAGACAAGTGTGAGTCTACTGAAAGACCTGCTAGTGATGCATAGGTCTACCAAGTCTTCAGTTTCCCTTCCACAGTTTTCAAACGATAAATGTGCTATTTCTGGCCCATCCGTAAATTGCGATTCTAAACAAACTATTGAATGCAAGATTAAGTATCAGCAAAAATGGGAGTGTAAGTACAATTGGTTGAACTTTGATCACGAGTGGGGCGGGACTTTCTGCAAATTGTGTGAAATGCATTTAAAAAACGATATCGAAGCTCTACAGAAAACAGAAGGAGTGTTCATTTCTGTACATTTCACTAAATTTAGAAAAGCAAGGGAAAACCAGAAAAGCACTCCAACTCAGAGAAACATGCAAGAGCCGTTGCACTTGAAAATTGTAGATTACAGGGATTTAACGCTCCAATTCATACACAGGTATTTAAACAAAGTAAAAATGAAAAATCTTTAAACCGCCAAGCATTGTCATCGTTAATTCGAAGTCTGTATTTGCTCAGTAAGGAAGAAATACCCCACACAACAAAATATGAACCTCTAATTCGTAAGGTAGTACTGAAAAGCGACATTAATCTTGAAAAGTGGTTAAAATTTCAGAGCGAAAGGTCCACCTATCTTAGTAAGTGTACTGCGTCAGAATTGTTGATTTGTTTGGGAGAGTCTTTAGACTTTCAAGATGAAACACTTCTCCATGCCAAATATTTTTCATTTCATGGCAGACGAATCTACAAATGTTTCCAACTAAAGTGAACTGTCTTTAGTAGTTCGATATGTTCCACCATCTCCATCGTTTGAAGTGAAGGAAAGGCTTTTTTGTCTCGTTGAGTTGAAAAGCACTTCAGCTGAATCCATATTTACAGCAACTGATACTAAACTAAAGAAAAGAAAACAGATTATTATCTTGTTCTTTCGACGGCACTTCTAATTTTAGTGGTTTTATCTCAGGAGTCCGCGCTCGGTTGTCATAGAGGAAGGGCCATAATCTGCCATAAATTCACTGTAGAGCACATGTTTTGTAAATTGCTGCCACCAACTCTAGGAATAAATACCCCATTACAAAAAGCACATTACATGTTGTTAAAGACATTTACAAGCTTTTTCATGGTTCTTCCAAACGAGAAAATGTTTTGCATGAAATTCAGTGTGCTTTAGAGCAACCTGTTTAAAAATACCCGAAGCTGTTGACTTCCGATGGTTAAGTATCTATCGCACATTTGATGTTATTTTCCTAACATACAAGTCCATTCAAATGGTTCAAATGGCTATGAGCACTATGGGACTTAACATCTCAGGTCATCAGTCCCCTAGAACGTAGAACTAATTAAACCTAACTAACCTAAGGACATCACACATACATGCCCAAGGCGGTCGTGTGGTTCCAGACTGAAGCGCCTAGAACGCCTAGCCACACCGGCTGGCCACAAGTCCATTATAATAGCATGTGAACATATACACAAAGACGGCGCGGATTTAACAAGTTTATCTGGAGGAATCTTGTTAGAAATGCTGAATTCCAATTTCATTGTAGGTTTAGTGATTTTAGACAATACATTAAATGCAGTCTCAAACTTATGTGAAGTTTTGCAGAGACAATCACTTAAAATTTCGCAAATCCCTCTACTTGTTTCTGGAACTCTCGAACATTTAAGACACATCGACTATCTTTGTGACTGCGATGGACATAGTGCAGCAAATGAAACTCTTAATAAACTTAAAAAACTGCACGAGGATGCAACAGAAGAGGAGCAGATTAAAGCTATGAAAAGCGCAAGGAAATTTGTTAAAAGTATTATTGATGAAATTGAGCAACAGTTTGATGAGAAGGCAATACAAGTGCATATTTTGAAAGTTTTAAGAAAATTTCTAGAGTTCACTGAGATTGATTGTAAAGAAATGTGCTTGATTTTGGGACTTACAAACGTCGACGCTGTTATTGCAGACTTGCATTCTTTTAGGTACGTTGTTAGTAATAAATTAGACGATACGTCTTCTGATGTTGCTTCTTTCACTCTGAGAGCCGACATTGGTTATGAAGCACTATGGACACTCGCTGAATGTGTACTGTGCATTCCCGTTTCGAATTGCAGTGTGAAAAGGTCATTTAGTACAATGAACAGGGTGATGATAAAATTAAGGAATAGGATGGGCCAGGAAACGCCCCAAGCTTGTGTGAAGATTTCAACCGAAGGGGACGATGAGCCAACAGAAAGTTTCATTGATGATGTCATCAAGAGATATGCTGTAAAAAAGGCTCGACGTATTAGTTTGATGTAAATGTGAGGTTTTTTGCATGCAATAAAATTATTTTGTCATTTGATATAATTAACTTATGCTTAACCTAACAGCTTAGTACTTAACCTACATATTATTTAATTATATATTAGCTATTCATGAATTTTTTTAATATTAATAGCGTTGCTACGTCTTTAGAACGCTATCACTTAAATTTTAAGCCTATATATAACTTTGTCCTCTCCCCCCTGGTCAAGTTATATATCCCCCCCCATGGGAAAGTGGCTGTATTCATCACTGGTTTCGCCTTCTACAATACTTCACTCCCCATCTCACTCCCTTCCCAAGCACTGCACACTTTTCATTCTTTACATATTACTGTTTCATCAGTGTGCAAAGTTTAGTCTTTGTATTTTATCCTTGCTACCTTCAGGATTTCCAAGTGTATAGTCCAGCCAACAGTGTCAAAAGCTTTCTCTATATCCACTTGTAAGATTTTTCATAGGATCAATACTGCCTCATGCGTTGCTTCTTTTTTCCAGATACCAAAGCGATGTTTCCTGAGGTCAGTTGGCAGATACCAGTTTTTTCACTCTTCTGTAGTTAATTTGTGTCAAACTACAACCATGACTTGCCACACTGATAGTTCTGTAACATCACAACTTTCAGTGCCTGGCTTTTTGGAATAGGAATTATTACTTTCTTCTGAAATGTGAAGGTATTTCGCTTGGCTCTTATCTTGCATACCACATAGAATACTTTGACTTGGCTGTCTGAAGGATCTCCACAAGTCTGAGGGAATGTCTACTCCAGGTACCTGGTTTGGGTGCAGGTCTTTCATCACCATGTGAAATTATTCTTTTAGCCTATCTCCCACCTAGTCTTCATCTGTCTCCTATACTATTGTATTCAAATTAATTTCTCTCATTATAGTAATCAGTTGAAGTAAGAGCTCATATTCCAACTCCACTGTTTTGCATGAATTATATATATAATCTGTAATGTACCTTAGGATACATTACAAGTTAAACAATCCCCATTCTTCCTGCTACAATAAAAATATTCAGAAAGATGATGTACAGTCTGAATGCTATGACACAAAGTGTATTTTTTGGAAAATGGTCCATAAATGAAGGTAGTTGCTTACCAGTCCTTTGTGCATTTAATAAAGTTCTTTCCGCTCTGGTCATATAACTTTAAGGTGTTTGGTTAGTCTATTACACTTTGCTGTTACACAAACTGGATTCATTGGCACTTGCAATGACATATTTGTCATATCTCTACAGTAGGATGCAGCTGGCTAAAATCTCCAGAAAGGATATGGAAAGAACTTAATCCAATGAAAGTGACTACTTATGGCACCCTTTATACTTTTGGGGAACCCTGCCTCCTTTTCACTAGTTTGTAAATGACTTTTTTCTTAATCTTCCTAAATGTGGCTACTATTTGGAGTAACAAATCCCCAGCAATGACAGGGTGAAGCTGAAATAAGATTGTGATACATACGAGAATCAGTCATATATGGTACGTATGTGTATTTCTAGTGTTTGTAACAGAAGCCCCTTTAAGAAGTTTAATAAATCTAAAAGGAAAGATTAGCAGGAGAGTGCAAAATTACATGACATTCAAGGCTGAGAGGTTCCTTCACTGCATGTGAAACATACCTTGAAGAATATAATTTGCTCCTGCTAAACTAAACCAGTAAAAAGCTCCAAGTTTTTTACTGAGGCATCACCATTATGTAGTACTACTACTGAATGCAGGCTGTGTTGCCAGCTTTGGTGAATAATCATCAGTAAAAACCTTACTAATTTATATGAAGCTGGTATCTGTACAGATAGCATTGGTGATGTTACAGCTCTCGAAGAATGAAATTATAATGAAATCCAGAACTTTAGTTGCTTACAGATGTTGATAATTAGGATCTTCTGTACACAATTTCTGATCTGCTATTGCCTCATTTCCCATGAAATGATAATATCTTATACACACAAATCAGGTCACCAAGCTATAGGATTATTATACACAAACAAAAAGTATAAAAATCAATCTATGTTATTGGTCATTTACATATGATGACACCTTACCCCAATCAACATTAAAAATATTACATGAACATAAATCCATCTTCCACACAGAAAATAACAAGGTTAAATGGATAATTCAAAATTTAATTTATTTGGCATGGAAAAGTCTTCAAAAAATTAAAATTGTACCCAGTGTCATCAGTGAAGCACTAAACATTTTTAAGTGTTGACACATGGAGTGCAGTCCAGCGTAATGGGTTACAAATACTCTGTTTAAGAATGGAAAACATTTCTCCAACCACAGTTTTACTTGACTTGACACATACTGGAAGGAAATCCTAGGTTTACCTCCTGACAGTGGATCAGTACTGTGTCTATCGCAATATCTTCCACAATCACCAAATGAGAAACTGTTTACAGTTTGTACAAAAAATTTGAAAACTGTTTTTCATATCAATCAGACCACTCATTTCTAAAGCGGCTCCTTTCACAGTCTCAAAGATAGCTGGAAGACTATCTCCTTACTTCTCGAGCAAATCAGCACACACACACACGTTCTAACAAAAGCTTGTAAAGGAAATATGAATTCAGGTGCATGATGTAATGACATCATATAGCAAATAAGTTGGCTCTAGATACATTTATTGATAATTTCACTGGTACACACCTACCAGGTCGAATGAATACTACATTTTACCCCACTGAAAAAAATATAGTCACACATATTGGATCTTGTAATGTACAAATAAAGCATTGTTTGATGAGACTAGATTGCAGAATCAGGTTGATGAGTGGCACAAGGAATCAAGCAGACACATGATTTATTACAGACATGATACAGGTGGCAATGGAGGAGTGAAACCATTACTTTTTTCAATCAGAGCTGTTAGCAAAGAGATCTTTTGAAGATGTATGGGGTTAGTTGTTTGTGATTTGCAACATACCAAACATCAACAACATATAATATGTCTTTATTTTTATCATAGCTGTAAAGGAGCAATTTGTTTTTTTTTCCCATTCAGGTTGAAAATGCGAGATCCAGTCATGAAGTGCTAGCCATTTTCAAGGACTGGAATCCCATCTACAGGGCAACTGATTTCTCATAGGTAGAGATAAATGAAAATGATTGTATGGTATTGTTGGCCCCATTCAGGGAGTTCGGCCACGAACTCAACTGAACAAGCATTTCCTCGGTCGAAAGTATACTTGTGCCTTTTCTGTCAAACAGGCTTGAGAAAGATGGCTGAATATATACCAAATGACATGAAGAGATTTCTGGGCATATTGCAAGAAATTTCAGAATCACCAACAGAGAATTTACAGATCATACAGAAGAGAATAATGAGGCCTCCCAGAGAAACGAAAATGCATCACTATATGTTTAACAGCAATGGCTATTGGTACGTGAAAAAAAGGTGGAAGCGTATGAGGACAAGGGCAATTTTGACACCATTCACATTACAAATGGAGTTGAAGCCATGAACAAGATTGTAAAAATTTTTTCCTAAAATGTAATACAGACGGGACCTTGAAGAGGGTTACTAAGGACATAAGAAATCAGTTTCTTCCAAGCCTAATTAGAATGTCCTGTCTGCAGAATTCTGCCATCAAATCATAACAGAGATGTTCCACTGTTTTTGCATTTAAAAGAACGCAAGTTTGTGAAACATGTCATGCAGTGATATCCATCAGCGAAAGTTGAGTTAACTGCAAGATTAGTGAATGTGAAGTTGGACAGTCTGTTTTGTATGGAGAGTACAATGCCAGAGACTTATTATGTTGTAAGCTTTGCTCTACCAAACTTCACATGTGAAGATTTTCAGATCTATAAATACCCATGTGAGCATTACTGTGCAATCTTTATTTTCTATCCAGAGTGGGGTTTTGATAAAATACCAGAAAGTTGCAGAATGGCTTCAGAAGTGTCTCTGCACTAATTTCACATTAGAACAATAGCAATGAGGATACAGTCAAGGAAACAAATATAGAGCATCACATTGATAACTTAATCATTTCTTTGCAACAATTTGAAGTGAGGGCGTTGCGTAAACAGGTTTATAATCTCACATACAACTATATCAACAGTGAAACATTACGAAAAGTACTTCAATCACTCAGCAACTGTGTGCAAGATTTGCAGTTAGCAAACCCTGAAGTTTGTGGTATCCCCACAGCTGTGCCATCAAATTCCTAGCAATAGCATTATGTAAGATGCCATTAATTTTACATGGCTTCGCATAAAGACCCCTCTTGTTGTAATATCCATGTATTTGTGCCTTAATAGATAATTAACTGCTAAGGAATAGATCGCGTGGAGGTTCTAGCATTCCATTTGAAGGGTCAAACAGTAAGAGCTATCTAAAATACAAATAACGGAGATCCTTATGCCAACTTTTGTAAGTAAACTTTGCCACACATGTGACATTTTAAGTAGCAGTAGTGAAAAATATTTCTGTGGAAAGGCAATAAGGTAGTTGTATTGAGCCTGATTTGTATTTCCTTTTCCTAAGTAACAATGTATACTTCTCATTACAAGAAATTCTTGGAGTGCTGAGAAACTGTCCGTTATTTGTATTTTAGATAGCTCTTACTGTTTGACCCTTCAAGTTGCAAACATTTATGTGACACAACAAATGCCAATTTGACATGCATGTGAAACACTAAATGGATTGTTTTCCTTCAGCAACATTATCAATCTTCCAAGGTATCCCTGGAATAGAACAGTCTTGATGCAATCTGGTGTGAATTATCCCATGGATTGACTGCCCTGAAATCCATCATAAATGAACCTAACAAATAAATTAACAACATTAAGACCAAGTAACAGTTATGCAACATGAAGACAACCAATACACATGAAGTTTTCAAGGTACAATTCCAAAATTGAATATTCACGTCTTTTGGTGCCCAGTGACATTGTTCACCAGATGGAATGCCAAGAACTACTTTATGTCTGAATCTAATAAACATTACTGGTATTCCAGTAACAGTATTTGCTCTCTGTGAATCTCTTTTCAAATACCAATAGCCATTTCTGTTAAACCTATAGTGATGCAATTTCGTTTCTCTGAGAAGCCTCATTATTCTTTTCTGTATGATCTGTAAATTCTCTGTTGGTTATTCTGAAATTTCTTGCTATATGCTCAGAAATCAGCAGTAACTCTGCAAAGCTATTAAGAACACTAGAACCGAAGAGGTAGATATCCAATATGTGTGTAACTTATACACATTACGCCTCCAAAGCAATTAAAAAACTGAATTCTTACTTAATTTGGTCCCCATTGACATTCCTGACCAGATACCAAATCAACGAAATACTATACTCTTCTGTCAGAGTGATTTTGGGCGATCTCACATGTTCATTAACAGGGCAGTCTTTATCTTTTTCTCTGTTACACATAAATCGCTAGATATGTATTGAAGCAAGTGAGAGCAAGTGCATTCTTACTTGGAGAAAGAAATGCAAAATCTTTCCTACATCAGTCATATGACATCTCAATGCCACTTTAAGATATATCTAATTTCTTTCTTCCACCCTTTCAACTCTCAATGTTGTCCCATATTTGAATTAACCTAACTTTAAAGTTAAAATCTTGCACTTCATATTTTAAAAATTTGCAAGTTCCACACTATCATCTTGTCTACTTCCTCAGAAAAATCTGATTAACAATGAAAAATACAGGATGGAATGTAACAATACTATGAAAAGGATTGTTGTTGCTGCTCACCAAATAGTGAAGATGCTGAATCGCAGAAAGGCACAACAGAAAGACTGTCAGAACGTTATCTTTTGGGCCTTTTTCAAAAGTGTACACACACGCACACACACACACACACACACACACACACACACACACACACACACAAGTGTAGCAACTATCCTTTTTATAATATTTCATCTACCGCTACTTCGAAATTCAAATGTGCAACAAAGTTTAAAATCAGAGACCAACATAAAGACCTCATAGCACTCCATCTCGAGGATCAGAAATGACGGACCTTGTTTGTATTTTACATAGGCATAGAGCTATCTAAAATACAAATAAGCTGTCATTTCTTGCCCTTCAAATGGAAAGTTATAATGTGTTTCAGAAATATCATGTATGGTTTTTGGCATCTTTCTTCTCTGTTGTTTGGAACTTGATGGCACTTATAATGGGAGACCACCAACGTCAGGGTTTGCTAATTGTTAATCTTGCACACAGTTGCTAAATGATATTTTAATGTTTCACTGTTGCTGCATTTGTATGTGAGATTGTAAATCTGTTTACACAGCTGCCTTGCTGCAAACTACTGCAAAAGAATATTTGGGGTTTCAACTAGACCATCTATATTTGCTGCCTTGACAGCCTCCTCAGCTGTTTCAACTGTGTCCTCAACTGGTTCGTCACTGCTATTGCCTTCTCACGAAATTACTGAAGAGCCACTTCTGAAGCCAACCCCATACATTACATCAAGACAGATTAATGGGCTATTCTTATAACTTTCTGGCATTTTATCAAAATTCCACTCTGGGTAAAAAATAAAGATCGCACAGAAATGCTTGCATGGGTATTTATGTCTCTGACAATCTTCACATGTGCAATATGGTATACCAAAGTTTACAACATAATTACAGTTTTTGGACATTGCACTCCACACAAAATGAACTGTCCGATCTCCTACTCACTGATCTTGCAGTTAACTCAATTTTTTCTGATACACATCGCTGCATGATATGTTTCACAAGCTCATTTTTTAAATGCAAAAACAGTGGAAGATCTTTATTATATAATTTGACAGCAGAATTCTGCAGACAGTACTTTCTTATTAGGCCTGGAAGAAGCTGATTTATTATAACCTTAGTAACCCCCTTTGAAGTGCTGTCTGCATTGAGTTTTAGGAAAAAAAGTTTTACAACCTTGTTCATGGCTTCAACTCCATTTGTAGTGTCAATGGTTGCAAATCTAGCCTTGTACTCACACACTTTCACTCATCTTTGACATACCTATAGCCATTGCTGTTTAAAGTATGGCCATGCATGCTCGTTTCTCTGAGAAACCTCATGCATTCGCAACTCTTCTACATGATCTCTAAATTGTCTCTGTGTTGGTGATTCTGAAATTTCTTGCCATATATCCAAAAATGTCTTCATGTCGTTTGGTACATTTAGATTATCTTTTTTTAAAACCATCTTCCCCATGCCTGTTTTCAGTGGAAAACGCACAAGGAAACTTTTGTCTGAGGGAATGCTTGTTCAATTACCTTAATCTCCGACTCCGAGAAATCAGTAATCCAGTAGAGGGGATTCCAATGCTTGTTCAAGTCCTTGAAAATGTGTAGCGTTTCATGAATGGATCTTGCATTTTCATCCTGAATAAAAAAAACGACAACCAAATAGCCCACATTACTATTCACAGCTATAAAAAATAAATGAATATCATATGTTGTTTTGTATGTTGCATCTAACAAACAACTATCCCCATACTTCTTCAAAAGATTTCTCTGCCAACTGCTCTGATACCAAAAAGTAATGGTTTCACTTCTCGATTGGCATCTGCGTCTTCACACTATGTGTTGGGCTGCGATACTGCGCCCACTGGTTGAAACTGTCGTGTTCTTAATACGTACCTGGCTAGGCAAGGATGTCACACCCCATGTTAAAAGTGTGCACATGTCTTGGTCAGGATATAAGACCCACTATTTTACACTGCGGTGTTTACACTGTTTGCTGGGCCAGGCCATGGAATCAGATCCACAGTACCTCTGTTTTGCATTGCGGTGTTGACACTGCATACTGGATCAAAACATGATATAAAACCCAGTGTTTTGCTGTGTGTTGTTTCCACCACATGCAGAGGTAGTTCAAAACATTAGAGCAGTATTTTGCACTGTACTGTTCACACTGCACTCTGGGCTAGCTGGGATATCAGACTCACTGTTCTGCTTTATGGTGTCCACACTGTATGCTGCGCTGAGCTGGGGTACCAGACCCACTGTTAGGCAATGTGGGCCTTGATGAAACACCTACTTTTTTGCATTATAGTTTTCTACATTGTGTGCCAGACTGGGTTGGGATGTGAGACCTACTGTTTTGCATCTATGATATTTCCAGTGTGATGCTGCCAAAGTGTATCATCTACAGTTTGTATTATCCCTACTAAATACATTGTATGGTACTTGCTTTCCGCAAAGCCTTGGCAGGCATCATCAACCTGAAAATGGCACCTGTATCTTTTGTGAAAGACGCCTACGACCCTTTGCATGAGCATGAATGTTACTGAAGATGTCAGCACTTCCAACTGCGCCATCATTGCTGATGTTCTTGAGACCCTGAGACTCCGGCATACCGCACTGCGCCTGAAGACACTTTGGGAAACTCACTTTGCTACACTGGTGCTGCCCCCAATCCACTGGCTGTTGACAACAGCGGCACCAGCATCCCCAACACACAGAATGCTCTCCCTCTCCTGAAGCCTATGCTCAACGTGGTGATTTTGCATCCACCTCCACCAACAGCCAGGTACTCTCCTGATATCACACCACAGCCTTCGCCACTTCCACTACGGCGTTATTTCACATGTTCCCAGAGCCACATACGAGAGCTGTCATTGCCCACCCTCATGCCTGAGGCATTAGCTATTAACATTCAATGTGTATGTGCTTCCAACTGTCAAATGTGGCCAACTGGCTGTCAGCCCTTCCTTGCAGCTACCTGGCAATGTTACTGTGCCCTTGCCTCCATAGACCTGTGCTGACAACTGCGCCCAGCGCCTGTGCACTCCTGCAGTTGTAGCACTGGACACTGGCTCAGGCTGACCCAGCCCAGCACCCTCCACCCCACACACCACCAGCTTACTCGCTGCTCACACCCACTGCCAGTACTATGCTGCTGCTCACTGTCACACAGTGGACTGGCACTGCTGACAGCTGGCCTTTCTGCACACTTCACACTCGGCATCCCGACATTCGGTGCCCGCTTCCGTTGCCTGACCGACAACCAGTTCTGTAGGTCCCTAGCTCGCTACAAACCGTCTGCTAAGGCAGAGAATTTCTTCCTTCACTCATTTATTTCCATCTCAAGCTGTTGATTGTGCCATGCAACCATATACCTGCATATTACGGCCGCTGGCTACTGATACAGGACAATAACTCAGTCCCTAGCAAGGCTTCTGACGACCTAGCCTCGCCCTCAGTCTTCACCTGCTCCTTATGGAGTCAACATGGTCTTGCGTTCCAAGCCCACACCATGACAGAAACGATATGTGGCGACATTCATCGTAAAGTTCGAGACACATCAGCGCCATGATGTCTCTTCATCTGGAATGTAGCCAGGTGTGTAAACTGATGCTTCGCACCACGACTTCAACCAGATGGATTAATTCCACCCTCTTTCTATCAATAATTATTGGTGTCATGCTGGTGATACTCGAGGACGAGGTTGCGACTTCTCTCACTGTTGTTATTCCTATTGCCTTTGTCTAATCCATCACATCAGCAAATGACTGTTTTCAGCAATTTCAAATTTTCAGGCTGTTTCATGTTTTTTTTTAGTAGTGTAGTCAAATAAATGTTTTCCTTAACCACTTATGGACATTGTTCCTTGTGCAGCGTCCATCATGCCATGTTCCACTATTTTTTAATCAGGCTTGTAGTTTAGGTAGGTTTAAAACATAACTTTCTTTACAGTATGCACATAAAGTGGAAGATATTTCTTCTTGTAACATACACAAATGACAACTCAATATAAAACAAAATTCTTCAAGATTTCAAATTGTGGCAGGTGATCCTCTTAATATAGTGATTTGTATCAGGCACCATTCAACATTGGAAAACTTTGGTGAAGAGAATTGATTACATACTCATGAGTGCCGGTTCGTTACATTGTTTCTCAAGTGGAGATTGACATTATAATCACTTCAGCAAAACTAGGCCTGAAAATTTTCTCTTATAGTTCTTCCAGTATCGAATGCCATATACATCCAACATCTGTACCCATCCCATTGAGCCTTTTGAGATCACCAGATGAACAAATTTCTTGTACTGAGGTATGACTCTCAAAACGGTTCTTTCACATTGACCAACCCAAGAATCTATCAACAATGTAGATTTTTCTCCCACACTGAGAAAGAAAAGTACTGCCAAATATGTTTTGATTTGCTCAGACATTAGTTTGTCTGTTTTTGATGCTTCCATGAGAACATTTGGGGCTTCAAAGGAGATTATAGAATTCTCAGTCCAATCTCTCCATTAGTTTCTTTTAAAACTATGAAAAGGGGTGCGGTCAGTGCAAAAAATCAATTTTGAGTGTCATACCTGAGGACAAGAATCTTGTTCACCTGGTGATCCCACAGGCTCAAAAGAGCAGGTAGGGCCATTGGACATACACAGATTTCGATTTTTGAAGAACTTTTTGAGGATATTTTCAGATGTAGATTTGCTGAATGCATATGATGTCGATCTCTACTTGAAAAGCATTATAATCAAGCTTCAGTCACTAGTACTGTGGTGTCGACTAAAGAGTGAGGTCTCATGGTAAAGCTGATGCTTCTCAACAAAACCAGAAGCTAAAGACAGTCACTGTCAAATACAGCCGTGAATGAGAGACGCCAATGAGGACATGTCCTGTACACTGGCACTGCTGGAAGTCTATTTTCAATAGAATGCAGAGCTGCTTGCTTCTCTCTGATACCAGCCTCACCATAGTTCAGATCCAGCAGTGAGCTGATGACATTAGTCAGAACAGAGTACTAAAGTTCAGAGTTTAATGATATTTGTGTCAGGTTAGGCTGAGAACATTTCTTTGTAGGATAATTATTCAGTACAGGCTCTATAAACAACTGTGACAAGTGCAGCACTATTATTCAATGTACAGCTCAGTCATCACTGGTTCTGAGAGTATGTTATGTACTATCATCTCACATATGGACATGGACAGCGTCTAAAGATAGATATTTTTTATCAAATTGTTTTACTGAACTCTGATCTAATAATATTTGTGTGGTGTAGAAGCACTCAATTTCTTCAAGAAGTTAAAACTGTAAAATTGTTGTCCTATCATTATTTAATGATTTTTTCTCATAGTAATGAGTAACTTATTATTTTCAATTGACAAAATACATGTATTTAAAGTGGTAAAGTGAAAATAAGATAAATGTATAGTAACAATTTATAACAAAAAGCGAGAATAAGTAGAATAAATATTTATAATAACAATGAATGTTTATTTATTTTAATTAGGTATCTTGAAAATACTCCTATAGCACATTGTGTACAGCTTATTTTCCAAAAGCAGTATTTCAGAAACCATTTCATTACACATGGATGGATGTGGTGCAGAATCTTCATTAATTTATATTGTAACAGAAGTTTTCATTTTGCAAAATTAATTAATGATGATTGGTCATTTTGCAAAATTTCAAATAATTACAGAAATTGATTATCAGGTTTTCTACAACATTCATTACATTTCAACTTGTATGTGAAACAAATTTTTTAAGTATCATGCTTTCCAAGATCCTCTAAATTACCCTTCAGGGTGTGTTTTACCCCTTAAAAGTGATAACAATTCAAAATCTAAAAATGATGTATTGCATTATTTCGATCTTCTACACACCCACCAAGTTTCATAAGGATCATTTATTTACATCTGGAAATGTTCCCTTGTTAGTGATAAATTGAGTTATTTATGTAATGAATTTTTTATGGTGGTGATTTCCAAGCGAACCATAAACATGTCATTGTCAAGGTATTTCACAAAAAAGGAGATGAAACTTAAGAAATCATTTTGTGTAGATAATGCACAACTTAGTTTATACACACTTAATACAGGAAAACAGTAGCAAACAGTCTGAATTTCAAAAAGAGTTGTCAACTATATAGGATACATTTACCTTGACGTAAACTAGAATCAATAAATCAAAAATTACTTTGAATGAGGATATTTTTGGCTCGGAAAAGGCTTTCCATTGTGTGAAACCTGATACGCTGACGCAAAATAACTGTTGTTATGATATACAAGTTGGATTAAAGGAAGGCGCTGAAACACTTTAGAGGTGTGCTTCTAGATCTGTTCAACTACGTCCGACCAATATAGGACTAGTATGGGGAAGCTTTGTGAACTGAGGTGGGAATCCTTGGTAGGAAGATGATGATGTTTTTGCAGAAAACTACTGACAAAATTTAAAGAACACCCATTTTAAGCCGACTGCAGAATGATTCTACTGCCTTCAACACACATTTCGTGTAAGGACCATGAAGATAAAAGAAACTGGGTCTTGTATGGAACTGTATAAGAAGTTGTTTTCCCTCAGTTTATTTGCGAGTGGATCATGAATGGTAGTTACTAGTAGCTGTATGAGGTACCATCTGCCATGCACCATAGAGTGGCTTACCAAATATGTGTGTAAATGCAGAAATGATCAGCCTTTGCAGTTTCAGACTTTTTGCACATGATATTGATGGTTTAGGAATAAAAATGCTAAGAGTCCCTTTACTGAAAATACAGCTGATGAAATATTCGAAAAAATAACAGAGAGCTCAAGGCAAAAGGAATTTCGACATTAGTCAGTGCATACAGTTCAGTATTTGTGATTGAACTCCATAAACTGTAAAAATAAGTTTCTTAAATAATGAAGCACGAAAAGCAGATAGTGTTAAATTTTTGGGAGTACTGATAAATCCCAACATTAGTTGGAAAACCCACTGCTTAGAAGTAATGAACTGCTTTCTTTCCACTATGCTTGCAGTGCCATAGGCGATAAAAAATGAAGAAACTAGTTCATGCTACATATTAACACTCAATATTATGTTACAGAATCATTTTACGATAATATAATCTCCGTTATGTATCACAAGTAAAATCTCATAACCTCATATTCATACTTCTCTGCTGGTATAAGCAAAGTGACATTCTGTTGACATTCCCTCTAACATGAACATACATACAAGATGCAAGATTGGGTTCTGTGGGGGTCACAGATTCTTAATTTCCCCCCCCCCCCCCCCCCCCCCGCAATTTACACAAGTAAAATCTTCTATCAGTTCCTCTTTAAACGTACCACACTAGCAATAACAATAATGTAGCTATATAATTTTTAAAAAATAATTTTCGAAATAATTGCTACAACAACTAGCTGTAGTGTGTGTTGCCTCTGCTGCAAGGGTTAGGTTACCTTTGAGTAATTTCAGAGTTGAGTTATCTGTGTTTGTTTATAAATGAGTATTTCAGTTGATAGGAATAAAAAATGATTCTGAATAATTCACTTCTGCGTACGTTATTTTATGTGTTGTGTAAGCTTTAGCCGCCTAGCTGGCGACCTCAGCAAAGAACACACAAGTATAATTGTGGACATTTTATTTTGTGGAAAGTTAAATACGGCGTCATGAGAATAGAACAGTCTCTCAGTTACTTGCGACACCATATTATCCCACCGCCTGCTGAACTTTTCGGAAGACCTCCATTCAGATTGTGCCACAGTTGGAATGCTAGCAAGACACTTTTCAGAGCAGAAGCTGTGGGAAGGACCTACTAAAAATCTACGATCCTGACTCACTAGAGAGATGTCCAAAATTACTGGTGATCTGGGGCGTTTTTATTAATGATGGCTGGTACCAATGGCGTTTCATCGACAAGCATTGAAATGCATGAAACTATGTGCCTACTCAAACAATGATCGTGATCTGGATTAAGTGCTACAGATAATAAGTTTTAAAGAAGTCACTGCTAATCGTAGACGCAAGGCACACAACAAGCATAACGTAATCATTGAGCAGTAAGTAGTCCGCCCCTGGTAGCTGAGTGGTCAGCGCGACAGCATGTCAATCCTAAGGGCCCGGGTTCGATTCCTGGATGGGTAGGAGATTTTCTCCACTTACGGACTGGGTGTTGTGTTGTCCTCATCATCGTCATTTCATCCCCATCGACACGCAAGTCGCCGGAGCGGCATCAAATCGAAATACTTGCACCTGACGAATGGTCTACCTGATGGGAGGCCCTAGTCACAGGACATTTATTTATTTTTACCAGTAAATAAACCTCATCGCAACAGCTGGCATACCCACAGGAGCAGTATGATGCCTCCACAAACACTACAGCCACTAGCAAACCACCCTGCATTATAGCAGTTTTACATATCAAACAAGTGTACGGGCATGACCTTCATAGTTGACACTGGCTCAGCACACTCCCAGTCCGGTGTACACCTGACAATAAGCCAGACGAACGTTCGTCCCTTAATAGAGATTAACAACTCGTAAATCGTTACCTACAGCCACAAGGTAATGACTATGGACTTGCGCCTCACTATCTCTCCCACATAGACATTTGTAATCGCTAGCATCGACAAGCGCATGTTAAGCGCTGACTTCTTTTTTTATAATATATTAATGCCAGATTTGAGGAAAGCACAGCTACAGAAAATAGTCGTCTACAGCACAATGACCGCTAGATAGGGACGCTTTTCCTACAGCATGGTACAGAGAATGAACAATTCCAGCGATACAACAATCCACAGATTTACTGGTACCAGCAGAGCTTAGTGGCGTCAAACACTACCTGTGTATAATATATGTACCATAAAATTCAAACACCTTTCCAGTGCACCTACAGAACTGCCCCAGATCGCCTAACAGAAAAAAGGCCATATTCGAAGAAATACTCCAAGTTTGGATAATTCGTCGTCCTGTCCCCTGCGATCACACTCACAAATTTTGTTCACAAGGAAGACGACTCACGACGTCCTAAGGGCGGGCGCACACGGGAGACTTTTTGTCGCGCTACTGTCTCGTCTTTTCGACAGAGTCTGTACAATATATGTAAGAGCACACATGGAGCAACCCAACAGTGACACAACTTTTCAGTTCCTCTGGCCGCCGACAGATGGGTGACCTGTCTCTCCTCCCAAAGGTTATATGTGCGCTTACACACGGGTGACAAAGTAGTTGCCGTCTCTGTTGTCTGCAGTTGGAAACTTTGAAGTTTGTAAAATAGCTGTTTTGAGGGATGAAGACATCAATAGTGAATTGCTCATAAATGAAGCAGGAAAGAGGCCTGCATTTTTCAAAAATTATTCTGACGCTAATTTGAAAAGCAATCTTTGGGAATAAATGTGTGTAAACGTGCGGAGTACGATCTTGTCACAACTCTCTACCAAAAAAGAGAAGCAGGTAAGTTTTTATTTACAAAGTTGCTTTTATTAACATACTTTTACCATTGTTATTACATTACATTTCTTCTTGTGGATAGAACAAGTACGTTTTTCAATGTTGTTGAGTCGTAGTGAAATCAGAGTCCATCTTATTGCCTTGGAACAGATCCTCCAATGGACGTAAAACAGATTGCAAAATAGTTGCGTATATTGACAGCAGATATATTTCTTGCCTGGTGTTCAATGTCTATACTCTACAGTGGATATTCATAAACCAAGTCTGTAACGTTGATTCCATCTCTTCTGCGCACAAAATTGTGGAGCATACAACATGCTTTGATGTGGAAATCGATGATAACATGAAGAGGCCTTTGTTCGCCAGTGTGCCAAATCTGAATTCAACGATGCGACAAGTAGTTGTATGGCTGAGGCTGAAAATTTTCTTTAATGGGGTTAGCATTTTTTTAGCATATGGGTGCAAAATGTGCCTTGGTAAACCAAAAGCTTCATCAGCAACCAAGCAATGTTCGATCGTTTGGTATGTTCAGTAGGTTACGTTGCAGCTTTTTGCCCATATTCGAATTATTAAAAATGAGGAATCACCTGCTGCTCCAGGTGTATCCACATCTATGAAGACAAATTGATATTCAGCACCGACCCATGCAATCAACACCACAGAAAAGAATTTTTTATAATTAAAAAGTTCTGAGCCACAATTTTGAGGTTGTATTATTCGTATTTGTTTTCTATCTATAGCACCTAAGATGTTAGGGAAATGTTTTTTTATAGAACTGTTCTACAATGCGCAACTACTCTCCTTCAAATTTCTCTGGCATGACCATAGATTACAAAACATTCCATATTTCAATGCATGTTGCTTTCACTATTTTGTGAATTGAGTTAGTACCAATCAAGTAGTTCTATGAAAGGTAGTTGAAACTTGATCCAGTTGCTAGATACCTGAAAAGAAGTTATAATAATTTATGAAGTTTCGTAAATGATTTAAAGTAATTGAATTATAATAGTTTACATATTTATTTCTTAAAAATAAATTAAAATCTACAACAAGGTCAAGTGTTTCAATTTATTGTCTTTGTTTCCTAGGAACACTGGTACAACGAAGATGGAAAAAATCTAAGGACATGCTTTGCAAGAGAGCAAAAATCGGCCAAGTCAGGACAAACAGCCGGAAAGCGCCGAAAGAACAAATTTTACAATCAACTTTTATTTCTTCTACCAACCGTAGATGAACGTGAAAGAAGTGGAAATGCTGAACGAGTAATAAGCGATTAGGAACGTGAGGAAACAGAGAACGTTCAAATGCCGCCCGTTGTTTGTTCTCCACATACCTCCTACAATCCAAATAAGAAGAGTTATGAAAAATCTTTACTCGATGTACTACGACAGAAGAAAGAAACTGCTTCATCAATGGATGACCCTGCAACACATTTTGCAATGTCTCTTCAATACCCATCACCGAATAATTGATGCACAAATTGAGGTTCTTCAGGTAATAAGACGTTTCCAGAACACGTGTCTACCAAATGAGACATGTGATAGTTTTAGTGGTGGCGTTCGGTATTATAGGTTCTCCACCCCTGTGCGAGTGCTTACTGCAACATCTATGTCTGACAATCAACCTACCGCTGGAAACAGTTTGTACACCGTCCTTACTCCTCCTCATGATTGCGACAGTGTAAACTCATACCTGACTAATTTTACTGTGCCTTCAGATGGATCAGAATTTATGTATGATGTCACTACACGCAACAGTGTTTAATCTTTATACCTGCACTCATTTTCTGCCGTTTCAATCATTTGCTTTGGACATATTTTATAAAAAATGTAATGAGTACTGTTATTAACTGGTTTTATCGAATAATAAATAATATCAAACTAAATAAAAAACGTGTAATTTCATGCAACCTACCTTAATGTAACACCGAGCCTCTCTTCTGGTGGAATCGCCAGTCGCATATTTTTATATATTTTGGTAGGTGATGGCAGGTCCCAGAATTGTGACGTTACACTCACGCGGAAATAGCTGAAGAATTCCTCTGGGTAACATCTTAGCCCTCGAAATATTAAAGAGAACTTGCTTTTATTTAGTCTTTTAGACATAAGCAGGTGAATCCAATACTTCCTTTCCCATTGTTTTGTCCTTTGTCGAATGATAAGAGCACAAACCAAGGCAGTCTCGAAACAATTCATCTCTGTCCACTGGTCGACTGCACTACAAAAACCCTGGAAAATTGGTCTGCTGTCAGGAAACAGTTGCTCATCGTGTCCGATCTCTCAAAAACCGAAGCAGCAGTGAGGCAACAAAGACGAAATGGTTGCGCGACAGTAAGTCTCCCGTGTGCGCCCGCCCTAATGGTTACTAAATGCGAGGACAGTCCCTGATGGGTACTATACACCAAACATTCAAGATTTCAATTGTGGTTTAGACAGCTCTAAGGTTTCCATTTACTCTCAGAAATGGCGCACAGAACTGGTAACGCTTTGTTGGCAAAGTGTTAAAGGAGTTTCCTTTTTGTATTGCATACCTTGATGACATTCCATTATTCCAGTCGGTGCTTGTTTATGAATGTGTATTTGTGTTTCTGGAAATGAAAAATGTTTCTCTGCACTTCAGTTGTGTGTGCGTTATTTTATGCTGTATGTAAGCATCACCCACATAATTAGTAATAACTTCTTTACATTAATGCTTAGCACATCACTTTAGCAAAATTTGCTAGAATAATAATTTATACCATACAACATAGAAGTTATTGTCTTAGAAACTTGGAAAATTATACACGTAAGAATATAAATTTTGTTTTATTTTTTTTTACTAATGCCTTGTTCAAGGTCATGTCAATCATGGTGGTGTTTCTCTACTGGTCGTAGCTTGGTAGCACATCAGTTTTGTGTAGCCAGTGGGATGATACTTCCACATCACCAATGAGAGGCGAGGAAAGAGGCAATGAATTCCCAGCGCCGAAATTGTAATCATTCTATCTTCACAATTCTTTTAAATATTTACCTGTTTTCTTTTAATATGTAACGAATTATAAGATTGTAGCTAGGTTGGGACCTAATAGCACATTTTACAAGGCTACTAGTGAAATGAGCTCTAATGAAATTAATAATCTAACAAATACTTTTCCCGAATTTGTCACGAATTTCGAGGTTTTGGTTAGGTTGGAACTTAAAGGCACAGTCTAAATTGCTGTGAGTGAATCAAACAGCAATTAAATTTCTAATCTTTGTTGTTATGGTTATTGACTGTTTCTTCTGAATGTGATACAATTGGGGGGGGGGGGGGGTTGTGGTATATTAATGTTAGAGTGTGACAACATTTCTTCGTCTCCTGCTTCAAAACAACTCATCTCTCAACTGCTCTCTCATTGGCTGGGTGCAACCAGAAGCTGAAACTCCTTTCATTTCCATCATACCTCATGGCGAGTGTTCACAACAATACCACACAAAACACATAAGTACACTTCTAGTACTGATCTAGACTTTTCTCACTCTTTTAGTAAAATGTTCTTTGGGGACAGGGGGTCATCACCCTCACCCCCTTGAATCTGCACCTAACACACCTGCCATTCTGTTCTGTTCCCTCGACATCTGGCATGAATCGGATTTAAGGATCGATTCGCACTTGACAGGATAAAATAGAACATCAAGGCACAACGTATTTCAAATAGCAGCAATCACAAAAGCTTTTAACTGAATGGAATGGGATATCAGCATAAAGGTTTCTTGAGAAGAAAGTTTTCATATTGACAATAGTGAGGGATAGTGACACCATGTAGTAACATCAGAAGGTAATATTTTTTCACAACACTTACTTATGTTATACCACTGGATTTTGTGCCTCTATGTTTATTTTATTTTTACTTTGTTTTCATTCATGTTCCATGATGACTTGCATATTTTTTCAGTAGCGTGCTCCCACAAAAGCAGCCAGATATCTGAAAGCAAAAAATGATTTAGTTCTCACAACATCTTGACAAAGAAAAAGTTTACACACTTCAAAAATAAGAAGATAACTGATGAAATAATTTCATAAAATAATCTTTTTAATCATTAAAAAAGTCACAATTATTGTTGGAGATAAATGCAGTTCTATTTAACATTATGTGTACTTATAACGAAAAAATGCAATGGGTGAGTTATAAAGCTGTATGTATTGACTTCCAAACATTGTTAGATCTGTCTATAGGTTTATATTTTCTCTAGAAAATAAATGTGAATGTTATGAAATGTGTGAACAACAGTTTCCATATACCTGACACTTATTCTATGAAAGAACATAGAAAATATATCCAAACCCTTATGGAACCTTTATCACATATCACGAAACAAAGCAAACAATAAAACAGACTAATAAGACTCAAAAGCACAAAATACAGGTAAGGAACGTGATGCGGCAGCTACAGGAGGTGGTATCGAGTGTGGAAACGGTTGCATCTAAGAACGGAATATTACGGGACGTGTAAGAAGAGTACAAGGCCTTGGACAGATCATGTAAGGAAATTATATATAATAATAATATTTATTAGATATTGTATATGTAAGGAAATAAGGGAACAACTATGCCAAGTCATGAGCATGATGTCAGGGAAGAGAAAGAGAGTAAAGAGGGGTTGGTTGAATGCAGGTGGGAAGTTGCTGAAAACAATTTTTGGAACAGTGGATAGAGACGATATTGAGTATTAGAACAATTCTTTAACAGTTATTCGCGACAGGGAGGAAGCATAGGGAAGTTAGTGGATATACACACAACAGAGATACGGGGATTAGGTACAAAGTTGTTGAATGTGAGACACGTGGTGCATGGGATGGCTTCAGGGTTACGAGCATATATAGAACAAACACAGAAATTATTGAATACGGATCTGTAACAGGTACAAACGCGATTGGATATAGTGGAAAGGAAGCTTGAAATGGCTAAATTGCTGCAGGAACTGGTTAACAGTATTGGTGATGCACGAGTGAGGATGGATGAATTGGAGGAGGCAGTACATCACGCATTGCATAGGCAGGTGAGTGTGAGTGTGACGTTGATGTCACCAGAAAAATTCAGATGGAGTCTGAAGCAGGCAGAGGGAAAGTTTCCAGAGGGGTAGAACACGTAGTGCCGATAATTGAAGCTAGTATGTCAAATGGTTCAAATGGCTCTGAGCACTATGGGACTTAACAGCTATGGTCATCAGTCCCCTAGAACTTATGACAATGGGAGTTGGACAGCAACCATGGAGATGGAATTACGGGACAGTGGTTTGCTAATCAACAGGACAAATTGTGAAATAGTAGGGGATCGTTTCAGCTTACCAGCGACAGTCACGTGAGTCACCAAGGTTACAGATACTTATCTGATGTTGTACTGGCCAGATGTGTCATTCAGCATCGCTCCAGGAGAAAATTTGACATATATTTACAACACCTTGGATGCTACTCTACTGCAAACGATAGATAATCTAGTAGATTTGGAGAAAGGTCCAATTTCAATGCAGCAATTATTAAGGCATGTGGAGGAGTACAATACCAGGCGGAAACATAGCGTAGTGACCATTGGTATTTCAACCAGTACTATTACTGTGTTGATTGTATTTATCAGTGTGGTATATGTCTTATTAAAACAGAATATTCAGTATGTTAATGCAAGACCGCCCCATGAGATCCCTGTAGAATGGATTACCAGTAGGGCATGAGTAAGGGCAACCTGGATGTATATAGGGAAGAAGTAGAATATAGGATAGAGCTAGAGTTAATGTCTAGGATAAATTTGGGGACGAATTTAATTTTTAGGAGGAGGCAGTGTTGCGGTCACATGTAGTAAGTGTTGCTTCACGCAGTGGAGAGTGGCAAAACAGAGGCACACCGGCGACTGAGGCATTGCAAAGTAGGCAAGCACAGATAGCCTGGCTGACAGCAGCAATTTACCAACAGACTGATGCAAGGACGCACACAGACTGAGCGCTGAGCGAAGTCTGGAGAGTGCTGAGTAAGGGGAAGTGAGGCCAGCACGCTAAGTTACGCTGCAATATACTGTGGGAGTAATAACAAAAAGCTACCACCAAGGGTATAAAACGTCCTCCTGCCGGAGCGCAGGCAGCAACAGACAGTATCCATTAGGAAGCAATTCAGATCTGAGGACGGACGTGGTCCGTGTCCGAATGTTCAATCTTTGTAGGTGACGAATCCGGAAGTCTGTTACAGCTTGCAGGAGTCATCTGTTCGCCGCCAGATGTCAACTTCAGCTGTGGAGGTTGGCCTGAGTTCGGTCGACACCATGGCTGACTAACTACAGTGAGAACTTCCAGCAGGACCAGCCACAGCGCGGTCTTGGTCACAGGCGCCGCCGAGGACTGACGCCCGGACTTCACGGCAACCCGGCCCCACGGCGCGTGGTCCGTCCATGACAGGATCTCGCAGACATCGCGACTGATGACTTCCCTGCCGCCGGTGCAGCAGGCGTCGGCAGCTGACCTCACGGCGATGCGGCTCCGTGGGCTGGCCCGTACTGGGGCGCCGAGCGGCGACGACTTCATCTCAACCACAGGGCATCCTGGCTTCAGCGGAGCACTGGTGGCCTGAGGCTCCCGAGTGCAATCAGCGGCGCGCGTTGCGCGCATTGTCAGAGAATCTACGCAGCAGCAACCAGGCGGACGGATCCGCAGGGCTGGGCAGCGACGACAAGGGAGAAATTGTAAAGGAAGTACAATAAATAACTGTAAAACTCCACGCCATCTCAGTCCTTCAGGGGTATCTACATCTAAATCTACGTGGATACTTTGCAAATCACATTTAAGTGCGTGGCAGATTATTCATCAAACAACCGTCACTATTCTCTATTATTTCACTCTCGTATAGTGCGTGGAAAGAACGAACACCGACATCTTTCCGTATGAGCTCTCTTTTCCCTTATTTTATTGTGGTGATCGTTTCTCCCTATGTAGGAACTGTGACCTCTCTGCCAGGAAGTCACTAGTCCAGTCACATAACGATATTCCATAAGCATGCAGTTTCGCTAAAAGCTGCTTGTGTGGTACAGTGTCGAAAGACTTCCAGAAATCCAGAAATATGGAACCAGTCTGAAATCCCTTGTCAACAGCACTCAACACTTCATGCAAATAAAGAGCAAGTTGCGCTTCACAAGAACGTTGTTTTATAAACTCATGCTGGCTGTATGTTCAATAGACCGTTTTCTTCAAGGTAATTCATAATGTTCGAACACAATATATGTTCCAGAATCCTACTGCATATCGACGTTAATGATGTGGGCCTGTAATTAAGTGAATTACTCCTTTTACCTTTCGAGAATATTGGTTTGACCTATGCCACTTGCCAGTCTTTGGGTACAGATCATGTGTCAAGCAAACAATTGTATATGATTGTTAAGTATGGAGCTAATGCATCAGCATACTCAGAAAGGAACCTAACTGGTAAACAGCCCAGACCAGAAGACTTGCCTTTGTTGAGTGATTTAAGTTGCTTCGCTACTCTGAGGATACTTACTTCTAGGTTACTCATGTTCGAAGCTGTTCTTGATTCGAATTCTGGAATATTTACTTCGTCTTCTTTTGTGAAGGCATTTCGGAAGGCTGTGTTTAGTAACCCTGCTGTGGCAGCACTGTCTTCGATCGTATCTCCATTGCTATTGCGCAGAGAAGGCATTGATTGTGTCTTGCCGCTAACATACTTCACATACGACCGGAATCTCTTTGGATTTTCTGCCAGATTTTGAGACAAAGTTTCGTTATGGAAACTATTAGAAGCATCTCGCATTGAAGTCTGTGCAAAATTTCGAGCTTCTGTAAAAGATTGACAATCTTGGGGATTTAGCGTCTGTTTAAATTTGGCATGTTTGTTTCATTGCTTCTGCAACAATGTTCTGACCAGTTTCGTGTACCAAGGAGGACCAGCTCCGTCGTTAGTTTATTTATATGGTATAAATCTCTCAATTGCTGCCAATACTATTTCTTTGAATTCATGCCACATCTGGTCTACACTTATATTATTAATTTGGAAGGAATGGAGATTGTCTCTCAGGAAGGCGTCAAGTGAATTTTTATCTGCTTTTTTGAATAGGTATATTTTTCGTCTATTTGGGGGTACAATATTCAGTCTTGCTACGACAACCCTGTGTTCACTAATCTCTGTATCCGTTTTGGTGCTCATTATTAACTCAGGATTATTTGTTGCTAAGAGGTCAAGCGTGTTTTCACAACTGTTTACTATTTGCGTGGGCTCATTAACTAACTGCTCGAAATAATTTTCAGAGAATGCTTTTAGCACAATTTCGAATGATGTTTTATGTGTACCTCTGGAATTAAACATGAATTTTCGTCAACATATTGAGGGAAAATTAAAGTCACCACCAACTATAATCGTATGAGTCAGGTATGTGTTTGAAGTCAAACTCAAGTTTTCTTTGAACCTTCAGCAACTGTATTATCTGAATTGGGAGGTCGGTAAAAGGATCCAGTTATTATTTTATTCCAGTTGCCAACAGCGACCTCTGCCATACTAACTCACAGGAACTATCTACTTCAATTTCGTGAAAAGATAAGCTACTTTTAATAGCAACAAACATGCCCCAGCGCCGGCCGGAGTGGCCGTGCGGTTCTAGGCGCTACAGTCTGGAGCCGAGCGACCGCTCCGGTCGCAGGTTCGAATCCTGCCTCGGGCATGGATGTGTGTGATGTCCTTAGGTTAGTTAGGTTTAATTAGTTCTAAGTTCTAGGGGACTGATGACCTCAGAAGTTAAGTCGCATAGTGCTCAGAGCCATTTGAACCATTTGAACCATGCCCCAGCCAACCGTGTTTAGCCTATCATTTCGGAACACCGTTAGGTTCTTCGCAAAAATTTCAGCTGAGCTTACCTCCGGCTTTAGCTAGCTTTCAGTGCCTATAATGATTTGAGCATCAGTGCTTTCTATTAGCGCCTGGAGCTCTGGTACTTTCCCAACACAGCAACGACAATTTACAACTGTTATACCAATGATTCCTATATCTACGTTCTTCCTGTGTTTGGCCTGCACCCTTTGTGAGTGAAGCCCTTCTTGTGTTTTCCCTAGACCCTCTAACCTAAAAAACCGCCCAGTCCACGTCAAACAGCCCCTGCTACCAGTGTTGCCGTCTCCTGCATATAGTAGACGCTGACATATTCAGCGGAACCCTAAACCCAACCACACTTTGGCGCAAGTCGAGAAATCTGCAGTCTACATGGTCACAGAACCATCTTAGCCTCTGACTCAGACCCTCCATTCTGATCTGTACCACAGATCCACAGTGGGTCCTGTCGACAATGCTGCAAATGGTCAGCTCTGCTTTCATCTTGCAAGCCAGACTGGCAGCCTTTACCACTTTTGTTAGCTGCTAGGCCCCAAAGAGAGTCTCTTCCAGTCCAAAGTGACACACACCATTGATACCGATGTGACCACCCACCTGCAGTTGTCCGCACCCTGTGCTCTTCGTGGCATCTGGGAGGACCCATTCCACATCTGGAACGACTCCATCCAGTATGCACATGGAGTGCACATTGGTTTTCTTTCCCTTCTTGGCAGCCACGTCCCTAAGGGGCCCCATAACGCGCCTAACGTTGGAGCTCCCAACTACCAATAATCTCACCCTCTGTGATTGTCCGGATCTTGCAGGCTGAGAGGTTTCCTCTGAAACAGACATGTGACAGCATCTGGCTCAGTGACAGTGTCAGCCAAAGACAGCATATGGAACCTGTTTGTCAGACAAACCAGGAAAGCCTTACTTGCAGCCGCTGAGAAGTCTTTCGCCGCCTGCTACGCTCCAGAGCGACCTCCCACTCGACCACAGGTGAGGGGTCAACCTCAGTGCAAGCAGTAACTGGGCTGGCCACAGGTAAGGGCAGATCGGAGGACTCAGATGTGCTAGACGTCCGTTGGATCCCCGTAGTTGGACCACAACAGTGGTGCCTGTCCACTGCAGCCTAAATCTGTGTAACTGAAGCCATCATAGCCTGAAATTGAGAGCGAAGTGTCACCAACTCAGCTTGCATCCGCACACAATCGCAGTCCCTGTCCATACTAAAGACCGTGAAAATCTTAAACTATGTAGATAAACGCACTAACAGCGCAACTCTACTGTAGACCCTGATGAAAACGCAGGAACTGTGTCTAGCAAATTAGAGTAATACGCAGAGATTCAAAAATCTAACTACCGAAGCACTCATTTGAAACTAAATAATTCGCCTCTGTTTAGGAAGTTGTAATATGTCACAAAATCGGTTTACTTTCCGACGCAAACGAAAACGCGAGAACTGTGGCAATTGGATATTAAATTAACATGCATAAACTCAAGAAACTGAACTATTAAAGCACACAAATGATATTATAAAATTCGCTCCTGGATAGTAACTCGTAAAAGTCACCATTTCGGTTACTTCCCTGTTGCTGCTTGTGTCTCAGCCGGCTCCTGTTGCATGACTGGTTGTGGTCACCTTATAAATTAACCATCATTGCCCACAGGAGATGATGATGATCATCCTGTAAACTGACCATCATTGTAACATCATCATGTTTGGGACATTTTGTTACAATTTTGCTGTAACATCGTGACTACAAGGGCAGTTTGTTACAATTTTGATTTAATATGTCGACGTATGGTTAAGTGTCATATAGTCTCCACTGTATGATAACAGAAGATTACAAACGTTTTATACTAGAAGGTAAAGTTAATACTCTAACTTGGGGATCACTACAGTGTTTTGCTGACTTTAAATAAGTTTTAGCTGAGTTAAGATGAGATTTTGTCAATAAAACTACTGTGTTTTGGAGCAATAGCACAGTTTATTAGTAAGAAAATTCAGCCTATAGGTATTGCTGTAAATTAGGCTGAAGTCTTACTTACAAGGGAAACTCCCAATCGCATCCGCTCAGATATAGTGGTAAGAGGGGCCAGTGGACAGCTGATCAAAAACTAAACACAGATCAAGCATGAAAATAGGAAGAAAGTGTACTTGACTGTGAGAAAAAAGAAGAATAGAAACACTGAACGGTCCAAGTACAAGAAGTAAAATATAGAGCATCAGTGAAGAGAAATAGCGTCATCATTAAGTAGTTACGGTGTTGGACTGCCAAGTGAGAGAGCTGTGTTCAAACCTTCCTCATGCCAACTTTTTTGTTTTTCACTGTTCACTTTATTCAAATTTGTGTCTGTGTCATGGTGTGACATCCATTTGCAACAGCGAGGTGTAAAGCAGGGGCCTACAATGATAGTTGATTCCGCACAGCTAGTCTATTAGCAGCCAAAAGGAAGTGACTTTCAAATGGGAACTGCAAATGCTTGATGACAAGGCGACAAGTCAGCCGAATTCTTCACCAGAAAGTACGTCTAGTGTGTTATACAAGACATTAGTGGGAGTATGTGTGCATATGATAGGAATCTCTTATCGATGCATCTCATTTCTACAACTGGTAAGTGAGCGAGATACGCCTCCCTGCCTGACAAAGATGTTTGTTTGAATGTGAATGTAATCACTCCAAGGAAATGATGAATACATAATAGGTTCTCACATAAGCTGCAACAAATGAACGCAACAGTTTCAGAATCAAACCATTTCTCTATGCTCTGTCAAAACATATGTTTTTAACGTTTTTGAAGTTGCATTCCTCTTTGGAAGTCTGACTTTTGAATTCCTTTGTTGTAACATAGTTCATACCCATTTAATTGTTTTCATTTTTGTAAGACTTCTGTGTTGCATCTCATCTGCTCTCACTGTTCATCACATTTACTTACCACTAAACCTGAGGAAGTTTCTATAGGGAGTTTCTTTTGTTAGAAAAATGAAATGCTTAGATAAAGAATGATTAACTTACTCCATGGTGTTAGATCATAGCTAAGTTGCCAATTGTAACAAGACTGTAGGATTATGATATTAGGAAACATTCAATAGCTCCACCTTCCAAGAAGGTTTTATTACTGATTTGGATAATCACCATTTGACATATCAACAAAAGCATTTGCTGATGCTAGGCATTATGATCTTATTGCAATGCCAAATGCCTTAAAGTGTGGGAAAATCTACAGGTGAATGGTGGACTAGCTGAAATGGGCTGCAAGTGTAGTGTACATTACGCCATAAGTTGGATCAGCATTAATTTTGTAATGTTATAGAGCTAATTTTAAAGTATTTTTGTTTCTTTAATGTGTAATGCCAATACTGAGTTATGCTCAATGAATGGAAATAAGCGTTTGGCGTCATTGGCCAGGAGGCCCCTTACGGGGCAGGTTCGGCCGCCTTGGTGCAGGTCTTATTACATTCGACGCCACATTGGGTGACCAACGCGCCGGATGGGGATGAAATGATGATGAAGACAACACAACACCCAGTCCCTGAGCGGAGAAAATCCCTGACCCAGCCAGGAATCGAAACCAGGCCCCCTAGGACAGCAATCCGTCATGCTGATAATTCAGCTATTGGGGCGGACATTAAGCTCAATGACTAACCTGTAATTTATTGAAGTAGTGCCAATAAGGCACCTGCATATATTCTACTAAGCAATAGAGACAATTTAGATGTGGAAATATTTAATCAGAGAGTTCATATTGGGCCTGCAAATTGTGTTGGAGACACTGAACTTTGGATCTCAACAAGTGTTGCTCATCTGTAAGCCTTATAAGTACAGCAAATCTCTAAATCATATGTATTTTTTTATCCTGTAGAACAGTTAAGCTACGACAGTAGTGCCAGGTGGATCTGTACTCGAAATCTTACGTAATTTGAGAAATAATATAATTTTTATTTTGATGGAGAATTCGAATTTTTATTTTCAGTCAGAGATCTGTGATTGTACTTGTGTATAATTATAAATAACCTCCATGTGTTTTGTACACCAAATCTTCACTTATTTTGATACATAATTTAATTCCGCTTAAATATTATATTTTTAATACATCGATCTTTCATCTCTATCTCGTTCCCCCATTAACTATTAACTCTGGCCATATTTCATCTCTGTCTTGTTCAACCACTATCTTTGTCCACGTTGTAAGTAAACTTTCCGTATTCCATGTTTTGTGTATTACGAGAAATTGCAGTTTACAAAGAACTCTTCAAAACACCTTCTTCCCATGCTGGCACCTAGTCAGTTCGTTTGCCTGGGTCTAAAATGTGTTGTTTTACACTTCATAGTTTAGAGCTTTACGATTAGATTATGATATTATTTAGTAATAGATTATGGAAATACAGTGTGTAAAGTTTTAAAGAGTCCTGGCACCATAGTTATGATCGAGAAATGTTGCACTCTTCCTCGTAAGGTTGATTTTGTACATTATAGGCCTAGTTTCAGTGCAATAAAAAGCAATACTAGCGTGCCAATAAGATCAATTATATTTTTTCTAGTGTAGAACATGATACTTTATCTTCTTCTCCCCACCCCTAAAATGTAGCTTGATAAAAAGTGATGCATTGCTGAAAAATATCTAAAATGTCAGCTATTGACGCATTATTGGGAAACCTCTAAAATGTCAGCTGATGTCAGTTTGTGCTATGAACCACCAATAACTTGCCTCAGATCAAAATGCCAACACTCTCTATGTGTTTTGATACAGATTTCAGATTTGGAGATGCCATTTTAACCCTTGAAATAAACACTGTTTTTTCACACACATATGCACATGTGTGTGTGTGTGTGTGTGTGTGTGTGTGTGTGTGTGTGTGTGTGTGTGTGTGTGTGTGTGTCCATTGCTGACGCATTTTTTCACAATATGAGGAAATAATATTAATATAAACACTGTGCTGCTGTCACATTTTTGCAGACTTAAGTGTTGAATTAACATTGAAACACTTGAAAAAATCATAGAACAATTCTAACGTCAAAATATTTAAATGAGTCTCCACTGTGACTTACACCAAGTTCGGCCTAACAACGAAAATAACTGCATTGTTTCAGTAGCTGCAGTAATCCAGAATGCCTATTTGATCATGTGCTTCCCTCCTTAGCTTGGTATCATACCCAACATGTATGTGTATGTGTGCAGTTACATGCTTGGTCAGATTAATTTTTGTACATAGTCTCATTTAGGACTAAAACTGACTTTAACTACCTGTTGAGGATATTAGTTTCACCCACATATGTTTTGTAACAATTTAGAGTTAGAAATAGAATTGGGATGCTTAATTTGACAGTGTATACTCTTTACATGAATGCTTGTATTAGTGTAAATAAAGTTACGACACTTCACATAAACATTGCATATTTTGTGTTGCTGACATATTTTTGCAGACTTTTAGACATTGCATTAACTTGTGACTCCTGACAAGCATCGTAAACCTATTTAAGAGTGGAAAATATTTAATCTGAGGTCTGTTGTGGCTTACACCAAGTTTTTTGTAGAGATCGATTTATGGACGCTCACAAGATCTGCTTAACCTGTGTGTGTGTGTGTGTGTGTGTGTTTTGCTGACATGTTTTAGAAGTGGAAATATTGCACTTTACAACCCTTATGTATCTTTTTAGATAAATACATTTGAACATGGTGCAAAAAATTCAGATCATTCAGATGCTTTTGAGCAGATCCATGATGGATGCTTTAGGGTTACGATGTTGCCAGCTATTTCATTTTAGTGCCCACTAAAACAGTAGGGTGCTATTGCGTTTTTCATTTTAGTGGTGGGCAAAATACTAGGTACTGATTGGTGGGGGGCAGTAAGGGTAGGGAGAGGAGAAGGGGAGGAGTTAAAAAGTACAGCTGTGCTAGTTCTGCCATCTTGGATATTTAAATGTCTCTACTCTACCATCATACTACCACTCTTCCATCCGAATAGACCTTGGAAAGCAAAACATATCAACGAACTGCTGCATCATCCTCAACCGATAGGGCTCACTGGATGTGGATATGGAAGGGCATGTGGTCAGTACACTGTTCTCAGTTTTCAGGTCCAGAGCTGCTACTTCTCAGCCAAGAAACTGCTGAATTGGCCCTCTGCCATCTTTCATTTTAAATTTCCCACCATCACCATCTTACATTTTTAAATTTCCCATTACCGCCATATTGCATTTTTTAAGTGTCTCAACACCACCATCTTGCGTTTTTCAATTTCCCAGCACTGCCATCGCCAATTTTCAAGTTTCCCACCAGTAACATCTTGCATTTTTGAATTTCCTGTCATTCCCATCTTGTATTATTTGATGACTGCAGAGCTGACTAATGGTGGATGCTTGAACTAAGGCCTGTATAGTTGGTAGATATCCTACTTCCAACATCTGTTTAATTGTAAATTCCACTGTATATCCAGTACTTTTGAAATTTCATCTCCCGGAGGAGGATGGTAAAATTTACAATCATTATCGAAGAAAATAATTTATCTAGTTACATCAGGCTGCTAAAATGTTTGACGAATGTATGATTGGCCTCTGACAAAACAATGGGAGCAAATTTATCGAAAATTGTGCCATTTTCTCATCAAATTCGAGGCATTGGTAAGATAATGGACAATGACTAGGTAGTTGTGATCATGCAAAGTGGACTTCCAGCAGACTTCCAACCCTTGATTATGTCTATTGCGTATTCAAGTGTCAATATTGCTGGTGATTTAGTGAGTCAATTGTTAACTCAAGAATCAATGAAACATCAATTTGGTGCCACAAATGAACAACAGATTCGCTGCTGACGGGTTGAGCCGGACACTAAATACCATAACGTAATTGCTATACATGAAATTACAAGTTGTTTAAATGTTATAATGTCAGAAAATTGGTCATAAGGCGAGTTAGTGTGGAACTAAGAAGAAACCACATAAATCTTCATATTCTGTGAATACCGAGAAAGCTGAAAACGTAAGTGCATTGATGGCTCTAACTACATCTTTGTATAATGATGATGACTGGTACATAGTGTTGTATCCCTTGGTACGAACTACCAAATTAAAAGTAGGAATTAATTATAATTTCGAAGATTTATACTGAAAGCAAGATGAAACGTAACTCAGTGTAATCACTCGTGTCCAGATCCACAGCCAAAGTTCATCTCCTGTAAACACTATCACAGTAACAGTTTCGTGACTGAGAGGACACCTGCTCCATACTCCGGGAGGCCCACCAGACGACTCCCCTTCCGGGCTGTGACGATGCGACCTGATCATGTGGGGCTGCAACTTGATTGGTTCCATCAACTCCTGTGGTATGACTGCTGCATGTCTTGTGTCGGCCACAATGAGCACTTTAAAGTATGCCACACTGCTGCCCCTGCAGCATTGGCACACAGTGCTCGAGAAGGTGGTGGTCGCATCTTATATGCACTGACTGTGTTGTATGAATGCACAGCACAACACCACAGCTCCTCGAATTTTCTCAGAACCTTGGAATAAGGGCATCCACAGATGCGGTGGGAGGATGGAGTCATACGGAAACGATGTTCAGAGTGCCCACTAGCAGGAACAATGACATTGTGATCGGATTCTTGGAGACATCCATCAGCTCTATAGGCGGCTGACAACATGCCCGCCAGTGCCTGCGACTGATCCACCAGAGGGTGCCTGATGCGCCACTACCGGAATGGGGTTTCCCCCACTGCTGACTATTTCCAGCATGGAAGGCTGGACTGCTGGGACGGACTGCAGAGGCAGAGGGGTACTACTCCACCTCTGCAAAATCCAGAGTGCAGTGAGTCTGAGGGAAAGTAGCAGAATACAGACAGAAGCGGGGATGGAGCTGATTAACATGACAGCAGAAGTCGTCGTTGGCTTAGCGAACGACATACTGCACGTAGGCTTCCGTGCATTCTACAGTACTGGAAAGCCATGCTGGACAACAACTGTGGAAGAATGGAAGAAGACTGGATCCCCTAGTCTTTAGTGTTATGAACGGTGCCCTGAAACATAATGTGAACGTGATGACAGCAAATTAAGTAGTGTGCCATGAGGCAGTCCATGGGGTAACTCATCTGGAGATTTTCTGATAGCACGAAGGGAACGGTAACAGCCAAGGAAAGTGAGGATTGCTTGCTCCCTGGGCATCATGTAACGAAGTTTGGTCATCTGAGATTTAAATGTTAGAACAAATCGTTTGGTCTCTCCGTTTCACTGAGGAGAGAAAAGAGCAGTTGTTATGTGCATAATCCCACTGACTTGACAAAACTCTGTGGACGTGTACTATGAATTGTTGTCACTGAACAAAGTTTCTGGAGTCCTTCAATGCAGAAGACACTCTGCAAGGTCTGGATGGTTGCTGAGCTCGTTGTTGATGGCATGGGAAGGACAAAGCAAATTCGACTGAAGGCACTGATCAGCAGAAGCCATCGGGTGCTCCAGAAGAGAACCAGAAAACGTTGCCATGGCACTGAAGGTTTTGGCCAGCAGAAGAACTGCTGCTTTGGCACTGCCTGTTTTTCAGCACAGGCGCACTCCGTCCACTCATGTGTTCGATGTCTCGATCCATGCCAATTCAAGAGCAATGCTGACAGGCGAGTTGCTTAGTTCTCACTACACCCCAATGTTCTTGATGAAGCAACTGCAAAACTCTTCGACGCAAAGACTGAGGGATGATGACACGCATCTTACCATTATCCGTGTACAGGAGAAGGACCCCCGAGCGACATGACAAGAAGCAATGGATACTGCAGAAGCGGCGAACGCCGGCCTCACGAATCGAAGATCTCGAAGACGGCCATCCATCCAGAAAATAATGGAGTGAGACTGACTCTTGAGCAGCAAGTTTGGCGTCCAGAGGAAATGCTTGAAGGGCCGACTGTTCTGCATCTTCAACTTGGAAACACGCAGCTTCCGAGGAAATAAAGGCTGCATCCTGTACTGGAGAGGGTGTCCACACTGGTGTGTTTCGTGACAGCCCAAAACATGATCTCATACTTATAACTGGACAAAATGAGAGACCATCGCTGTAAACTTTGATGCCATCCGATCAGGCAGCACTTTTGTTGTATTGAACAAGGATGTCAACGGCTTGTGGTTGGTAATTAAGTAGAACTTTCGACCATACAGGTATTGATGGAATTTAGTCACTCCGTATTTGATCGCTAATGCCTCTTCCTCTATCCGAGAATAGTTTTGTCCGGTAGGGGCGAGGACCTTAAGACACGAACGCTACAGGGCATTCCTTACCATCAACTCAGTGAGACAAGACCGGACGTATGTCATATGAACTTGCATCAACTGCCAAAAAAAGCAGCTTGTCTGGATCATAACGCACAAGGCACCGATGAGAGAGAAGAGCTCGTTTAAGGCGCTGAAATGCTTGGTCACACTCGATAGTCCGGTGGAACAGTACTCCTTAATGGCGAAGCCTGTGGAGCGGAGCGGCAATTTGTGTAACATCTGATAGAAGCTTGATGTAGTAAGAAAGTTTGCCCATATCTGTCTTAAGTTCATAAACATTCGTAGGTGCAGGAAGACGCTGGATGACTTCCAAATGACGAAGGCAGGGATGGATACCCTGCCCATTTATTACATGTCTGAGATACTCAATTTCAGTGGCAAAGAACGTACACTTGCTTCTGTTCCAATACAAACCAGAGTGGGACAAGATCTGATATAACTGTTCTAGATTTGATAAATGTTTCTCAGGATTAGTACCGGCGACTAGCTGCTCGAAAAACCGTTGGAACAGAACTGAGCAGATGCCAACCACACAGAAGACGTTGAAACTGAAATAGTCCCATGTCTGTATTGATAACCATGAACTGTTTGGAAGCGTAATCAAGATGCAACTGCAGGTACGCTTCGATGAGATCAACTTTGGAAAAATACTTCACTCCATTCAGAACGATCCATCACATCTTCAGGTTGAGGGATTGGGAACAAATCAACAACTATCGGCAGATTAACTGTTACCTTGAAGTAAGCACAAAGCCATAACTTTTCAGTCTGTTTCTTTATCACCACTACTGGTGATTTCCACTGAGATACTGAAATAGGCCGAATGACGCCAATGTCCTGTAGGCTACGCAATTCGGCCGCAAAGATGTCTCTGAGCAAGCGCGGTACCGGCCGGGCTCTGTCAAACTTAGGCTACACACCCTGTTTAAGAGTGATGTTGGCTTCGAACCCCTTTGCTTTATTGAGTCGCTCTTGAAAAATGTCGGAATATTTGGCACAAATTTTTGCAATTTGGTTCTGAAATTTCTGTAGGGGTATGTGAGAAGCTACTTGAAGCACACTGTCCATAAGATAGAAATCCAACAGTTCGTATGCGTCCATGCCGAAAATTTTAGGTGAATCAAAAGATTCCAGCACCACGTCTGACTTCTGTAGCGCACAAAGAAACTAAAGCATTGTATACAGACAGAACTTCGGTACAGGGAGACAAATGTGGGGAGCCGAGGAGCTGATATGTATACTGGTTCAACAAGGTGGCACTAGCTCCCGTATCCAATTGCAGTTGCACCAGTAACCATTCAATGAACACATCAATAAACAGTTTTTTGTAGTCTTAGTAAACTGTAGAAACAACTGACGTCAGCTGTGATGGAACTTTGTTTCGAAAGTCACTGCGACGTACCCGTCGACGTTGTGTACTTGACTTGACGTGTGAAAGGCTGTTAAATTGCTGTCCACAATCAGAGCTTACCACATTAACTGCAGAGCTGTTGGCGTGATTTGAACCCTTGCTAACTGACATTGACACAAATTCACAATTCAAAGCATTGTCTGGAGAATCATCGTCAAAGTCTGCACAACCACGCGGGTCGGAGGCAGACGGTTGAAGTCCAGGACCGGCCACTTCGCCTGTGGTGGAAGACATGAGTTCCGATACTACTCTTGGTGTGATGGCTTATGAAACAATAGGGATACATTGGGTGACAGAATCCGACTGTGGAAGCTCCTGCCCAGTTATCGACGACACATAGACATAGATAGGGCTGGGAACCACTGAATTCACCTGAGCACTACTGGAAGAGACAGTACCTGTGTCCATACGCTGCTGTATGCGACTAGGCTTACTCTATTGACAAACAATTGAAACATGGCACCGTTTGCCGCACATAAAACATGTAGCGTTGCAGAATCGATAGTCCTTCCTTTTATGTTGGATGCCACACCGTGTACAAGATTTATTACTATCAGTACGCGACTTAGAGAAAAACGCAGACACAGTTTGGACTTGTTTACGCGAGCTGCGGCGCGTGCGAGTTTCGCGTTGCCAGAGCGGAGTGTTTACTGCACTGACACTTGCTTTGCGTGCACTAGAACCGCACCTTGTACTACCACGCGGCAAATGACAGATTCTGAAGATATGTCCTGTTACGCATCGAAACTAATTTAATGACTGTCAGTAATGTTTAGCACGTTCTGGAGGGAGGGCTTTTGATGCCGTGAGATAGGTGCACGTATTCTAGAGTCTGACAAGTTGTGCAGTATCACGTCACTCGATATTTGATCATTAAAATTTTTACCGCAATCACAAGTAAATCGACACTGTTGTAGCAGCCCTTGGAGTTCCGTGACTCGCTGATAAATCAACTGATCGGAACGTTTATCTAGACGAAAAAATTTGAACCTTGCAGATGCTCCTAACACTTGTTTTCAAAATAATTGTCTGGCAGTGAGAGGATACGGTCCATCGACAACTGTTCAGGACGGTAGTCAGGACTGAGTTTCAGGCAAAGGTTATAGGCAGAGGTGCCTACAAGAGATAACAAAATTTTTTCTGTACCTCTAATTATGTACTGCACTATAGATGCTGAGATGTGCCTGCTACTGGTGTTTATATACGTCCCATTCCTCTTGCTGTGGGTCAAACTAATGGAATGGAAATATGACTGGAACTGGTAATGCAGGCTGAGTTCACTGTTGCTGCAGCTGCGTATTCAGAGCGACAGACTGTTTTAATGCCGCAATCAACTCATCGATTTTCTGAGACTGAAAATTACGGACTTCAGTAATGGGAACGACAGAAACAGGTTCTTGTTGTTTTGACATTTTAACAACTCTAAATATACTAGCATGAAAACTAAAAACAGGAGAGCAAAATACACAAGCGACGACAGACAACCACAAAATAGAACCTGAGTGCAGTATGCTGTTCTGAAAACTGAATATCTAAATACCATACAAGAAGAGAAAAAACCACCAACTCCATTAACAGACACACAAACACTATAAGATCGTTGACAGATGAGAAAAAATTGCCAAATCTCTTAACTCGACGCCAGAGGATCGACTAGAAGCCTGGAAAATTTGTTGTGTCCCAGGTTCAAACTGCCAAATGGAAAGTCGGAATTAATTACAACTTAGAAGATTTATTCTGACGACAAGGGGATAGATAACTCAGCGTAATCACTCGTGTCCATGTATGTAGCTAAAGTACATCTCTCATAAACGCTATCACAGTAACTGCATCAAGACTGAGAAGAGACCTGCTCTGTACTTCTGGAGACCCACCAGATGACTTCCTTTCCAGGTCGCGACGACGCGACCTGATCACGTGGAGCTGCATCCTGATTAGCTCCGTCGACACCAGCGGAATGACTGCTGCACCTCTTATGGCGCCCCCACTCTGCGCACTTTGAGGTATGCCGCACTGCTACCCCTGGAGCGTTGGCACACGGTGCTCGAGAAAGCGGTGGCCACGTCTTCGATTGCGCTGTATGAATGCATGGCACAACACGCAGTTTTTATATTTACGTGGCACAGGACGAGTAAGCGAGAGCTGTTCAACGTTTTCGAATCAACCATAATTACAGAAGGTTCAGTAGTAGAAATGGTAATCTTGAGGCAAACGCAGAAAGCAATGTCGACCTAAAGTTACCACAGATGCAGCCAAGAATAAGCAATTAGGTATTAATGATGTTCCAGGTCTAGGATAAAAATTGCTGTTTTAGTTGAACAACAAAATGTAGATTGTGAATATTATTTGATGATATGGTATATGCAACAAAAGTCATGTAATTATATCTGGGACAGCGATAGCAGTTGCTACTCAAGTAGCAGATAGATTAAATGAAGTTCATCAATATGCAGATGCTGTAGAAATCAACAGTTACGAATTGTGGTATCAGATATTGGGGCATTTGAACCGTGTAAGCATGCGTTTATTGAAGGTAAAATGGCTGATAGGCTGCATTGACGAACATCAATTTTGATGACTGGTATCCAGTCAGGACTGGGAAATGACTTAGATCTAGTAATAAAATAAGGATCCGTGTATTCCTTGCATTAAATGCGAACTGTCTCGACAACTTTGTCCTAAAAAAAATAAGTAGAAGAGCAAAATATCTACTTGATATAATACAGTCCTATGTCTGTGGACTCAGTGACTGTGACATTGTAGGAAGGAACATATTATCATTTCACTTTTATGTATGATACTTCAAGAATATAAGATGGACATAAACAATAGCAAAACAAGGGCAATGGAACACAGTTGGAGTAAATCTGGTGCTTCTGAGGATATTAGATTAGGAAACAAGACACTAAAAGTCATGGATGGTGTTTTCTATGTGGGCAGCAAAATAACTGATGATGGCCAAAGGAGAGATGATATAAAATACAGACTGACACTGGTAAAAAATAGTTTTTGAAGAAAAGAAATTTGCTAATGTTATATGTAGATGCAAGTGTTAGAGAGTCTTTTTTTAAGATGTTGGTCTGGAGTGTAGCATTGTTAAGAAGTGAAACGTGAACGATAAACTGTTCAGACAAGAAGAGAATAGATGCTCTTGGAACATGGTGCTACAGAGTGATGTTGAAGACTGAATGGGTCGATCATGTAACCAATGAGGAGATGGTGAATAGAAGTGGGGAAAAAGCAATTTGCGTCTTAACTTGACTAAACGAAGGGATCAGTTGATGCGATATGCTCTGCAACATCAAGGGATCACTGATTTAGTATTGGAGGAAAGTGAAGGTGGTAAAAACTGTAAAAGGAGACCAAGAGATAATTACAGTAAGCAGGTTCAAAAAGGTGTAGGTTGCAGTAGTTATTTAGAGACGGAGAGGCTTGCATGAGATAGAGTAGCATGTAGAGCTCCAACAAACCAGTCTTTGCCCTGAAGACCACGGCAACAACAACAGCATGTCAAGAATTTGATCCAGTTACATGCCAGCACCAACAAAAGATGTGTGTGATACTTTCATTGAGTTCAGAGCACGAGTAGAAAATAAAACTGATCGAAAAATTAAAATATTTCAAACATATAATGGAAAAACAATTGTCAATTGTGAACATGAATCGAATTCGACATGAAACAATTCCTTACACACTGGAAATAAAAGGAGTTATGGATTGTCCAATTGGATGACCTCTGAAAAGGAAAGATCGAGGTTGACAGATACAGGACTAAGCAAACAATTTAGGGCTGAAGCGATTTAAGCGAAGAGTCAATCTCCAAAAAAAGTTTCTCAAAATGTTACTTCTGAAGGAATTTGAAGTAGTCGTATCAACAGAAAAACGAACAAAGAATTTATCTTGTTACGTATTGTGAAGGTTGCAAATTATAACATCCAACTGATTTAGATTCACCAAGGACTTTTGTGAAGGCCGGTGTTGTGCAGTCCACCAAAAATTCAAAATACTGCTGTGGAAATAACATCACAAATAGTAGTGTGACTGACGAAAATGGTGTGGGCATCTCTCAGCTGGCTCATTACCAAACATCATTGAAAAAGTAGTGGAACCAACACAACCTACTGATGTTAATAGAAACACAGTTTATCTTGAATCGGCACAAAATGACACTGAACAGCAATGAGTGACAATGTATCATTAATATACAGAACCTGCATTACACAAATTTAGAAAATCATCCCATCATACGAAACAGAACGCTAAGTATTTCAGAAATGACTGTTAATTTTGCCGGTATTACTGAGCCAAATTCATACAAAGAAGCAACTTGTTGTGATGGCTGTGAAAAACGAAAGAAGCCTTAAATGGTGAACAATAGTCATTACTTGAAAACGAGATTTATATTCTGACTGACTTACTAGCAGGCAGAAAGAAAACAATTCAAAATAATTATTCATAGTCAAAGTAACATCTTGTGGTGAAACTGTACGTTGTAAGGCTCGTTTCGTCACAAAAGACTGTTTCCAGATACCAGTAGTAAACTTTGATGAAGTGCTGTCTCATTTTGTTTGTCATTTTTCATTTTGTGCACTTTAGCTTTAGTAGCTGAATATGATCTTTACACTGAGCACCTGGATGTTTGAACCACATTCCTATACAATGACCTTGGTTAAAAAGTTTACTTTCATCAACTCTATTATCATCATCTCCCTCCTTTCACAATATGGAATGTCTCTATATCATGAAATAATATTTTTTCATGTGATAATATAATGCTACATGTCCCTCTCTTACAATTAATTAAATTATCCACTCTTTACATGGATGAGAGATATATAAAAGAACATGATTTTTCACTTTTTCTGATATATAGCAAATGAATCTGGGAACATAAATTTCTAAATGGATTACATTACATTAATACTTGTTCCATAGATCATGAATATGACATTTCATAATGATGGGAAATGGGTCAGTTTAACATAAGTCTTCACTACACAGTTTTTTACAGTTACTACTTCATATCTAAAAATTCATCTACTGAGTAACAGGAGTTGACATTCAGAAATTCTTTTAATTTTTTAAAATGTTGGTTGGCCATCTGGCAGAATTTTAACGCCATTTATCAAATGACCAAAGATTTTTGGGGGCAGCATCATTCACCCTTTCAGTGCCAAAGTCAGATTTGGCCCAGAATAATGAAGATCATCATTTCTTCTAGGTTGCAGCTGTGCAGATCGCTATTATTTTTGAATTGGGAGTGTAAAAAAAATACTTTTCCTCTTAATGATGAATTTCCCAAGTAATGATGCCATATGAAAGTAGTGAATGAAAATGGCGATGCTAATTCTTATTTTTTGGGTGTGATTCTATATTGCTATCATCAGCGAAAAGAACTAGCTTTGCATCCTCATGGTTGCAGAATGTCAAATCATTAATATATATTAAGAACAATAAGGGACCCAAGACTGATCCCTGTGGAACACCATCTTGATACCTTCCCAGTTAAAGGACTCTGCTGATTTTTGTAGTCTAACTGTACTGTTAATTTCAACCTTCTGCATTCTTCCAATTAAATATGAACTAAACCATTTGTGCACTGTCCCACTTATACCACAATACTTAAGCTTATCTAGAAGAATTTCATGGTTCATACAGTCAAAAGCCTTTGAGAGATCACAAAATATCCTAATGGGTGATGTTTTCTGTTGAAAAGCCTTCCTGAAAACCAAATCAATATTTTGTTAATACTCCATTTTTACAAATATATGAGCTATTCTTGAATACATTACTTTTTCAAAAATTTTGGATAAAGTTGTCAGAAGTGAGATTGGACAATAGTTGTTAGCATCAGACCTATCCCATTTTTTATGGAATGATTTAACAATAGCATCTTTCAGACTATCTAGAAAAATACCCTGTTTCAGTGAGCTACTACATATATGACTGAGAATCCTACTCTTCTGTTGGGAACAAGCTATTAGTACTCTGTTGGAAATGCCATCAATTCTATGTGAGCTTTTACTTTTGAGTCAATTTATTATTTTTCTAATTTCAGCAGGAGAGTTTGGTTGAATTTCGATTTTATCAAATTTCACAGGTATTGCCTCTTTCATATATAGCCTTGCATTTTCTAATGAATAGCTGGAGCCTATGTTCTCTATAACACTTAAGAAATGATTATTAAAAATATTTTCTACTTGTGACATTTTGTTAACAAACTTTTCATTGAATCTTCCTGTGCTCTCAGTTGTCCTGTTTCCCTTTTAACAATATTCCAAATTATTTTAATTTTATTGTTGGAGTGCAAATATGAGACATAATGGACACACTTCTGGACTTTTTATGAACTTTTCTTAATATAGTGCAGTAATTTTTATAATGTTTCACTATTTCTGCCTCATTATTCCTCCTAGCTATAAGATACATTCACTTTTCTGTTACATGATATTTTTATCTGTTCAATAAGCCACAGCTTTTTAGATTGCTTCTTACAATTACGTTTCACTGTTTTGTTAGGGAAACTGTTTTCAGATATACCTATAAGGGTATCATGAAATAGGTTAATTTTTAAATTAGCATCAGGTTCGCTGTACACCTCAGCCCAGTCTAACCCTTGCAAGACTTCCCTGAATGGTTAAATTCTTAAATTGTTAACTGAGTGCCCTATTTCAGAAGACTGCTTTGCATTACTGTATGGAGCTATGTCATATACTGTAACTACCTATGCATCAAGACCAGAAATACCATACTTAACATGAAACGTTTTTATTTGATTAAATTTATCTTGGTCTGTAAAAACATTGGTCTGCAAAAACATACTCAGTGTACTGCTTTCCTGTACTTCCTTAGTAGGAAAATCAGTAACTGATGTCAAATTAAAAGAACCAAGTAATACTTTAAGGTTGTCTATCAGACTCTTTCAGAAAACCTATATTTAAATCCCCACAAATAATAATTTGCTTCCCTCTGTCTGACAGATAGTACAACAAAGAACCCAAGGTTTTCAGGAACAGCTGAAAATCCCCCAAAGGGGACCTATAGATATCTACAATTATTTTCATTTTTATTTTACAGCCTAGTTCCGTAGAACCAAACTGAGGATTAAATCTCCAAGGTCATGAAATGTGTCAGTACATGATATTACAACATAACAATAATAACAGATAAAACAAAATGTTTATGAACCCAAAAAAGACGAGCCATATAACAAAGGAATCAGCTTAATTTTCCAAGGAACTGCACGACAGAATAGAAGGAGTGGCCTATGAGGATACGCTTCTCTTTCAGTTTCGATCTGAAAGAGCGTGGATTACTGCTAAAATTTTTGAATTCTCGTGGTAGCTTATTTAAAATAGATACAGCAGTATACTGCACACCTTTCTGCACAAGAGTCAAGGAAGTGCGATTCAAATGCAGATTAGATTTCTGCCTAGTATTAACTGAGTGAAAATGCTAGTTCGTGAGAATAAGCTGATATTGTTAACAAGAAACTACTGTAAAGGATATGTATATCGAGAGAGCAATGCCAGAATACCCAGACTAATGAATAGCGGTCGATAAGAGGTTCGCAAACTTACACAACTTATTGCCTGAACTGCCCATTTCTGAGGCAAAAATATATTTTGAGAATGGGAAGATTTACTGCAAAATATAATACCATACTCATAAGCGAATGAAAATAAGCAAAGCAAACTACTTTTAGTGTCGAACTATCATTTACTTCAGATATAGTTGGAACAGTAAAAATGGCAGCATTAAGTCTTCGAACAAGATCGTGAACATGGGCTTTCCAAGACAGTTTACTATTTATCTGAACACACAGAAATTTGAACTGTTCAGTTTCACTAATCTCATAAAGCTATCATTGTTTAGTTTAAGCTCATAGGCACATGCTTCTATATGTTGCTCTGTACAAAGGAAGAGAAATATTTGTGTTTGTTCTATAAATATGAAGTAACCACTAACTGACTTGTTTACTAAGCCATTACCAAGTGAACAATTTGGAAGAGCTACGAGATCGTTTAAATGTTATCAAAGTAGGTTGAGAGTTATTTCAGTTGAAGAGGCATATTGAGGATTGCAATTCAAATTCGTCAAAGTATTGTTTTCCAGTATACTTTCGTTGTAGATGGCAACTATGATACAGTATCTTTTTATCCTGTTCGTTGATATGTGGTTATCATGTTATTCGGTTTCACAAGTATCTTATAATTTGTGTGCCTGAGGAATGCTCACATCTCTCTAAATTTATGATCAACCAATTTACGTTTCACTGCAGATGGAAGGACGAGAAACACTGGGCTGAAGAAACAGTTGTGTCAAATATGTTTCGCATGCCAATTTTGCTGCGATCTCCTGTCCTCACGCTGTATTGAGTTCTTGCAGATTAGTTGTGCGCAGAACCTGGCGCAGTCCTTTGTGCAGACAACTTGTTGCGTATATGTCGGCTCAGATATCTTTGTTTTCTGCTACCCTTATTACATTTGTATACTTTGGAAGACTTGTGACAACCGGTTGTGATGTTATGATGCGGTGAAGTGGGCGGTGAAAGTGGTTTGTGCCGCATTCAGAAAGATAGACCATGAAACTTTTCAAATTAATAGTACATCACAAATCGTTTAGTGGTATGTCGTAATTTTGTGATACTTATTTAACGTGGTGCTTGCCATTTATCAACAGCAATGAGAAGTTGCGATTGCCATCGGTCTTACCATAGCCCCAACAAATTGTAAAGATCGGGACGTGTCAGGATACTAGTTTTGAGGGCAATGGCTTTTAAAGAGTGACCTTTATCAGCAGTCGTGGTATATTACACTTCACAACAACTAGTGTAATTTTTGTTGGCCCAATTGGCGTTGTATCTCCTTTAGCTGTACGGTAATGAAATATAGTGCACCACAAGTCTTCACTGCGACTTGAGTACGTAACCATAGAATGTACAACTTTGTAGCGTCTCGTAGTGTCTACACACATCAAATAATGCGAGCCCCATCGCTGTTGCAGATGTGCTATAGCTGTATAAGAGGACAATCAGCTTGCTCTTCATACAACCTCACCAGATCCAACTACGATATTTTTAATACTACCTGTGTACAGAGAGCTTAAACCAAGCCCCCTGATTGTATTTTAAACACTGTCTGTTGTCTGTACATCACATCTATTTACGGGTGTGACACTGTGAAAAGAAAATATTGAATTGTATGTATTTAAACCTGATGTGTTCAAGTGTGGTATTGGAATCCCCTGCCCTGCCCCAAAATCTTGGTCGAGGTGACAGGCTGATGGGTAGCACAACCTAGGTTATGTTTAAAGGTTACAGTTTGGTTGTGAGTTGACGTACCAGTGAATGTGAAAGCCAAGTAAAGGTTGTGGTAAAAAACTAACTGGTAGTGCAGCCTGATGTTTATGTCCACGATGTGTTGAAAAGTCCAAGGGTAGCCCAGTGGGGACTAGTGTAGCAGGGGATACAACCCGTCGGCTTTGGACAATGGCATCACAAGTGGCCAAATGAGAAGCGATTCTTCTTAGTGTTGTAGCTCCCTTCAGTGGCTGATAAGTGTTTTTTGGCTTTTTTTTTTAAAAAAAAATCTCACGAGATAGAATAAACAGATCCACTTTATTAAGCAATCAGTAAAAAAACGAAACTGAAACATAACAGCAAAAGCGAAAATGGTAAACTGCTCTCTGGCGACTTGTGACGTCATTGTCCAAAGCCGACGGGTTGTATCCCCTGCTACACTAGACCCGCCCAGTGCATAACTTACCTAGTTCAGTGTGGTTCAAAATGGTGATTAAAGAGTAGTAAAGGACACTCATGTATTCCCTAACAAGTGCCCTGTTGCCTGATCATATGCAAATTATTGAGCTGCCACTATACACAGCAGGTAAAAAATGCTGGGAAAATATTACTTGGTAAGGTTGTCAGCAAGCAGCTTTATTAAACTCTGACTGGTTACTTTACCAAAAAAAGATGTTTCACATCATTGTATTGTTGTGCCATCTCATTTCCTTCAGTTATGAACAATAAAGTTGTTTTTCTCTCTCCTAGTACTGCAATTTTTGTCATATTGGTTACCAAGCAGCACACTGTCATGTACAATAAGATGTGCATGGAGTAGCAAAAGCAGGATGCATATAGATACAAGTAAGATGAAGGTGAAGCTTTCCATCTACCCAAAGCTCTTGGCTCCACAGTGCTTTACTATGCTTGGCCCTATTAACAAGTGGTATGCCATTGCCTTCCTCTGACCTTTGAACTGACACCCAACCAAGCATTGGGGGAGCTACAGGTTAATGTGGATTCTGAACACAGTGGAACTTGGCTTTTTTCACCTTTGCAAACAATGCTAGAAGTGAAAAGTGCCAGAAAAAAATTCAAAATTCATCAACAAACTAGAAGGGAAAGAAGAGGATACAAGATATTAGTAGTTATGGTCAGAGGTCAGGGAATAAGTGTAAGAAATAAAATTAAAGATGAAGGAATGTAGTCAGGAGATATAAACTTATATGATGGAAGAAGTGTTTAGGGATGACTATGAGAATGATACTGTAAATTCCATCATTTGCCAAGAGGGTACACTTACATTATATTGCCAGTTACATATGTTCACAATTGCTTCACCTTTATTTTAATTTCTAATTACTTCTTCATGCTGTCTTTATAAACTTCTATTTTGTAACTCTTTGAGACTTGCAAGTTGCTCTAAGTAGCTTGCTTTTATCCCTCAAATTCATAAGGTACATTCAGTGGTGCATAACTTGTGTGCTTAATGAACCTGACAGCTGCCTGTTTTTCAGTACCTTGCTTGTCTTTGCTTACTCTCTGTCAGTGGCTTATTTTGTTGTTAATGTCTGCGCGAGCTCAAATGTAAGAACTGTTTCTTCACCATTGCAACTAGTGTTCCCCCCCCCCCCCCCCCCCCCCCCTCTTCCTAATTTTGAGTCGACAGAAGCATCCGATCCCAAGCGTCGGCTTTGACCCATGACGTAAGGGTGTTGTCGTGTGTGACGTCATGACGGTGTGGAGTTTAGTTTGAGTGTGGCTGTCTCCAGTTCTGTTTTATCTTATTTTATTTACTTTTCTGATCTGTTCGTTCTATCTCGTGAGATTTTTTTTTTAAAAGAAAAAAAACCCTTAATCAGCTACTGAAGCATCTTTATATTCTATGGGTTGCAGGGGTTACGACCCCTGGGGAGGTGGGTGGGTATTCATGCATGGCTGTCTTCACTTACACGTTGTAGCTATGCAAGGCATCTAAATTTGTTTATATTTAGTTTGCCCCCCACCCAAAACATCCCATTTCCCGTGCTTGTCCCGTTAGTGTCATTAGGCTTCTTGTGGAAAGAGAGAGTGTGTGTGTGTGTGTGTGTGTGTGTGTGTGTGTGTGTGTGTGTGTGTGTGTGTTTTTGTTTCCGCCATATTTGTGACGTCATGGGTCAAAGCAGATGGGTGGGATCGGACGTTTCCGTATTTCCCTAATTTTATGTTCAGAGTTGTTGGGGAAGGCCAGATAAAGTTATAGATACAAATAAAAGGTGCTAAAAATGGATGAATACATTTTAATCTGCTCTTTGTAGTGCATCAACTGTTGATATATTATCAGTCATCTTTCATTGTTACCAGTTTACCTCTCCTCAAATCAAGTGAGGTGGAGCAGTGATTAAGACACTGCACTGTTATTGAGAAGCACTGCCTGGGTATTATGATAGATAGTTGGAAAATAAATAAATAAATCATGGAGTGGAAGCACCTTTCCTTCTTTTATCAGAAGTACTTCATTCATTAATTGGAATGGCTGCTCAAAGAAAGTCAGTCAAGCACGTTGTCTACACTCCACCTGTATTAATGATCTTTATATTGAGGCATTAAACTAAACTATATCTAACTCTCTTTGTACATTTGCTCTGGTATCTGTAGTCATTATATACCAGAGTAGGCCAATAAGTATCTGCATTTTCATTCTAATCATTTGTAGACAGAATGTCAATCCTTAGGGACCAGGTTCAATTCCCGGTGTGGTTGGAGATTTTCTCCGCTCAGGGACTGGGTGTTATGTAGTCCTAATCATCATCATCATTTCATCCCCATTGACGTGCAAGTCGTTGAAGTGGCATCAAATCGGCAGACTTGCACCCGGTGAATGATCTACCCGACATTTATTATGGCTTTGTCCGTTCACCAACTGCTAGATTGTGCTGTTCTCTTGACTTGTGAAAGGTTGCAGCGTTGCCATATCAGTATGATTTGCTCTTGTGTGAAGTAAACATGGTGGTGCCACTCTGCTTTTCACAATGAAGATAAGTGTTCTGTAACCTGTATCAGGAGCTGAATTTTATGGAAGATTTTAAACACAATATGGGGAATAGATCTTACTGTGGTGTAGGTTTTTCTAGTGGATTGAACAATTCAGAAGTGTGTAAACACAAGTGAAAGATGAGAAAACGGCAGGATATCCAGTCTTATCCACAGCTAATGTCAACATTAAGTAAATTCATGGGCTGTTTTTGAGTAACCATTGAGCGACCGCTGATGAAGATGCAGACTATATTGCATATTAGTTGTAGTTCTGCTTATGATGTCATCTGTAACAGTTTCAGACTTTGTACAGTCTCTGAAATAAAAGTCCCAAAACAACTCAGCGAAGAGCACAAGCACCATTGTGTGAGAATTTGTATGCTGCTGCCTGATCATCACGGTAATGAGGAAGAAATGTTTTTGAAGCAAAACATCATTGGAGATGTAACATGCATTCATGACTTTGGACCAGAGAGAAAATGCCGGGGCATGAAGTGGAAACATTTTTGATCCCCAGAGAGAAAGAAATTAAAAGAGTGAGCATGTTGCAGGAAATGTGATGTTCCCAGTTTTTTAGTACTTACAAGGACAAATTCTGGAACATCATCTGGAAAGGGTTAAGAGGAAACAGTCAACATTCCAGTGATGTGCTTTGCAATGAGTCAAAGCATACAATTTCAAACAAACACTAAGGCCTGTTGTCCCTTGCAACCATTGTACCCACCCACGACAAAGTGTGTCCACACATTGCTGCTCATATTGTTCTAACCCATCAGATGGTGTATTTGGAAGTGTTGGAGCAATGTGCACAGAGTCATGATTCCCCCCCCCCCCCCCTCCCCCTCCACAAATTGGACTTCCATTAATTCTGATTAAAGCGGTGCATCCATGGCTTGCCTGTAGGTTAACTGAAATTTGTGATACCACCTGTCTGATTTGACCTGTGATGTAACTGCTGTGTGATGTCATGGTGGTGTGACAACTATGTTGAATAATGATTTAAATTTTATGCTGTTGTAGTAAATTAGGAAAATGTCCAAGCACTTTGTCTTCCTCTTGTATTGCATTCATCTTGACATCTTGATCTAACCATATCCTTATTGGTCACTACATTTTATAATACCCTTGTACTAGTAACATTCTAGTAGGCAATGCAAGCAATTCACTTCAGCTCAGTTTGGTGTACTTACTCAAAAACTACCAATGTTGCATATTACTCCAGTGCTTTTTCAACTATATATTTGAGCACATATTTTACTGAAGCTTGATTCTTGTGCAATTTCTCTGAAAATATACAGAAATGAATTCAAATGCCCACCACTGCCACCAGTGTAGTGAAAGTAATGCATCCCATAGAGCTTCCAACGTCTTAGTAATTTTTCCTTTTTCTTCGGCAAAAGAAGGCAAGTCACCTTCCTGGTCTCTCAGCACAAGTGTGTTTACTGTCATTAATGTGTATGCGGAAAAAAACTATCTGTTTGAATGACAAGATAGTAATTATTTAGGAGTACCTTGCATCTCAAATACTATTCTTGGGTTTCTGCCAGTTAAAACTGTGCATCTGAAAATGTCAGACAGTTGTTTCAATGAAATGTTGTGGCACAGTGTTAACTGGCGGCAAACCTAAGACGTTTATTTCAAACAGATGTACCAGGAAACCCAGAAAAATTATACCTGCCATCTATTAATGGACTGCTGGATGTGCCATACTGTACAGTGCATGTTGATTACTCTTTGAAATAGGCTAAAATAAGTGTTGATGCTGCCAGTAGATGTGATAGTCGTAACACTTGATCCTAAACATTACTGGCACTTCAAGTACATTGTTCTGTTCCAAACTGTATGCCTCTTTTTATGTTTGCTACTCACCATATAGTGGAGCTGCTGAGTCGCGATAGGCACAACAAAAAGATTCACATAATTATAGCTTTCAGCCATTAAGGCCTTTGTCAGCAGTACACACACAAGGGAGTGGCGGACACTGAAGTGTTGCAGTTTAGATGGAGGGCAGGAGAGAAGGTGCAGAGGGGGGAGGGGGTAAGTAGCGGAAAGGAGAGAAATAAAAAGAAATTAAAAGACTGGGTGTGGCGGTGAAATGACAGCTGTTTAGTGCTGGAATTTGAACAGGGTGGGGGCTGGATGGGTGAGGACAGCAACTAATGAAGTTTGAGGCCAGGAGGGTTATGGGAACATAGGATGTATTACAGGGAAAGTTCCCACCTGCGCAATTCAGAAAAGCTGGTTTTGGTGGGAACGATCCATATGGCACAGGCTGTGAAGCAGTCATTTGAGTCATATCGTGTTTGGCAGCGTGTTCAGCAGCAGGGTGGTCCACTTGTTTTTTGGCCACAGTTTGTTGGTGGCCTTTCATGTGGACAGACAGCTTGTTGGTTGTCATGCCTACATGGAATGCAGCACAGTGGTTGCAGCTTAGCTTGTAAATCACATGACAGGTTTCACATGTAGCCCTACCTTTGGTGGGATAGGTGATGTTGGTGACTGGACTGGAGTAGGTGGTGGTAGGAGGATGTATGGGACAGGTCCTGCATCCAGGTCTATTACAGGGGTATGAGCCATGAGGTAAGGGATTGGGAGCAGGGGTTGTGTAAGGATGGACGAGTATATTGTGTAGGTTCGGTGGACGGCGGAATACCATGGTAGGAGGGGTGGCAAGGATAGTGGGCAGAACATTTCTCATTTCAGGGCACGATGAGAGGTAATCGAAACCCTGGCAGATAATGTAATTCAGTTGCTCCAGTCCCAGATGGTACTGTGTTACAAGGGGAATGCTTCTCTGTGGCTGGACTGTGGGACTCTGGGAGGTGGTGGGAGACTGAAATGATAGGGCATGAGAGATTTGTTTTTGTACGAGGATGGGAGGATAATTACGGTCAGTGAAGGCTTCAGTGAGACCCTTGATATATTTTGAGAGGGACTACTCGTCACTGCAGGTGCGACGACAACGGGTGGCTAAACTGTACGGAAGGGACTTCTCGATATGGAATGGGTGGCATCTGTCGAAGTGGAGGTATTGCTGGTGGTTAGTAGATTTGATATGGACGGAGGTGGAGGTCAACATCTAGGAAGGTGGCTTGTTGGGTTGAGTAGGCCCAGGTGAAGCAAATGGGGGAGAAGTTGAGGTTCTGGAGGAATATGCATAAGGTGACCTCACCTTCACTCCAGATAGCAAAGATGTCGTCAATGAATCTGAACCAGGTGAGGGGTTTAGGATTCTGTGTTTTTAGAAAGGATTGCTCTAGATGGCCCATGAATAGGTTAGCACACTGTAGCCGTATCACGGATTTGTTTGTAGGTAATTACTTCAAAGGAGAAGTAATTGTGGGTGAGGGTATAGTTGGTCCTGGAGACTAGGAAGGAGGTTGTTGGTTTGGAATCCGTAGGGCATCTAGAAAGGTAGTGTTCGATAGCAGTAAGGCCATGGGCGTTAGGGATGTTAGTGTACAGGGAGGTGGCATCAACAGTGACAAGAAGGGCATCGTGTGGTAAAGGGACAGGAACTGTGGAGAGTCAGTTGAGGAAATGGTTGCACTGATGCTGCTGCTCGCAGTGTGGTTTCGGATCTCTGAGACTGTAGACATGTGTGCAAGTTATGTTTGTACGAGTATATGTGTGTGCACGTGTGTGTATGTGTGTCTTCTGCTGACAAAGGCCTTAATGGCCGAAATTTATAATTGTGCGAATCTTTTTGTTGTGCCTATCACGACTTAGCATCTTCGCTATATGGTGAGAAGCAACTTTCCTTCTCTGGTATTGTTACATTCCATCCTGGATTTTCCATTGTTTGATCTTTTTATGTTTCAAACGTGTCTCTCTCTTTCTGCCTGTCTAACAAGAATTACATTTTGCGCAAATGCCCATCCTTACATCAGCTTCCTTTCAGCATCTGACGTTCTCAACAGAATGGCTGTTCTCCAGCCTTTTACACACACACACACACACTCACACACTCTCTCCCACACACACTCACACACTCTCTCCCACACACACTCACTTTGCTCTCGAACATAAAGAAATGGGTTGATTTTAAATGTGTTCTCTCTCTCTCTCTGTGTGTGTGTGTGTGTGTGTGTGTGTGTGTGTGTGTGTGTGTGTGTGTGAGACAGAGAGAGAGAGAGAGAGAGAGAGAGAGAGAGAGAGCATGGATAACAACTAAACTGAAAAGAAATTATGTGATACAAATAAAGATTAAAGCCCAAGACCATAGGGAAAAAGGCCAATGAAATGAATTTATGATATGAACAAAAAGAAAAATAATAAAAATGAAACATAAGTAATGGTATACATGACAGAGAAGTTTGAGAGAATTCAAATGTAAGGAGAAATCTAATGTCTACTGTGCAAAGAATCTGGGGAAGCAGGTGGGGAAGAAATTGGAGTAAATTGTGTCCATGGGTATAACCAAAACCATGCAGATTGAACATTGACTACTCAATTAAATGCAGCTTGGCGGGCTACTGCCCTCATTTAAATTCAGTTCTCATGTTCAGTGGTAGGAAATGTGTGTTAGGAATTGGTGAAAGAAGAAAACTACGAAGAAACTAGTATAGAGCAAATCCTGTAGTTCTGATACAATAAAGTATACGTTTGGTATCTAAAGCTATAAAGCAGTTCTGTTCAGTGGAGAAATACACACCACTCACACTTGGAGGTAGAATTAGATATCCACTGATAATTTTGTAGCAAAGCCTATTGGGTTGTGAGGTTTAAGCAGTTTGTTTTGAGTGTTAAGTTGTGGTCAAGCAAGCATAAAATGGTTTTTGCTTCTAGACCAGTAGTTGGGTGAAATGAGGAGCACCATTCTACAAGAGACAGGAAAGTGTATCTGAAATTATTCAAATTCCACCCACTTGCAACCTTGTAGCCTTTTGGGTAGCAAAGGTGATATATCACTGAATTATTAAGAAGTGAAAAAGAGATCATGTTGTGAATTCCTGGACAGTATATAAATTGTTGCATGAAGCCTTCTGAGTTCTGGGGTAGGTGTGAGATACTCAATAACTTACATGATGTGCAACGATAATCTCCTGACCACCTCAACAGGCTTAGCCCAGGTGATGGCAGAACATTTCATCGACATGGGAGCTAACACTAGACAGGATGATTTGGTGCCCTGGATCAGTATCGTCGACACTCGTCCTTTCTAGAATGTCTTCTTCTTGTTCATGGCAGTTAAGTTCTTCTAGAATGTATTGCTGACTGTCTTTTTTATGTCAAAGATAAGAACTTTTTTTCTCACTAATTAAAAAAATGATGATAAGCATTTATTGTTTGATTTGTCAGAACAGAACAAATGACAGACTTGCTTAGCAGCTGCACAAGTGTGTAGTGAAGTTTTTAAATTGTTGCCAGTTAAGTCTGTTTATTTATTTATAATAAAAGCCTAACATATGCCGTTTTCTAAAAGTGATAAATATGTATTAAACAAAAAATACAAGCGTAAATAATTGAGTTAATTTCATGTTCCATGGATCGTTTTGCATGGTAAATCTTATTGATGTGGAATGACTCTTTTACAAGTACATCACATATTAATTTGTAAATATGGTTACATGCTGAACATTTATAAGGTTTTTTTAAAGGATATCAAAAGATCATGTGGGTTGATGGAATTTCAGACAGAATTGTGAAAAGTTGTTCCAGTCCAATACGTAATGTCCTTAGTGATATATGCAATGCGTTGCTGCCACAGGGAATTTTTCCAGACTGCTTAAAGTATGCAGTTAAACCATTTCATAAGAAAGGTGACAAGACAGGCTTAAATAGTTATCACACAGTTTCCTTACCGACATCTTTCTCCAAAACATCTGAAAAAGTAATGTACTCAAGAATATCTGCACACAAATGGAAACAACGTACTTAGCATATCACAGTTTCAATTCCAGGAGGGTTACTCAACTGAGAGTGGTATTTATACATTCACTCATCAAATAGTAAAAGCCTAAAATAATATTATATTGCCAGTTTGGAATTTTTGTGACCTTTCCAAGGTGTTGGATTTGTGTAGGTCATGGTACTCTCATAGAAAAACTCAAGTTTTATGGAACTGATGGCTTTACACGCAGCTGATTATCATTTAGGTATCTCTTAAAGGAGCCAGGTATTTTAACTGCACTGTCACAATCCATATATTTGCTAGTGAAATTAGTCTTAAATAATCCATCACAATTTGAGGAAAGCAATTATGTCCATACCTACAACTCTAGAGGGAAAAATGACCTTTATTTAGAAGTCACTGGCTCAGTAACATAAAATGTCTGACAGATTGGAAAGCAAGTTTTAAATCTAATTTAAAATCATTTTTCCTGGACAACTTCTTCTGTTCCATTGATGAAATTGTTATTAAAAACTTGTACAAAAGGGGAGAGAGAGAGAGAGAGAGAGAGAGAGAGAGAGAGAGAGAGAGAGAGACCCCAAGATTGTGTTGCAAGTGTGACTGCCATTTCTATATGGACAACATTCTTAATTTTAAAGGAACAATGAGCTTCCTGGGCTTCACATTTCATTTAAAGCTTATCTGTTCATCACAGCATGAGACCTAGAAGCAAGGTCCCTAAAAGTACTATGATGTTGTTGTTGTTGTGATCTTCAGTCCTGAGACTGGTTTGATGCAGCTCTCCATGCTACCCTATCCTGTGCAAGCTCCTTCATCTCCCAGTACTTACTGCAACCTACATCCTTCTGAATCTGCTTAGTGTATTCATCTCTTGGTCTCCCTCTACAATTTTTACCCTCCACTCTGCCCTCCAGTACTAAATTGGTAATCCCTTGATGCCTCAGAACATGTCCTCCCAACCGATCCCTTCTTCTGTTCATGTTGTGCCACAAACTCCTCTTCTCCCCATTTCTATTCAATACCTCCTCATTAGTTATGTGATCCACCCACCTAATCTTCAGCATTCTTCTGTAGCACCACATTTCGAAAGCTTCTATTCTCTTCTTGTCTAACTATTTATCGTCCATGTTTCACTTCCATACATGGCTACACTCCTTACAAATACCTTCAGAAATGACTTCCTGACACTTAAATCTATACTTGATGTTAACAAATTTCTCTTCTTCAGAAACGCTTTCCTTGCCATTGCCAGTCTACATTTTATATCCTTTCTACTTCGACCATCATCAGTTATTTTGCTCCCCATATAGCAAAACTCCTTTACTACTTTAAGTATCTCATTTCCTAATTTAATTCCCTCAGCATACTTTGAAATATTTTAGCACCAGTTCATGGGGAGCAGACAACACTCTTTCAAGCCCCTGAAATTGGGGTGAACTGTCGCTTTGAAGAGCCTATAAAAAAATAGCCGTACTACAGACACCTGACCACCATACCATTGCTTGCACACCCATCTATTTTCAGAATTAGAAAGAAAAAAAAAATACATAGACATTTGTAAAGGCCAAAAATGTCTGCTTGTGTCTGTGTATGTGCGGATGGATATGTGTGCGTGTGTGCGCACGAGTGTATACCTGTCCTTTTTTCCCCCTAAGGTAAGTCTTTCCGCTCCCGGGATTGGAATGACTCCTTACCCTCTCCCTTAAAACCCACATCCTTTCGTCTTTCCATCTCCTTCCCTCTTTCCCAATGAAGCAACCGTTTGTTGAGAAAGCTTGAATTTTTATATACGGCCAAACTTTCAGGAAACATTCCTCATACACAAATAAAGAAAAGATGTTATGTGGACATGTGTCCGGAAACGCTTAATTTCCATGTTAGAGCTCATTTTAGTTTCGTCAGTATGTACTGTACTTCCTCGATTCACCGCCAGTTGGCCCAATTGAAGGAAGGTAATGATGACTTCGGTGCTTGTGTTGACATGCGACTCATTGCTCTACAGTACTAGCATCAAGCGCATCAGTACGTAGCATCAACAGGTTAGTGTTCATCACGAACGTGGTTTTGCAGTCAGTGCAATGTTTACTAATGCGGATTTTGCAGATGCCCATTTGATGTATGGATTAGCACGGGCCAATAGCCGTGGTGCGGTACGTTTGTATCGAGACAGATTTCCAGAACGAAGGTGTCCCGACAGGAAGACGTTTGAAGCAATTGATCGGTGTCTTAGGGAGCATGGAACATTCCAGCCCATGACTCGTGACTGAGGAAGACCTAGAACGATGAGGACACCTGCAATGGATGAGGCAATTCTTCGTGCAGTTGACGATAACCCTAATGTCAGCATCAGAGAAGTTGCTGCTGTACAAGGTAACGTTGACCACGTCACTGTATGGAGAGTGCTATGGGAGAACCAGTTGTTTCCGTACCATGTACAGCGTGTGCAGGCACTATCAGCAGCTGATTGGCCTCCACGGGTACACTTCTGCAAATGGTTCATCCAACAGTGTGTCAATCCTCATTTCAGTGCAAATGTTCTCTTTACGGATGAGGCTTCATTCCAATGTGATCAAATTATAAATTTTCACAATCAACATGTGCGGGCTGACGAGAATCCGCATGCAATTGTGCAATCACGTCATCAACACAGATTTTCTGTGAATGTTTGGGCAGGCATTGTTGGTGATGTCTTGATTGGGCCCAAAATCTTCCACGTACGCTCAATGGAGCACATTATCATGATTTCATATGGGATACTCTACCTGTGCTGCCAGAACATGTGCCTTTACAAGTACGACACAACATGTGGTTCATGCACGATGGAGCTCCTGCACATTTCAGTCGAAGTGTTCGTACGCTTCTCAACAACAGATTTGGTGACCGATGGATTGGTAGAGGCGGGCCAATTCCATGGCCTCCACGCTCTCCTGACCTCAACCCTCTTCACTTTCATTTATGGGGGCATTTGAAAGCTCTTGTCTACGCAACCCCTGTACCAAATGTAGATACTGTTCGTGCTCGTATTGTGGACGGCTGTGATACAATACACCATTCTCCAGGGCTGCATCAGCGCATCAGGGATTCCATGTGACGGAGGGTGGATTCATGTATCCTCGCTAACGGAGGACATTTTGAACATTTCCTGTAACAAAGTGTTTGAAGTCACGCTGGTATGTTCTGTTGCTGTGTGTTTCCATTCCATGATTAATGTGATTTGAAGAGAAGTAATAAAATGAGCACTAACATGGAAAGTAAGCGTTTCCAGACACATGTCCACATAACATATTTTCTTTCTTTGTGTGTGAGGAATGTTTCCTGAAAGTTTGGCCGTACCTTTTTGTAACACCCTGTATATATATCACCTCATGCAAGATTGTCACACAGTACATAGTATGGAAAACAATCTCTCAGTCCTCCATACAGTGAAAAAGGGATACTTTTTGGATATTTATGAAGACTGAGAAATGTACACCTACCGAAAAAAGGTCCAAAGAAAAGACACCCAAAGAGCAATGCACATTAAGAAACAACAGTTTCTTAGGTAACTGCTGCCCCGTTTTTGACAACTTCCTTTAAAGCCATTCCACAATTTCAAAGCTATGCCTAGACGTTTGTGTATATATATTAGCAGTTGACAATGTGTCCAAGCTCCATTATACCCTTCAGCAGTTCTCAGTGTTTTAAATTTTGCTCATTAGAGGACTTAATCTCGGGCTCAACTTGAACATCCATCCACTGTACTTATTTTACACTTATATTAAATTGAAATAATTACTTTTGGTATTTTGTTTGGAAAACATGCAATTTGAAATTTTGAAACACGAGAGAATAATTGTTCTGAAGCTAAAGCATTGTAATAGTTTTGATGTTTCAGGTTGTATAGTTTTATCATTATGACCTCACTGGGTGCAAGCCATTTAAATCTACTTGACTTTTACTGTTTTTGTCATTAACATTGCTTCTCTACAGCATAACATAAGTTATTTAATCTTTCAGCACTTGTACTATACATATATAAGCTTTGTGTCCCATTTGCTACTACATAAAGTATATATACATCCATATTATGCATTAACAATGGCAGATTCAGGTGTGCTTGATAATGGACTAGTATAAAGGCTGAAACACTTCATGTGGAATTAATAAAGTTCTAATTAAGCAGCTGAAGTGGCTTTTCATTAAATCAACAATAGTTGTGGAATCAGCACTAACCAAACATGTAGGAGCTAATAATTTTTCAGTAATAGTAAGCGAGCAATGAGGCTCAATGGAATCCATCCAGAAGGAACTGCATTTAAAAATGTCGAGGTTGATTTTAAAATTCTACACTGAGATTTGGCAGATCTCCATCCTGGCTGCTACAGAGATGCAGAAGTACCTTTAAATTTGATAAACAATAAGAAGGAACACGCTCCAGATATAACTTACATCATTGTTTGCTAACCTTTTAGGTAGACATCGTGGTTTTAATGTAGTGTACACTGATAGTTATAAGCAAGGGGGCTCCCGTTGCTGTTGTGTTTCCCGGTCATGGCCTCAGGATTTTCCTTCCCATTGAATACATTATATTTAGTGCAGATGAAATGTCTCCAAAGCAAAAAAGTCACATCTGCTTCAATTCCCATAGTACCCTGTAGATATTGCAGCAAATGTTTCCAATAGAGAAAATTACAGACAGAATGGCCCTCTCCTTGTTCAGCAGCAAGGGAGGCATGTGCCATTCTGCTGAGTACCATGGGATGTGGGAATCTGGTGAAATGAGCATGAGACCAAGGAGTCCCACCGTGAGTTGGAGAGCCATACAGCTGTGTGAGTAGGAGTGACTGGCAGTAAGGTGCAGTAAGCTGTGGCTGGTGAAAAGCAGTGGTCTACTTCATACCAGTCATTCCAGTGGGGTGTTAAGTGGAGTCCTCTCCTCTATTTTAGCTGACGTTTAGAGAAATGTGGTAAATCTTTTAAAATTGTGTGTAACATCTGAACTCTAGTCTAAGCTTTTAGGCTGGAGTTGTTGGTGTGTATGTGGCTGAGCTCTTTGTAGTCCAGTGATCATCCAACTGTATGATGTACTATTTTAATTCTTTCACTGTGGTGATATCACTACTGATGAATGCCATATTAGAGCAGTATACAAATGGGTTCAGAAAACATATTAAGGAATTGAAACTGTTAGCAAGGAAAAGACTCCTGTTTTTGTCTCTTCTCTGGAGGCATTAACAGGAAAATCTTTCCTGTGTGGACATTTCAGAGATATTTTGTTTCATCTTGAAAATGCCAAAGACACTACAAGGGAGCTCATTGTCATTGGATAATTTAACTGATGATTAGATTATGTTAGGAATCAATAGAATAGCACATGGTTTAAATTGTTGTGAGAAAATTGTGTGTGTGTTAATTTTAATCCTTCCAGTCTTCTTTTCAATTTTCATTATTGCCTCTTCTCATGGAGCACATCTTGTATGGCCTGCTATCAACATCATAGTGACTGACTTTCTATACCATTGCTCGTCATACAGTCAAGTGAATGTTAATGTATCAGTTGCAAGCATTGTGGCCGTTTGGAGTTTACCTTAAGCAGACATGTCCGATTATTCTATAAGAATCTCTTCCCACATCAAGCCCATTAATTATCAGTTATACTTGCACCTTGATAGCTGCCCCCAATTCCACAATAAAAAGTCTCTCCTACACAATCTGGCCTCAATTGTATAGTGCATTTGCAGCAATAAACAACTCTTTGCACAGTATGCCGAAGGGCATACTAAAGCTTTCACAGACAAGTATTATCGCCCATCCCCTCTCCTAAAATAGTTCACAAGCAGATTTACACTGAGGTGACAAAAGTCGTGAGATAGTGATATGCATATAAACAGATGACGGTAGTATTGTATACTCAAGGTATAAAAGGGAAGTGAATTGGTGGAGCTATCATTTGTACTCAGATGGTTCATGGGAAAAGATTTCTGACATGAGTATGGCTGCATGACAGGAATTAACAGACTTGGAATGCAGAATGGTGGTTTGAGCGAAATGCATGGGCCATTCCATTTTGGAAATCGTTAAGGAATTTGATATTCTGAGGGCCCCAGTGTAAAGTGTGTGCTGAGAAATTTCAAGCATTACATCTCACCATGGACAAAGCAGTGGCCAACGGCCTTCACTTACATGGTCGAGATCAGTGCTGTTTGTGTAGAGTTGTTAGGGCTAACAGACAAGCAGTTCTGCATGGAATAATGGTAGAAGTCAATGTGGGATTTATGATGAACATATCCTTTTGAACAATGTGCAGGTGCTGCGATGCCTCTCCTGGGCTAGGAACCATATTGGTTAGACCCTAGATGACTGGAAAGCTATGGCCTGGTCAGATGTCCCAGTTTCAGTTGGTAAGAGCTGATGGTAGGTTTTGAGTGTGGAGCAGACCACATGAAGCCATGGACCTAAGTTGTCAACAAGGCACTGTGCAAATTGGTGGTGGCTCTTCAAAGGTGTGGGCTGTGATGATTACATGGAATGGACTGGGTCCTCTGATTCAACTGAACCAATATTGACTGGAAATGTGTATTGTCATCTACCTGGAGGCAACTTGTAACCATTCATGGACTGCATGTTCCCAAATAACTACGTGCCACATTACGGATCGACAGTTGTTCGCGAATGATTTGGCCACCCAGTTCGCCTGACATGAATCCCATCAGACATTTATGGGACATAATCAAGGGCTCAGTTCATGCACAAAATCTTGCACTGGCAACACTTTTGTAATAATGGATAACTGTAGAGACAGAGGGCTCACTGTTCTGTAGGGGACTTACAATGGCTTGTTGAGTCCGTCCTAATCGAGTCTCAGCACAACACCAGGCAAAAGGAGGTCTGACATGATATTTGGAGGTATTCCATATCTTTTGTCATCTCAGCGAACCAGTTGCAAAGGAGCATCCCTCTCATCACCCAACAACACCCTATTAACCACTTGCCCATATTCTTTGAAAGACCTTCACCTAGTTATCATCATAACTGGAGATAGAGAACAATCCTTCCTGCACCTTCCAAAGTGGTATTCCAGATCCCACCCAATCCCTAAAATATCTTAGTGTATTCTAAGGACACACCTACTCTCAACCTCTTGCTGCCTGAGTAATACCCATGATGGACACCCGGGTGCAAGACCTGTCCAATGTAGCCATCCTGCACTTTCCATGGCAAGCATATCCTATCCTATCCTAGAAGAGGTGTGGCCACTTGTAATTGCAGCATACTATTTATGTGAGTATGGCCGCCAACCTTCTGTCCACCTGAGTGAGTGGCCACTGCCAAACTATGGCCCGTGACTTAACATACTTCTGAGCATATTGTTGTTGTTGATTTCAGTGGCTGCTTCATGATCCTACCATTTGGATTTGGATTCCCCCCCCCCCCCCCCCCCCAAATCCTTCCTCCTTTCCAGCCAATGTCAACTTCTCCAAATTACCTATATAGAAATTTTCCTTGCAACACATCATTTGATTCCATGATCCTCCTGGCCTAAGTGTCTGGTAGCACCTTTCCCACATCCACCTCCACCTCTGCACCCCACTCCTCAGTTCATTCATTGTACATTCTCATCCTTCTCTATGCAGTTGCCCTCTTTCCCCATTCTATATCAAATTCCAGTCCACTACTCTATGTCTTCGTGTAATGTCCATGACTCCTACTTCATACACCACAGTGAGCTCAGCAATGGCACTTTCCTACCCTGTGCATTTGCTGTCCATCTATCTTAGCTCTACTTCCAATTCTTCTTTCTGCTCCCTGTCTGCTTTCTTCCTCTTCCCATACCTGCTAATACAATCTTTCACTCAAGTCAAGCTGGCTATTGATAAAATGTTGTCAGCCAGGACACTGTAGCTCAGCAGACGTGTGTGTGTGTGTGTGTGTGTGTGTGTGTGTGTGTGTGTGTGTGTGTGTGTGTGTGTGTGTGTGTACTGTGTTAACTGTGAAGAATGATTTCTCCAAATGCTCAGTAGTGTTCTTAGGCTTATTTATGAATCTATTGATGATTTAGTGAGACACAAAAGTGAGCTGTTACCTTCACTCCTGCCTTACTTCTGTTCCACCAGGGACTTTTCATTATTATATTTTTGTCTGTATGTTTCCTGACTCAGACACATCCAACATGATTATACTAAACTACACACTTTGCCCGAAATGAAGTGGTGCAGTGGTACCACATTTGACTCATATTTGTGAGGATGATGATTCAGATCCCTTTTTTGCCATCTGTAGTTATATTTTCTGTGGTTTTCTTAAACTGCTCAAGGCAAAGGCTGGGATGGTGTTTTTCAAAGGGCACAGCTGATGTCCTTCCCTGGCCTTAACTTGTATTCCATATCTGATGACCTTGTTATTGATGTGACACTAATTTCTACTCTTCATTCCTTTTTACATTCTTTGGAAAATTGCACTTTGATTTGTACATTATTGTTATTTTTGTGACAGGTGAGGATCTTATTATCAATCCTAAAGATTTTCCAGGCATTAAACAAGGAAGTGTAGTTGAAATATATCTTCCTGAAGATGAGTTCAGCCGCCTGTTGTTGCAGGTTACTTCATTCAAGGAAGACATGCAAAGCAAAGGTAAGTAAAAAAAAAATAAAAAAATGCAAATGTGGTTTTTCTGACATTGTTTATGCAGTTACCTTGGGTATAAACTGTTTGTATAAAATGACCAAAAATAAAGATGTTCTAGTTGTACTTTTTGGTATGATTAATTCTCTTGTTCTGAAAATTTATGGATCCCAAGATAGTATTATTAATATGTTTTTATGATCCCAGTTTAGCCTCATGCTGTTCACACACTGTTCGGATATTGAGATTATCAGTAATACCTACAGCCTATGCGCGTAATGCATACATCGTTTTTGTATTATCACTTTTTTTGGTTTTCCCATCTGTTGATTGATTCATTCACCCTAGATTGAAACATATAACAGCAGAAATAAAGAGCAAGTGTTAATATTTAGGTAAAGGCATGTATTTACTTTTGTGGAAAATGCAACAGTAAAGAGGAGCACACTAATAAACATGCACAAAATATTTCAGCTAGGTAACTTTATTATTGTAGTAAAAGATGAGAATAATTTGTTACACACTCATGGCAGTGCACCATTGCTTAAAACTCTAAAACAGCAGTGGAAAACAGTACACATGAAGTCTCTGTCTGACGGATTTGAAGAGATTGTGAACTCAGTGTATTAAGTTTGCCACAAATCATGTTGTTTTATAGAGCTGTCATCTTTTCTCAGTCCATTCTGGTCTTCACTTTCCGTGTATCTTCTGTTAACATTCAACGTTGATAGTTTAGGTGAGATTCAAAACCCTCAAAAGAATCCAATTCTGGAATCCAAAACGGCTACATCCTTAGAGTGCCTGTCACTTCACATGCAGTGAACAGCATTTTGTACATTCTTGGGGAGTTGCACTGTTAGCACTTCATTGGTTATCATTTAGATTCTGGTTGATGTTTATAATGCAGTGTTTAATTTGAGGAGATATTGGTGTTAAAAATTCTAAGAGTATTCCTCATATTGTTCCAATAGATTTGACAGACTTATATTGACACTGTTTATTTCTCTGTGTAAACATTGCTGGGGCAGACCTTGATATAGTCTTCACAATAGCACATGCTGTCCAGAAAAATTTTCTAACCATTAAAGCTGATAAGCCATTTACAATTTTTCCAGGTTGTAATACATTGATGTATAAGGATGATCTTACGAAGGTTCCAAGAATTTGCGACTGAGAAGGGATATGTGGATATTGGCTTGCCATATGTCTTGACATTAGTGTACAAATTTACATTTAAACCCGTACTTAAACAAAATAAAATAACATTATTAGTTGTGTAAGTCAGTTGAAATTTTTTAATATTCCTTCTTCAGTGATATTTGTTGAAGTGTAGATGCTCATTTCTTGATTTATGGGCTCTATTCAGTGTGTATATTTCAGAAAGGAGCAGAAAGAGAGAGAGAGAGAGAGAGAGAGAGAGAGAGAGAGAGAGAGAGAGAGAGAGAGAGAATAGGGTTGGAAACAGTCAGATGAAAACAGTTGATTCAGTCAGTTGTTGGAAAACAATCGACTCATTCAGTTGTAGTTTTATGTATCTGTTGAATTATTCATTCATTCTTTAGAGTGAAACCAGTCTTTGGGAGCAACTGAATGGAAACAGCTGACACAATCTGGCAGTGTTTTGAGTACTGACTAAGTTATTCATTCTTTCTTTTCAAGTGAAACCAGTCTTTAGTTCTTCTGTTGGTTGAAATATGTATTCATTCGTTCATTCAGCTGAAACCACTGTTTAGTTGATTGAATTATCCAGTTATCCTCTTGAGCGAAACCAGTCTGTAATGTTTTCACTAGGTGAAGTAAAACAGTGGTATACAATACAAATTAGGGCTACATATAGTCCTAGAAGGTAGCTGCAATCCCAGGTATACATGAAGACATCTCAGTGGTTATGCTAAAGTTAAAATATGTAGTATAAATACTCATTTAATTATGTACTGGAGGACTAATTCTTATTTTCATCATTTAAAACTGATATGTAAACTGCTGTGCATTATATTGTTCCAGGTGCAATTAACATCATGTAACTAATAAATCTTCATTGGTAGTGCAAAGTTGCAGGCATGAAAGTTCTGTTAAGGGTATGTGAAGAAGAAAGGGTACATGGCAGATTTCTGTGACTGTTTCCATTCCATTTTACTGAAAAGATGTGATGATGTCCATTAATTAATTATATAAAGAAATCTATCTATGTAGCTAGCCTCTGAGTGTCCTGCTCACTTCATGTCAGGTTCGTGCTGTTGCCAGGGCCAGCTGGTGTGAGAAAGTGGCGTGGTGGCCGGTAGCTACTAGTGCCGGTCCCAGCAGTATCCTCCACTTGTGCCGACCACCATTCCACCTCTTTGCACTGGCTACAATGCTTGCTGTGGCAACAGCAGGAGGAGGCTGTAGTGGTGGTGGGTCCATACGCGTGCCCCAATTGTCACCCCCCCCCCCCCCCCCCCCCCCACACACACACACACAGAAAAGGGTGTGGGGGAAAGCGAAATCACCAAAATCACCAAACCCAGAGACTGAGTGAAAGCATTCATATAGCAGCTGCAGTTGATAGAGCCTTATGCCAGTCAATTGTCTCACATTGAATGAAACCACTCAAACTTGGTCAGTGAGTGAAAACATTCACGTAACGGCCACAGCCAGTGGAGACTTGATTCAATCAGTTGTCTCGTATTGAGTGAAACCACATAAACTCAGTGAGTGAGTGAAAACATGCATATAGCTGACATGGCCACAGAGACTAGTTTCATTTGGTTGTTTCATTTAACTGAAAAAACTAACTGAGAAAAATAAATGACTGATCAGTTGGTCGTTGAAAACAGTCTGTTGCCCTATCAGAGATCAAAGAAAGAGAGAGAGAGAGAGAGAGAGAGAGAGAGAGAGAGAGAGAGCACTATATTAATTAACCTGGGTCATTTACATGTGCAGGTTGGGAGAAGTGCCAGAAAAAGTTATATCTTGAGATGATGAACCAAAACTGTAAATCGTATTACTTTGTTGGTGCACATCATCTGTTGCACACAGTTTTGGACACTTATAGCCTTCTGAAGTGAATAAAGTACCACTCAGTACCTGTAATAAATGTGGAATTTGAGTAGACTCTTAGAGGAATCCTTGCTTCAAACTAATTTGTCAGTAAACAAAAGCTATTAACTTACATGAAGCATGGTCTGTTATTGCTCTACTCTTCTATTTGACACATTAACTTTCACATTTAACTGTATTTAATCTGTAGCACCAGATGATGGCTTCAGTGAAAAGATGCAATATCAAACAAATGCACCCATTTCTTTCAGTGAACAAGAAAGAGCTTACTGAAGCACTCTTTCTATTTATGCAAAAACTGAGTACATCACTGTAGGCATAGGTATTAGTTGAATTAGTGAATTATTATGGGTGGAGGTTACACTAAACAACCGAACTAGGTTAATAATTGGCTCCTTTTACCGACCTCCCGACTCAGCAGCATTAGTGGCAGAACAACTGAGAGAAAATTTGGAATACATTTCACATAAATTTTCTCAGCATGTTATAGTCTTAGGTGGAGATTTCAATTTACCAGATATAGACTGGGACACTCAGATGTTTAGGACGGGTGGTAGGGACAGAGCATCGAGTGACATTATACTGAGTGCACTATCCGAAAATTACCTCGAGCAATTAAACAGAGAACCGACTCGTGGAGATAACATCTTGGACCTACTGATAACAAACAGACCCGAACTTTTCGACTCTGTATGTACAGAACAGGGAATCAGTGATCATAAGGCCGTTGCAGCATCCCTGAATATGGAAGTTAATAGGAATATAAAAAAAGGGAGGAAGGTTTATCTGTTTAGCAAGAAGTAATAGAAGGCAGATTTCAGACTACCTAACAGATCAAAACGAAAATTTCTGTTCCGAAACTGACAATGTTGAGTGTTTATGGAAAAAGTTCAAGGCAATCGTAAAATGCGTTTTAGACAGGTACGTGCCGAGTAAAACTGTGAGGGACGGGAAAAATCCACCGTGGTACAACAACAAAGTTAGGAAACTACTGCGAAAGCAAAGAGAGCTCCACTCCAAGTTTAAACGTAGCCAAAGCCTCTCAGACAAACAGAAGCTAAACTATGTCAAAGTTAGCGTAAGGAGGGCTATGCGTGAAGCGTTCATTGAATTCGAAAGTAAAATTCTATGTACCGACTTGACAGAAAATCCTAGGAAGTTCTGGTCTTACGTTAAATCAGTAAGTGGCTCGAAACAGCATATCCAGACACTACGGGATGATTATGGCATTGAAACAGAGGATGACACGCGTAAAGCTGAAATACTAAACACCTTTTTCCAAAGCTGTTTCACAGAGGAAGACCGCACTGCAGTTCCTTCTCTAAATCCTCGCAGAAACGAAAAAATGGCTGACATCGAAATAAGTGTCCAAGGAATAGAAAAGCAACTGGAATCACTCAATAGAGGAAAGTCCACTGGACCTGACGGGATACCAATTCGATTCTACACAGAGTACGCGAAAGAACTTGCCCCCCTTCTAACAGCCGTGTACCGCAAGTCTCTAGAGGAACGGAGGGTTCCAAATGATTGGAAAAGAGCACAGATAGTCCCAGTCTTCAAGAAGGGTCGTCGAGCAGATGCGCAAAACTATAGACCTATATCTCTTACGTCGATCTCTTGTAGAATTTTAGAACATGTTTTTTGCTCGCGTATCATGTCATTTCTGGAAACCCAGAATCTACTATGTAGGAATCAACATGGATTCCGGAAACAGCGATCGTCTGAGACCCAACTGGCCTTATTTGTTCATGAGAGCCAGAAAATATTAGATACAGGCTCCCAAGTAGATGCTATTTTTCTTGACTTCCGGAAGGCGTTCGATACAGTTCCGCACTGTCGCCTGATAAACAAAGTAAGAGCCTACGGAATATCAGACCAGCTGTGTGGCTGGATTGAAGAGTTTTTAGCAAACAGAACACAGCATGTTGTTATCAATGGAGAGACGTCTACAGGCGTTAAAGTAACCTCTGGCGTGCCACAGGGGAGTGTTATGGGACCATTGCTTTTCACAATATATATAAATGACCTAGTAGATAGTGTCGGAAGTTCCATGCGGCTTTTCGCGGATGATGCTGTAGTATACAGAGAAGTTGCTGCATTAGAAAATTGTAGCGAAATGCAGGAAGATCTGCAGCGGATAGGCACTTGGTGCAGGGAGTGGCAACTGACCCTTAACATAGGCAAATGTAATGTATTGCGAATACATAGAAAGAAGGATCCTTTATTGTATGATTATATGATAGCGGGACAAACACTGGTAGCAGTTACTTCTGTAAAATATCTGGGAGTGTGCGTACAGAACGATTTGAAGTGGAATGATCATATAAAATTAATTGTTGGTAAGGCGGGTACCAGGTTGAGATTCATTGGGAGAGTGCTTAGAAAATGTAGTCCATCAACAAAGGAGGTGGCTTACAAAACACTCGTTCGACCTATACTTGAGTATTGCTCATCAGTGTGGGATCCGTACCAGGTCGGGTTGACGGAGGAGATAGAGAAGATCCAAAGAAGAGCGGCGCGTTTTGTCACCGGGTTATTTGGTAACCGTGATAGCGTTACGGAGATGTTTAATAAACTCAAGTGGCAGACTCTGCAAGAGAGGCGCTCTGCATCGCGGTGTAGCTTGCTCGCCAGGTTTCGAGAGGGTGCGTTTCTGGATGAGGTATCGAATATATTGCTTCCCCCTACTTATACCTCCCGAGGAGATCACGAATGTAAAATTAGAGAGATTAGAGCGCGCACGGAGGCTTTCAGACAGTCGTTCTTCCCGCAAACCATACGCGACTGGAACAGGAAAGGGAGGTAATGACAGTGGCACGTAAAGTGCCCTCCGCCACACACCGTTGGGTGGCTTGCGGAGTATCAATGTAGATGTAGATGTAGAATGAGAACAGTGTGATGTGGTTACTAATATGTCAACAGAGAAGAGAAAAAAAGTCGTTATGAATTATGCAAATCTAAACAGAATGCTTTCTGACCACACTGTGCTTTTGTGGCATTACAATCTGGCATTGGCTGTAGCAGATTTGAGTCCAATAGAATTTAATGCTGACACTGGCCCGCTCTGTCCATAAAGAGAATCAATCATGGCAAAGTTGTTCCACCTGGTGTGCAGGATATGTTAGGCAGATGACCTGCCATCAGACTTTAAGAAGAATTTAATAATCCCAGTGCCAAGTAGAGCAGGTACTGATTGTTCTGAGTATTATCAAACCTACAGGTTAGTAAATAATGCTGTAAAATACTAACACAATATAATCTACAGAAGGAATGAATGGCTTATTGAAGATGACCTGTGGTAAGATCAGTAGGATAGCATTTGTAGATTTAGGAAAAGTTTTTACCAATGAAATGGGATGGCTTGCTACTTACCACATAGTGGAGCTGTTGAGCTGCTGACAGGCACATTTTAAGTATGTTTAAAAGTAGACCAAGCTATGAAGCTATCAGAAAAATTCTTTCCTCAGATATAGAAAAACACTAGCCCCCCCCCCCCCCCCCCCACACACACACACAATCTACTTTTAAATGTATGTTAAATGCGACTGTCTGCCACTAAGTGGCTTTTCTGTGTTGAATAGCAATCTTTCCAGTTTTACTGTTGTTATCTCATCCCAGCTTTTCCATTTCTTTTTCTTTCTTTCTTTCTTTCTTTCTTTCTTTCTTCTTCTTCTTCTTCTCTCTCTCTCTCTCTCTCTCTCTCTCTCTCTCTCTCTCTCTCTTTTTGACGGTGTTGACTGAACTACACTCTTGAAAATTGTGAATGTAGCAGGGTTAAAATACAGGGAGTGAAAAGTTATCTACAAATTATACAAAAACAAAACTGCAGTTCTAAGACTTGAAGCATGTGGAAGGGAGGCAGTAGTGTACAGGGCAGTGAGGCAGGTTTTAGCCTATGCTCAGTGTTATTAAATCTGTACATTTAGCATAATTAACATTTGGTTAGAAGAAATTGAAAAAATTGATATACTGATGACATTGTAATTTTGTCGCGAGAGGGCAAAGAACGTGGACGACCAGTTCAACAGGAAGGTAAGTGGACTGGGTGGGTAGTATGTTGAAAAGGGATACTAAGTGGAACATGAATAAAAGTATAACAAGGGCAAACACATGCTCTCTAATTACATCTGGCAATCCTGAGGGAATTAGATTAGGAAAGATATACTAAAGGTTTAGACAAGTTTTACTATTTGGGTAACAAAATACGTAAATGATGGTGGTAAAGGAGAAGAGGATATAAAATGCAGACTGGGAATATTGAGAAAAGGTTGCTTGAAGAAGCTAGATGTGTTACCATCAAATATAAATTTGTGTGTCAGGCACTCTTTTCCTCAAACTATTTTTCTGGATTTTAGTCCTGATATGGAACTGAAATGTGGATGATAAGCAATACAGACTAGAAGAGAACAGAAACTTTGGAAATTTGATGCGCCTATAGTGTAAATTATGTGAACAGCTCAGATGAATTTGATTTTTTAAAAAAAATACATGGCAGATAGTTCAGCATTATTATGTACATGGAATATGTGTACATGGTTGGCAGTAGGACAGTGTCCTCTTAAACGAAACACTGTGCACTGATGCAGCTGTGAATAAATGCATGTAATATGTAATAGCGATCCAGTTGAAAATGTTCTTTCTAAGATTCTCAGTGTAATATTTTGCCCTTTGCATCTGATTAATTTTACAAGAGTTGCTGTCCTTAATGACAAATTTGTTCAATTTTCAGGATATTAAGAAAGTGAAAGAAATATGCTCTAAAATTATCATCATATAATTTGGCATAACTTTTTTATTTTTACTAGTTTTTCAAAATGCATATTATGGAACATTGTTGGAAGATACTGACTTTTTAAATTATTTTTTTCCTCAGATACGATAAGTGTTGAACAGAGTATTGCCACTGCATTTCAACTGCGAACATATGCTGACGTGTGTGTGAACATAGTAAACCCTGCAGATGTAGCTTTGGATTCTGTTGAGCTGACATTCAAAGACCAGTATTTGGGGCGAAGCGAAATGTGGAGACTAAAGAACAGTCTGGTAAGGAAAAAGAAAGAAATAAGACTTTAAATTATGCTTCCTGTGGGATACTTTCTATACATTTTTTCTTTGTCATTGTCCATGGAGTAATGCTTAAAGTAGAGGAAACAAGCTCCAAACACTTCCCATTAGTTTTCCAGGAAAAGAAATAATTAGCTTCATCTCCTACATGTCAATAAGCAAAATGGGAGATGTGTTTTGTGCTGTTTATCGTGCACCCATGTAGTTAAAATGGAAGTGTGCTAAACAGTGTTGAAGTGTTTTTTGTAACTGAAATTTTTCCCATAAAAGTATTATGGGTGGTGTAATGAGTGAAAACTGTTTCATAAATACTTTTTCCACAAAACACTTATAGAGTAACATATTAATTATACAATTTTAATTTCGCTATGACTGCCATTACAGTGTTTCTGATTGTATTATGTTTGTTGTTTTGTCATATCTGTTGACTGAGAACTGGGGAGTTGAGAGGCAAAGAAAAAATATGTCTTACAATGAGAAGTGTATTACATTAACTTTATAACTTTTTTCTACTATATTTTCTAGGTGGATACATGTGTGTATGTGAACAAGAAAATTGAGTTCTGTGGTGGTACAATTCGATGCCAGGTCTATGAAATGTGGTCAATGGGTGACAGAGTAGCCTGCGGTGTGATTACAAATGATACTAAAGTAAGTTTCATCAAGACATGTAAAACGTTATATTATAATAAGTTAGTTTTATGAAATGTAGCAGCATAAACTGAATAGAGTGGAATGTAAGTGATGTCTGTTATGCACCTATTTCAGTAATTTGTCATCAATACTTACAAAGTTTTTGAAGCAAATTCCTAATCTGTAAAAGATGACCATGACACCATCTGATGTAACCAAAAACCTTAGAGAAAACTTCTGTTCGCTAGTGCATAAATTCCCCATTCATATTGTAATTATCGCTGGAGGCTTTAACTATTAAACAAGTAATTGGGAAAATTACAGTTTTGTTAGTGGTCAGTGTGACCAGACATTGTGCGAAGCATTACTAAATGTATTCTCTGGAAACTGCTTAGAACAGAAAGTTTGGAATCCCACTTGTGTTGAAAAAATATTAGGTCTAATGGCAGCAAATTAACCTGACATGTTGAGGTTGTCAACATCAAAACTGGTATCAGTGACAATGAGGCAGCTGTGGCAGCAATGATTTATGAAGTACATAGGGCAACTAAAATAAGTAGGAAGTAGTGTCGAGTAGACTAGATAAAAGAGCAGTAGCGTCATATCTCAGTGAGGAAATCAAAACTCTCAGCACATGACAGGAGCATGTGGAAGAACTACAGGCCAAGTTTAAAAGAATAGTTGACTGTGCTCTGTCTAGATATGTACCCAGCAGAACAGTTGATAATGGAAGGGACCCTTCATAGTATAGAGTCACTGTAAAGAAACTTCTAAAGAAACAGATACTACTGTATAACAGGTGTAAACCAAACAAACCGAAGCATAGGACTATGAATAGAGAGATGCTAAATTAAATGCATTTGTCTGTCAAGATAGAAATATGTGAAGCCTTCAGAGACTACCACAGCAGAATGTTGTCAAATGATCTTTCACAAATCCTGAAGAAATTGTGGTCATATGTAAAGGCTCTTAGTGGCATGAAATATAGCAGCCACCACTCATGAATCAGACAGAAACTGAAATTCAATTCTTGTACCGCTGAAAAGGTGCATGAAGTAGATGTTAGTGTCAGTGGTATTGAGAAACAGCTGAAGTTGTTAAAACTGAACATAGCTCCTGGCCCCAATAGTCTCTCTATCAGATTCTGTTCTGAATCTGTGGCTGAGTTAGACTCTCTTTTAACTTACGTGTATGATTGTATATGCCGCAAACAAAAAACTGTATCCAGTAGTAGGGAGAAAGTGCACGTCACACTCGTTTACAAGAAAGACAGTATGAGTGACGCAAAAAAACTGTTGTCCAACATCCTTGACATTGATTTGTCATAGAATCTTAGAACATATCCTGAGCTTAAGCATAATGAGGTAGCTTGAACAGAACGACCTCCTTCCTGCAAACCGAAAGGGATTCCATAAACATCAATCATGTGAAACCGAACTCACACTTCTCTCATGTGACGTACTGAAAGCTTTGAACAAGGCAGTTAAGTAGATGCTGTATTTCTTGATTTCTGAAAAGCATTTGACTCAGTGCCACATCTACGTTCATTATCAAAAGTATGATTGTACAGGGTATCAAGTGATATTGGTGACTTGGTTGAGAATATTTTGATAGGGAGGACACAAGAAGTTATCTGGGATGCAGAGTCATGGACGGATGGAGAAGTAACTTACGGTGTGTCCTAGGGATGTGTATTGGGACCCCTGCTGTTCATGTTGTATACTAATGACCTTGCAGACAATATTAATAGTAACCTAAGACATTTTTCAGATGATGTGTTTATCTATAATGAAGCACTATATGAAAGAAGATGCTACAAAATTAATTGTAGCTAATAAAATTCTGCAAAACCTGTGTGTGTGTGTGTGTGTGTGTGTGTGTGTGTGTGTGTGTGTGTGGGGGGGGGGGGGGGGGGAGGGGAGGGGAGACCAAGTCCACATGTTTGTGCGTTTACTAAAGTGGCTGCAGCTCCTGTGTCTACTTGCATTTTTTGCGGTTTTAAAATATCTGCAAATCAATAAACAAATTTGTTCGTAAAGACAGTCTTCATAGAGATAACAGTTTATGTCCATTGCCACTACTGTGTTTGCCACACTTGAAGAGGAGTTACACACCAATGCATTATGAACACTTATTGCAAATGGCCCAATGCTTAAGCAGTATGGGCAAGATGGAAGGGGGCACATGGCCACTGTTGTGACGTGGCCTGTTGCTGCTGTGGTCAGAGCTGACACTGCCCCGTGCGATGCTGAGTTGATGGTTGTACTGTGGCAAAGGCTTCCCGGTCATCATGAATACTTGCAGTGTGCCTAACAGGAGTTGATTGCTTTGTAAAATTGGTTTAGGTGTTTCTGATTATGGTAAAATTCTGCATGCGTCACAGTGATGTGTTCTGTCACAGTAATAGGTTGAGAGCGGTTTGCACATTTAATCAAAAGATAAGCTGGTTGGTTCTTGCAAAGACACAAGTTGGCGCAACAAGTGATAAATGAACAGTGAAACCCAGGAAAGAAAGCCCTACACTGGTTTGCATAGCTCACACAAAAAGCCTGGAAATGTTGACATAACCGTGTCTCGTGAGACTCCCAATCTTCAGCCGATTCATCTTATGCCAGAAAGGGCAATGGTTGCACTGATGAAAGAGTAACCTGCCATGAACTTGTATATGCCACTTTATTGAGAGTGGTGGCGAGAGCCTGCTGTCGATCCGCGAAAGCAGACTGCTGGGCAATGATACGTGGAAGTATTTGTTTCAACAAGATGTTTGCCAGGTGACTAAGCACTGATACTAACACACACAGAAAACATATCCTATCTTCATCGCCAAGTTTGCTATAGCAAGAACAAACACAAGTTTTGGAACATAGTACTTTATCGAGCAACACCTAAGATACAATGAAGTACAGGTCATGCAAAGCACTGAACACATTGACTGGACAACAGTAATACAAGTTACAGAATAGGCCGAGCATTTGTTTGCCATAGCCTAAATAATATTGTTTCTTTGGCAGCTCACTAGGGCATGCCAGGGGTCCGGTCTATGTGGCCTCTATAAGGGCCCCTGTGAACTGTATGGACACGTGATCTCTGAAATTGCATGCATCATGAGTGTGAAAATACATCAGATGTGTTGTAAGGATAACTCTGATCTGTGTTGTTCAGAGAAGCTGGTGTTGGAGGGAAGTATCCAGATAGCAAGGGGCTCTAGCATGTTGTGCTCAGTGGCATTTTGTGCCCCTGGAAGGTTAACTCTGCTCATGGTCATGGTTTGGTGATGCCCATTCATTCTAGTGGAAAATTGATTGGTGGTCATGTCCACATAAAATGCTGTGCAGTGATTGCAGCACAGCTGGTTTGTGACATGGCTGCTTGTGCAGTTGACCCTGTCTCTGATGGGGTGGGATGGAACACCACTTTAAGAGGGGTTGGAAGGAGCTTGATAGGATGTCCACATTTCTGGGCATCATGACAGATAATCAAAGACCCAGTGAAGGGTATAGCTCAGTTGCTCCAGTCAGGGACGAAATGAAATGAAATGATTGTTTGGCTGGGGAGACCCTGTCTGGTGTTGTTCGGCTACCTGGTGCAAGCTTTACTAATTGGCACCTCAGCAACTTGCATTTCCATGAAGGTGAGATACATACCTTAGGACAATACAAACACACAGTTGTCTTCACTTGGCAATCTCCGATCAAGCAGGGACTAAAATCTGGATCCCATTATCTAGACGATGAAAGAGAAATACTGAAGTCAGCCATATGAGGGCACTGAAATAATTCAGTGGTGACAAGTGAAAATTTGTACAAACTGAGACTTGAACCCAGATTTCCCACAGTACGTGTGTGTTCACTATAACCACTTTAGTCATCCGAGCATGCTTCACATCCAGCCCAAATTCTCAACTTGTCACACACTACTTCTGTGTGCAGTGATGCTAACCACTAGGCCACAAGCTGTGGCCAAGTTTGGGATAATATTGGTGAGAGGTAGTGTTCGATAGCTGCAAGGCCATGTGCTTGAGGAATGTTAGTATATAGAGATGTAGCATCAACAGTGACAAGTAGGGGGCCTGGTGATTTGACCATTGCACATTCTCCTGTATGAAGGACATAGAAACTGGCAACCCCGGCACTGAAAAACAACCGAAAGAGCTAAAAACAAATAAGTCAATAGGTCTCGGTTCATCCCAGTTTGGTTTTACAGAAAATACTCTTTTGGATTAGCTTCTTACTTAGGTTTATTTATCGTGTCTACCTCAACCAGTTCCAAGAGCCAAGTTACCATACAACTAGGAAAAAAAAGATAGGTGACTAGTATCTAAGAAGGGTCCTGCAGAATCACGGACCAATGCCCTTAACATCGATTGGTTGGAGAACTCTTGAGTATATTCTGTGTTTGAATGTAATAAATTTCCTTCAGAGAGAAAACCTTCTGTACACAAATCAGCACAGATTTAGAAAGAATTACATGTGTGAAACTCAGCTCACTTTTTTCTTGAATGATATCAAGTGAACCATGGATGAAATCAGATTCTGTATTTTTAGATTTCTGGAAAGCAGATCACACAGTACCACCCTGCAGACTATTAATAAAGGTCCGAGCAAAGGGAATAGTTTTTCAGATATGTAAGTGACCCAGACATTTTAAGTAATAGAATCAAATACTTTGTTGTGGATGGTAAATATTCGTCATAGACGATGGTATTGTCAGGAGTTTCCTAGGAAAATGTGATAGGACCAGTCTTGTACTATAAATATATAAACAATTTGACATGTAGTGGGGAGCAGCAATTTGTGGCTCTTTGCTAATGATTCCGCAATGTAGTGTTTAAGTGACTGTAGGAGGATGACTTGCAAGGAATTTCTACTTGGTGTGTGAATGGCAGCTTGCTCTAAATGTGGAAACGTGAGTTAATGCGGATGAGTATGGAAAACAATCCTGTAATGTTTGAATACAGTTTTAGTGGTATGCTGCTCAAAGCTTGACTCTCAGATTCAAAAGTAAATATTTCTTCAAAGAACTTTTTAAAAACTTTTTTTTCAAAATTACACTGTAGTAGCAGTTTCACTTTACTCAAAACTCCTCTTGGGCAAATTCATATTCATTTTTAATCCAAAATTTCTTTACATTTAGTCATTTAGTATTAACTAACTCAGTGAAAAATGAATTAACTGTCTCCCTCAAATCTTTAACAGTACGCGAAATTGGCACTACTACTGAATTCTTTTTCCAAAATCTGTTTTAATCATTGAGCAAGTCACTCTTACAAATATTGCTGATTCAAAATTTTACTCTTTCTTTCAGAAAAATTTACTGCTTAACTTTATACACCAAGAAAAAAATTACATCATTAAATATATTGAAAATAAATTTCTGCCACCATCTGCAGCTCTGAAAAATATCATCATACATGAGAATGCAAAATCATTAAATACCCTGAAAATTATTCAGACCACCTTCTGCAGTTCTGAAACTACTCCTATATACATTGTATAAAAAGAGAAAACCATTTTAGAAAATTTCTCTATCTTCAGTAGCTCTGTAACATATTACGTACTACTATACACAGAGAATACACTCTCTGTAGAAAATATTAAACATGACTCATGCCAACTTCAGTGGCTCTTCATTGCGGATTAGACACAATTACTCATGCCAATCCTCCCCCCCCCTTCCCCCCCCCAAAAAGGTACATTACTGAAATTAGTAGAATACACTTAAGCCAACCACTCTGTGGCTTTCCAAACACCTCATATACCATTTCATTTACTCATTATGCAGACAATCTTCTCTTGCCTTGAAAACAGTTCTTACAGTGTCTCTACATGTCACAGACTTCGGAAAATTAATCACATTACTGTATGCTTTACCATCTCCTTCCCATTCGTTTATCATACTGATTAATGTTTTAGTCATCTACTGGAATGTGAAGTGTGGGGCTGTTAAGAGCTTATAAAACGAGACTGGGAGGTTTCATATTTGATTATTCATATTCCCCACAAGGTAACTCAATAAATTCTAAATTTGAATAAACTTGTCTCCTCTGTATCTTTCATTATTTATCCCTATTCTATATTATTTTCTCGACAATCATAAAAATCAAATATAAAACTTACAAGTCTCCTCTCCTGAACCTTTAGCAGCCTCAGCAGAGAAGAAGTAAAGACCATAGCAAAAGTTCTGAGTGATGAAGAGGAAGGTTGACAACACGAAATGAAATGGAAGTAGTATTGCCAACAACTTGGGATGCCTGGTGTTTGTTAAACATCTGACATCGTAAAGAATGTGCATTCCCTGAGGCTTCTTAGTTACTGCTTTTAAATTGATCCTTCAATATGTATTTCTTTAAATCAATAATGTTTCTTAAGCCCAGCAGTTTGTGTGACTTAACATATTCTAAACTGTAGGTGTTTGCATGAGGTTTGGCTATAATTCTAAAAGGTCCCACATACTCATCAGTGAATTTTTTAGTCTTGGATGTCAGTTTCTTAGACTTTTCTTTAGTTTTCACAAGGACTAGGTCAACTATCTGAAAACTTGTTGGATTCGCCCTTGCATTGTGTCTTCTTTTCCTTTCCAAAGCCTTTTTCCTAATATTGGTACATGCTACCTTCTTCTTGTGCTCCATAGCTACCTCCGTAAGAGTCAGAAATTCTACTAGGTCAAAGAGGAGATTATTAGGTCTAATTCCACCCATTAATTCTACTGGTGCAAAACCCATGGCTTCATGTTTCATTTTGTTAATCATGTCTTCAAAATACTCCAAGTAATTAGCCTGAACAGAGTGCTTCTTGTGACAGTATGTTCTACAGAGACGGTTAAGTTATTTCACGATCCTTTCACATGTGTCTCCCAGTGGAAAATAGGCCGAAATTTTAATGTGTTCTATGTTTCTCTTCTTCAAACATTCCTCAAAACGCCTAGAAATAAACTGCGGCTCATTATCTGACAAAATTGCTTTCAGCACCCCAATATTTACAAAGTAGTCTTTTTCCAATTTACTCACTATTACTTTGGAATTTGCCTTCTTAATAGGATAAAATCTCACATACTTCGAAAATCCATCCACCAATACAAACACATATTCACAAGGTCACCTAGAAACTGGCAGAGGGCCAAAAAGAGCCACCACTGCTAAATTGTTCTGAGGTTCCACAGAGTACATCTGTCCCTGTATAATTCTGTTATTTGCTCATACTTTTTGACATCTGTCGCAGTATTCTAGCCTTTTCTGCACTCTACAGCACACGTTATCAAAAATTATTACTTCACTTAATTTAGCAATACACTTACGGGCTCCGTAATGTCCATATTTCCCATGTATAAAATCATTTAAAAAATCTACATTTTATTCTGGGAAGCAAAAACGCCAATCTTGATTTGTTTTCTTTTTTCATTGAAAAAGAATATCTTTCTATACCAGGTAATATTCAGCTAACTTTGGAAAATCAGAGTGACCCATCCTGCTTTTTACCAATTTCAGATTATCGTCCTGGTTTTGCTCCTGACTTGAGATCCTTACGGATGTGCTTAATTGGTCCGGTCCCTCTTCCTGCAGTTGAATGACTGCTAGCAAAATTTCATCACAATCCCTGTTCCTTAATGGATCTCCCCCCCCCCCCCCCCCCCTCCCCGCTCTTTTTCCATTACGCTTCTAGATATCGCGTCTGCCACAATGTTTTCAGAACCCTTTATATACTTCATCTCATAATTAAATTGCTGTAAATACATAGACCACCTCCACAGTCTACTGTGTTTGAGTTGACAAGTATCTAAATATGTTAAAGCACTATGATCAGTAAATATTATAACTTTATGTCCCAAGAGGTACTGCTCAAATTTTTTCAATCCAAAAATAATGGCTAAGGCTTCCAATTCAGAAATGCTACAGTTTTTCTCTGCTTGTTGCAACAATCAACTTGCAAATGCGATCGTTTTGTGGACGTGTTCTTCATCATCTGTTTCGATCTGCAATAATTCCACCCCCAGACTGTAATCACATGCATCTGATCCTAGACAAAAAGGTTTTGAAAAGTCAGAATGGTTCAAAATCTGATTGTTCACTAGTGCTTCTTTAAGTTCTTCGAAAGCTGTTTGACACTCCTGTGTTGACTTAAAAGTTCCCTCAGACAAGGTGCATTGAATAACAGACCAGGTACAAATTTTTGCTAAACTCTGAAAAGTCCAAACATTCCCTCTAATTCTTTATATGTGGTTGGCACTGCATAATCTCTGATGGCTTTTATCTTTCCTGGATCGGGCATAATCCCAACACTACTAACTATATGTCCCAGCAATTTAATTTCTTTCTTAACAAATTCTGTTTTGTCAGATTTCAATTTCATTCCCCCTGTTTTAATTGCTTCGAACACCTTGTGTAACAACAGGCAGTGCTCTTCCCAAGTGGGAGTCGAAATTAATACATCGTCCACATAATTCTCCTTAACAAATGGCCACATACAACCTGGGACATTGCTCTAACAAATGCACAAACACTGATATTTAAACCAAAAGGCACTACCTTATACTCATAACATCTCCCCTCAAACAGGAAAGCTGTGTACTTTCAAGATTCTGTAGCCAACGGGAGATTCCAGTAACCACACGTTGCATCCATGGATGTGAAAAATTTTTCACCTTTAAATTTTTGTAATTATTCTGTTGTGGTTGGCAAGAGAGCCAACATGGTTTTACTAAAGGAGGCCGAAATGCACGTGTTTTAGCTCACGCAGGCTGGCGTGAGGTCTGGAACATGACAAGGAAATTAGAATTTAGAAAAATGGACGTAGCTGGTGGAATACTTAACTTTAATCCATTAATGATGAACGTTGGTCTTGACGGTACATGATTCACAATATCAATAGTAACTGATAATGGCGCCTTGCTAGGTCGTAGCAAATGACATAGCTAAAGGCTATGCTAAACTGTCGTCTCGGTAAATGAGAGCATATTTTGTCAGTGAACCATGGCGAGCAAAGTCGGCTGTACAACTGGGGCGAGTGCTAGGAAGTCTTTCTAGGCCTGCCGTGTGGCAACACTCGGTCTGCAATCACTGATAGTGGCGACACGCGGGTCCGACGTATACTACCGGACCGCGGCCGATTTAAAGGCTACCACCTAGCAAGTGTGGTGTCTGGCAGTGACACCACGAATTCTTCTATGTTTTCAGACATATCAGTTTCTGGCAAGATAATTTTATTTAACGATCTGGTGTCCAAAACAAGCCCAATGGAACCATCCTTCTTAGGTACTACAAACAATGGTTTATTATATACACTAATCACTTTTTCTATTATTCCCCATTCGAGTATATTCTGTTTCAAATCTCAGATGGCTTCCTTATGCACTTCTGGAAAGGCAAATGGTTTTCGGAACAAATGTGCATCCTCTTTCACAGTTAAATAGCACTCACAATTCCAAACTAAACCGGCTTGGTCTGAAAACACTTCACAATGGTTGTTCAAAATTCGTCTCAATCATCTCTTTGTATGTCAGTAAAATCCTTTAATTCTTCCAAATTTTCGTTGATCCTAATTCTGACATTTTCTATCTCAGAAGAATCTACTTCCTTTCTTTAGCCATATTCATTACAGCTCTTGATCACTCTGTGGTCCTACAGTATCTTACTGGAATATCACTTTGTTCATTATTTACACAATGTCTTTTACCAATGAAGGGAATAACTACCAGTTTTTCATGTACTCTAATAATTACATAATTTGTCCCAAAATTAACCCACCCTTCATATTTGTGTAAGAAATAGACGCCTACCAACGTTTCAACACTGAGTCCATTATAATCAAAAAATTTAATTGTATTTGTACTCCACTTATTATGATTGGTAACAATATTTCCTGTTTGACCACCTTCTTGCTTTTCCCAGTGGCCACCACAATTTTCAGCCCACTCATGGGCATTATCACTATTTGCTTACTTTTAGGGAGAGCATTCACAAAATTCTGGGACACTGCACAAACTTCAGAACCAGTATCTATTTTACCTTTTCTTTAAACACAGTGACTTCAGTGATAGGTTGTTCAACATATTCTCATCTAACTACAGACTCAGGTTCTTTTAACAAATCCTGCACTACTTCGCACCTGTAAAAACCTACCCCTTCTGTGGAAAGTACATTTAGCTTAAATGGATCCCCTTTTACTTCATTAGTAGTGGTGGCTTTTGCCATCCGGTCCACTACATACAAATCAAAACATCTCTCTGACTTCTCACCCCCCATATCATCTTTGTTTTGCAACCCTATCCAAGGTGTTGTCAGAATTATTTAAATCGTTTTCTTCTTCTTCCTCTTCCGACCCTTCTTCCTCCTCCAATATTACTCCCTTTAATCTATTCACTTCTTCTTCTTCTTCGCGGATGGATCACTTAGGACCACGCGTAATCAACATTTGTTGGCCTTCCTTTTCGCCCAGTATTCCTTCATAAACAACGAAAGGGCTAGCTTTTGTTGCGTAGACCATGTATGTCGGTTAGTTTTTCTCTCTTCTTCCTCAAAACCCCGTATGTTTGTGATTTTTCTGATTTCATTTCTATCATGTAGATTTGGGAGACCCTAATTCTCTCAGGTCTTTTTCCATCTGTTTGTACCAGTTCGGTCTTGCAGTTTTGTTCTTTAAAAATGTATGGATTTTGTACGTTAACCTGTTTGAGTCCATTCTTTCTAAGTGCCCCATGAATTGTATTCTTCTCATGCACATTGTGTCTGTTATTTTGGAGATATTTTTATATATTTCTGCATTGGGTTTTGGATAATGTACCCCATCTTTAGTTCTTGGTCCTAGGATTTTCCTCATTATCTTACGTTCTTTCACTTCTAATTCCTCTTTTAATGTTCTGTGTTGAAGGTTTAGTGTCTCAGATGTGTAGAGAGCTTCGGGTCTAATTACTGTTGTATAGTGTCGTATTTTGCAGTTCCACGAGAGACTCTTTTTGTTCTAAATGTTTTTTGTTAACTGAAACGCCGTCTCCATTTTCTGGACTCTTGATCTGACAGATTTCTTTTCATTACAATTTTCTGCAATCCATTCACCTAAATATTTAAATTCTTTTACTTGAGAGATGTAGTTATTACCAATTTTGAGATCAGAAGGTGCATCTTTGATGTCAGTCATAAATTTTGTTTTTTCAAATGAAATTTGTAATCCTATTTTAGCTGCCTGTTCTTGTAATAATTCTAGCTGTTTCTGTGCATCGGTAATGTCTTGTGCGATCAGTGCCATGTCATCAGCAAATGCTAAACAGTCTAATTCTATGCCCATATGTCTTGGTCCCAGTCTGTGTGCTGGTGCACCTGCTTTTTTCCATTCTCGTACAACTTTTTCAAGAGCACAATTGAAGAGCACTGGGGACGGTACATCCCCTTGTTGTACTCCTGTGTCTATTTCAAATTCTGTGCTCAATTCTCCCATAAATTTTACTTTGGATTTGGTCTCCGTGAGTGTTTCTTTTATGATGTTTGTTGTCTTTTGATCTAGTCCAAATTCTGCTAATACTTCAAAAAGGGATTCTCGGTCTATACTGTCATATGCTTTTTTAAAGTCGACAAATGTGATGACATAACTTTTGTTTGAAGTACTGTGTAAATATTTCATTGAGTTTTTCAAGTTAAGGATTTGTTCTACGCATGATCGACCTTTTCTGAACCCACCTTGGTATTCGCCTAGTTTTGAATCCAGCTGAGGTTCTGCGCAGTTTAGTAGGGCTTTAGACAGAATTTTGTATGTTATTGACAATAAAGAGATTCCACGATAGTTGTTGGAGGCTGTTTTACTTCCTTTTTTGTACAGAGGATGTATGATTGCAGTCTTCCAATCTGTGGGGATTTTTTCAGTTTTCCAGATTTCATGTATAATTTCTTTGAGTTTTGCAATAAGATTTTCTCATGCATTTTTCCATAATTCTGCGATGATTTGGTCTTCTCCTGATGCTTTGTTATTTTTCAGTGACTGAATTATATCCTTAATCTCTTGTAAACTTGGTGGCTTTGAGTCTGGGTTTCGTTGTGTACGATGGAACTCAAATTTTTCTGCAGGCTTTTCACAACTCAGTAATTTAGAAAAGTATTTTGCAAGAATTTCAAAGTTTTCGGTGTTGGTATGAGCAATTTCCCCATGGTCATTTTTGAACTGGAGTGATGGAGGAGAGTACTTTGTTAATTTTTGTTTGAATACTCTGTAGAAATTTCGGGAATTGTTTTTCTTGAAATCATTCTCTATGTCTTGCAATTTTTTGTCTTTGTGTTGTTTACGGACTGTTCGTATTGCTTTTGTGACTGTTTTCCTGGTATCTTTGAGGTCTTCCAGGGTCTTTTGATTTTTGTTGCACAACCAATTTTGCCACGCCTGTTGTCTGATATATATCAGTTGGTCACACTCATCTGTCCACCAGGGGTGTTTACGTGTTCTTGTTTGCGGTGCTACAGTCTCAGCTGCATTTAAAGGTCCTCCTTGCAGTTGTTGCCAATTTTGTGGTTTTAGATTTTGCATTTCTTTTGTAAATTGTTCATTGCCATTTATCTTTTGTACATCATATTTACGGTGTGGAGATTTCTTAGTGAATTTTCTTTGTTCTGGAATGACATCTAGGGAGAATTTTGTTGGGTAATGGTCGGAATCTAGGTCTAGTCCATTAAGGACTTTAAGTTTCATGGTTTCTACTGTATTTACGCGGGAGATCATTACATGATCCAACTGGTATTCACCCAGTAATGGATTAGTTGAGATCCAAGTTTTCGTTTTCGAGGCTCTTTTCTTGAAAAATGTTGATTTGAAAAATAGGTCATGGTTTTTGCAGATTTCAATGAGCCGCATGCCATTCCGGTTGGTCTGTGTATGCCCTGACCATTTACCTACCCAATATCGATATTTCATTTCTTTACCGATTTGTGCATTGAAATCGCCCATAAGGATTTTGACATGGTTATTTGGGATTTTTTGGAGAATATTATCCAATTGGTCCTAGAATTATTCTACTTCTTCTATTTTGTTTTTGTTAGTGATGTTAGTTGGTGCATGTCCATTGATTAGCGTGTATATCTTATTAGCTGATTTTATTGTCATCGTGGAGAGCCGACCCGAGTAAGATTTGAAAGTTGCGACTGAATCAAGTATTGATGTATCTACTATAAATCCAGTTCCAAATTGTGGACAATTTGCCATGGCTCGTTTTCCAGGTTTTCCTTTGTATATCCTGTATCCTTCCGAATCAAGAGGATTTTCATCTGTATATCGTGATTCCTGAAATGCAATAATTTTGATTTTACGTTCCCTGGATTTGTCCAGGATGTTTTTTAGTTTTCCCATTTTTAAGAGAGAATTTACATTAAATGTCATTAGCCAAATTCTAGATTTTGGTTTGATTTTGTTATTACGGGGTTTTGAGGTACTCCAATTTACCTCCATGCACACTTCTGTGGTCTCCCCAGAATCCGAATAGACCACTTGCGGTTTTTCAACTGTGGGATTTGACCCACTGGGGTCCCAAGCCCGGTTGAAAAAGGAGGAGGGGGAGGAGTAACACCTCATAAAAAAATCCTTGGTTCACCTGGCCCGGGTGATAGTACCTCGTGAGGGCCCCTTGCCAGGGACATGGTGAAGACCTCAACGGCAGTGAAGGCGGAGATGAAGATCATCGGTACGGCGGAACTGGCGGAAGAGGCAACCTTGCTTTTTGGGATACTATAAAAGCTATCGTCCAAGGTTATTTGGACAAAGGGCACGACGGTTCCACGGGTTAGTGGCGGTAACCCTACAGCGTCTGTTCCACATGTTAGTGGCGGCTGATCTATAAAACTCAGAAGTGGAACTCTGAGCTTAACCAGACTGAAATCTCAATTTCAGTCACAAACCCAGTCCAATTAAATCAACATGGATACAGCACCTTCAAATCTATCCACTATTTTTTCCACTATATTATTTTCTTCCTTATGCACTTCTGATGCTATTTCACCAGTTATGCACCAACCCAATATCACAATAATACTTTCTGGGGAAGGTAATCTGTAGAAAGATTCAGCTGCTCAAAATGATGTTTGTAAATATGTAGTTTCTTTCATTTTCAGAAAAAAGAAAAGAAATCAAAGAGTGTCAACCTTGTTCCATTGTTGTTACAGAAGTGACTGTTCTTCTGTTACCCTAACAAATGCTGTGAGGAGCTGTTCATGTGATATCCCACAAATATTCATCTTATGTGATTAATAATGGCACAGGCATGCACACTCGGGTTTATTAGTATGCTTTCACACTACAATCTTTAGTGTGTGTCACAATGTCCACTTACAGTGGTTCACAGCATTCTTTTGCTCACATTGCTTTTTGTTTTTACTTTTGTTTGGATGAGTATCATTGGAGAAGATCCAAATGAGTGATTGCCTTCTCTCTGGTTCAGTCGCATTTAAGACTTAACATACTGATAAGAGAATGACACTTAGAAATTCAAAAGAAAATAAATATGATGATTATTTCTGTTATAGACTGTTGAAGATGCCTTAAGCACTTATCTTTCCTTTTTCCTGGCCTTATCCCCTGTCTTCATGAAGTCAGCAAGTTATTTATTCGATTTTGGAATGTTAGTGGTAGAGCATGGCAGATGACCATCTGTCACCACCCATTGTAACTTATGTAGGCCTACCACATCTGTCAGCATTTAGTGTTATGCGAAAGTGAAAATTTTTTCTAAATGTTTGCAAATTGTGTAACTGAGGTGAGCCATGGGTACCAGCCCAGTATTCACCAGTCAGATGTGGGGAAACTACTCCAGGCTGGCAGGCGCACTTGTTGTTATTGTTAATGCTCAGGGTGTATTCGATCTGGAGCTGGTGCTTCTTCCCACCTCTTGACAGCATCACACTAGTGTGTACGGCTGTCTCTGTACATATGTTTGAAGCAGTTTTACAAAATAGTTTGTTAGTAAAAAATTAAAATTCAGTTGTAAAAGATGAGTAATAGTTATTCATATCTACAAGATGAAACAATGTCCTTGCATTCTTGGGATAGTTGCTGCTCCAATACCAATGCTGAATAAGACCGTATTGCCACTGAAGTGTGGGTATGATTGTGCAGTCTGGAAAATATCAGTTATCGACACCTAATATTAGTCGTGGCAAAAGTTCCTGGAAAGGGACTAAACCTTGTTGTCTGCCAATGATTGGTGGATATGGATATGCAGAACAGTTAAAAACTAGACTGGCTTCCCAAATGATGCTCACTATAGGCCTAGTTGTAAGGGTGTCCTTTTCAGTCATTCTTAATCTATTTAAACAATCATTCTTCCAGCACTCCACAAGGGACTGGAAAGAATGAAACCCTAACATGGGTTACCATGCTAAGTACGCTCTTGCACACACCTTATGGTTTGCACGGTACACATGTAAGACTGGAAAGAGATGATTCTTGTTGACTATGTAAACTGAATCTTGAAATGAACTTCTACTGTGTCTGAATTTCTTGATATAGTGAAGGGGGTTGCTAAAAAATAGAAGAAGAATTTTCTGCCATCCATAGCTGCACTTGACACCCAAATCAATTGTAAATGTGTAAAATATTGTTGTTTGGAGTTGCTCCTATTTGAACTTCAGAGGTTGCAGCTACAGAATACTGTGTAAAACATCGTAGATATTTCTCCCACTTGTGATAGAAAATGGCTTTTTATAAAAACTTACAATGTTATGATGGCTTATAGTCATATCTTTTTTGGAAATGTTCCGTAATTACTTTACAAACAAAATATGTCTCCATATATTATTATTGTACAATATTTGTAATGGAAAAGTCATGTTTCATTTTTGTTTATTGCAGTATTGAAACTGAGTATCTTAAGTTATTAGTTTGGTGTCCCCTCTTTGTTTGTGTAGTACTGATAATACACGTTACGGTATTCTATTGTAAGTGTGGAAGTATGATCAATTGACAATTCTGAAACCTGTATGTCATGTTCTAGGTTGTGTTTCGTTCATCCACAAGTATGGTATATCTGTTTATCCAGATGAGCTCAGAAATGTGGGACTTTGACATACATGGTGATCTGTACTTTGAGAAAGCTGTTAATGGTTTTCTTGCTGATCTCTTTCAGAAGTGGAAGGTTGGTATTTTTTCTGGTGTTTGTTGCTTCTCCTTTATTTTACATGGTTGTCTGATAAAAGTAATTTTGTTTTGCAGAAGAACGGGAGCAATCATGAAGTTACAATTGTGCTCTTTTCACGTACATTTTACAGAGCTAATAGTCTTGAAGAGTTCCCGTCATATATGAATGAATGTTTGCAGCAGGATTATAAGGGGAGATTTTATGAAGACTTCTACAGGTTTGCCTTTTAATTTTATATGTAAAAAGTACCTATGTGTATTTAATCCCGTAAATCCTTTTTGATTACACAAAATACACTGATAAGACAAAACATTATAACATTATAATAATCTCTGGAATGCTGTACAGCAACGATTCTGTATTGTGGGGTTTAGACAAGTCTGTGGTAGGTTTCCGGTGGTATGTGGCACCAGGTGTCTCTACACAGGTGATACAATTCCCTTAAATTACAAGCTGGTGATTTGTGGGCATGAAGCTGGTGGCCAGTAGTGTCTCAGATGTGTTCTGTCGGATCCAGATCAGGTGAATTACAGTGCCCAGACATCAGTGTGACTTCACTGTCATTCTCCTCAAACCACTGTAGCACAATTCTGATTCTGTGACATGGTCAGTTATCATGCTGGAAGTTGCCATCACTGTTGGGGAAGACCTCACGAATGAAAGGTTGAAAGTGATCCACGACGAAGTTCACTTTTGTCCACAACTGTCATAGTGCCTTTGATTATCAACTTAGGTCTCAAAGACACCCCGGGAAATGTTCCCATACAATAATATTGCTCTCACTGGCGTATGTCTGTGATGCAGTGCATGTTTTGAGGCAGCTGTTTGCTTGGTTGATGACCTGGCATATCAAGAAACATGATTCATCTGACCGTGTGATATGTTTCCACCAATCCACAATCCAATCTCTGATGATGGTGTGCCCACTGCAATTGTAATTGATGATGTTGTTGTGGCAGTGTTAGAAAATGGAACCTTTATTCCATATCATTACATAATTGACAAGTTCAGTTTTGGATTTGGAAATGTTTGTGGTAGAGGGTGATTGGATGCCCTTCCTGTCACCTCCTCCCCTCACCCCCTTCAACCCTTTGTGGATGAAATTTATGCATCCCGACTTTCAGTGTCTACTATTATCCCACATTAAAGTGTGTTACATTTTCTGAATTGTGCAACTGAGGCGGAATATGGGTGCCAATTTGACACTCACCTAGTTGGATGTGGCAAACTGGCTAAAATGCACATCCAAGGTGGCCAGTGCACCGGGACGCATCATTAATCTGCTGGGGTTGGTGCTCCCCACCAAGTCACAGAAGACGCATACTAATGTAAATGGTTATTCAGGCAGGTTCAACAATCAGTAAGATGAAATTTATTGAATCAGTGACTTACTAGTACACATCTCCCCTGGTAACTTCAGTGAGATGAAGTTGTTCGTCACTCGATTACTAATAGGACATAATCTGGTGATTTTTAATTGTGTGCTTTGGAAAGAGGGGCCTTCCTTATGTACAGTGGCAACACATGCAAAATTATATGAATGTGCTACAATGTGGTGCCCTTGAGCCTTTTGAGTTACAAGGGTTAGTAATATAATTATCACTGGTGGTTTAATATTCTGAGGAATCAAATAAAATGGGAAAAAGGTTGGCGACAGCGGAAATGAAACGTGGGTTGGTGAATTGGCAATCTGTTGTTTAGATTACCCGGACACGCTGCTGTCACGGCAGCGGCACCTTGTAAATTCCACTTACGGTACGCTTGCTCAGTATGCTACATCCAGTTTCAAAGAAAAATACCGATCTGGTGCCATGAGCACTGCTGGAAGAGCTGACTTCACATTAGAGCATGCACAGTAGTAAACATACAACTGGGCTGCTTCTCTCAGTTGATCATAGTGGGGCTGACTATCATTTCAGCACTTAACACTGGTTTCTAGTTACCATGGAGAGAGAATGCTACAATACATGCTTTTGTCCTTTTTATTTGTGTACCAGTATGCATTTGAAGAGGAATGGTGTAATTTTAGTGCAATTTCCAGATCTCATTTGAAGAGAAACAGCATAATTTTGGTGCAATTTCTGTCTCAAATTTGAAGTGAAATGGTGTAATTTTAGTGCAATATTTAAGGTGTGCTGTAGTTCATGATAACCAATCACTACTGATTATGTAGTGTTTGTGGACCATGGATATCAGTAAGCCTTATTTTTAACATTTCTTACAATTTATATAGAGACAGGGCAGAAGGTTGTTTATCTGCAGATAGGCCCTCTGCTTTTTCATATGAGGATTGTTAAGACTTGGGAAATATCTATCACATTTCTAAGGAATTAGGGAATGCTATTTTTGTGGATTTTCAAGTCGGTTTCAATTTTCTGTTGAACGGCTAACTACTCATTGTCTGCTGTGTTTCCCTTTTACTAATAAGCATCTTCTGTGGTCATTCTAGAAATATGGATCATAATATGGTAGTACATTTTTGTTTTTTATGGATTACAGTTGTTTGCAGTTCTACAAACCACTGCTTTTTCCTCCATTGCTAGCTGAGGTTGAAGTCGAAAGAAATTTGGTTGTACATTCACTCTTGGCTGTTTTTTGCCTTATTCGAAACTACATTTTTATGTTGTATTGCAAACATATTATGTACATCCTAACAGGCATTCCCAAGTGGCCTCCACATGAAGTTTAGAATAATACAGCTCAGCGTTCATAAAACTGTGTAACATATAAAGTTTAACAATAGCTGTGGATCATATAATATTATAGCTAAATATATTAACATACAGGTTAAAAACAGTTCTGCAAGTGTGCAGAAAATGAGGCAAATAGTTCAAAAAATTTGGCTAAATGCAAAAATAAAGTCTTTTTATGCCAGAAACCAAGTGGGGAGCTATACAAAGTACACCTTAATTTTATAAAAGTTGTGAATAATAACACCAGTTTCTGCTGTTACCTAGGTTGGATGTCATACATGTACAGTCATAGAAAAAAAGGAAGAAACCCCCCAAAGAAAGATTGCAATTTTAAAAGGTAAACCAACACTGAACACAATCACAAATTACATCCAGTGAAATAAAAAACATCAGTTCTGTCCAAGACACTGTGTTGCATACAGAAGAAATGAAACTGCTTGGAAAAGGTCTGACATACAATGTCGGTACATGAATACTTGAAAAATACATAGGAAACCTCTTAGTTGAGTCAGAAAACATTCTCATATAGGAAACATAAACAAAACAAGTCAGGTAAATGCTGGTCTGACAAGAGACCTGGTAAAGCTATTACGTTGAAAATATAATAATAACTTAGAAGAAAGGAAACACAGGAAACTAAAACAGTACAGACACCATAACATTTAAGAAACTACAGCAACCTAACACTACCATATATATCAGATAAAGGAAACACAGTGATCCTCATGGATAAAGAGTAATACATCAATTAGACACAAGAGTTCATCACAAAAAAACACAGAAAGAAATTGAACATACACTGGAAGACAATGAAAAAAGAAAACTTTTACAGACAAATCACAGTGCACCTTCGTTCCAATGCCAACCAAAGTTTCATAAGAAACAGATCCCAGTCAGAGCTGTTGTGAATTACGGAAATGCTCCGACATACCCACATTCAAGACACATGTTGAAAATCTTATCACGAAACTACAGAGGATAGAACTATAAAAAACACTACACAATTGATTCAACAGTAATGTAAGAAAAGACAAACAATTTCAAATATCAGCTATTGAATTAACAGGGCTTGATATCACCAAGAAATTAATCATTTTGTGTGTGTATAGATCTCCCAGTGGTAGCGTGGACACTTTTTTCAATAAGTTAACAGAAGTTCTAGGTAAAATCCCAAGTACAAAGTTCAACATAATTCTGTGTGAGGACATTAACATCAACACTAACATCATATATGAATCCAGCAGCACCTTCATAAACATCCTTCAAAGTTTTGTCATGTCCCTATTGGTCAATAGTGCAGCAAGGGTTACCACGACGACTTCATCAGTAATTGACAATGTGGCCACAAATATGGACAGGGAAAAATGTGATGTAGCTGTAAAAGATCTCTGACTATCAGACCATCTCTGTCAAATAACAACAGTAAAGTCAGGCATCGAATCATTCCCTAAACTACAAGCCTACAAACGACATCTATCAGAAATCAAAATAAAGATTTTTCAAAAGAACTAGAAAAACAAAGCTGGGATGAAGTGTATAAGGAAACCAATGTGAATATGAAATTCTCTAAATTCTCCACATTGTTTATATTGAACTTTGAAAAGGCATTTCCAAAAGTACGCACATCTGTATCAACATCTCACAAAAACAGATGGATAATAGCAGGTATTAAGAAGTCCTCCCAAACACTTAAACACCTCAGTTCCGTGAAAAAGATTCGCAATGATTCAGAATTCTTAAATTACTATCATAGATACAAAAAGAGCTATAGAAAGGTGCTGATTGCTGCAAAAAAGTCATTTAATGACAAAATAATATATAATACAGAGAATAAAAGCAAAGTAGTTTGGGATGTTATAAAAAAGGAAACGGGGAGAGGCAAACAAAAGCAGAATAACATACTGCTAAGGGAAGGGGATAAAGTAATAAATGATCCGCACCACTTAGCAAACTATGTAAATGAGCATTTTTCAAGTATTGCAGAGAAGTTACAGCAAAAATTCCCCCAAACAAATATAACGCCTGTAAATAACGTTGCACTAAAGACAATGATGTTACTTCCAACCACAGAGAAAGAAGTCAGTAAAACAATTAAAAAACTAAAAAATAAGTCAGTAGGCTTAGATGAAGTACCAGTGTGTGTACTGAAACAATGCATAGGGATTATACAAGGCCCCTTAACAAATATAATAAATGAATCCTTCACATCAGGGACATTTCCAGAGCAGTTAAAACAGGCAAGAGTTGTACCTTTGCTTAAGAAAGGTAATGCAGAAGACAGAGAAAATTACCAGCCCATTTCCCTGCTGACAGCATTCTCAAAAATAATAGAAGCAATTATGAAAGACAGATCAATGAATTACCTGAATAAATACAATCTTTTAAGCAAATCACAGTTTGGTTTCCAAAGTGTCAAAAATACAGTGTCAGCCATAGTAGAATTCACAAAAGTTGTACTTGAAGCTCTTGATGAAGATGAGTGTGTCACAGGCATATTTTTGGATCTTTCAAAGGTGTTTGATACAGTCGATCACACAATTCTATTAAATAAATTAGAAACATTAGGAATAAGAGGGGTTGCTAATGACTGGTTTCGATCATACCTAACAGATAGAGTACAAAGAGTAGAGATGACACATACTTCAAATAAATCTAAACATTTAGTAAAACACTTATCAGAACCAAAATACATTAATATAGGGGTTCCACATAGCATATTAGGACCAATACTATTCCTGATATACATCAGTGACTTTCCCAGTAGTGTTACTCAGGTGAAAAAATCCTCTTCGCTGATGACAGCAATATTATAGTCACTAAGAAAACAAGAGAACTCCTTGCCGAGAAAGCAAATGAAACTCTCAAGGAAGTTTATGATTGGTCAACAAGTAATAAAGTGACATTGGACATAAAGAAAACTAATGCCATGAATTTCAGTTTGAAGAGGAAAAATGACAATTTTGAATTAAATGTAGATGGCACCTCTATAGACTGTGTAACAAATGCAAAGTTTCTAGGAATGAATATTGATTCTCAATTGAAGTGGTGTGAACACTCAAAGGTACTTGCAAACAAAATGTCATCAGCGTGTTATGCCCTTAGAATCCTGTCATCAGTGTGTAACATGCAGTGTCTTTTAGTTACATATTATTCATATGTACACTCAATTCTTAGCTATGGCATTCTTTTTTGGGGAGCAAATGCACAAAACATGAACACAATTTTCAAACTCCAGAAAAGGGCCATAAGAATAATAACCAAAAATACTAGTCGAGCTCATTGTAAAGATCTGTTCAAAATACTGGGTATTTTAACTGCCCAATGTGAATACATTTACCAGTCAGTTGTACACATCAAAAATAACATGGGTAATTAATGCACAAACAGCTCTTTCCATGACCATGCAACAAGAGATAGAATCAACATACATTTACCAAGAAAAAATAAACATAAAACTCAAAACAGCATTTTCTACCAAGGAATAAAACTGTACAATAAATTACCAAAAGAGATCAAAGAAATTGCAAAAATACTCTTATTTAAAAAGGCAGCTAAAAAGTATCTGTTATGCAATACATTTTATAGATTGAAGGATTACTTAGCTAAAACACAGCAGGGGTTTGATAAAAAATGTTATACAAATAAATAATAATAATAATAATGATTATAAAATAACCAACATTCCACATAACACCTTCACTTATGTTTTTTTCCTTCTTTTTTCCTTTCTATAAATGCTTACCCCCAAGCTTTGCATAGCACAATACTAACAACTCTTCCTCTTTCTGAGCTCAACATCTCACTCATTATAGAGGGATGAAGACTCAGTTTTTCAGGATAGCAAATGGGAATTTGTGGCACAGAAAATGGCCCAGAGATCACCTGAGTGTGTTATGAGTGAACAGTGTGACATTACATTATTTAATAAGTTATTTGTAAAAAAAAAAAAGTACTGTATACCAGGAGTAAATCTAATGATTGTCTCTAACTAGAAGTCTGTAAATATATGTGTACACAAATCAGCTTATTTTGAATTGATCTAAATTTGTAAATACTTTGAGATGTCCTATATCCTTGTAAAAAGAGATCTACAGATGAATAAAGCTACTACTACTACTACTACTACTACTACGTAAAAGATGTGCAGGTTCCAGCCACAGCCACTCTCCTCTCATTGGATGTGGAGAACATGCAATATACCAATAACCAAAACAGTAAACATCATAGAACAAAATCATAAGAGACACACTACACTTCCACATGAGTACAGCAAAGAAACAGTCAAGCTACTAGAGGTAATAACAGACTAGAACTATTTCCATTCTAATAATGTATTCTGTTTACAAAGTGAAGTATTACCTATAGGATCCGTAGAGCCTAGAACCATAGCAAACATATTCATGGACCATGTAGAACAGGTCATATTTAACACAATAGCATCAGATAAGTATAACTTCTTAAACTGGACTAAATGTATAGGTGACTTCTTGTGCTGATAGAAGAGTCAAGTAGTAAAATTGACCAGTCACATACAGACATAAATTCAATTCACGATAAGATAAATTTTACAATAAGAAAAGAGCAAAATAGTTATATTTCTTAGAGGTCACCTTAAAGATTCAGAACAACCAACTGAAACATTTTGCCGTTTCGGAATTTGCTGAAGTGTGAAAGAAACTGTCGTTGTCCATTAGAACAGCTGATATTCTGAATAGTTCATCAGACAAGGGGGTAAATTCATTGAAGTATGAATATGTACACTCTTTTTTTTCTTCTTTGCTGCAACAACTGATTCTCATGGATAATCTGAAATTCTTCCAATCTGCAGACTTTACACATGATGTGTATAATAATCAAGTTTACAATTACACTGTTTTAAATAATACAGTTTGTTATCACATTTTTAGGACCAGCAAACATAGATTCTATCTCAAAGTTTAATGGAAGACTGACTAGCTAGCTACAAAAATTCGCCAGTGTTATATTAAATATTACACTGGGTTAATTGTTGTAAACAGACTATAGTGAATTACAGTTAAAAGCTTAAAGTATTCTGGCCTGTGCTGCTGGAGTTAGTGGTCATGTGAATGTGAAGTGTGCTTGTTTGTGTGAATGAATGGTGTCTGTTTCGCTTTTTCCAATGAAGACTGTGGCCGAAAGCCTTTTAATTGTGTCTGTTTGCATGTTATCTTTATGGTAAGTAGCAGTCTATCTTTTCCTCCATTGTAATTAAAAGTTTTAGAGTGAGCTGACAATTGGGATGGCAAAATACAGGTAAACATTTGTAAATACAAAGGTCACAGTAATTTTTATGTTTTCGTAGTTAAATATGAGGTGTCCAATATAACAACAATTTAGTTACTTCTTTCTTTACTTACAGCCAACCTAATTAATAAAAAGTGTTCCTACCATATATTGGGAGATGAAATGAAATATAGAATTTTGTGATATAGGCAAAACTTATGTATCTGGCTTGGTTATTAGAAAGTTAGATTCATTTACATTTCCTAATAATGCCCTCACCATAAACTGTACATTTTCAACATGTTAACTTGTTTCTGTAGCTTTGAACGCACAAAAGCTTTAAGAACATCATATAGAAATACATTTGTGTTAATATTACATTAAAATATGATGGTAGTAATGTTTGATAAATTACATTGCAATGTTTGTGATTACATTTTTGCGAACTACAGAAGTGCCAGGTAATCTTATTCATTCCTACTAAAATAAGCAGTAAATTTCAGTGTGTAGAACCTTAGTACATAGTTATTGTCTCCACAATATTACCCTAAGGTGATTTTTGCTTGCGTTTGACAGTATTTAGTAAATGAATATTCTATATGTGACGTCAGATGTGGCTGAAATCAGCTGTTAGGCTTCACAACACACATTTGATATATATCAAAAACTGACAACAACAGATACAATAATACACCAGGCGTCATATCATCCAAATCCTCACATACAAGACACAAAAACAGGAAGAACACAGTGGAAAAGAAAACAAAATATGATATCAGTGCCATACAAGCACAAATACACACACAGAATATCCAATATTTTCATAAACAAGGCATAAAAAAAACCCAAAAATCAACAGTTCAATTAAAAATACTTTCAAAAGCAATAGAAAAAAAGGGTCTATATCAGAAATGAGGAATATACCAACTAAGATTTGATACATGTGATTGAAGATATATAGGTCAGACCAGGAGAACATTAGACGCATGATACAAATAGTATTGAAGTATAGGAAAATCATTCAACATTTGCAGAACATTTACACAAACATCCACGTAAAATTACCACCAGAGTTACAGATGTAGACATCATAAAGATAAACAAAGAAACCCATTCTCACCCTACAAGAAAACTACCACATTCAGAAAACAGTTACAGAAAACAACTCATAAATGATCAGCCCAACCTAGAAAACCACTCACTTTTTAATCTAATCGAGCACTTAATCTGAAAAACCACACACTTTTTAATTTAATCGACCACGTAATATAACATTAAATATAGGCATGACTACATGTAAGACATTTCTAGGGGCAGTTATGGACTCTGACCACAATTTATTGGTAATGAACTGTAGATTAAAACTGAAGGTAAGAAATTAAGGATATGGAACCTGGATAAGTCGAAAGAACCAGAGGTTGGTGACACTTTTAGAGGAAGCATTAGACTGTGATTGACAAGAACAGGGGAAAGGAATATGGTAGAGGAGGAGTGGGTAGCCTTGATATATGAAATTGTGAAGGCAGCAGAGGAAGGAAAAGACAAGGCATAGTAAAAATCAGAGGAGAACATATAAAGCAAATAGACCAGACAAAGGGAATACAAATGTCTAAAAAATGAGATTGATGCGAAGTGCAAAATGGCCAAGCAGGAATGGCTAGAGGACAGATTTAAGTGTTTGGAAGCATATATCAGTAGGGAAAAGAAAGATACTGCCTTCAGGGAGATTAAACATGGCTTTGGAGAAAAGAGGAGCAGCTATATGAATATCAAGAGCCCAGTTGGAAAACCGGTACTAAGCAAAATGTACTTGAGGGCAATTTTATTAGAAATGGTAAAGGATATAGATGAAGATTAGATGAGATGAGAGATGTTATTCTGTGAGAGGATTTTGACAGGGCACTGAAAGAATTTAAGTCAAAGCAAGGCCATGGGAGTAGATGACTTCCCATCAGAACTATTGATTGTCTTGGGAGAACCAGCCATGACAAAAAGTTTCCAATCTGTTGTGTAAGATGTATGAGACAGGTGGTGAATATGACCAAACTATCAGTTGAATTAAGTCATGATATACAAAATACTAACATGAATTCTTTACAGAAGATTGGGAAAACTGGCAGAAGCCGACCTTGGGGAAGATCAGTTTGGATTTTTGAGGAATGTAAGAACACACAAGGTAATCAAGTCTCTACAATTCCTCTTAGAAGATAGACTTAGAGTAAGCTTGTGACAATGTTGACTGGAATACTCTCTTTGAATTCTGAAGGTATCAGGGATAAATTACAGGGAGCACAAAGCTATTTACAAACCAGATGACAGTTACGAGTCAAGAGGTATGAAAAGGAAGCACTGATTGAGAAGGGAATGAGACAGGGTTGTAGTCTATCCCTGATGTTCAATCTGGGGGGAAAAAAAGAGTAGGACTCAGTCCAGGAAGAAGAAATAAAAACTTAGATATTTGCTGAGGACATTGTAATTCAGCAAAGGACTTGGAAGAGCAATTGAATGGGTTGGACAGTGCCTTGAAAGGAGGATATAAGATGAATATCACCAAAGCAAAACAAGGATAATGGAATGCAGTCAGATTAAAACAGGTGATACTGAGGGAATTATGTTCGAAAATGAGACACCAAAAGTAGTAGATGAGTTTTACTCTTTGGGGAGCAAAATAATGGATGATGGCTGAAGTAGAGAGGATATAATGTGGAGACTGGCAACGATAAGAAAAGTGTTTGTGAAGAGGAGAAATTTGTCAACATCTCATATGAATTTAAGTGCAAGAAGTCTTTTCTGAAAGTATTTGTGTGAGGTATAACCATGTATGGAAGTGAAACATGGATGATAAAAGGTTTAGACTAGAAGAGAATAGAAGCTTTTGAAATATGTTGTTACAGAAGAATGCTGAGGATTAGATGGGTAGATCACATACCTAATGAGGAGCTACTGAATAGAATTGGGGAGGAAAGATATTGCTGACAAAACCTAACTAGGAGATGGGATTGGTTGACGGGACACCTCCTGAGACATCAAGGGATTTACAATTTAGTACTGGAGGGAAATGGGGGGGGGGAGGGGGTTAAAAATCATAGAGAGGGACCAAGAGGTGAATACAGTAAACAGATTCAGAAGGATGTAGGTTGCAGTAATTATTTTGAAATTAAGAAGCTTGTACAGGATAAAGTAGCATGGAGAGCTACATCAAACCAGTCTTTGGACTGAAGATCACAACAACCACCACAGTTAGCACAGCCCTACATGTGTCACCCACCTGGATAGCTGTGCATGGTAATGCGCTGTCTCCCAGGATTGGGAGGTGTGCAGGTCTCAGTTTGAATCTACACAGTGGGTTAACAATGAAGGACAATATGCTAGCCAGCCCGAAAGGCGTTATTAGGTGGTTTTCCACAACCCAGTAGGTGAGTACTGGGCTGGTACCCACATCTTCCCCAGATCTAAGGAGCAGTCATATGAAAATGAGACAGGGAAAAAAATAAGTAAATTGTTTATTATTTCAAAAGTAATTACCATAACTGTTAATATATTTATCCCATTCCATTGTGAGACAAGGTGGTATAATTTTTTCATGGAAATGTGTTTATTGTTGCGTACAGAACCACGATTGCACCCGGGTGTGTCCCTCTTCATCCAAAAAGCAACTGATCGCCACAAATGTCTTTCTTCAGGGTTCCAAAAATATAGAAATCTCATGGGGAGAGATTGCACTGTACGAAGGACATGGGATACACTGATTCTGTGCTGGGAGGTGAATAGAAGACTGGTGTGCTTATGTGTTAAGTCTCCTTAAACCCATAACCAGCAACAACATCCACCTACATGCTACATGTCACCCAACCCATTCACTACCAACCCCCCCCCCCCCCCCCCCCCCCCCCCCCTCCTCAAAAAGAACCACATCTCACTTTAGCATACATACGCACACACACACACACATATGCGTGAATATGGTATACATTTTCTATCCATACATATATAAAAATAGGTGTATGTATGATGATCCTCATCTCCTCCTAAATTACTAGACTGATTTCAACCAAACTTGATACAGATATCACTTACTGCTCGCTGGAAAGAATCCTTGTGGGGATAAGTACCACCTATCTATCAAAGGGGTGGTGGTGAAAAGCAAGGTAATCCGTGATGTACAAATGCTCATACTTTATTCATCCAGTATTTGAGAATGAGAGCACTTAGTAACTGTCAACAAGCTTAACACACAATTTCAAACCATTATGAAACTTTTTCTACTTGACAATCACCACAAAATGATAAACGGAAAAAAACTTTGTAGGTTAGTACATTTTCGATAATGATGCAGTAAAACTGCCACATGAAGCATGACATTTCAATTTGTTACTTCTGTACTACTAACTGTACATTTCACAGACACTAGCCATATGTACCGCAGGATATACCTGCAAAACCATATCATTGAAGACACACCATGCAGGAGATACAACATAATAAACATTTAGATATGTGAAAATGAAAATGCAGGGTGAAAATTGCTAGAGATACAAATCAAATATCTGTACAAGTAAGTTTGAAATTTGTTAAATATTTGTGAAATATATTTGACATGTTTGTACATGGGCAGAAAGCTCACCCTAAATCCCTGGAAAGATTCCAAACAAACTTGCTACACGTATTAGTTATGATCTGGAAAGAGATACTGGGGTGTAAGAACTGGCAGCCTCCTATTGAGGTTGGGATAATAACATGGAGAGAGAAGGGGGAAGGAGGAGACCGAATGTGATTTACTGCTGCTTCCCACTAGTGAAGTGACACATCCAGAATAAGGGGACAGATTGAGCACCATGCCCAGTTTACTCCTAATATCCCACCCCCATTGTGGCCAGTGCTATCCATCACTGTTGACACCATTACTATATTATATGCGGCATGGTCACCAACACAAAGCAAGGTGATTGTAATATTTTAATGTGTTTGCCTGCATGACCATCTGCCAAAGCAGGTGTTGCAATCATTATTGTCAGGTTTTTCCATCTTATGCTTATTGCAATTAATTAAAGAGTGTTCTACACCAGAAGCATTTCACTTTTATTTACAGAGAATCTTCTGTGGCTATTCTGGAAATATGGATACATAATGAAGTTGAATTTTTTTTTATAGACCGAAAACAGTATTTCTGAATAAAGTGTCATGCAATTTACTAGTGGTGCTTCTGCCTCTTGTTTACATATTCCACGAACCACTGTTTTTTTTCTTCATTCTTAGTGGTGGCTGGTTTCTGCCTCTTGTTTACATATTCCATAAACCAATGTTTTTTCAAAAATGGCTCTGAGCACTATGGGACTTAACTACTGTGGTCATCAGTCCCCTAGAACTTAGAACTACTTAAACCTAACTAACCTAAGGACATCACACACATCCATGCCCGAGGCAGGATTCGAACCTGCGACCGTAGCAGTTGCGCGATTCCGGACTGCGCGCCTAGAACCGCTAGACCACCGCGGCCGGCCAATGTTTTTTGCTTCATTCTTAGTGGTGGCTGAGATCGAAAGAAATTCGGCTGTACATGCAGTCTAAGCAGCTTTTCGCCTATTTTGAAATCGCTTTTTCTCATGCTGCATTGGCATTATTTCCACTTCATATCACTTCATAGAATTTCTCAATTGTGAGAAAAAATTTGGCAGAAGAATAATTATGATTTTTATTTAGGTTACTAAATGCCCTGTAATTTAATTAACAGTTAACAAGGATTAATATCAGATTCCTGCTGACTATTCCAATTCCTACTCTCCCCATTCATCTGCTTCCCAATATATTTATTCTTTAATGAAATTTGTCTTTTTCAAACCAACGGTTCAGTTCATGGAATCAGTACTAGAAATAAGAATAACTTTCACAAAAATTTAAAGACATTTACTTCAGTTCATAAACATATTCACTATTCAGTAACATGCCGGCAGCCATACCAAGTTTTACAGATTCTAAACTTCAGTTTTAGAAGATTCAAAAGGCTTTATTGGTAGCCAGCTCCTTCCACCCCATTGGTGAATTTCTTAGCAGAATAATATCACATAATGTGAATATTGTGTACAATCTGATTTAAGTACAAATGTTTACAGTAATTCAGTCATTGCAAATAAATGCTATAAAATGTTTTTTATTTATTTATTTTTATTTTTTTATTTGATGATGTGTGGCTACAGTAGCCTAAGAATTATCATGTGCACCTAATCATATTGAACATTTAACATTTGGTTACAAGTTTTATATCTGTTTATACATAAAAATTTTAAGTTTTTTTAAAACTAATTACACATCGAGAAGCATAGTTTCATTTGTGATCAGCTGAAGGTACAGTAGCATATCTGTTTGCATTTTGTAAGTATTTATTGTGTATTCTTGTTGTCTGGCATCGTCCATTCCAAGATGATCTCCCCACTGTGGATCAGTTGCAACAAAAAGTACATGTAATCTGATCTAATCTATATAATTAGGTAATTTCAATATAATAGAGGGAAACATTCCACGTGGGAAAAATTATATATAAAAACAAAGATCAGGTGACTTACCGAATGAAAGCGCTGGCAGGTCGATAGACACACAAACAAACACAAACAAACACAAACACAAACATAAATGTTTCGGTAAGTCACCTCATCTTTGTTTTTATATATAGTTAGGTAATTTAGTTGTTACCAACCCTTTTATATGTACTGCTGCATAGTTGTCTGATACCTTATTACTTGTTTGGAGAACATCCTTTGCTAATGCTTGCTTTTGGAAGCTTTCAAGTAATATTCAGAATTCTGCAATGCTTTCACACATTTGCATTTGTTTTGCGTTTCCATATAATAAAATAAGCTATATTCCATCAGGTTGTTCTATTGGTCATTCTTTGTCTTTGAAAGTCTGTCAAAAAGTTTCAGTGGCTTCTCATCTGACTGTATATTTGGCTATTCCTTGGTCCATGTGCAATGAAATTACTTAATTGTCTCTATGAAATCCTCAACCCATGTCTTTTCTCACTCCCATTCGTTTGTCTACCTGCCCCTGAACATTAATAGAGAAGTGCTGCTTTCCAATGATTGTAGAGGCACTATCTTTTTGGAGGATTTGCACATTTAAAATCGATATAACACTGGTGTAGGTTATAACTTGCATTATAAGCTGGGTTTTTCACACCCTGTTTCAGATGTGTTTGGAATTTACATTTGAACACGAAATTCAATTTCCCAGGCAAACTGCAAACATTTGTCATCATCTTATTTACTTCATCTAATATCCGTCTGCTTCTCACATGTGTTTTGTTTCTAACGACATCAAAACTGACTATATGCTAAACTGCAACATCCCTTCTTCATTTTTTTTTTTAAATATCATAGCTGATCTTCATATACACCCTTCAGAATACTTACTGTAAATAAATATGAACAATTTTGTACACTACTTCCACATTTTCTTTGTTGAGTCCTTCCACCTTTTATCAAAATTCTGCTAAAGTTGACGGTAGTTCATGTGCAAAATGAAGATTGTTCAGGTAGACTCTATTGATGTTTAATCCATTTTCATATCCGTTTAGTAGTTTTAAATCTATTCCAAAGCTGCAAACTCTAGTTTTGGTAAAATAGTGGCACCTTCTTAGCTACTGCAGAAGGTTGTTGATTTGCTGTTTCTGAAAGTTTTCTTACTTCTGTGGTTAAAGTATATGTAGCTGAAACATCAGAAAGAAAATATCATGGAATGCAGCTAGTGTGTGCTGAGCATCCATGTGGTGAGCTGTTTGTTCTACATTTGGCATTGAGATTGCCCTCTGTGGAGTTAGGTTGAAACCATTTATGCAGGTGGACTGTTGGTTATATTATGTAGGGGTTTGAACCAAAAGTACTTCCTGCTTGTGTTCTATAGTGTAATAGTATTTCATATTACTTCACTTGCGAAGGTATTTATTTTTTGTCAGCAGTCTTCTGATTACTTTTACGCCCCCCCCCCCCCCCCCCCCATGAACCATGGACCTTGCCGTTGGTGGGGAGGCTTGTGTGCCTCAACGATACAGATAGCTGTACTGTAGGTTCAACCACAACGGAGGGGTATCTGTTGAGAGGCCAGACAAACGTGTGGTTCCTGAAGAGGGGCAGCAGCCTTTTCAGTAGTTGCAGGGGCAACAGTCTGGATGTTTGACTGACCTGGCCTTGTAACACTTTCAGTAGTTGCAGGGGCAACAGTCTGGATGATTGACTGACCTGGCCTTGTAACAGTAACCAAAACAGTCTTGCTGTGCTGGTACTGTGAATGGCTGAAAGCAAGGGGAAAGTACAGCTGTAATTTTTCCTGAGGGCATGCAGCTTTACTGTATGCCTAAATGATGATGGCGTCCTCTTGGGTAAAATATTCCGGAGGTAAAATAGTCCCCCATTCGGATCTCTGGGCGGGGGACTACTCAATAGGACGTTGTTATCAGGAGAAAGAAAACTGGCGTTCTATGGATCGGAGCGTGGAATGTCAGATCCTTTAATCGGGCAGGTAGGTTAGAAAATTTAAAAAGGGAAATGGGTAGGTTAAAGTTAGATATAGTGGGAATTAGTGAAGTTCGGTGGCAGGAGGAACAAGACTTTTGGTCAGGTGAATACAGGGTTATAAATACAAAATCAAATAGGGGTAATGCAGGAGTAGGTTTAATAATGAATAAAAAAAATAGGAGTGCGGGTAAGCTACTACAAACAGCATAGTGAACACATTATTGTGGCCAAGATAGACACGAAGCCCACCCCTACTACAGTAGTACAAGTTTTATGCCAACTAGCTCTGCAGATGATGAAGAAATTGATGAAATGTATGATGAGATAAAAGAAATTATTCAGGTTGTGAAGGGAGATGAAAATTTAATAGTCATGGGTGACTGGAATTTGACAGTAGGAAAAGGAAGAGAAGGAAATGTAGTAGGTGAATATGGATTGGAGCTAAGAAATGAAAGAGGAAGCCGCCTGGTAGAATTTTGCACAGAGCATAACTTAATCATAGCTAACACTTGGTTCAAGAATCATGAAAGAAGGTTGTATACATGGAAGAACCGTGGAGATACTAGAAGGTATCAGATAAATTATATAAAGGTAAGACAGAGATTTAGGAACCGGGTTTTAAATTGTTAGATATTTCCAGGGGCAGATGTGGACTCTGACCACAATCTATTGGTTATGAACTGTAGATTAAAACTGAAGAAACTGCAAAAAGGTGGGAATTTAAGGAGATGGGACCTGGATAAACCGACTAAACCAGAGGTTGTACAGAGTTTCAGGGAGAGCATAAGGGAACAATTGACAGGAATGGGGGAAAGAAATACAGTAGAAGAAGAATGGGTAGCTTTGAGGAATGAAGTAGTGAAGGCAGCAGAGGATCAAGTAGGTAAAAAGATGAGGGCTAGTAGAAATCCTTGGGTAACAGAAGAGATACTGAATTTAATTGATGAAAGGAGAAAGTACAAAAACGCAGTAAGTGAAGCAGGCAAAAAGGAATACAAACATCTCAAAAATGAGATCGACAGGAAGTGCAAAATGGCTAAGCAGGGAGGGCTAGAGGACAAATGTAAGGATCTAGAGGCTTATCTCGTGAGGGGTAAGATAGATACTGCCTACAGGAAAATTAAAGAGACCTTTGGAGATAAGAGAACCACTTATATGAACATCAAGAGCTCAGATGGAAACCCAGTTCTAAGCAAAGAAGGGTAAGCAGAAAGGTGGAAGGAGTATATAGAGGGTCTATACAAGGGCGATGTTCTTGAGGACAATATTATGGAAATGGAAGAAGAGGTAGATGAAGATGAAATGGGAGATATGATACTGCGTGAAGAGTTTGACAGAGCACTGAAAGACCTGAGTCGAAACAAGGTCCCGGGAGTAGACAACATTCCATTATGACTACTGACAACCTTGGGAGAGCCAGTCCTGACAAAACTCTACCATCTGGTGAGCAAGATGTATGAGACAGGCGAAATTCCCTCAGACTTCAAGAGTAATATAATATAATAATTCCAATCCCAAAGAAAGCAGGTGTTGACAGATGTGAAAATTACCGAACTATCAGTTTAATAAGTCACAGCTGCAAAATACTAACACAAATTCTTTACAGACGAATGGAAAAACTGGTAGAAGCCGACCTCGGGGAAGATCAGTTTGGATTCCATAGAAATGTTGGAACACGTGAGGCAATACTGAGCCTACGACTTACTTTAGAAGAAAGATTAGGGAAAGGCAAACCTATGTTTCTAGCATTTGTAGATTTAGAGAAAGCTTTTGACAATGTTGACTGTAATACTCTCTTTCAAATTCTGAAGTTGGCAGGGGTAAAATACAGGGAGCAAAATGCTATTTACAATTTGTACAGAAAGCAGATGGCAGTTATAAGAGTCAAGGGGCATGAAAGGGAAGCAGTGGTTGGGAAGGGAGTGAGACAGGGTTGTAGCCTCTCCCCGATGCTATTCAACCTGTATATTGAGCAAGCAGTAAAGGAAACAAAAGAAAAGAGCATTTCTGAAGAAGAGAAATTTGTTAACATCAAGTATAGATTTAAGTGTCAGGAAGTCGTTTCTGAAAGTATTTGTATGGAGTGTAGCCATGTATGGAAGTGAAACATGGAAGATACATAGTTTAGACAAGAAGAGAATAGAAGCTTTCGAAATGTGGTGCTACAGAAGAATGCTGATGATTAGGTGGGTGGATCACATAACTAATGAGGAGGTATTGAATAGAAATGGGGAGAAGAGGAGTTTGTGGCACAACTTGACCAGAAGAAGGGATCGGTTGGTAGGACATGTTCTGAGGCATCAAGGGATCACCAATTTAGTACTGGAGGGCAACGAGGAGGGTAAAAATCGTAGAGGGAGACCAAGAGGTGAATACACTAAGCAGATTCAGAAGGATGTAGGCTGCAGTAGGTACTGGGAGATGATGAAGCTTGCACAGGATAGAGTAGCATGGAGAGCTGCATCAAACCAGTCTCAGGTCTGAAGACCACAACAACAACAACAAAAACAACCAAGAAATCCTCTCTTGTGTTAACATTTTCATGTCAGAGTAACAGTTGCACCCTACATACTCCATTACTTGTATGTATTCCAATCTCTGTCTTCCACAATAGTTTTTACCCTCTACAGCTCCCTCTAGTACCATTGAAGTTATCCCCTGATGCCTTAACATATGTCCTGTCATTTTTGTCAGTAGTTTTCATATGTTCTTTCCCTAACCGATTCTGTGAAGAACCTCCTCATTCCTTACCTTATAAGTCCACCTAATTTTAAATGTTCTTTTGTAGCACCACATCTCAAAAACTCCAATTCTCTTCTGTTCTGGTTTTCCCACAGACCATGTCTCACTACTGTAAAATGCTGTGTATCCTCAGAAATTTCTTCCTCAATTTAAGACGTGTTTGATACTAGTGGACTTCTCTTGGCAGGTATGCCTTTTTGCCAATGCTAGTGTGCTTTTTATGTCCTCCTCACTCTGTCTGTCATAGGGTACTTAGCTGTCTAGGTAACAGAATCCCTTAACTTCATCTACTTCGTGGTCTCCAATTATAATGTTAAGTTTCTCGCTATTCTCATTTCTTCCATTTCTCATTACGTTCATCTTTCTTTGAGTTGCTCTCAATCTGTATTCTGTACTCATTAGACTGTTCATTCTATGCAACGCATCCTGCAGTCCTCCTTCACTCTTTCACTAAGGATAGCAATATCATAAGCGAACCTTATCATTGATATCCTATCAGTATGAATTGTAATCCCACTCTTTGAATCTTTCTTTTATTTCCTTCATTACTTCTTCGATGTATAACGTGAACAGTAGGGGTGAAAGACTGTATCCCTGTCTTACACCCTTTTTAATGGTAGCACTTCGTTCTTGGTCTTCCAGCTTTATTGCTCCCTCTTGTTTCTTGTACACATTGTATATTACCCACCGTTCCATATGGCTTACAACTATTTTTCTCAGAATTTCAAACATGTTGCACCATTTTACATTGTTGAATACATTTTTTCGGGTCGACAAATTGTATGAACATACCATGTTTTTTCTTCAGTCTTGCTTCCATTATCAACTGCAACATCTGAACTGCCTCTCTAGTGCCTTTACCTTTCTTAAAGCCAAAGTGATAGTCTTCTAACAGATCCTCAATTTTCTTTTCCATTCTTCTGTACATTATTCTTGTCAGCAACTTGGATGCTGTTTTTCAAAAAGCCTGATGGTATTACGCCAGCTTCGTACATTCTACAGACAAATGAAAATAGTCGTTTTGTTGCCACTTTCCCCAATGATTTTTAGAAATTCTATCCCTTCTGCCTGTTAGTTACCATAAACATAAGTGTTGGTTATTTCTGGCTGTACATACTGCCATTGATTTTCATTTCCAAGAAATTGTTATGAATGAACTTTTTTGAAACTTGACGTGTGCAGTAAAACTGCTAATTTTTAGTCGAATATTTAAGCATGAATGCACTTTGACTGAAATCAATGAAAGTGATACTCCAGTATTTCCTTGTCTGTGGGATATTTGGACTTAGATTCATCCTTATTCAAGCTTAATTTCAACACAGATAGAATTAATTGCTATAGATGAAGAAAGATGTGAGTAGCTATTGGGTATGTTTAAAATTACTGGGACTTTTGAGGTCGTGATTACAACATTTAATCCCCAGTAGACATGCATGTGCAGTGCATCACCATGTTTAGGAATATGAGAAAGGTTGAATTACTAGTGTGTGGGACATGGGAGCATAAATATTATTATTCCATAAAATAATTTTTTATTATGAAATAGAGAAGTAAAGATTTCAACACCCAAGATTTCTAATTATAATTTTATTTATGATGATCAGCTTTGGCAACTCTAAGTTGCCATCATTGGATCTTGCATTGATCCATCAATGACGAAGTTTTTACTTCTGTATTTTGTGCTACTTTAGTTTTCCCTCACACTTGAGTGCTGTCAAGTGTATAAAATATTTATTAACTTACAAGTTATTGGACATAGTAATATTAGTATCAAAAATTAACATATAGAAGTATACTGGTAACACAGAAATTACACCTTGTACTGTGTGTAGGGTTTCTCATATTGTATGATTGAAAGGTTGACTCTTTGGATACAGGTTGATGTCAATTAAGAATGTAGTACTTATGTGCTTCATAATTTTTAGTCTTAACTGACAACCTTTGCAGCTTCCTTTGACGTGGCAGTAGAGTCATGCCAACATATGTGTGTCCATTGATAACACTGAACATAAGTTTCTTTCTTTCTCTTTTCTTCCTTTCTTCCTTTCTTTTTCATATTTTTACCTTTTTTTCTTTTCCCCCTTTCTTCTGATGAAAATTCTTTAGACTTGGAGTAGTAGTTTAGTAACATTTTTGAAATTTATAATAATATACTAAATGATAAAAGTAATATGGATGTCGTTCTAAGAAACCTCTTTCAAACATTTAATTGTGAATTGCAGACTCATCATGTAAACGAAGACACAAGTAAGTATTGTTTTGATCTTGGTACATTGTTCCATCTCGTCCCCTTCATTTCTCATTCTATTGCAATATTAGTTCGAATCATTTGCCATATATTTCTCCATATCTGTCGTACTCTATTTCTTTTGTTAATTCTGTTTCAGTGTACACTTTTGTATTCTTCCAGGGTAGAGTTTGCATGTTCTGTTATATAAATTGCAGAGTGACTCAAGATTCACATTGCTGTGGTCTTCTTTATTTTCAAATGTTCATTTCTTTGGAAGCAATAAATCCAGTATCTTATTGCATTGCATGATGTTTTATCTAACTTTGTCAGAATTTTGCCTTATTTTTAGTGTGATGCAGGTGGCAGTTCCACAAGTAAGTCTGTGGATCAATGCATCTACATAACTGCACTGTCCGCAAATATTAGTGTGTCTTATATTCATATTCTGCAGTTTTTTGTTGGAGCCGTTTTGTCACATAGCCTTAGGTACCAGTTAGATCAGATGAAAATTGACAAATTTTTATTGTGACACAATGTTCCATCCTATCTGTAGTTTTTCTTTTCAGGTTTCTTTTCAGATATGTTCCATTCTGGATTGTGTGGTGAGGCAGATACATTTTAGTCTTAGATAACTGTCCGTCGCCTACCACCATAGGAAAGTGTCATTGTTTGAGATGATTTATTCCCGTGTGTGATTATAATAATATATTCCCTGGGAGTCTGAAACTATGTGCTTTCTTCACTCTTACTAAACAGTCCAGTGTTTGTGTGCTGATGCTGTCTGCAGATTTGTTTCAAAGCACTGTTGTTTAGTAATGTTCAACATTTTGCTATCACACTTATTAACTCAGGCCTGCCTTTCTCCCTTTGGCAATGTGAGGGCATTGAACTTGATTTTAAAAATTTGATTTCTGTGTAATAACCAGCTGATAGCTTTGGATATTCATCACTATTGTGTTCAGTACTGGGCACATTTGTGCAAGGTAATTAATATGACCTGTTATTTTATGTGTATAGCTCTAATTTTTTATGTAAGGTTGAAGGTTGTGTTGCCCACATTTTGGCATGTGTTGTCTGGTGCACACACTATACCTCAGACAGCAGAGACTTGCATGCTGTAGAGCCAGAGCCAACTAGTCCATTGAATGATCTTATGTGGTGTTTAGTGATGAGTTTTGCTTTTGTTTTTGGCGACCAGGTTGGCATCGATGTGTCCATAGATAATGCTGCGAAAGGTTACAGGAAATAGTGAGTCTCGTGACTGATGCCTTGCTGTGGTTATGCTTTGGTCTCCCTCCTGTACAGTCCTCCCCCCCCCCCCCCCCCCCCGGCCCCCAGCCCTCTCCCCATCCCCCTCCATCCCCTCCTCCTCCCAGCCCACTGTTCCCTCCATTGCCATGCCATATTGATAGTTCCTTAATGTCTCGGGATATGTTCCACTTTCAACCCCAATCCCTTCTTTTGGTCAATTATGGTTTGTAAGTAAATGTATCTGTACAACTGTGACATCAACTTTGCCTTCAAATAAACCTTATGCTGACCAAGATTTTTTATTTTGTAAATATTTTGAAACTATTTATTTATCTCATACATTTTAGTTTTCTCATGGAAAGGCAGTTAGTGCTTATAATGAAGGTAATTTTCTGAAAAATTTGCATGTGCATGTGCTAGGATTTGTGTAATTGTTACCATTGTTGTCTGATTTTTCAGAGTTGCTGTCCAAAACGAGCGCTATGAAGACTGGACAAATACATTGGTCCAGTTGCGACGTCTTTTTACTGATTATCAAAAAATAGTTCTAGAGTATCACAAAAGACCTGGTGAACACGTTCCAAAGGCTGTGAATTCTACAGCTGCTCAAGGAAATTTTCTGGAAGTGTTAAACATGTCTCTCAATGGTAATATTGGTGTTTGCTGTTAAATCCATGCTGCCTGTGATATATTTTTGTGAAATTTTCTTACTATAGCGAGTGATGTAATCATTGTTTCAGTGTTTGAAAAGCATTACTTGGATCGCAGTTTTGATCGAACTGGTCAATTGTCGGTAGTAATTACACCAGGGGTCGGTGTTTTTGAAGTTGACCGAGAACTTACTAATGTTACTAAACAACGAATTATTGATAACGGTGTGGGTAGTGACTTAGTTTGTGTTGGTGAACAGCCACTACATGCAGTACCTCTGCTGAAGGTAAGTACTAGTCTCCTACTTTTGATCTTTTTATATTCACTTTCATGTTGCTGTTCTTATCCCCTCCCATCATTCATATTCAGCTTCTCGTTTCTCTCCATATATCTGTCATATAAATAAATTAATTTGCTCCCTTTGCCTTTCTGTACCACACTCATTTTCTATTATGTTTCAGGTCTTTTTCTGTTTTCATGCTGTTCCTTGTTATTTCTGTACTCGTGTTGGGCAGTTTTGCTTGCTTTGTGTTGGGTGACAGTTCTTAATGTTCTGTTGTTCCATCAACAGATATTTGGGTATTGTTCTTGAACTGTCATCTCACTGTTCCAGTCTGGACCAATAGAGATAACAATATGTAATGCACTAGAAAGTTACAATAGAAAGATTAAAAATGTTGGTTAGGATATAGTGGACTGAAATAACAAAAATGCCTTTACTTATGTACTGTTGCAATTGTTGTCTTTCTTTAGCTGTTGAATAAAAGGAAATGATTTGTAAAAAAGTCACTGAATTAGCTGGGATTGCAAAGGAAACAGATTGTGAGGGACAAGAGAGATGGAAGGAGAGGATGGAGGAGAGACGTTGAGGAAAAGGATGAAGGGAGAGGGGGAGGGGGGAGTTGAACATGGAAAACTGTTTTGAGAACATTATGCTGCGTTGCATAACAAGTCGAGAATTTGTGTTATGTTTTTCCTCCTTGCCATTCATGTACAAAGTAAAGAAGGTGGTTAATAATTTAATGGGACACTGAAAGAAAAAAAAAAAAAAAAAGATAGAAATAAAAATAAAAATAAAAATTGCACCCATCGTACAGACACTGATGCAATACTGACAAACCCTTGTTCTTATTTGCATCAACCGACATGTGAAAGATACAGGGTCTCTATAAAAAGCATCGGGAACAAGTTTTTACTGACATGACTGGATGTCATAGCATGCTCGCACTGCACATGTCCATTGGGAACGGGTGTGGGGTGACCATCAACATGCACCAAATGCCAGTCGTCAGCGAGCATTCATTCAAGCAAGATCGCATTTTTAGTAGAATCCTGTGGAGTGACATTATGCAAGTCAAAATGCAGCAAACAATTGAACAGTGGTACGCCATCAAATGTTGCGTTGGACTGGGGAAGTTTGGTATGGAGACGTTGGCCGTGATTTGCCAAGTTTTCAAGGATGAAAGCATGCCTCAATCTGCAGTTTTTAAGTGGCCAAAGCTCTTCAAAGTTGGCCGAGAGAGTGTGGAGCATGGACCCCTTGCTGACAGCCATTGACATCAAGAACCAATGACAACATGTGGCATGTGTGTGAAGTGCTGAATTCAGACCATCAATTAAATATGTACATGGTCACTGATCCAAATGGCATTTATAAGATGACACTGCACACCATTATCACTGAAAATTTGTTGATACAAAAGAACTGTGATAAACTCATCTTGATGGCCCTGATGGATGACCAAAAGCAGAGGTGAGTCCTTGCTTGTGAAGACCTTCATCAACATGGCGAACAAGACATCAGCTTTTCAGACACTGTAATCATGGGAGATGGAACTTGGATATTCGATACAACTCAGAAACAAGGTGGTAAAGTTCTGAAAGGCACACTGCATCACACATTATCACATGGACAAAGTGGCTGATAGCTCAAGAAGAAGTCGGTGTGCATTTTCTGTTAACAATGCAATTGTGTTGCTCACTTATGCCAATTGATACTAATGGATACTCTGAGTGTGGATGATGATGATGATTTGTTGCAAACTGTTGCATTTTCTGTTAACAATGCAATTGTGTTGCTCACTTATGCCAATTGATACTAATGGATACTCTGAGTGTGGATGATGATGATGATTTGTTGCAAACTGTTGCAGAGAACTGAAGAACAAGTGCCAGGTCTATCAGCAGTGCATTAGAAATGTCAGAAAACTCTATTGTGTGATTGTTGCAAAAAACTATTTTCATATCTGTTTCAAACTGAACGTGCAAGGGTTGTTGCAGGGAGACAGTTTAAACGTGGATACCTAGCTGAATGTCCTGCATAGTTTGCAACACCCAAGGGGTTCACCTTTGATCTTGATGGTGCAAACCTTTGTGATCTTTGTGGTGTGCCATTTTTCATTCAGTGTTCATGGTGCAAATTAATAGTTTCAATTTGAGCATTTCTTGAATGTTGACAATGTCCATTTTGTGAAGTGTAATACATACATCCCATAGAAGGCTGATCTCTGCACCTCCTGGACACTCATTTTCTGTTGCTCTATTCATGTACATGGTGAGGCATCAGCAGCTGATATTTTTCCTGTCTTAAATGTTAATACAACACTTTCAAATGAGCCGTAGCAAAGATTGATCTTGCAAGCTTGCACTCAAGGGGTTCCTTGTTAATGCGTATGGGCTCTATGAGCTTCTACAGCCAAGTGTCAAGATTTGGAGGAACACTTGCTATTGGAGTATATTTATCACCACACGTATGGGTAGTCCTCTAGCTGCTTTGCCCGTTATAGGCACCATAGAAAGAAACCTTAAAATGTTCATTCTTTGCTAGTGGTTATCCTCCAAGTCTGGATCTTTCAGAGATGGTGGTACTTGAAAAATAGGCACTAATCTGGATGTCAGCTGGAGTGATCCTGATGATTTATTACAAAACAGTCACTTGTGCACACTGAAACAGCATCCAGAAAAGGGAATGTTAGACCACACCCCAAATGCCACTTATACTGCCTGCTCATCCCCCCATCCTGCACCCTGTCCCTCTAGTCCTCTGTTCATTTAAGAAGCAAGCCTGTCTCTGTGGAATGACAAGCACTGAGTGATAGAACAGACAACACTTTGAATGTAACAAAAGGTAGTAGTGTATTGGCAATTTGCAAGCATTTAAGTTGTGACTACTGCAAGAGACTCTTGCAGCCTTCGCTTGCTACAAAAAAGAAGGGCATCAAATAGAAAAGTGTGACACTCACAGGCTTAATAGGAATGCTCATTGTGGATAAAGGTTAAACACCACCACAGTGGAGTCTTGCTATCAGCATGTTAATCAGCCTTGGTTGTTAGATACAAGAAATACAGAACATTGTTTATAAACATAGATCTACCAGTGGAATCATCTTAATAAGTTTTTAAGGTCTTAACAATATTTACCACAGATAAAATACCCTGTAACAACTTCTAAGTGACCTTCTTGCAACTATTTCCAAGTTGTTGAACTAATATTGCTCTAATTGTTCTTTTTACTACTTTCACACAACTTGTCACAAAGCTTTGTCAAAACAATGTCATTCAGGCACATTGCGAGTGTAAATTTATTTGTAATTGAACTGGACGGTATACTTGTAATATACACGTTAAAAATTCAATTTACTGCTCTCCATTTGCTTTTATTTGGGGGTAAGGTGACTGTGAGACTAGCCAACCAAAATGAGTTATGAGTTTCCTTTCAACCAAACAAAGATGGCTCTTGCGGTCAGTCTATGAACATTGCTGATATTCCAAGATCTCTGTTTTGATGAAAAACTGTGTAGTAGCCATGCTCCAGAAAGCCAAAAACTGACTTCAGTGTACTGTGTATTTAGAGCTGTTAATGGTCAGTAGGTGCATGTTGTAACTACCTGTCTGCAAAAGTTGATGGCAAGTGTAATTGAACTTCAAGAAACATCTATACATGAAGTGAATAGCGAAAGAAGGCCCTCAGTGTAGACTGTGTTGTGGGGTATGAAATCACATCAAACGTAATTTTACAATGTAATGCACTGGATGCCAAAAGGCACAGACATTTGGGTTACTAATTCCTCAAGAGATTATGTCTAACAGAGACCTAGTAAAGGGACTCCTACAACTCATCTAGGGTACTGACTGGCTTTAATAGAATGACATGGAGAGATACAGCACAATAAACTTAGTTTTGGTGTGGACAACAGGAGGCTAAGACCTTTATTGCATCAAATCAAATCAAAAGCTTTAATTAATACAAAGAACCACTCATATTTTGTAGACATGTTCTCTCTGCAGAAAATTAACATTGAGCTTTGAGGTGCTTGTGAGGATTCAAACATGTGAAATTCTGAGAAACTGCGTAGTAAGTTTTAAGTCCCCCTTCGGTTGGTTAAATGTCCATGGACATAATTCACTTAGTCCTAGCCTTAATCTGTATCTAGCTGCATATTCTGTGAACCAATGAGAAATGCATGCAGATGGCATTTTTTCCTATTCCAGTCACATATTGAGCTTGAGAAGAATGACTATTTAAATAATAATTAGTATGATGTCTTCGCAGACGTTGTGGGAGTGATACTTAGGGATCTGAAGTACTTATTGTAGCTTCTTCACTTAATATAGATTTTTTTGTTTTTGTAAGTTAGCTATCATGTGTTAACTGGCATATATCTTTAAGTATCCATCATGAGTTTAAAAAAAACTGTGACAACTCACGTCGCGTATCTTTGTATACATTCAGTGTTCCCTGTTAGTCATATTTGTTTTGGTTCCACCCACTTGGTCAGTATTCTAAGATAGCGCATACAAGTTTTATTTTATTTTATTTATTTATTTATTTATTTTTTTTTTAACAGTCTTCTTTGCAGAATTGATTCATTTTCCCATTATCCTTCCAGTGAGCCAAAGTCTGAGAGTAGCTTTACCTATGACTGAGACTACTTGATCATTCCATTTAATCCAAACATATTACAAAAATGATTGTACATATATATGTATGTACACTAACATGACAAAAGTCATGAGACAGTAATATGCACATATCATATAATAGTAGTATTTCATACACATTATATAAAAGTGAAATGCATTGGCAGAGCTTCATTTGTACTCTGGTGATTCACGTGAAAAGGTTTCTGACTTGATTATGTCCGCATGGCGAGAAATAACAGAATCTGAATGCGGAATGGTAGTTGGACCTAGACGCAAGGGACATTCCATTTAGGAAATTGTTAGAGAATTCAACGAGTTTTCTGTTAGGACAGTGTGGAGAAATTTGATGCTAATGGACTACTGGCAGCAGACAGCCAACATGAGTGCCTTTGATAACAGCGTGACATTGCCTGCAGCACCTCTCCTGGCCATGTGACCATATCAGTTGGGCTCTAGATGATTGGAAAACTGTAGTGTGGTCAAATGAACCCTGATTTCAGTTGGTAAGACCTGATGGTAGGGTTCAGGTGTGGCGCAGACCCCTTGTAGCGATGGACCGAAGTTGTCAACAAGGCACTGTGCAAACTGGTGGTGGCTGCATAATGGTGTGGGCTGTTTTTATGTGGAATGGATTGGGTCCACTGGTCCAATTGAACCGATCGTTGATCGGAAATGGTCAAGTTCCGCTACTTAGAGGTATGCAGCCCTTCAACAATGCAATTTTTATGGGTGGCATTGTGCTATTTTTTACTGATGACATTATGCTATGTTACTGGGCCACAATTGGTGGTGATTGGTTTGAAGAATATTCTGAATACTTCAAGCTCATTATTTGGCTGCTCAGATTGCCCGACATGAATCCCATTGAACATGTTCAGAATGTAATTGAGACGTCAGTTCATGCACAAAATCCTGCTCTGGCAACACTTTCGCAATTATGAATGGCTGTAGAGCCAGCATGACTCAGTATTTCTGCAGGGGACTTACAACAAATTCTTGAGTCTATGCCACATCAAGTTGATCCACTGTGTTGTGTGTGTGTGTGTGTGTGTGTGTGTGTGTGTGTGTGTGTGTGTTAACTACTAGCCCTGAAAAAGTGGCATAGCTCATGGTGTGTAAATAGCCAGACTATATTCAGCCAGTATTGGAGAATGAGCAAGAAAATTTTAACATAATTTCAAACCTTAAGTAACTTTTTATTGCTGACAGCTCTCACAAAATGATGAACGGAAGAAAAGTTTATAACCTACTGTAGTTTTTCTGTTCATGCAATAAAACTGGAGCAGCAGGCATGCCATCTTAATTTATTACTTCTGTACTAATAACTGTATTTGTGACACTTTTTTGCAGACAGCATCCACATATATCACTGAATGTACCAGCAAAATTAAACCATTGTTCAACACAGAGTACAGGGATATGATATCATAAATACTTAGACACGTGAAAAACTGCTGAATCATGCATGATATTTTATTACTTCTTTACTACTAACTCTATTCACAACACATTTTGCAGGCAGTATCGACATATACCCCTGGGTGTACCTGCAGAAGTATACCACTGTATGACCCAAACTTCTGGAAATACAGCTTGATAACATTGTGCTGCATGAAAACAAAGCTGCTTGTCGAATTTAATATAGATACAGTTGAACTATGTGTACAGACATGTGTGAAATATGTTACACACACATGAAATATGTGACACGTGTGTACGCTGGCAAATCCATGGCTAAAAAAATTCCTCGTAAAGCTCTGGATTGATTTTTACCAATTGTAGTACACATATTATGTACTATCTGGAAAGAAATCCTGTGGGGGTAAGCAGCAGCAACTTTATATTGGAATGGGTGTGATAAGATGAAGACAGAAGGGAGGCATAAGAGGTGGGCAGACAGAGGAGGGGGGGGGGGGGGGAAGGAGGAAATGGACACAGGTAGTGGGATGAGGAGATGGATTTAGAGAGGGGGTGGGTATGGACCAAGAGAGGGAGTAGGAGAGATGGACAAAGAGAGAGGGAAGGAGGAGATGGATTTAGAGGAGGGAGGAGCAGAAGGACAGAGAGAGGATGATGAGCAGACAGAAAGAGTGGGGGCAGGAGCAGGAGTAGATGGACAGAGAGAGGTGGAGGTGATGGATGGAAGGGGAGAAGAGGAGTTGGACTGAGAGAGGGGTAGGAGGAAATGGACAGACAAAAGGGAAGAGGAGGAAATGGACAGGGAAGAGGAGGAGGAGATGGACAGAGAGGAAAGAGGAGGAAATGGACAGAGAGAGGAGGGAGGAGGAGATGAACAGAGAGAAGGTGAGGAAGAGAGAGGAAAGAGGAGGAGATGGACAGAGAGAAGGTGAGGAGTAGATGGAAAGAGAGAAGGGTGAGAAGGAGATAGGCAAAGAGAGCAGGGAAGAGGGGATGGAATTAGAGGGGGAGGGAAGATGGGCAGAGGGAAGAAGCACTTGGACAGAGGGGTAGAAGTAGACAGACAAAGAGAGGGGGGGAATAGAAGATGGAGAGAGAGGGGCAGGAGGAGATGGACAGTGAGGGGGGGAGGAGGAGGTGGACAGAAAGAGGGGGTGGTGGAGGTGGACAGAGTAGGGCATTGGCAGGGAAGGAGGAAGTTGATAGAGGGAGGAGGCAGGAGTTGGGCTAATAGAAGATTGGAATAAATACATACCAGGCAATGCTGGGTATTCAGCTAGTCATTATATAAATGCTGCAAACACACCATTGCTTGCATTAATATCTGAGAGCCTGGGGACAAAGCAAGCAGTGGATCATAACAATAACTGCATCTTGTCTCATTCACTCAGTGGTTTACAGGTAAATCAGCAAATTTGTACAGTAAAATGGATGAGCCTTGAGATTATTTTCTTTCATGAAATGATGACAGAGAAAAGTGATGAACTCCTGTGTAATGAACTATTTTGGATTTGGTATAACACTATGGCACTGTGAGAATTAAGGAGACCTGTCAGAAACCAAATATTTTCCATTGTATCTCAGATTCATTATTTAGAAAGAAAGTAATGAGCTAGCGAAAGAATGATTTGCTGCAAGTGTACAGACACCCCCCCCCCCCCTTTTCCCTGTCCTCTCCATTCCAGTGACTTCTAAGCAATTTTTAAGCAATTTCTGATCTAACTCATCACATTTGGCATTGCTTCTCGTTTTGTCATTCTGTTAATACAGTTTTGGTGTTTTGTTTGTTTTGTTATCAGAAACTGCTGTGCCTTTTTCTGCATATGGCTATCGGGTAAATCGTTTTTCTTTCTGTTTCTTATTTTTTATCTGAGACATCCTTTTCGAACTCCTCTTATTATTCCATCTGTTAAATCTCTCTCTCTCTCTCTCTCTCTCTCTCTCTCTCTCTCTCTCTCTCTCTGTGTGTGTGTGTGTGTGTGTGTGTGTGTGTGTGTGTGTGTGTGTGTGTGTGTGTGTGTGTGTTTTGGGGAGGGGGGGAGAGAGAGAGAGGGGGGGAGGGGGGGGGAGGGTTGCAGATAATGAAAAAAGTAATGACTTGAAAACAGTGCAGAAAAATTATATTTTTTTCCAGTTTCACAATAAAGACACACTCTTCAGTGCAGGAGACGATTATAGCATGCCACATTGGATAAATCTGAGGTAAGTAAGTACAAATTTATATTTATTTTATACTTTCATTTATAGAGTAGTATTGACAATATTATTTTACTTTTCAGTATTACTTCGCTGTTTTGTAAGTACACTTTACAGTAAGTGACAGCAGATGAAAATAAAATGTAATTGGCTGCCACAGTTTTTTCACTTTCTGAAGAATTTCACAGAAAAATTTTAGCAATAACTGAATGCATATCAGAACTATTTACGAAGCCCTCTGCTTCATTTGTCATTATAACATGGGAGAAGTGTTGTCTCTACTTTGCTTCAACTTCATTGGGAAATACATTAAGAAATTGTTTGAACTGTATACTCACATCAAATATAGAGTGTCAAATTTTGTATTTGTTAGGCAACAGCATCTGGAAAACTAAATTGGACAGATTTTCGCTTGTGAAAGGCATAATCTGGTTTTGAGACACTATCTGCCATTGAAGCTTTAATCTGTCAGGAAGTTTCATTTCAGCATTCACTCCACACCATGTGAGAATGAAAGGTTAGTTCTAGACTGAAAGATGAAATCATATTGTGTGTAATTATCAAAACATAGTGATTATAGTTCTGCAAGAAAGTCTTTAGTATCAAATAAAGAATGGAGCAATTTGTAGCATTTTTGTTTCGCTTGTTGGTTTTTGGCTGCTGTTGGTTTATTTATCAGTCGTCATTTTTTATTTGTAGTTAACTGTTGCTCTTTGAGTTTACATATTGTTATTTTGTCATTTGGAGACAGTGAGTGGAGCTGTGGATGCTAGAAAATCGAGTGTCAGGTGGAGAAATTGGAACATTTCTGACTTATTCTTTTGTTCAATTTTAATAGAGGAGTGACAGCAGTAGAGGCAGCCAGAAATATTTGTGCGTGGGTGGGAATAATGCCAATGGACAGAACATGGCAAGAAAGTGGTTTTCTCGTTTTATGGAGGATTGTTTTGATATTAGTGACTCTTCATGTTTGGGAAGACCTTTGGGATTTGATAAAGATTATTTAAATGTGTTAATCCACAATGGTCCACATCAGTGTTACTGAGAACTGGCATATGTGATTAGCTACAATCATTCCTCTGTCATGTGATACTTGCATGCAGTGGGGAAGAAGTTTCAAAAATTAGGTGCATGGGTACCGCATACTTTAAGCCAATAATCACAAGACTCGGTGGATGGCCATATGTGCATCTATTCTTGCTCCTCACCAATTGGCTCATCCTGTATAGTTACTGGTGATCAGAAATGGTGTCTTAATGCTAACATAAGGAAAATAAAGGATTGGTTGAGCCCAAATAAAGCAGCAACTCCCTTTACAAAGACCTGCATACATTCACAAAAAATATTATGCATCTGGTGTACCAGCAACAGTGTGGTGTACTACGAATTGCTTATCTGAGGTGTAACCATCACTGCTCACATCTATTGTCAACAACTGAGACATTTTGCAGGTGCAATCCAAGAACAACTTCCAGGAATACTTCGATGAAGTCTGCCTGCATTCTGCTTATCCCCCTGCGGGTTCGGGGGTTAGAATAGGCCCGCGGTTTTCCTGCCTGTCGTAAGAGGCGACTAAAAGGAGTCTCCAACGTTTCGGCATTATGTGATGGTCCCCTCTCGGGTTTGACCTCCATCTTTCTAAATTTATCCGAAGAGCGAGCCAATTGGGGAAGGGCGCCTTACATGGTGCACTGTTTCCGTTGTGCAATTAGACCTTTAGCCGGATTTCTCGTCGTTGCAATGGTGTCCCGCTCGTTTTCGATCTCTTGGGCGAGGATACGTCCCTGTGTGCGATTACCACGCTGCACTCTGCAGTGTTTCTTTTAACTGCGACGACGACCTTGGACATTTTTGCACCTAAGATCCAGCACGGTAGCCAGTCCGTTGTGGTGGGGCCGCCATGTACCCTCTTGGTTGTAGCCCCCTGACAACACAGGGATCGCTCTACTGATGCCTGCGCCGTTAACTCCCCACGTATGCCAAGGAGTAGATGCCCATCTCCCTGGGGCATCGGGACTCCCGGCAACGGCCATCCTGCCAGGTGGCCTTTGCTGTGGCTGGGTGGCGCCCGTGGGGAGGGCACTTGGTCGGAGTAGGTGGCATCAGGGCGGATGACCCGCAATGAAGCGTGGTACATCATCTCTCGCTGGCGGCCAGCCGCCAGCAGTCTCTAAGCGTTCTCGGGCTCAATTTAATGCTCAGAAGTACGATCCGAAAACGTTCCCCTCCCTGGCCACGCCGTGGGAAGAGCGTAAGTCTCAGGATGGAGGTAACAGTTATTCGCCCCGATTCTTAGTTTGTACGAGAGCTGATGGGGAGTCTTTTCTCTCCACGAAGCCTCAGTTCTTCGTCGAGCATTTAGAGGACAAGTTTGGGGAGGTGGAGGGCTTGTCTAAAATGCGCTCTGGGTCAGTACTGATACAAACGGCATCCTCCGCCCAGTCACGCAGGTTGCTTGCTTGTGACAAGTTGGGGGATGTTAACGTTACTATTACACCACATAAGAGTTTAAATATGGTCCAGGGTGTTATTTTCCATAGGGACCTCCTTTTGCAGTCTGATGACGAGCTGCACGCCAACTTAGAACGTAGAGGTGTTCATTTCGTCCGGCGCGTTCATCGGGGTCCGAGGGACAATCAGGTTGCTACCGGTGCCTTCAACTTGGCCTTCGAGGGTGATACGTTACCGGAAAAGGTCAAGGTGATGGTCTACCGATGTGACGTCAAACCCTATATCCCTCCCCCGATGCGGTGCTTCAAGTGCTGGAAGTTCGGCCATATGTCTTCCCGCTGCACTTCCAGCCTCACATGTCGAGATTGCGGACGCCCATCTCATCCCGATACTCCATGTGCCCCGCCTCCCATCTGCGTCAACTGCGGGGAGCACCATTCACCTTGCTCGCCAGACTGCAAAGTCTTTCAGAAAGAGCGCAAAATTATGGAATATAAGACCCTGGACCGGCTGACCTATACTGAGGCCAAGAGGAAATATGACAGACTCCATCCTGTGAGAATGATATCTTCTTATGCAGCTGCTACTACACCTGTGCTAGCCCCATCAGTTTCGAGACTTCCAGCCAGCTCGATAAGCAGTAAGACTCCTCCTGCCCCCTTGACAGTGGGGGGCTCTACCCACCGGGTTGCTCCTGCGCCACCTACCTCAGGGGCAACACCATCCCCCCCATCAGGGACGTCCGTCCCTGCTTCTAAGCCGGAGAAGTGTCCCACTTCTTCGGCTTCTCACGCTCATAAGGGGTCCCTCGGGTCCCTCCCTTCCCAGGTTTCCACCAATAGGAAGGCTGACGACCGACAGTGGCGTAAGTGCCCGCAATCAGCTGGTCGACGGGCTTCACGATCCTCCTCAGTCCCGGAGACTGAATCGGTGAAGCCCTCCCAGCCCGTTAAACCCAAGGAGCAGCGTGAGAAATCAAAGAAGAAGAGCTCTAAGCCCAAGGAACTCGCGGTGGCAGCCACCCCACCGCCACCTTCCAGATCTGCGTCTGAGGACGAGGTGGAGATCCTGGCGTCCGCTGAGGACCTCGATCTCGCCGGTCCCTCAGACGCCATGGATAGCGCTAGCACGGGTGCTCAATCGGAGGCAGCAGGTGACCCAGCGGCGTAATCTGCCTTCCCAGTCCCGTCACGCCTTTGTCCGCCATGGACACTACCATCCTCCAGTGGAACTGCAGCGGTTTCTTCCACCATTTAGCTGAGCTCCGCCAACTTCTCAGCCTTCGCCCTTTCTTCTGCATTGCTCTCCAGGAAACTTGGTTTCCAGCAATGCGAACCCCCGCCTTCCGTGGCTATCGGGGTTATTACAAGAACCGAGCAGCTTATGAAAGGGTGTCTGGTGGCGTCTGCATATATGTCCTTCACACTCTGCACAGCGAGTCTGTCCCTCTCCAGACGCCTTTAGAGGCTGTCGCTGTACGCGTGTGGACGCCACAGGCTGTTACCGTCTGCAGTATTTACATTCCACCGGATGGTGATGTCTCGCAGCCTGTCCTGGCTGCACTGGTCGCCCAATTGCCGCCACCTTTCTTGCTATTGGGCGACTTCAATGCCCATAACCCTCTGTGGGGTGGGTCAGTGGCCACAGGTCGGGGCGCCATCGTTGAGCATTTATTGTCGCAGCTCGATCTCTCGCTGTTAAATGATGGTGCCTTCACACACTTCAGTGTGGCGCATGGCACCTACTCCGCCATTGACCTTTCCATCTGTAGCCATAGCCTCTTACCATCTGTCCAATGGAGTGTGCATGACGACCTGTGTGGTAGTGACCACTTTCCGCTCTTTTTGTCACTACCACAGCGTCACTCTTCTGGGCGCCCTAGCAGATGGGCTATGAATAAGGCTGACTGGGATATGTTCTCCTCCACTGCCGCTTTTGAGCCTCTCTCTACTGATGACATTGATGCGGTGGTTCAATCGGTCACCACCGGCATCATTACTGCTGCCGAATCTGCCATTCCCCGTTCTTCTGGGTCTCCTCGGCGGAAGGCTGTGCCTTGGTGGTCGCCTGAGATCGCTGAAGCGATTAAAGATCGCCGGCGGGCGCTCCAGCGCCACAAGCGACATCCCTCCTTAGCGCACCTTATCGCCTTCAAACGGCTGCGTGCGCGGGCCTGCCTCCTTATCCGCCACGGCAAGAAGGAGTGCTGGGACCGGTATGTGTCCACCATTGGCCTCCATGTCACTCCCTCGCAGGTCTGGGCCAAGATTCGACGCGTCTACGGCTATCGGACCCCTGCCAGCGTCCCTGCGCTCTCACTGAATGGAGTCGTGTGTACTGACTCCGACGTCATTGCAAATCGCTTGGCAGAGCATTTTGCTATGAGTTCCGCTTCTGCGAATTACCCCCAGGCCTTCCGCTCCATTAAAGAGCGGCTGGAACGTCGGAGCCTTTCGTTTCGCACCAACCACCCGGAATCTTACAATGCTCCATTCAGTGATTGGGAATTTCGCAGTGCCCTAACTGCTTGCCCTGATACCGCTCCTGGGCCAGATGGCATCCACTGTCAGATGCTGAAACACCTTTCAGTGGACTGCCAGCGGCACCTTCTCGATCTTTACAACCGTCTTTGGGTCGAGGGGGAGTTTCCGTCGCAATGGCGGGAAGGCATTGTCATCCCCGTTTTGAAACCTGGAAAGTCCCCTCTGGAGGTGGACAGCTACCGTCCCATTAGCCTCACCAACGTTCTTTGCAAGTTGCTTGAACGGATGGTGAGCCGGCGCTTGCATTGGGTACTGGAGTCTCGGGGCCTTCTGGCTGCGTCTCAGGGTGGGTTCCGTAGAGGCCGCTCCGCCACCGACAATCTGGTGAGCCTGGAGTCGGCCATCCGTACTGCTTTTGCCCGCCGTCAGCACCTGGTCGCTGTCTTTTTCGACATGCGGAAGGCATACGATACGACATGGCGTAATCACATTCTTTCAACGCTTCATGGATGGGGTCTTCGGGGTCCTCTGCCGATTTTTATCCGCAATTTTCTGTCGTGTCGTACCTTCCGCGTGCAAGTCGCGGCCTCGTATAGCTCCTCCCACGTCCAGGAGAACGGTGTGCCACAGGGCTCTGTTTTAAGTGTCTGTCTGTTTTTAATAGCCATTAACGGGCTTGCTGCGGCCGTGGGAAATTCTGTCTCCGCTTCCCTGTATGCCGACGACTTCTGCCTTTACTACAGCACTACTGGCATTGCAGCTGTTGAACGTCAGCTACAGGGCGCTTGCCGTAAGGCGCAGTCTTGGGCTGTAGCGCATGGGTTTCAGTTTTCGGCAGCCAAGACCCGCGTTATACATTTCTGCCGGCGCCGAACAGTCCATCCTGAGCCGCGGCTTTATCTTGCCGACGAACTCCTTGCTGTGGTGGAGACCCACAGGTTTTTGGGGGTGGTTTTCGATGCCCGGTTGACTTGGCTGCCTCATATCCGGCAGCTTAAACAGACGTGTTGGCGGCATCTAAACGCTCTGAGATGCTTGAGCCACACCCGCTGGGGCGCCGACCGCTCTACCCTGTTGCGGCTCTACCAGGCGTTAATCCAGTCCCGTCTGGATTATGGGAGCCTGGCTTATGGCTCAGCATCCCCATCTGCGTTACGGGTGCTGGACCCAATTCTCCACAGTGGGATACGCCTTGCCACTGGTGCTTTCCGCACCAGCCCTGTGGACAGCGTACTAGTGGAGGCAGGTGTACCTCCACTGCGGGTACGACGCCAACAATTACTGGCTGCTTATGCTGTCCATATTTCTAGTTTGCCCGGGCATCCAAATTACCGTGTCCTGTTCCCGCAGTCGGTCGTCCATCTGCCGGACCGTCGGCCCCGGTCGGGTTGTCCGATCGCCGTACGCGTCAAGGAGCTTCTCTGCGGGCTTGGGTTTTTCCCTGTTCCGCCTCCTTTCCAGGCGCCTCTGCGTACACCCCCGTGGTGTGTTCCTCGCCCTTGCCTTCGGCTCGACTTGGCACAGGGCTCGAAGGACTTGGTATCTCCAGAGGCCTTCCGCCGCCGCTTTTATTCCATCCTTGCCACGTATCAGGGCTCTGGAATTGTTTACACCAACGGTTCGATGGTTGCTGGTCGTGTTGGGTATGCGCTAACTCTAGGGGACGATTCCGAACAACGGTCCTTGGCGGCTGGCTGCAGCGTTTACACTGCTGAGCTAGTCGCCATCTTTTGGGCCCTAGAGTATATCCACTCCTGCTCAGGTGAGTCCTTCGTGATCTGTAGCGATTCCCTGAGCGGTTTACGAGCTCTCGACCAGTGTTTTCCTCGTTCTCGTCTGGTGCTGGCTATCCATGAGTCCCTGCATACTCTTGCGCGTTGCGGCCGCTCTGTGGTCCTTGTGTGGACCCCCGGTCATGTCGGTATCCCGGGCAATGAACATGTTGACCGCCTGGCGAAAGAGGCCACGTGTAAACCATCTCTGGATGTTGGCCTCCCAGAGACTGATTTGCGGGCAGTCCTCCGCCGAAAAGTTTTTGCGCTTTGGGACGCTGAATGGCGCGACCGGATTACACCCAATAAACTCCGTGCCATTAAGGAGACGACGACTGTGTGGCGGTCATCCCTGCGAGCCAACCGCAGGGACTCCGTCGTCCTTTGTCGGCTCCGCATTGGCCACTCCCGGCTAACACACAGTTATTTACTGCGCCGGGAGGACCCTCCTCTGTGTCGCTGTGGGGCAGCTTTGACAGTGGCCCACATTCTGTTGGCCTGCCCCCTTTTAGCTGTGGTCAGGCAGACATATGCGCTGCCTGATATGCTCCCTGCCCTTTTAACTGATGACCCTGCTATGGCTGGCTTAGTTTTACATTTTATTCGGGCAGGGGTTTTTTATCATTTAATTTGAGTGTTTGTTTTATTTTATTGTTTTGTGTTGATTCTGGTCTTTGGCCTACGGTTTTAAACTGAGTTTTTAATGTGTTCTCGGTGGTTGGCTTTTCCTTTTTATTTCTATGGTCGGCTAACCACCGTCACACTCTGTGTGGTTTTAGTTCGTTTTGTCTTGTCCTTGTCTCAGTTTCTCTTGTTCTGTATCGTCTGTGATCTCTTCTGTTCCTCGTTTTTATTCTCTGTGGGTGTTCTTTGTCTTTGGAAAAAGGGACCGATGACCATAGCAGTCTGGTCCCTTTACTCCCCCCCAAACCAACCAACCAACCATTCTGCTTAACTGCCAAAAAACACTGTATAGTAGTTGGGTTGGGAAGCAGTTTCACACCTACCTTATCCAGTCCTCAGATTTTCAGCTTTTTCACTTTCTGTCAAACAACTTCAAGGAGCTTCCTTTCCATATGAAAATGAACTGTTGATCTTGAGGATATCAAACTTTAATTGAGTACTATAATTAATAACTGAGCAGGAATATGGCTTTGACAGATGTCATTCTATCTATTTCGACAGGTTTTACAACAGGAACTACATGAGTCATTCACATTAATGTGACCACTGCCTAAGTTCAACTGAATCTGCAATAACCACTCACAGACAGCAGGTGGCAGCACTAGCAGTGGAAAGTGTACAAAACTTGCCAGAGGGAAGGGGGGGGGGGGGGGGGGGGAGCATGCGGGAAACCGTGTAGTCGTTGTCGTACTGCAGAAAAGGAAGTGATTTATCTGACATGCAAAAGGGCATGATTATTGGCTTTTGAGCCATGGATGGAAGCATTTCCAGAGGTGTGTATGGATGAATAGACATGCAACTGTTGAGCAACTGACCACCCAGATGAGCAAAGAGGCTAATAACTGTGCCTCCTCAACAACTGTTTAGCAAATTTTGCTGCATGTGTGCCTCTGTACCTGTGCTGAATGCTGTTCATTGGTGACAAAGGATGGAATTTGCAGGCTAGTACACAACTGGTCGTTGAATGCTTGGCAGTGGTGGCTTTTTCAAATGGATCACTTCCTACACTCCATCAGGTGTGAAACGCCTGAAAGCAAACACCCCGCAACAGTTGTCGGAAGGGACTAGCCCAGAGGAGGGAGTATTATGGTCTGTGGTTGTGGCATTCCCTGTGTGACACATCTCACAGCATTTGATGCTGCAAATGGTAATTACTGAATCTTTTTACAGGTGGTCACATTAATGTGACTGGACAGTGTATATAACTCACGTAATGCCAACCAGGGAGAGCAATGAGAAAATTATGTCACAATGGATGTGCATTTAAGTCACTATTCCCTCCATTTGTATGGTCTTTTTCCATCTAGGGTACCCTTACTAATTGGATAGTAGTTTGTTAATGTTCTCTATATTTGGTGTCACACATTGTTGGAGGATGGTCAGCCCTAACATTTCTATATTAATAACTTTGATAGATGATGATAAACAGACATTAAGAAATTTTTTAAGGTCAGGGATTAATCGCTCGACTGTACGTTAAGAAATTTTTACCAACAACAAGTTTGTCATTGTATGGACCATTACCAGTTTTGGTGTGGCACAGGACCATGATGATGGTCTATTCCAAGACTGAAACTGCCTTGTAATGAAGAATTTCTTGGGATATAGTTGAGGGATTAAACTGTGAACTTTAAAAATTTCTGTATTCATTACTCAAATTTCCTGCAAACATACTGTGTTGTTTAAATCTTGTGATAATCTTTACTCCTTATCAAAAATTTATCTCCATTATTGGTTAAAACAGTTATTTATATTAATTATATTGTTTATATTTGGGTTAAAATATAAATTTGTAAGACGAAATGTTAAAATTTATTTATAGCTGTTTTTATGAATCTGTGTAACTTAAATAATAAACTAGGATTAGATACCCAGGGTTTGGATTCTGTGACATTTCTTGTTGTTATTATACAGGTCTCATTGCTATGTGCCAGTGTGTCTAAGTTGCTCTTTATTTATTTCTTTTTGCAGTAGTGAACTATAATACATAACATCAGGGAAATATCATTATTATTTCAAAAGAGTAATAATGAAGTAGCAATATTGAATATCCATCCTTCTCTCTTTTCTTTCCTGTGTTTCTCTTGTTGCCTTACAAACCACACTGCATGCTCTGCTTACAAGCCACACTCAATGTCCATCCTTCTTTGTTTCCATTGTTTAATAATGAAGTAGGTACAATGAGTGAGTTATGCTTATTGTTATCATCATCATCAAAGTTTGTCTGTAATAGATATTACCTCTGATAAAAAAATAATGGGCAGGAAATAGAGAAATCGATACATGCATCCTAAATTTAGAACCACCAAAGGAGTTGCATGGAATAAGTTGAGAAAACAGTGGAAAATGTAGAGGTTGATGGCAGAATTGGATAGAAATTCTAAGTTCTTATAACAAGAACAGTTCATATATTCATTTATCTATTCATCATGTTCTGTAGATCACGTGTGAAGGAGAACACTCATAGATATGAAACGAGCAAAAGTAAACATAACAGAATGAAGCAAGTGTTAGCCGCTGTGTTAATAATTGACTGTTGATGAAGTTCTGAAGCACTCAGTGATAAATAGGAAAGTGTTTATTGGAACCTAAAGTTCTATAAACAATTTATGTTTAACCAACTGAGCTACCGAAGCACGACTCACGCCCGGTACTCACAGCTTTACTTCTGCCAGTACCTCGTCTCCTACCTTCCAAACTTTACAGAAGCTCTCCTGCGAACCTGCAGAACTAGCACTCCTGAAAGAAAGGATATTGCGGAGACATGGCTTAGCCACAGCCTGGGGGATGTTTCCAGAATGAGATTTTCACTCTGCAGCGGAGTGTGCGCTGATATGAAACTTCCTGGCAGATTAAAACTGTGTGCCCGACCGAGACTCGAACTCGGGACCTTTGCCTTTCGCGGGCAAGTGCTCTACCAACTGAGCTACCGAAGCACGACTCACACCCGGTACTCACAGCTTTACTTCTGCCAGTACCTCGTCTCCTACCTTCCAAACTTTACAGAGCTCCGCTGCAGAGTGAAAAATCTCATTCTGGAAACATCCCCCAGGCTGTGGCTAAGCCATGTCTCCGCAATATCCTTTCTTTCAGGAGTGCTAGTTCTGCAGGTTTCGCAGGAGAGCTTCTGTAAAGTTTGGAAGGTAGGAGACGAGGTACTGGCAGAAGTAAAGCTGTGAGTACCGGGCGTGAGTCGTGCTTCGGTAGCTCAGTTGGTAGAGCACTTGCCCGCGAAAGGCAAAGGTCCCGAGTTCGAGTCTCGGTCGAGCACACAGTTTTAATCTGCCAGGAAGTTTCATATCAGCGCACACTCCGCTGCAGAGTGAAAATCTCATTCTGGAAACATCCCCCAGGCTGTGGCTAAGCCATGTCTCCGCAATATCCTTTCTTTCAGGAGTGCTAGTTCTGCAGGTTTCGCAGGAGAGCTTCTGTAAAGTTTGGAAGGTAGGAGACGAGGTACTGGCAGAAGTAAAGCTGTGAGTACCGGGCGTGAGTCGTGCTTCGGTAGCTCAGTTGGTAGAGCACTTGCCCGCGAAAGGCAAAGGTCCCGAGTTCGAGTCTCGGTCGGGCACACAGTTTTAATCTGCCAGGAAGTTTCATATCAGCGCACACTCCGCTGCAGAGTGAAAATCTCATTCTGGAATTTATGTTTAATCAAGTTAAACAAAACAAAAATTAATAGCTAAGGTGCTGCTTTGACAAAAGATACTTTTTTTTTTCACTCACATTACCTTCTGTTGGTGGCTTAATGTCTATGTGATTACTTTGATGTTTATCACAGAACAACAGTTACACTTCGATTCCTGAATCTAATTTTCTTTTGAATTTATAGGGATTTTTAATTTATTTTTTATGTCAGATGGCATTTTGTGTGAAGACTTTCACACCAGAACACCCCGATCTGAATACAGACAAGGAGCCAAAGTCAACATGGAAAATATTCTTGTGTTTTGTGTAATGGTTGTGTAAATCACTATCACCTCTTCATCATTAACAGCAAATTTGTTAGGAAGTTATTGTAATAATTGCAAGATCTTTGAAATGGCCTCTTTAAGCTGTATGACAATCTATTTTGTGCCATATGTTGTTTAATAAATTTGAAAATTTTCATAGTGTCTCATATTTACTACAGGTTACGATATTAAAAAATAGGACTATGCATACTATTTTTACATTTGAAAGTGTAAATTCCTGCTTAACATTTTGAAGCCCTCCAAGAGGGTAGCAATTTTAGGAGCTTCCTGTAAGCACTAATTGTAAATTGCATGCAGTTATTTGTTAGAATGAAATGATAATATCTACATTTCTTTTTACAGTTTCTATTCCACAAACAAGAAGGTAGCATATTCAAATTTTATTCCAAGAATCAAATTACCACCCAAGAGAAGCAAACCACTGCCTGTTTCAAACAATGGGCTGATCCAGGCAGCAAAATCAAAATTGCTTCAAGAAGATGACTGCATGCCAAATTCATTGTTTGATTATGATGCTTATGATGCACAGGTTTTTCAGTTGCCTCCTGTTCATACAGCAAGGTAAATATATCAATTATTCCACTATCAGATTCTTAAATGAAGTGTTAGTGTGCAGAATAATTGTAGAATTTCTCACTCATCTGAAGGTTTTATTGTGGATATGGAATTATTTTATGCAGTCAGTGAATTTGATGAGTTGTCAGTCAGTTCATTAACTTAAATGTGATACTTGAATAGAGAAGTAACACATTGCCTATACTGTTACTATCTGCTGTACATGTTTTCTTCAAAATTATTCTGGAGCTCAGTCGTTCAGATTTTCTAAGTAGCCAAAGTTATTCTGACAAGCATTCTCTTGATTGACTTTGGGATTGATTCGACATTAGTGATTCTTCAATTACATAACTGAGGATGACTGTGGGCATACCACTGAGAGTGCTGCTTACACTATTATGAAAATTGTGTCACTTACCAATAGGTTTCTATGATCTCTTCTATTTTGTATGTTACTGCACAGTTCGGAGAAATTTTTTCTCCAGGTAGAACAATGGCGTATGAATATGACTAATGTATTCACTTCATTTGGTTGCCTTTTACACAATTTTGTCTGCGTGTAAATGGCTTTGGAAAGAGGCTAATTATTGAAACCATTGAATGTAACTACAGTGCTACATATTCATTCTCTGCAATTTCCAGTGTTTTCTCTATATTTTTTCAAGGCAACCAATTCTTGAAAGACAGACCTCCGTAACTACTAATGCAACTGAGACAAATATTAGTATAGTAATTGCTGCTGTATGTTCAGCACCTTGATAAAAAACAACACATTTTCACTAAATTTCATTGACACACAAGAAGTGTTTATTTCGTAAAAAAAATTATTTAGTCCATAGATCCATTAGCACATGTAGATTCAAGGTGTGGAATGTGTCAAAATATGTATTTTATTTTTTGCATGTAATTTATGCTACAATAGTGTGCATACATGTTGTTTACAATATAGAGAATGATCAATTTTTTCAAGGAAAAATTCCAGTAACTTACCTTTGAATAGATTATTACCTTGTAGGGACTTAATATAACTTGGAATATAGTTAAAGTCGTGGCACTAGTGTATTTTACACTTTTCTGAACTAGAAAAAAATTCTTCATGTCACAGGGTAGGTCACATTTCTTTCTTGTCTAATGACTGAAGTATGTATCACTTGTTTCATAGTGAGAAGAATATTTAGTTATGAAGGTTGTGATTGAATAAATGTTTTGTGAGGTAGTATTCAGTATCCCCAAGAAGACAGCAGGAAGTTCTTGGAGCCATTCCATGCATAATTATGGCAGTCTGTTTCATGGCTTTTTTTTATTAAAAATTTTTTTTTTTATAAACATATAAGAATGTTACGGAAGATCATATCAAATACTTTCCTGTGGTCCAACGGCGTTTCACAGATTATCTCTTTATCTTCAAAACAATTTTATACCTTTGCTACCATACTCTCAACTACTTTGGCTGTAGAGAGGCTGAATCTGAATCCATATTGTGAGGAGCTAAGTATATCATTAGCTTTCATTAGCTTCAAAATCTTGGCTCATCTTCAATATTCTGTCATTCATTCATTCATTCATTCATTCATTCATTCATTTCCATGTCTGGTCAGAATTTCCAAAAAATAGCAGCTGTGATAGCTTTTTCATTTCCTTTGTACACATCTTGTACTGTGCACGGGTTGTCGAGGAGGGGGCACACAAGTAGGTGGCTTGGATCTTCTTCAGCTCCACAGTTGCAAAAAGTGTCAGTGCTCACTGGAAGGACTCCCCATTTCTTCAGGTTGGTCTTGCATCGGGGGACGCTCACTCTTAGGTGGTTGAGGGACCTCCGTACAGGGTATTGTAGGTTTGCACCAGGAGCTAGTTCTTCTTTTGGTGAGCCGTCTATGTGCAGTGAGCTCTTCCATGTTGCAAGATGAATTGCCTCTGGTGCTCCCTCCAGTAACGCAGTCCTAGCAAGGAAACTATTGCGGGATTCAAGGTGGGATCTTGCAGCCTGATGACCATACAGAGGATGTTGGCGGTGATTCTCCTGCTTTGTTCTTTCATTGTCTGCAGCAATGGCCCTCCGGATGTTGGGTGGGGCTGTTCCCAACAGTTGGATACAGTTTCTGCACTGGTGTTGGCTTCAAGCATCCTGAGATGATCCTTGCAGTATCATTGACTGCAATATCGACTTGCTTAGTATGAGTGGAAGCTTCTCACACAGGAGCAGCATACTCAGTGGCTGATACACGAAGTGCAAGTGCAGAAGTGCTGAAATGGTGCGGATTGGCTCTCCAGCTGCTGCCAATCAGCTTTTTAAGTATCCCATTGTGAGTAATGACTTTCTGTGTCACGTTTAGACATTGCTGCCTGTACGTTAGAGCCCTGTCCAGAGTGACATTTAGATAGACTGGTGTTGGGCAATGTTTCAGTTGCTCTCCTTGCCATGTGATGTCCAGCTTTTGCTGCGCTTCCCTGTTTTGTAAGTGGAAGGCGCTCCTTGAGTTTTACTGGTATCGGGCTTCAGGTGATTGGCATAATAGTACTTGGAGAGTTCATCCATTGCTAGAGAAAGTTTTCCCTTTACTTCTTTAAAGGTTGGCCCCTGAACAGCTACTGCTGTGTCACCGGCATAGATGAAGTTGCTATTGGCTGATCATTTGTGTAGATATTGTTCAGTGCTGGAGCGAGCACACTGCCTTGGGGGAGACTGTTCTTCTGCGTTCGCCACCTACTCCTCTTATGCTGTAATGAAACTTAGAATCTTCTGTTCTGAAGGAAGGTGCTGATAAGGGATGTTAGTTGGTATCCTTAGTAAGGTCATACATTGTCTTTCATAGTTTCCTATGATTCACAGTGTCATATGCAGCTGTTAGAGCAACAAAAGCGACTCCAGTAACCTCATCATGCTCAAAACCGTCTTTGATGTGCTGTGTTAGATTCAAGATCTGACTACAGCATGATTTGCCAGCACAAAAGCCTGCTTGTTGTGGGATAAACTTCTTCGAGGCTGGCACCGATTTGGTTAAGTACCAGCCATTCTAATATCTTGAAGGTGTGGCATAAAAGGGAGATAAGTCAAAAATTTTTTGGATTGTTTGGTTCCTTCCCAGACTTAAGTATTACAATGACTTGAGACTTCTACCACATTTTGGGGATGTGTAGCTTGGTGACACATGTGTTCATTAGGCTTAGTAGCCACTCCATCATTTTACAGCCAAAATTCTTTATCTGTTCAAGTCAAATGTCATTGACACTTACAGCCTTATGCATCTTCAAGCTGGAGATGACAGCTTCGAATTCAGCCATGGTGAAGGGATCCCTAAGAAAATAATGCTCCATGTCTGGGTCACAGTGAAGAGCTTCTTTGGGCGTCCGTCCTTTTATTTTGCTGATTTGCGGGAGCTGGGTTGCCACTTTATCAGGAGTCACATGTGTTAAATTGTCTTGTGGTTTTACAGGGTTGCCACTTCGGTTTTTAAGCAGTTTCCAGGCTTGTCTACTTTTCAGCTTCATGTCGAGGTTCTCTACCAGGTTACTCCACTTGGCCTTGCAAGATGCTGAAATGGCTTGCAGCAATATTTCACCAGCTTGGATCATTTCTTCTGCAAATGGATTCTCTTCATTGAGTGTTTGGTATCTTTTTGACAAAAGATTGTCATCACTGGACATGCCTGGAACATACTGAGTTGTGCATCCTCTCGGAATAGTTTTCCTCGAAATTTGTTGGACACATTTGATGAAGGTTTCGTACATTTCAGGTTGTGGTGGAATGTTTTATCACTTTTGAGTCACGCCCTTCACTGAACTTCTGCCGGTCAGCCTTCTGTTATTTTTTATATTAGAAGTATAAGAGATACAGGTTGATAGTTATCCAGAGATGCTACATCTCTTTTCTTATGAACTCATTTGACTACACATGTTTTCAGACAATGTGAATATTTACCTTCTTTTAAGATTTTACACATTATTTTAGTCAATGACATTACAGTTTGTTTTTTAAGGTATTTAATAATATAATTTGGACCTGTTGTAAAATTACTGAGCTTGCCAGTAGTGCCTCTGCTTTACTCCTACCTTCTATAGCATTGTCATCAAAGTGAGAACTGACCTAAAAAAAAAAAAAAAAAGAAAAAACAGCAGCAGCAACAACAACTACTACAACAACATTGGTTGCTAGGTGAAGTTGGTGTGCAGAGGAGTACTTTATCATCACAATTTATTTCTGTTTTAATAATTTCCCAATTTCCCATGCAGCTCTGTAGTAGTACCATGATTCTTATTCTATTTGGATGTGGAGTGCAATAAGTTTTTAGATTTTGTGGTTTAGTACACTGACTCTACTTAGATGGTTTCTTGTAGCATTTAGGACAACATGCTCCAAATTATCTGTTGAGAGAGATAAAATTTTATTGCCTGAGTCATTAACACATACATGGTTATTATTAGTATTATTATTATACAAATTTGGCCGTTAAAGACCGTGAAAACAGTTATTTCTTGCGCTTCTGGGAAGTCTTCTTTCTCTCAGTCCACACTTCTTTCATTCTTGCGCTGAAGGCGGCTTTTCTCTCTTCAGACCATTTAGTTCCACAAGTCTTCTTAATTTTCACACCGAAACCCGTGAATGAATTCAGTTTTTTTCTAAAAAGGTTTCTGTTAAATATTGTTTCCTGATCTATGTCCATTTCTTTTAGATCTCTTTCTTTGTTGATAAACCATAAATTTTTATTTTTTAGATTTGCGATGTACGAAAATATTTGTTTTGTAAGCCTATTCGAGTTCATCCTCATGATGTGAGCATAAAAGGAGCATCTTCTTTTTCTAATTTCGTCTGTAATTTTGCTGCACTTCGTATACACTTCTTTGTTGCTTTTTAGTCTGTATACAGGCTTGCCTTGATCATCTGTTATTTTCCTGTGTCCAAGAATTGTCCTCACAATTCTTCTTTCACGATTTTCTATCTGTTCTGCGTATGTAAAATTTGCCAGTGTTTCTGATGCATATAGTATCTGCGGTCTAATGACAGTCTGGTAGTGTCTGAGTTTAATGTTTTTGGATATACATTTTTTTGAATACATTTGTCTGCAGTAGTGAGTTGCTATCTCTAGTTTTTGTATTCTAGCCCTGCAGGCTGGATGACCTTTTGCCACTGACTGAATTAGTTCACCAAGATATTTAAAATGTTTAGATACCTGTATTTTCCCGTATTTAGTAGTTATTTTCTTTGGTGGATTTTTGACATTTGTAATGATTTCTGTCTTTTCAAATGAAATTTGCAAGCCTGCTTTTTCAGCAGTTTCTTTAAGTAATTCTATTTGTTTTATTGTGTCTTTTTGTGTGTAAGCTAAACAGGTGAGATCGTCAGCGAAGGCAAAACAGTTGGTTTCAATGGCTTTGTAGCACTTCCCTCCAATTTGGACTTTCTCAACTCCATGTTTTTGCGTGAGTCTTCTCCATTCTGCTATGACTTTATCCAGAGCACAGTTGAAGAGTACCGGGGACAGCGCATCTCCTTGTCTGACGCCGGCTTTGACCTCGAAATGCCGTGAAATTTCTCCTTGGAATTTTACTTTCGATGTTGTTATTTGTTAAAGTTTCTTTGATTATGGTGATTGTTGTTTCATCTATTTCATATTCTCGAAGTGTTTTGATGAGTGTGTCCCTATCGATTGAATCATAAGCTTTTTTGAAATCAATGAATGTTATGAAATATTTCTTGCTCCTTGTAGATAAATAGTTCATTGTTGTTTTGAGGTTAAAAATTTGTTCGGCGCAGGATCTTCCTGGTCTGAAGCCAGCTTGATATTCTCCAAGTTTTCCCTCTATAATTGGTGATACACGATTGAGCAGGGCTTTTGATAGAATTTTGTATGGGACTGGGAGAAGCGATATTCCACGATAGTTGTTAACATCCCTTTTGTCATCTTTTTTAAACAAAGGGTGAATTAGGGCAGTTTTCCAGTGACTTGGGATTTTCTTGGTTTCCCATACTTGTTCAAGTTCTTTGTGTAGTGCTTCTACTGATGTTTCTCCCCCAAGCTTGAGCATTTCTGCCGTAATTGTGTCTTCTCCACATGCTTTCCTGTTTTTGAGATTTTTGATTATGTTTGTGATTTCCTCTCGTGTCGGAGGTGTTGAATGTGTTGGTAATGTTTCTGGTTGCGTAAAACTGAGAGTCTGGATGGGTGTTTGGCAGTTTAGGAGTGTCTCAAAATATTCAGCCAGGATTTCACAGTTTTCAGTATTGTTGGTGGCGAGAGTCTTATTATTTCTCATAAGGTTTAGGCAAGGGGACTGGTATCCTCGGAGTTTCTGGTTGAATGTTTTATACCAAGCTGCCGTGTTGCATTTCTTGAAATTCTCTTCGATTGAGTCCAGTTGTTGTTTTTCATATTGTCTCTTGGTGTTGCGAATAGTTTTCGAGGCATTCTTTCTGGCTTGCTTAAATTCATCAAAGTTGTTTTCAGTTTTATGTGAGTTCCACTTTTTCCAGGCTTCAAGTCTTTCATGCAGAACTTCATTACAGTTGCTGTCGCACCACGGGTGTCTCGGTTTGCTCTTTTTTTGGAAATGTTGTTTCTGTTGCCTCAATCAAGTTGTTCTGAAATTCTTGGAGGTTTTGTGAAGGGGAGAATGTCTTTAGTTTTTTCTGAAAATCCTTGAGGTTAGAGTTGGACTTAAGGTTGTAATTTCTCAGGGTTGTAAGATCAAAATTTATTTTATTTCTGTTTTTATATTCACCGTTTCTGCTTTTCTGTTTGTTTTGAGGGATCAGTTTGGTTTTTATTTTCGTGAGATAGTGATCGGAGTCGAGGTTTAGAGATTTTCGGTCATGTGTGTTCACTATTTCTTTTTCACATTTGGAGGAGATGGCAACGAGATCTATTTGAAATTCTCCGATACTCTTTATCGGAGATACCCAGGTTTTTTGTTTTCTGGGAAGATGTTTAAAACGTGTTGACATTAGCTTGAGTTTAAACTGCTTACAGACCATAATTAACCTTTCTCCATTTTTGTTGGTTCGTTTGTGTGCGGGAAAGTTGCCGACAATATCGCGGAATTTCTTTTCTTTTCCAATCTGAGCGTTAAAATCTCCTAGAAGTATTTTTGCATTGATTTCTGGGATTTCTGATATATGATCCTTAAGGTTTTCCCAGAATTCATCTGTTTCTTCCCTATTTTTAGCATTATTTTTGTAATTTGTGGGAGCGTGAACATTGATTAATGTGTATTTTTTATTTGCACATCGAAAAGTGAGGAAAGATGTTCTCGATGATGTTGACCAAAAATGTTCGACAGAGTTCAGAATTTTTGTGTTTACAGCAAAAGCTGTGCCAAGCTGAGGGCATTTCTTCATTACAATTTTTCCAGGTTTTCCCTTAAATATTCTGAATTTGTTTGATTCAAATGTGTTTTCATCAGTGAAGCGAGTTTCTTGTAGCGCCACAATTTGTATGTCTTCCGTGTGTAACTGGTCTGTAAGGTGCTTAAGTTTTCCCACTTTGAGAAGGGAGTTTATGTTGAGAGTTGCTATGTTGAAGATTTTTCTGGGTTTAATCTTGTTGGATTTGCATGGTGTTGCAGACTCCCCAGAATCCATGGGTCTGCTTGCGTCGTTGCCGACGGTGGATTGGCCACCTGGGGTAGTTTCGTTATTGAAAGACATTTCCATCATGCGTTAAGATTGTAACTGTTGAAATTCTTCAAAGTTGGGGAGATTACTTGCGTAACCTACCAGGAATACGACTAACGTTGTTAGCGTTAGGTTTTCTTGAAACAGCCGCCTCTAACATGAGGAACAGACGCTGCCCACAAGCCGCCCAATCTGGGTACAGACGCTTGCAGTTATAGATTTTTGGTTCCTCCGCTCTCTCAGCCGTTGGGAGTTAAAAATTCCTCATCCGCCTATGAGACCATTGACCGGTTTTCACCCGTAACCCTAGGCAGGGGCCCTCACAGGGTGCTACCATCCGGAGCCAGATGGACCCAGGTTTTTTTACGAGGTTGTTACTCCTCCCCCTCCTCCTCCCTCATCACTTGTAAGATGAGGATCCGGGCTTGGGACCGGCAATGGCGGAGTTCATGGTTATTATTATGTTATCTATTTTTATTAAATTCAGTTTTTTTTATCAAATGGTTTAGCTTCGAGTCATTAATTGATCTTATCATTCTTCTATTCTCAGTACAAGTTTCAATTATTATACTGTTAAGAGTTTCTCCCGGACATAGTTCCTCATCAGACATGCATAATCTGACCATGTCAAATTCCGTTTTTATTAGATGAAAATTGCGTATTATATTGTAAAGAACCATGAACGAGAAGTGTTTGAGCTGTCGTAGGAAAGTTAGTACAGAGGTTCTGTGCAGCTGTCCTGACAGATGGCTATTTTTTTTTGGGGGGGGGGGGGGATGTAGTGGCATGGGAATTGGAGAAGTAAATGGGTCTCTTCCATGGTATTGCAGTGTATGTGCAAGGGATAGGAAAATAGCTCAACAGGAAGGGAAGATTAGAGCCCTTAAGGCTGAACTGGATATTGCTAGGGAGGAACTGATGAGGTTAAGGGGGGAGAAGGGTGACGGCTGGTGGGAAGTGGTGGCAAGGAACAGGAGCCACAGAAAAAGAACAGTATGTGATAATTTCATAATTGGCATAAACAATAGATTTGCCTTAATACCTCAGTCAACAAAGGAAAAGGCTCTAGTAGATGTAAGTATAGTCAGCACTCAACAGACTTTCACTAGGAAACCAGCTGTTTCAAAAAAAGTGGAAAGGAGGAGGAAAGTTCTGTTGTTAGGTAGTAGCCATCGAAGAGGTGTGGACAAGATCTTGCAGGAAAAATTAGGTAACAGGTACCAGGTCACACGTTTTTCAAGCCCAGTGCATGTCTTAGCCAAGTGATAGAGGATGTAGGAGCATTGTGCAAGGGTTTTACGAAGCAGGATCATGTTGTGGTAGTGGATGGAGTGGGAAAAAGTATCTATAGGGATCAGGGCTACAATATTCAGGGTGACCTGGTAAAAATAGCATCTGCAACGAACCATACAAATGGTTGCTTGGTTCCTGTTTTCATGCAGTATGATTGGCCCCATTTGAACAGGTCTGTCAGGAGGGTTGATATGGAGTTAGATCAGCTGCTTCGGGTGGCTACTTTGTCAGGCATAGGTTTGGTTTCTGTTGATGGTATTGGTAGGTGGGACTTCACAAAACATGGCCTGCATCTCAGGAGGAACGTAAATTGGCTGGGATGATAGCAAAATCTTTAAGGGGGAGGGCACTGAAACTCATGGGGGTACTTCTTTTTTAGGCTAAGATCAGTGTCCAATCATCCAACATTGATTGAAATTAAGCTTAATGAGAAGCTCAGACAGGCAGGTACTAGATATGTTAAAATATCACAAGATCATAACAGTACAGTGAAATATGATGTTTGTATGTCACAAGATTCTCATAAAACCGCAGTGAAAAATAATGTTAGTATATTGCATCAGAATATCAGGGGATTAGAAAACAATCTGGATGAGCTTCTTCTTTGTTTAGAAGATTTAAAAACTGAGGGTGGAATAGATGTACTATTCTATCTGAACATCATATAGTCCTATGTGTGGAAATAGTAAATGTAGGTGGATACAAGCTTTCAGCACATGTAAGTAGAGACACTATGGAGAGGAGGAGGTACTATATATGTTAAAACCTGTCGTAGTATGAAAAATGTGGAAACTAAAAAATTTTGTATAGAGAAACATGTGCATGTAAGCTTAAACTAAACAATGGTACTTCTATTAGTGTAGCTGTGTATAGGTCCCCATTGGGAAATTTTCAGCTATTTCTGGAAACCTTGGATTCTTTGTTGTGCTATCTGTCAGACAGAGGGAAGCAAATAATTCTTTGTGGCGATTTCAATGTAGATTTTCTGAAAGAGTCCAATAGAAAGCTTGACCTTGGGAAGTATTACTTGGTTCTTTCAATTTGACATCAGTTATTGATTTTCCTACTCGAATGGAACAGGAAAGCAGCACTGAGTTTTGGTCTGGCACACTGTTTTAATCTGCCAGGAAGTTTCATATCAGCACACACTCCACTGCAGAGTGAAAATCTCAGTCTGGAAACATCCCCCAGGCTGTGGCTAAGCCATGTCTCCACAGTATCCTTTCTTCTAGGAGTGCTAGTTCTGCAAGGTTCGCAGGAGAGCTTCTGTGAAGTTTGGAAGATTAGAAGACAAGATACTGGCAGAAGCAAAGCTGTGAGGACGCGGCATGAGTCGTGCTTGGGTAGCTCAGATGGTAGAGCACTTGCCCACGAAAGACAAAGGTCCCGAGTTCGAGTCTCGGTCCGGCACACAGTATTAATCTGCTAGGAAGTTTCATATCAGCGCACACTACACTGCACAGTGAAAATCTCATTCTGGAAACATCCCCCAGACTGTGGCTAAGCCATGTCTCCACAATATCCTTTCTTCCAGGAGTGCTAGTTCTGCAAGGTTCGCAGGAGAGCTTCTGTGAAGTTTGGAAGGTAGGAGACAAGATACTGGTAGAAGTAAAGCTGTGAGGATGGGGCGTGAGACGTGCTTGGGAAGCTTAGATGGTAGGACACTTGCCCACGAAAGGCAAAGGTCCAGAGTTTGAGTCTCGGTCCGGCGCACAGTTTTAATCTGCCAGGAAGTTTCGGCACACTGATAGATAATGTTTTCCTAGACCACAATAAATTTAATCAAATAAAAACTTTTCCTGTTAAGAATGGTCTGCTTCATATCATCATCATCATCATCATCATCATTATTATTATTATTATTAGTGTTCTACCAAAAGGCAAGTTTTCACATGGTAGCTCTCTAGGCTTTCTGGTCTTCTGCCATCCTCTTCAGGTCTGCATAATTTCCTCTTCCCTTTATGTCATCTATCGTCTCGTATCTCCTCCTTCCTCTCAGCCTTCTCTCACATACAAGTGCTTCCAAAGCATCTAATAGCAAGCACTCCTTCTCAATGAATGTCCCAACCAGTTCTTTTTCCTTTCTCTTATAACCTTCAGCAGACATCTTCTGTCACCAACCCTCTCCAGTACTCTTTCATTATTCACTCTTTCCATCCAGTTTATCCTCACTATTCTCCTCCACATCCACATCTCAAATACTTCTAACCTTTTTCTGTCCTCTCTTCTCAGTATCCATGGTTCTGCCACATATAGTGCCACACTCCACACAAAACATTTGCGAAGCCTTTTCCTTAGACCTATATCTAATTTGATACGTAACAGTCTCCTCTTTCTGTTGAATGCCTCCTTCCCTATGGCAAACTGAGTTTTCACCTCCTGGTGACGTCTCAAGTCATCAGCTATTGTGCTTCGAAGATATTTAAATTCACTTACTTGGCTAATGATAGCCTGTCCTATTTTAATATTGGACAGTCTGTGTCATTCAGATCTTGCAGCTTGTTATCCACCGCCCACTCACTTTCTGCCACTAATACCATGTCATCAGCAAATCTTATACGTGCTATTCTCTTTCCACCAATACATGTTCCTCTTTTCCCGTCTAAGCCTTTCACAATAATTTCTTCAAGGTATACGTTAAAGAACAGTGGGGAAAGGCAACAACCCTGTCTAATACCTTGTCCAATGCTGATTCCTTCTGACATTATCTTCCAATCCTTATCCTTACTTTCTGGTGTAAATATATTTTCTGTATCAGTTATCTCTCTTTCCAATCTACTCCTTTCCTCTTCAAAATATTCATCGACTTGTTCCACTGAACTCTGTCAAAAGCCGTCTATAAAAGAGCAAAGATTTCTCTACCTTTTTCCATTTTCTTTCTATTCAACACTTTCAGCAACACTTTAGCTGCATGCTCTTCACATTTTTAGTGTTTCTCTTTTTCTCTATTGGTATCATAACTGTTGCAAGGAAGTCCTCAGGCCATTCCCCTGTGTCATATATCTCATTACAGAGGTAGACTATTCCTTTTCTTGCCTCGTTACTCAGACTCTTCAACAGTTCTGCTGGCAGATCATCAATTCCACATGCCTTCCTATTCGTCATCTCCTTCAGCACCTTTTCTACTTCTGCTTCAAAGATGGTGAATCCCTTTCAGTCTTCCAGGACCTGTTGCTCTTCTTCAATCTTAATTTCTCTTTGTGTTTCATTATATTCTGGCCATCTGTTCAAAATCTCCTGTGCTTCCTCTGCTAGAGTACCATCCGCTCTTCCTTTTTCCATGTTGTTCCTTTTTTTTTTACGTTCAAAAACTATCTCACTAGCCAGTCTATACACAATTTCATACTTTCTCTCTTTCTCTGTTTTCTCCATTTCTTCGCATTTCTGTTTTATCCATTTTCCCCTTGTTTCTTCAGTTTCTCTTCTTAATTCGTTATTCAGTTTCCTGTACCTCTTTTTGCACTCTTCAGTTTCTATATTTTTTCACTTTCTCAGCTCTTCCATCTTTTTCAACATGTTTTCTGTTACCTATTTTTTCCTGGTACTTATTGCTAGTACTTCTGTGACAGAGTCCATGAGTCCTTCCCTCATTTTTATCCATTTGTCATTAACACTTTCATCAACACTACCTCTTTTCCATTTTTCCATAAATCTGTTTTCCAAATCTGATGCCATTTGTGCCTTTTGAGTCTTTTTATGTTTAGCCTTTCTTTTGCTTCACCTCTCCAGACTTTTTTCAACTTCACTTGTATTTCCCCAATACTAGGTTGTGGTCTGGATTTATATCCGCTCCTGGATAAGCTTGGCAGTCTTCAAACAGTCCCTAAACTTTTTTGTATCAGGATGTAGTCTAATGATATATTTCCCTATCCACATTTGATATCCATGTGTAATGTTTCTTTTTGTGTTGTTCAAATAATGTGTTACTCACTGCTAATGAATTTTCTATAAAGAAACTAATTAGTTGTTTACCTCTCTTATATCTTATTCCTAATCCAACATTTCCTGCTGTATCTTCATCTCTTCCTTCACCCATCACCACACCCCCATGATGATAAGCAGACATTTCTATTTTATTTTTTGATGAGTTCTTGTATTTTCTCATAATATTCTTCCACTTTCTCATCGCTATGCTGACTGGTTGGCATATATACCTGTATTAACATCAAATCTTTTGAACTATCCTTCAGTCGTATCGTCATAAGTCTTCCATCAATATATTGTACCTTCATTACCTTATTTTTCAGCTTTTGCTCTATAAATATTCCTACTCTGTTTTCCCCTTAGTAAAAGAGCTTATAAGCTCCACTTTCTATCTCCCCATTCTCTCCCCATCTCATTCCAGACAAACCAAAGGCATCTAATCTGTTCCTTTTGATCTCCTGTTTTACATTCTCTAGCTTTCCTGCTTGCAGTTGTGTCCTCATATTCCATGTTCCAATCCTTCCTTCCTTCATTGTCCCTTTCTTCCTTTCAAATATGTCTACTTTCAATGTGATCCCCTCCCGGAGATTCGAATGAGAGGAAGTTTTAACTCTGCAATCTACTGCTCGGGAATGTAATATGGTAGTTTCCCCTTTACTTTCCAGATAGGCAGTAGGTTGCCCAGCCTAAAATCAGCCGCCCACTATGAGGCAGAAGCTGTCTGTAGCCACCCCTCTGGGGTACAGTCGCTACTTTTACTCTTTTTGTACCCAAAGAGAAAAGGTGCCTCTTCTGCCAGCTTCGCTGTTCCGAAAGACTCTTCTCTGCTGTTGCTGCCATTGAAGTCTTACACATATAACAGGAAATGACAGGAAAAGGGTATGTTGAGGACAGGTTTGGGATAGGAAAGGGGGAGGGATAGGCCATTGTGGGACATGCTTTGTCTGGGTGCTCCACTTTGGTCTGTCCGGCTTGGGTGGCAACCCTTCTGGTAGCTAAGCTACCGGCGGCATAGCCCTCCGGACCCACAGCATGCAAACCACCTCGTCCACACGGACAGTGCTGCATTAAGGCAGTGTCCCCTGAGGAGGTGTCTGATTGTGATTTGCAGCTAGTTACAGTATATGATATAGCTCCATACAGTAGAGCAAAACAGCCCTCCAAAATAGTGCGTTCAATTAACCATTTAAATATTGAAACTTTTAGGGACAGCTTGCAACAGTTAGACTGGGATGAGGTGTACAGGGAACCTGATGTTAATTTAAAATTTAACCTATTTCATGATACCTTTGTGAGTAAAATAGTTTCCCTAAGAAAACATTGAATATAATTGTAAGGAACCATCTAAAAAGCCATGGCTTACTAAAATCTTGTGAACAGGAAAGGGAAATGTATCTTATAGATAGGAGGAGTAATGATCCCGAAACAGTGAAACATTATAGAAACTACTGCGCTGCACTAAGAAAAGTTATTAAAAAGTCCAGAAGTATGTGCATCATGTCTGAGAGTAGCACATCTGATAATAAAATTAAAACAATTTGGAATATTGTTAAAAGGAAAACAGGGCAACTGAGAGCAGAGGAAGACACTATTTCTATCAAACTCAAGGGAAAGTTTGTTAACAAGAAGCCAAAAGTAGAAAACATCTTTAATAATCATTTTTTAAGTGTTGTAGTGGAAATGGGATCCAGCTACTCATTAGAAAATGCAGGGCAGTATATGGAAGAGGCAATACCTATGCAATTTGATAAAATTGAAATTCAACCCACCTCTCCTACTGAAATTAGGAAAATAATAAATTCACTCAAAAGTAAAAGCTCACATAGAACTGATGGCATTTCCAATAGATAAGTATGATTCTCAGCCACATATGTAGTAGCTCACTGAAACAGGACATTTTTACAGATAAACAGAAATATGCTATTGTTAAACCATTGCATAAAAAAGGGATAAGTCTGATGCTAACAACTACCACCCAATCTCACTTCTGATAGCTTTAGCCAAAATTCTTGAAAAAGTAATGTATTCAAGAGTAGCATCACATATTTGTAAAAATGAAGTAGTAACAAAATGTAAATTTGGTTTTCAGAAAGACTTTTCAACAGAAAATGCTATACATGCTTTCACTGATCAGATATTAAATGCATTGAATAACTGAACATTACCCATTAGGATATTTTGTGATCTCTCAAAGGCTTTTAATTGTGTGAATCATGAAATTTTTCTGGATAAGCTTAAGTATTGTAGTATGAGTGGGACAGTACACATAGGGTTCAATTCATATTTAACTGAAAGAATGCAGACGGTTGAAAGTAACAGTACAGATAGTCTGCAAATATCAGCACAGTCCTGTAACTGAGGAGGTATCAAGAATGGTGTCCCATGACCACATCAATTTCTACAACATGACAACTGTATATATAATATCAGAAACATAATTCTACCTACATAATGTAAGTAGATTTATGTTTCGGCTTTTGTGTATAAAGTTGTGATATTGTAGAAATTGATGTACATACAGCTGTTTGTTCCTCTGTATCAGATGGCACTGATGATGGGTTTTATACCCAAATACCGGTTGACTAGTAAACATTTTAAGTGCAACTCATAGTGTTTAGATATCCTTTAGTAAATATCTGAAAGCTGCAGAGCACCACGCATTCAAGTTTTCAACAGAGTTGTTTTCTCTCTTTATGCTGAAGTGCATGTCGTTTGTGTTCTTTATGTTCAATGTTAATTTAAAAGTCATGTTGCCCAATTGTAAACAGCCTTGAACATGTAGTGACTCACTTTCACCTGGTGCACTGTCATGCCATGTAGTGTCGCACTTGTGTTTATCTACATTGTGGCCGCCAAACATTGTTCATGGCAGCCACCAGAAAGTCTGTTTTATTTCCTTAGTAATGTGCGTATCCTTAGTCTTGTGATCTATTGTTTTCAGATATATATTCCTTGGTTATGGACCAAATAAGTTATAGATTCATTCTTGTACCTCATGGAAGATTCTACATGTTGTAAAACTTCTCCGAGCTGCTATGTCTAAATAGTTCCCATTTCTGTGCAATACAGTAAAGTTTTGTTTGTTCTTTGTTTGAGAGTTTGTATTTGTACAACAGCCGGGCTAGTGCTTGACGTGATAAATTTAAGTATCAGATGGTGGAAAAGCAACCAGCTTGACAAACGTTTCATCTGCTTCTTCTAGTAGGGGTTCTGTTGTCTATCAGTAAATATGATGTTGCTGTTATCAGCAAAAAGGACCTTTTCTCCATGTCTTATTCTGTGTGGAAGTAACTGATATGTATTAAGAACAGAATTGATAAATAGGGATCGGTAGTCTAGAGTTCAACAAAACTCACTTTTGTTGTTAACAGGAAATGCCATTGGGGAGTATATATGTGGGCATACAAGTGTAAAAATTCCTAGGTCCCTGAAGAGCCTTCTACGAGATATTTGATTATGAAATTCACACAATATTCATTACATGCTTCTTTATGGACCTTAATGCATCATGTCAGAAGTTTTATAGAATGGAAGTGGCCAAAATATGCTAGCTGTCCTGTTGTTGGTCAGCACAATGAGATAGATTTCTACATTAAAGCAGACAGAACTGAACTTTTTAGTTAACTTATCCACATACTATTGCCATCTCAGCTTATTACCGTATGTATACCAAGGAGCTTCACACATCGAGCCTCATCAAATGTATACCAACTGATCTCTACTTCTTGTACTTGTAGGTCATCTTTATTTGTTTTTGCAGTTGCATAACATTAGTTATAATGGGTTAAGCTGTTAGCTGTGAACTAGTTGTAAGTGTGTTTCAATATTCTACTGGCTGTGCCTGGTGTTGTGCGTAAAGCTCCTTTATCATTACTGGGTGGGAATTTGTAGGACTCCCCTTGATAGGTCAGGGGTGCACTACGCAATGGAAGAGTTACTCAGCTAGCAGAGTACTTGTGGAGTGCAAATGGGGTTGTAACCTGAAGCAGAAAGCTCTTGAATTATTAAATGAGTCATAGATTGTATATTGGAAAGACAGATTAGATGCCATAGGAGGCGGAGGGTGTTCATTGCAGGGGAACAAAGTTAATTGTTGGATGTTTTAGCCAGCTACTTGATTGTGCTGTGACAGTTTTACAGTCATTCAAAGCAAGTCTATGGTCAGCAGTGCAGTCAGATTGTCCAATACTAGTTGGAGGTGAATTTCACCTATTGAGTGTGGATTGGGACTTTTATGGATTCATTCCGAGGGGTGCAGACGGACAGTCTTGCAGAGTACTTCTGAACACATTGGAAATATCATAGAGGTTGTAGCTACAAACAGACTGGACCATATCGACAACACCAATATAGAGACGGAGATTAGTGATTATGAGATTATCATAGCATCTATGGTTATGAAAGTTAATAAATCAGTCAAGGATGATAGGAGAGTGTTTCTGCTAGAAAGAGCAAATAAGCAGTTGTTAGATCTCACTTAGACAGTGAACTGACATCACTTAGTTCCAATAAGGTGGACATAGAGGAATTACGGCAAAGCTTAAACATATTGTAAGTCACATTCTGGAAAACTGGGTGCCTAGTGAGTGGATTAAGGAGGGAAAAAAAAACCACCATGGTTTAACAATGAACAGGGTGGATATGACACGGGATAACTAGGAGATCTACATCTACATCTACATCCATACTCCGCAAGCCACCTGACAGTGTGTGGCGGAGGGTACCCTGAGTACCTCTATCGGTTCTCCCTTCTATTCCAGTTGTAATGGATCTGGGATATGTGTTATTTTCTACCAGATTTGTCGATACCAAATTGTAAATGTTTTCTTATTTTTTTGTCAGAATTTTTTTATTGTAATTTGCCTTATTATATGCTAATTTACTTATATTTTTGAGAGTGAAAGCATATTGATTACTATTAGTAAATGTGACGAAGAATATCAAAGAGACTGGTTACAAGTGGAAGCTTGTGTGTTGTGTAAAATGTCTTTGACGCTGGAGTCGTCTTTGACTGTAGTCAGTCGACAGTGAATTCTTGGTGTGTGTTGACGGTAGAACAATGTGCAGGTTGCCGTTATAAATAATTTGCTAGTGAACAGGAAAAAAATGAATTATGTTACTATTTTTTTATATAAACTTTAAGGAGAAACCACATTCGAAGAAATGGTATTTGAAGCACCAAAAATGAAGCAAATACATTGAACCAGGTCATTTCTGCAGCCGACAAAACTGCATTGTGGAATCATACTTCCACTAGACAACTGAAGCCAAGACAAATATCATCTTGTAAACATTTCACGGAAAAGGTACTGTCATGAAATATGCCAAATTTAAGTAAATAAAAATAGTGAGCATATTTCACAGTCTTGTATTGTTCGTGGAAAGAAGGCTTGTCGGTATGCTTCTGTGTGGGCTCTAATCTCTCTGATTTTATCCTCATGGTCTCTTCGCGAGATATACGTAGGAAGGAGCAATATACTGCTTTACTCTTCGGTGAAGGTATGTTCTCGAAACTTTACCAAAAGCCCGTACCGAGACACTGAGTGTCTCTCCTGCAGAGTCTTCCACTGGATGTTATGTATCATCTCCGTAACGCTTTTGCGATTACTAAATGATCCTGTAACGAAGTGCGCTGCTCTCCGTTGGATCTTCTCTATCTCTTCTATCAACCCTATCTGGTACGGATCCCACACTGCTGAGCAGTATTCAAGCAGTGGGCGAACAAGCACACTGTAACCTACTTCCTTTGTTTTCGGATTGCATTTCCTTAGGGTTCTCCCAATTAATCTCAGTCTGGCATCTGCTTTACCGACGATCAACTTTATATGATAATTCCATTTTAAATCACTCCTAATGCGTACTCCCAGATAATTTATGGCATTAACTGCTTCCAGTTGCTGACTTGCTATATTGAAGCTGAATGATAAGGGATCTTTCTTTCTATGTATTCGCAGCACATTACACTTGTCTACATTGAGATTGAATTGCCATTCCCTGCACCATGCGTCAATTCACTGCAGATCCTCCTGCATTTCAGTACAATTTTCCATTGTTACAACCTCTCGATACACAACAGCATCATATGCAAAAAGCCTCAGTGAACTTCCGATGTCATCCACAAGGTCATTTATGTATACTGTGAATAGCAACGGTCCTATGACACTCCCCTGCGGCACACCTGAATCAATCTTACTTCAGATGACTTCTCTCCATTGAGAATGACATGCTGCGGTTCTAATCGCCGTCTGCTTCACGTCTGCTGTGCAGCGAGCTACCTTAATTTAAGTATTAACTGTATATTTCTTACTTGTCACTTCTTCTTCCGTGTGTTTTTGCTTTTAGGAAGCTTTAATTGTTGGGTGCTATTAATAGCGTTCCATAGATTTTGTGTTTGTTTTGAATACAGTCAGAGAGAGTCCCTTTAGTCAGCCATAGTCCATATGCTCTTACTCTGTTCATTAAACGACTGTGGGGAACTGTATCGAATGCCTTGCAGAATTCAAGAAACACGGCATCTACCTGTGAACCCGTGTCTATGGCCCTCTGAGTCTCGTGGACGAATAGCGTAAGCTGGGTTTCACATGACCGTCTTTTTCGAAACCCATGCTGATTCCTACAGAGTAGATTTCTAGTCTCCAGAAAAGTCATTATACTCCAACATAATATGTATTCCAAAATTCTACAACTGATCGACGTTAGAGATATAAGTCTATAGTTCTGCACATCTGTTCGACGTCCCTTCTTGAACGCGGGGATGACCTGTGCCCTTTTCCAATCCTTTGGAACGCTATGCTCTTCTAGAGACCTACGGTACACTGCTGCAATAAGGGGGGCAAGTTCCTTCGTGTAGTCTGTGTAAAATCGAACTGGTATCCCATCAGGTCCGGCGGCCTTTCCTCTTTTGAGCAATTTTAATTGTTTCTCTATCCCTCTGTCATCTATTTCGATATCTACCATTTTGTCATCTGTACGACAATCTAGAGAAGGAACTACAGTGCAGTCTTCCTCTGTGAAATAGCTTTCGAAAAAGACATATAGTATTTCGGCCTTTAGTCTGTCGTCCTCTGTTTTAGTACCATTTTGGTCACAGAGTGTCTGGACGTTTTGTTTTGATCCACCAACCGCTTTGACATAAGACCAAAATTTCTTAGGATTTTCTGCCAAGTCAGTACATAGAATGATACTTTCGAATTCATTGAACGCCTCTCGCATAGCCTTCCTCACACTACATTTCACTTCGTGTAATTTTTGTTTGTCTGCAAGGCTGTGGCTATGTTTATGTTTACTGTGAAGTTCCCTTTGCTTCCGCAGCAGTTTTCTAACTCGGTTGTTGTACCACGGTGGCTCTTTTCCATCTCTTATGTTCTTGCTTGGCACACACCCATCTAACGCATATTGTACGATGGTTCTGAACTTTGTCCGCTGATCCTCAACACTATCTGTACTTGAGAAAAAACTTTTGTGTTGAGCCGTCAGGTATTCTGTAATCTGCTTTTTGTCAGTTTTGCTAAACAGAAAAATCTTCCTACCTTTTTTAATATTTCTATTTACGGCTGAAATCATTGATGCCGTAACCGCTTTATGATCGCTGATTCCGTGTTCTGCGTTAACTGTTTCAAATAGTTTGGGTCTGTTTATCACCAGAAGGTCTAATATGTTATTGCCATGAGTCGGTTCTCTGTATAACTGCTCAAGGTAGTTTTCAGATAAAGCACTTTAAAAATTTTCACTGGAATCTTTGTCCCTGCCACCCGTTATGAACGTTTGAGTCTCCCAGTCTATATCCGGCAAATTAAAATCTTAACCCAGAACTGTAACATGGTGGGGAAATCTACTCGAAATATTTTCCAAATTATCCTTCAGGTGCTCAGCCACAACAGCTGCTGAGCCAGGGGGCCTATGGAGACATCCAATTACCATGTCTGAGCCTGCTTTAACCGTGACCTTCACCCAAATTATTTCACATTTCAGATCTTCGTCAATTTCCTTCAATACTATTGCACTTCTTATCGCTGTAAACACGCCTCCACCTTCACTGTCCAGCCTGTCTCTGTGGTATACATTCCAATCTGAGTTTAGGATTTCATTACTGTTTATGTCTGGTTTCAGCCAACTTTCTGTCCCTAGAACTATATGGGCGTTGTGACCATTTATTAATGAGAGCAGTTCTGGGGCCTTTCTATAGATGCTCCTGCAGTTTACTATTAGCGCATTAATATTGTTATTCCCTGTTGCATTTTGCCTACTCCTACCTTGCCGTGTCTCAGGAGGCGTCTTGTCGGTTGTCGGGCCTAGGGAGGGAATTCTCTAACCTAAAAAACCCCCATGTGCACTCCACACGTACTCCGCTACCCTTGTAGCCGCTTCTGGCGTGTAGTGCATGACTGACCTATTCAGGGGGACCCTACATTTCTCCACCCGATAGCAGAGGTCAAGAAATTTGCACCTCAGATCTCCGCAGAATCGTCTGAGCCTCTGGTTTAAGCCTTCCACTTGGTTCCAAACCAGAGGACTGCGATCGGTTCTGGGAATGATACTACAAATAGTTAGCTCTGATTGCACCCCGCGAGCGAGGCTTTCCGCCTTCACCAATTCCACCAACCGCCTGTACGAACTGAGGATGACCTCTGAACCCAGACGGCAGGAGTCATTGGTGCCGACATGAGCAACAATTTGCAGTCGGGTGCACCCAGTGCTCTCTAGCGCTGCCGGCAGGGCCTCCTCCACATCTCGGGTGAGACCCCCCGGCAAGCAGACAGAGTGAACGCTGGCTTCTTCCCCGACCTTTTCGCTATTTCCCTAAGGGGCTCCATCACCTCTTTTTCCCTTCTTCTCCAGAGTATATCTGCTAGGAAGAGGAAGTTCTCAAGACTCTTTCTACTTATAAAAATAAGCAGACGTACACAGTTTCTTTTGCTTCATTTCACAGCATATATTTGAACATCAAACTTTTACAAAACTCATTCTCCACATAAACGAACACTATCAAGTAAGTCTTTTCGTGTGTCCGCAGGTTAAAAACAGAGTCCATTTACACATATGAAAAGGTTGGCTTAAAACCCAAGTCCATTCTCATTCTGAATCTGAACACACATCTTACCCCCTCCATGTCCAAAATGAACACCAATTAACAATTTTTAACTATTCTTTTTTTTCCACTACGGTAGTCAAAGTTATAGAACAGGACAGAATACATAAACACTCCTTGCTCTTTCACTACAGCTTCAATGGTGTGGCCGGCAAACGCTTGCCGGTGCCATTCAAGCGCCATGTCTACAGTCTTCTTATTACACTCTTCGGACCTGCATACACACAGACAGGCGACTCACAGTAGATAGCCACTCTCACGCGTATATTTAAAATATTAAATATTGTGTGTTTGAGACGGTAGAAGGCCAAGTGATTCTAGAATTTACGCAGAAATTCTTCAAGCACTACTTATCTTCACCCCCCCCCCCCCCCCCCCCCCTGCCCTCCTCCCGCAGATCAAAGAGGCGATATTTTATATGTAATCATCTTGTACATTAATATCATACATAATAACAATTCACATTTTAACATTATACTTTTATTTCATAGGTTTCCACACCAACAATCCATTTTCTTTCTTTCTCCTTCTCCTCCTCCTCCTCTGCCTCCCTCTCTTTTTCTTTTTCATAAGCACACTCTTTAGCTGAGTGAGTCTTTAATGACTAGACTTAAGTACTCATTAGTGATCCAGTAAGCCTTACTAGTATTTAGGATATGTGAGATTTTTTTTTTCAATCATAAACTACATTTGTTTGTGTCTCTTGAGAAATCTATTTTCTGTTTTCACCTTTAATACTCCCTTTCCTAAGTATGTATTATTTATAATATGTTATGTAGTCTGGAGGAACTTTAGGTGCCATGAAAGTGTTCCTTTTGGCACTTGTAAACTTATATAGCACTTAATAATGCTTTCTATGTATAGAATTCAACTTACCAGAATAATCCCTATAAAATGTGTGACTTCTGTCACGATACTGTCCCCTCCTGCTAGGATCAGTACCTATATCTTACTTGTGGGTAGACCGTATGAGTGCACTTCCTCTTTCCATTCTGGTAGGTACGCCCCTTTATAAAACATCCCTTTTTTTTCAGGCCACAGGTCATCCTATCTCCATGTAGATAGACCTGCCCTATATACTTAGCAAATGCTGGGTACGCCCCCCCCCCCCCCCCCTTATTCTTTCTGAGTAGGCCTCATGGTTTATTACCCCCAGTATACATTCCTATGTATACTATAATTAAATATTTTCTAGTAAAAATAGAAAATCTGTTCTACACTTTGCATTATTTGCTTCTTAATACTTCATCTCATTTCTGGAGTCTTCCTCTATTTTTCAACTTCTCTACTCTTAATAGATTTCATGTCTATATACTAGTCAGTAAATGACATGTTTACTTAGGCTATATGAGTCCCACTACCTTACACTTCTTTGGCTTATGTTCTCTTTCATTACTCATGCCTCCTTCTTATGTATGCTTGATATACAATCATCGTAGTTCTTATTTATATGATAGTTTTTATATAAATAAGCATTGTAGAACCATCATAATAATAAAAAAAATATGTGTACATATTTCCCGATGTACACATATCTTTCCCCCTACAACACTAGCCGGTTCTCACATCTTTCTAATCTGTTACCTCATTGTTTCTGTACCTGTCTCTTTTTGTGTGTATGCAGATGTGTGTTCGTGTAGTCTGATTCTTTGGCCTTCTTATTGAAAGATAAGATGTAGGTTATTAGAAACCACGGAAAGTAGGAAGGACTTCTGCGATAAAAGTATGTGAATATGGAAAGAGGGAAAAAATAGATAGGTCCTCAAATGAGAAGTAAGAAAGGAAATAAATAGAAATGGTTGCTAAGATCAAAGAAGAGAAAGAAGATAGCCCCAAAGACAGGAAACCCTTCCTGCCCCCCCTCCCCATGATCCCTACCTTGCAGGTACTTGAGTGAGAAGCCGGAGGAGGTTTGGCGTTAAATCGTGTCCTACAGAATGGACATTCCCACCTTCACCCTTGAGGTTCCTGAAGGATATGTTAGCAACCGTATGGAAATGACAAGTGATGAAGAATCAGTCACACTTTTTTGCGAGGGTTGTTTGAAAGGTGTGGTATGTGTTTTGTGTTAGTCATGATTTATGTATTCTCATAAACCATGCTGTTATCCACAATACCCACCCCCTTTCAAACTGATACAAACCCTCCCATCTACATCACATCTCGTAAAAGGTATAAGATATTTTGTACAAAATAGAAAATTATATGCTATAGTATCATCATTACTTAATTAGTCATCCAATATTATGTGTTTTGCTAACGTATTTCATATTCTTGAGGAAAGAAACCTTGTTTTACAAAGCATCTAGCATCCAGCAATCATCGGTGTATCGATTCTTCATGTGATTTTGAAATGCACTCCTGCTTGTTTTTGGACATTTTCGAACACAGTCAAAGTTGATTTTTGACTGCTTGCATAGTGTAAGTGACGTCTCTGCCAGGGGAATCCTCATCGCATATGGAAATGAACTTCCCTGCAGACAAAACAGGACGGCGCTATACGAGCTGAGCGGAATAAAGCCTAACTGGTGAACGCCAACTGCTGGTTGTTTAGGTGGTTGATTTGGTTTGCAAATGTTCAGCGTTGTTATAATTACTAGCAAAATCCATAGATTTAGACTACCAGAGTGGAAATAAATGACTAACAGGAATAACAGGTAAGAAAGATTATGTATTATCTTCACGGTGTATCCAAGAAAGTGAAATTTTGACAGAAAATTTTTGGCCAGATCGCTACACTAGACAGGGCCAGTCGTAGTCCCCAGCTAGCAGCCACTGAAATTCCATTCTGGGAGTAGCGTGGAAAATGCATTGTACAAACATGTAATAATGTCTGACCAGAGAATAATCGATGGAAAACTAAACTGGTGATTGTGGCAGGGTTAGTAAAGTTAGCCAGAGATTGAGTTTTTACAGTGGTAGGAATAGTTACAGAGTTAGTGATCACAAGATTGATTGTTAGAACGAGGAAGGAGAAGAAACGGGGACATCACACAAATTATGGAAGAATATGACAATTCCAAATTTATACAAAAATTTCATTCTACTACTTTTTGGTCTAGTGCATGAAAAACTGGAACATATGAATGAAATGTGAAACTATTGCCTAACATAAAGCTTTTTGATTGTAGTAGGCCAAATAGGTATTTCGTATTGGTACTTTGTGATTTATATTGTCGTACTATAAAAATGATCATTATTGCCAAACCAGTCTTGCTTATTTGGTGTGTGTTAGAATTGCTGCAATATTAGAAAGGCCTTTTTTGTTTTATCCAGCACACAGTGACAAAATAGACATAATCAGAATGAGAAACCGCACCAGTCTTGGGTACTATTTGTATTAACAGCTTTTTCAGTATTAGATGATGACATTTTGATTTTTCATGTAGCAAAATGTTTGACGAACTTTGATGAGGTAATAGTTTTTTCGCAGAAAGGAAAGCACGCCATGTAAAGCTGTAGGAAGATTAGAGAGAGAAATTGCTAGAACCTAAGGATTGAAGACATGTTTACTGTCTTCCCTGCCTGTTGTCTTTACTGGTTTTAGGTATCCTATGTTTAATTTTATGTCACACAGAACAGCAAGTTATTAGCTAATAGGCAATAAAGAGTCCAGATTGTCTGAAGAGTTCTTGCAATCCCAGTTACAAATAATCCCATCCAGTATTAATTGCAATTTTAATTTGTTTTTAAGAGGGACAGGATGACAAACCGGCCGACTGGGAGCAGGAGAGGCACTACAGGACGTATTAATTTCCACTGTCCTGAAATAGTTTGATGGTGTCCATTACAACATATACATGTTTGAGTTCCACAGAGTGAAATACAGTGACGTGTGGTATAAGAATGTTGTTTGAAGAGGCGTGGCACTGCACTTCGGCACACTTAAGACAAAGTAACTTGTCTTACATTTCCTCAAAGATAGATGCTTTATGTATCAGACTCTTCAGAAAGATGTGCTCGGTTCGCAGGAGAGCTTCTGTAAAGTTTGGAAGGTAGGAGAAGAGGTACTGGCAGAAGTAAAGCTGTGAGGATGGGGCGTGAGTCGTGCTTAGGTAGCTCAGTTGGTAGAGCACTTGCCCGCGAAAGGCAAAGGTCCCGAGTTCGAGTCTCGGTCTGGCACACAGTTTTAATCTGCCAGGAAGTTTCAAACATTATGTTGTTTGACTGTCAAACAGATTCCCATATGGACAACATAGACTAGAGAAACAACTGAAAGAGTTGAAAACAAATGTCACCAGGTCTCAACGAAATCCTACATTGGTTTTATGAAGAGTACTTTACAGCATTGGCCACTTACTTAGCTTGCATTTATCACAAATATCTCATCCAGGTCAATGTCCCAAGCGAATGGAAAGAAGTGTAGTTGACTGCTGTATATAAGAAGGGTGAAAGAACGGACCCGCAAAATTACAGACCGATATCTTTAACATCGGTTTGTTTCAGAATTTTTGAACATATTCTCAGTTTGAATGCAACAAATTTTCTGGAGACCAAGAAGCTTATGTTCACAGACCAGCACAGTTTTAGAAAGCATAGGTCATCCAAAACTCGGCTTGCCCTTTCCTTACATAGTATACTGTGAATTACGGATGAATGGTGACGGGCAGATTTCGTATTTCTGGATTTATGTAAAACGTTTGACACAGTGATCCACTGCAGGCTGTTAGTGAAGATACGAGCATATGGACTAGTTCACAGGTGTAGCTTCTGTGGCCATGGAACACTGTGGGAGGGCTGGAAAGGATAGTGGATAGGACATTACTCATTTCAGGTAAACAAAACCCTGGTGGAGAATGTAATTCAGTTGCTCCAGTACTGGGTGGTACTGCATTACAAAGGAAATGTCCTTCTGTGGAGGGATGGTAGGACTCTGGGAGGTGGTGAGTGGTTGGAAAGATAAGGCAAGGAAGATCTGTTTTTGTACAAGGTTGGGAGGGTAATTATGGTCTGTGAAGGCCTGAATGAGATGCTCAGTATATTTGGAAAGATACTGCTCATCACAACAGATGTGACAGTCATGGGTATCTAGGCTGTATGGAAGGTACTTCTTGGTATGGAATGGGTGGCAGCTGTTGAAGTTTACGTATTGCTGGTGGATGATAGGTTTGATACATACAGAGATAATAATGTAGCAATCTTTGAGACGTAGGTCAATATTGAGGAAAGTGGCTTGTTGATTAGGGCCAGGTGTAGCAAATGGGGGAGAAGGTGTTGAGGTTCTGGAGGAATGTGGATAGGGTGTCCTCACCCTCAATCCAGGTCATAGAGATATCATCAGTGAATGTGGACCAAGTGAGGGGTTTGGGATTCTGGGTATTTAGAAAGGATTTCTCTACATGGCCCATGAATAGGTTGGCATAGGACGGTGCCATGCAGCTGCTCATAGCCGTACCCCAAATTAGTTTGTAGGAAATGCCTTCAAACGAAAAGTAATTGTGGTTGAGGATATAGTTGGTCATGGCAACTAGGAAGGAGGTAGTTAGTTTGGAGTCCGACGAGCTTGGGAAAGGTAGTGTTCAATAGTAGGGCACTAAGGATGTTAGTGTAAAGGAAGGTGGCATCAATAGAGATGAACAGGGCACCATATGGCGAAGGAACGGGAACTGTGGAATCTTCTGTGTAGGAGTGTAGGTGGTGGGTGGTAGGCTGAAGGTGTTGGTCTGTGAGAGCAGAGATTCTCTCAGCAAGCCACAGTAAATGGCCAAAATGAGGCATCCTGTGTGGTTCAGTTTATAGACTTCAGGAAGCATGTAGACGGTAGGAGTGCGGGAGTAAATGGGGTGAGGAAAGAGGGAATCGGGGGTGAGGTTCTGTGATGGGCTTAGGGATTTGAGGAGAGACTGGAGATCCTGCTGGATTTCTGGAATAGTGTCATAGTATCAGGTTTTGTAGATGGATGAATTTGACAGCTGGGGGAATCCTTCTGCCAGGTAATCGTTGCAGTTCAAAACAATGGTGGTAGAGCCTTTCTCAGCAGGTAGTATTATAAGATTTGGAGCAGGTTTTAGATGGTGCATTGCAGTTCTTTCTGTGGATGTAATGTTAGTTTGTATGTTGAGGGATTTGGGGAATGATGGTGAGGCAAGGTTCAAAGTTATGAAAGTTTGGAAAGTTAACAGGGGATGATTTGGGGGCAGTTGGGGTGGATCACAGTTGGATCGAGGAGTGACCTGAGTCAGAGAGTGTTCAACATTGGTCTTTTGTTGAGTCTGATTGGTAGGATTGGTAAGAAGGAGAGAAGGTGTCTAACAAGTCCCGCATGATTGAATTTGCGAGTGTGTCAAAAGTTGAGGCCTTTGGAAAGTGCTAACACTTCTGCGGGAGTAATTCTTCTGGAAGAGAAGGTTCATATCTGTTTTTCAAGTCTGTTTAGCTTCATGGTTCTGTGTAATAATGGGGGAAGTTTCTGAGGGTGGGTCAAATTTAGTATGTCTTTGAGACAGGGTTTGTCAGCTATGAGGGGACATGGGGGAGGTTTGGAGGTTGTTGTAGAGGTGGTGGATAGATGTAGTCCAAGGCAGCAGTAGGAAGTGGATAAGGTGGAGAGTTTGTTGAGGTGTCGTTGTGCATTTTGCTCTAGTTCCTGAAGGGCAAGAGTATCAAAGTGTGTTATGCAATCCAGGAATTTGGGATTGCATCACAAGAGAATTGTGCAGATGGAGGGAAAATATTGCAAGCAGGTTTGAGCCTGATGTGTGATTTTGCTGGACTATGTTGGTGAGGGTTAAGGATTATCATGATCTGAACAGATGGAGGTCATTGTGGAAGGAAGTGTGGTAGTTGGAGATGAGTGATTTGTTGGTAAGGCCATTTGGGGGGATTCCATGAGCCAAGCAACAATGGCAGAACAGTATGTGAGACTGGGTACTGGCCAGGGACAAGAAAACTTTTCTGTATTGTTGTAGACAGAAGGAGCAAGGATCCATGGTGGTGGATAAAAACACATAAAAATGTGTAAGTAACATAGAATTATGCCCAAGAAAATTCACAAAAATACACCCAGGCACGTGGAAAAATCATGAAAAGGATGAAATTAATGAGGTAAGAGGGAACAACATTACATCTGAGGGAGTAGATCAATAGTGCAAGGCAAAAACCAAATGAAATTGGCATTATGAGAACAAAGAAAAATAGGTTAAATTATTGTAATGTGGTTTGCAAGTCTGTGGGTGGATAAGTGTGAAGATGGGGGATAGCAGATGTGACTAGATTGGGTGAAGTTAGTAGGTTTGAACTGGAATAGAGAGCAGAGGGAGTGGGGGATGGGGAGGGATTGGTAGGATGTTATTCAAGAACGTGTGGCACAGGAAAGATAGTGGAAATAATGCACAAAAATAAGCGAGAGTGATCAATTTGAAGTTATAGGATTAATTATCATCATCATTAGTAATGTGGGACATGAGATGATGCACCAGTGGTCAGTGTAGTGTAGCCATCTGCCATGTCTGAGATGGTTGATACAGTGTAGTCTGTAAGTAGAGCATGCAGTGCAGTTTGTAAAGTGACAAGAGAAACAGGAAAGACGAGAAACAAGGATGAACATTGAGTACAGTAATTCATTAGAAAATAGTAACAAAGGAAAACAGCACTGGGTTACTGGATGGAAGAAAAGCTTCAGCAAAAACAAAACAATGGAAAATCCAGGTTGGAATGTAACAATATTATGAAAAGGATAGTTATTGCTAACCATATAGCGGAGATACTTGGGCACAGGTAGGGACATCAGTGTTGTTACTTGCACATGGAATTCCCCCCCCCCCCCCTCCCCTCCCCCATCTGTTCAGATTATGATAATCCTTAACCCTCACCAACATAGTCTGCAAAACCCCGTGAATCAGTCCCAAACCTCATTGCCATACCTACTCTCCAGCTGCAAAATTCTCCTGCTATAGAATTCCAAATTCCTGGGTCCCATAACCCACACTGAAACTCTTGCCCTTCAGGAACTAGAGCAACCTGCACAACACCACTTCAAAAAACTTCCCACCCTGTCCACTTCCTACTTCTGCCTTGGACTACCACTATCCACCACTTCTACAACAACCTGCAAACCTCCCCCACGTCTCCCTTTTCCTCTCTTTTAATCCAACCAATCCCCCATGTCCCCTCATAGCTGACAAACCCTGTCTTGCAGACCTGCTACATTTGCCCCACCCTCAAACAGCCTGTCCCACAACTGTGCAGAATCCAGAACCTAAACAGACTTTGAAACACTGTCGTGAAACTTTCCTCCAAAATCCACAGCCCCGCAGAAGTATCAGTCCTTTCCAAAGCCCTCACTTTTTCCCCACTCCCAAATTCACCCACACAGCACTTGTTAAGGACCATCTCTCATCTCCTGTTCCCCACAGTCAAAACATTTTTGCTCCACCAACCCTACCAATTAGACTTAACAAAAGACCAATGTTGAACACTGCCTGACTCAGTTCACTCATCCAACTGTGATCCACCCCAACTGCCCCCAAATCACCCCCTGTTAACTTTTCAAACTTTCTTAACTTTGAACCTTGCCTCACCATCATTCCCCAAATCCCTCAACATACAAACTAACATTACGTCCACACTGCAATGCACCATCTAAAACCTGCACCAAACCTTATAATACTACCTGCTGAGAAAGGCTCCACAACTGTAGTTTTGAATGCAAGGATTACCTGGCAGAAGGATTCCCCCAGCTGTCAGATTATCCAGCTACAAATCCTGACACAGTGATACTATTCCAGAAATCCAGCAGGATCTCCAGTCTCTCCTCAAATCCGTAAGCCCAGGTTCTCTCTTTCCTCACCCCAACTACTCCCCGCACTCCTACTGTCTACATGCTTCCTAAAGTCTATAAACCTAACCACACAGGATGCTTTATTGTGGCCGTCTACTGTGTCCCTGTTGAGAGAATCTCTTCTCATATAGACCAACACCTTCTCAACCTATCACCCACAACGTATCCTGCTACATAGAAGATGCCAACTATTTCCTCCACTGGCTCTCCCCAGTTCCTGTTCCTTTATCACTTGGTGCCCCGTTCGTCTCTATTGATGCCACCTTCCTTTACACTAACATTCTTAATGCCCTACTATTGAACACTACCTTTCCCAAGCTCGACGGGCTCCAAACTAACAACCTCCTTCCTAGTTGCCATGACCAACTATATGCTCAACCACAACTACTTTTCGTTTGAAGGCATTTCCTACAAACTAATTTGGGGTACGGCTATGGGCAGCTGCATGGCACCATCCTATGCCAACCTATTCATGGGCCATGTAGAGAAATCCTTTCTAAATACCCAGAATCCCAAACCCCTCACTTGGTCCACATTCACTGATGACATCTCTATGACCTGGATTGAGGGTGAGGACACCCTATCCACATTCCCCCAGAACCTCAACACCACCCCCATTTGCTACACCTGGCCCTAATCAACAAGCCACTTTCCTCAATATTAACCTATTGCTACATCATTATGTCTGTATGCATCTAACTTATCATCCACCAGCAATACGTAAACTTCAACAGCTGCCACCCATTCCATACCAAGAAGTCCCTTCCATACAGCCTAGATACCCATGACTGTTGCAACTGTTGTGATGAGCAGTATCTTTCGAAATATACCGAGCATCTCATTGAGGCCTTCACAGACCATAATTACCCTCCCAACCTTGTACAAAAACAGATCTTCCTTGCCTTATCTTTCCAACCACTCACCACCTCCAGAATCCCACACCTCTCCACAGAGGATCATTCCCCTTGTAACTCAGTACCACCCAGTACTGGAGCAACTGAATTACATTCTCCACCAGGGTTTTGTTTACCTGAAATGAGGAATGTCCTATCCACTATCCTTTCCAGCCCTCCCACAGTGTTATTCCACTGCCACTGAAGCTACACGATATCCTTGTCCATCCCTACACAACCCCTGCTCTAAACCTCTTGCCTCATGGCTCATATCCCTGTAATAGACCTAGATGCAAGACCTGTCCCATTCATCCCCCCACCACCACCACTTACTCCAGTCCATTCACAAACATCACCTATCCCCTCAAAAGTAGGGCTACTCTTGAAACCAGTCATGCGATCTACAAGCTAAGCTGCAACCACTGTGCTGCATTGTATGTGGATCTGACTACCAAGAAGCTGTCTGTCCACATGGATGGCCACCGACAAACTGTGGCCAGGAAACAGTTGGAACACCCATTGCTTAGTGTGCCGACCAACATGACGTTTTTCATTTCAATGATTGCTTCGCAGTCCGTGCCATATGGGTACTTCCCATCAACACCAGCTTTTCTGAAGTGTTCTAGTGGGAACTCTCCATGCATTATATCCTATGTTCCCATAACCCTCCTTGCCTCAGTATTTGTTAGTTATTTTCCTTATCCATTTAGCCTCTTCCCTGTTCCCATTCCACCACTACACAGCCCTCTATTCTACCAGCACTCTTCAGCCTTTTTCCTTCTCTCCTTTTCAACTACCCCATCTCCGTCCACCACTGCTCTCCATCTAACCTCCTGACTGCACCTAGCTGTCCTACCCTCTCCCCGTCTCATCCCTGTACACTCCCACAAGCAGCACTTTACCATCCCATACCCATACTCTGCCATCTTTCTCCATCCCCGCCCTAGTCTCCTTCTTACCCCTACCACCCAGTTGTCTCTCACAGTCTGGCTTCAGCTGCCACAGACTGTGTGTGTGTGTGTGTGTGTGTGTGTGTGTGTGTGTGTGTGTGTTTTGTCTAATTTCGAAGAATGCGTCTAATTTCGAGGAATGCCTTGTTGGCCGAAAGCTCACTTTCCGACAGTCTGACTCAACATCTCTGCTATATGGTTAGTAGCAACTATCTTTTTCATAATATTGTTACTTTCCATCCTGGATTTTCCATTGTTTGAATTGTTGTATCATATGCAAGTAAGGTTGTTTTATGAGCATACATATTTAAGCTCAAGTCGTTAATGTAGGAACGGAACAGGAGTGGCCCTTTTCTGATCCATGGATACACCATGTTTAGTTAGACTATACTCCTATAAGAATTCAGAAATAGTTTTAACACTTTGAGGACTGTACAGCTAGGATGTAGTTCAACTGGCTGATACTGTGCTTTTTCAAAGTTTTTTCTGAATTTTAGATAGTAGATTCTACTCACAATTAATAGAATATTCCAGGCATTAAAATGTAACATTCATCTTCATCTGCAGAGCACATATTCAAGGGGGAACATAGTATCTTTGAGTGTCTGATTCACACCCCAGCTTGCTATTGACTACAGCAAAATTCCATTTATGCATGCATACCCACAGTGGCATGATGTCACATGCTTTGAATACATGAGCACAACTTGTTGTTTTTAGTTCCCCTTGCCTGCTATTGCTATCTCCCCATGATGGAAGACTAGTACGTCTTCTTCAGAATTGGGATCTAGATGTCATTCAGTTTCATGCCTTAATCCTCCCTGTTTAAATTCCTGAAGTGTGTAAGAATCTCTATGATTTCTCTGTATAGTCCTTCATGGTGTGTGCTTGAGTCTGAAGTCCGGTGAAAAAGAATGTGGTGACCTCCTGAATGCAAAGCATGTTCTGCTACAGCTGACCTGCCAATCTCGCCCCTTCTACAGTTGCCCACGTGCTCTTCTAGTCCTTTTTAACTGTTCTTTTTATAGTACCCACATACACTTCCCCACAGCTACATGGAATCCTGTTAATTCCTGCTTTTTCCAGCACTTTGCAAGCCTCCTTTGCCAGTTTTAGGTGATCCTGTGTCCTATATGTGGGTTACTAAATTACTGCGATGTTCTTTTAAGTCAAGATTTTTCGTATGCAATCGGTAATGTTCTTGATGAAAGGCAGAAAGACTTTTTCAATTTGAGAGGCACTTGTTCATCACCAAGATTTTTGCACAGTAGTCTTAACTTTCTTTTTACCTCAATGAATGAATAACCATTATTGAGCAGTGCATTGGTGAGATGTTTTAATTCCATGTCAAACAGCTCTGACTCCCAGATATTGCTTGCTTTACCTGCTGACATATCTATGATGCTTTAGTTTTGTTGTAGGTGTAGATAATGGTCTGCGCGGATGGATTTTTGATAATCTTTGTGATGTAAGCTTCTGTCTTCTTTCTTGAAAACTAATACATCAAGAAAATTTAATCGTCCGCATGCCTCCTCCTCCGTGGTAAACTAGATCTTTGGATCAGTGCTCTCGAGAGGCTTGTGACAATGACCTACTTCCTTTCTGCCATGCCTCCACAGAACAAGTGTATCATCTACTTAGAGGAACCAGATATTCAGATTTTTGTTCAGAGTTTCCCATGCCTGCCTGCTCCTTGAATTTTTCCATACAGAAATTAGCTATAACTCGACTTAAGGGGCTCCCCATAGCCATTCGATCTGTCTGTCCTTGGAATTCACCATTACATTTGAAACTTGTGGTCATGAGGCAATTCTTAACGGTTCAGCAGTATCAGGAGGAAAAATTTGATTTGGCTGTTGCAACACCTCATTGAGCAGAACCATAATAAATAGCAATACCACATCAGAACTGACTAATATGTCCTCCAACTGTACCACTATGCCATTCAGTTTACTGATAAAATGTGGTGAATTCTTGATATAGGTGTTTGATTGGCCCATATGTGGTCATTGTAATAATGTCAAGAACTTGGCAATCAAATAGGTGAGCAAACCAGTGGCACACTCTATAGGTCTCAGTAGATGATGTTCTAATGAACTTTTGTCAAACAATAAAGTCTTTGTGATATAGCAGCCGAATTGAACAGACTTTTCGAAATACTCTGTTTCTATAGAGGACTTTTTTATCAACTGTGTAACAGTTCTAAGGACTTTGGCAGCGAAGTCTTTACTCAGTTCCCTGTATGTCTGTGGATCTATTAAGTTGTTAATGTTACTATGGTAGTTGGTCACATTCAAATATGCCATCACCTTTCTCTTGTTAGCAAGGAAAATGATAATACAAACATCCTCATTCAGGCATTTTATGGCATACCTCTCACTCACAGTTAAATTACTTTTTGGAGGCCTTGTGCTAGCCAATACTCTTCTAGCTGTTTTATCGATTTCTTAAGCTGTTACAATGTCCACACTATGAATGTCTGCTCCTACACTGGTTGTTACTTCCTCTGTGGGCACAGCTAGCAGGTTGATGGTGAAATTTTCGCCGCTGGCGAGCACAGGTCTCTTATCATCAGATAATGAATGTCCAGATACATTGATAATCGTACGGGAGGCATCTAAATGGTGGGTCATAAGACTAGGTTGCATATTATCAAATTTATTTCTTTGTCTACGAGACATTGTCAACATATAGGCCGTACTTCCTAATACTATCATGTAATAATCTAACAGGTCTATCCCAGGCACCAAAATGCAGTTTATTACTGATAGTACTATGGAGAAACATTAACTTACAGTCTCTGAATGACAGGCCCTGGCGGGTCTGTTGAATCCACTCTCGTAGTAAGGCCTCTTCCGTCCTTTTGAAAATCTGCTGTACCTTGGCCAAACTACATAGTCAGATAAAACTCAAAAATTTTGGAATAACACTGACTTGTGCAATGAGACAGAAACGTTAGGGAACACGAAATCTCCACTCTCTTCTTCTGGAGGCCTTTCATGCCTCACACATTTCTTGTCATATTCTCCCTGCAGAGGTGTCTAATTGTAAATTGTAAACTTTCATGGCTGGAAATGTCACATTTACTAAAATATCCAGGGCTATTATGTTGTAGTTGAATGGATTTCACATGAAAACCCAAATTTTCGTCCCCATCTGTGGTGGATGTTTCTGGGGAGGGGGGGGGGGGGGGGGGGGGGGGGGGGGGGGAATGCTTGGTTTTCACCACCCACATAGCCTAAATATAAGTTAATTTCTGTGGTCTCAGCATTTTTTTCTGTTAACTAATCCTTTTCTTTGTTCCCTTTTATTTTTATTTATTTTTGACTTATCTATTCCCCTTCCACCTCACCTGTCTGCTATGTACAATGCACTTTGCTTTCTGGTCTTATTGACTCTTTCCCAATATTTATCAGTAATCTTGGCGTTGCTTATCACCCCAACTTCCAAGTCAAAGATTTCTGGTTTTCAAATCTCATCCAGTGCAGGCACCAACAATCAGTCTTTCCTACTCATCCCATCCAGTAAGTGTCCTCTGACCTGGGATTCAGATGTCTTTTTCCAGAACTTTTCCCATTTCTTAAACCTCAGCAGTCCTTTTCTTTCATCTCTCTTCCTTTCCCTTCAATCCTTCTGCCAGAAGAGACTGCAGCTTGCACATTTCCACATATTTTGTGTGTGTTTCTCCAGCTGCCGCGAATAAATTTTTTGTCTGTCCATATTTTAAAAAATTGGTTATTATTGTTGATACGTAACTTCTTCTAATATTTTTGAAATGCAAAATGAGAGTTTGATGGACCTGTAGTTATTTGCAAAAGTTTTAGTGTAGTTTCACTCCACTCAGTTATGAGGTATGTCATAACACCATCTACAACCTGTGAATGTTTGTTTTTGATTTACTTAGTTTCAAATGACTATCACATTTTCTCTGGTGAATGTTATTCATGTTCATTCACTTCATGTGGTTTATGTTGTGCTATCAGATTATTTGTCACATTTTGAAAATATTTTTGGAAGTTTTTGTTATTACTAGTGGATCTGTACCGGTTTCACCCTTTTTCAATGACCAGTTTTTCTCTGCTTTTGTTGTCACTTATTCTCCCCTCATTTATTAAGGTTAATAATAGGAAGGTCTTGGCTGACCCAATAAGAAAGTATTTTTCTTGGTATCTGCATCACTGTTGAATTTACGGTTTTCCACATTTCAGAGTTTAATTAATACTATTAAACAATGGAAAATCCAGAATATTGTTGTTTAATATATTGTGTGAGTTGACCTGCATTTACTTCCCCCATTGTGTGTTTACTACTTGATGTCCCAGGAGCAAGGCAGTATTTCCATTATTATGCGATAATATTTACCTCATTATAATCCCTCACTTTGGTTAGTTTGTTTATTGTTAATGAGAATTTTTACTGTATAGCAACTCCAATAATATCTTATTGTTATCTGTATTTTCCCTTGTGTTTGTGTACGAATCCCCAACAGTTATTTAATAAAAATATTTATTTGTGAGTTTGTGGACTGTAAGCTGTAATCACTATAAGAATTATTTATATGACCATTTGGTGGACAATACAAACCTAAAACACATAAATTTTTCACTGCATATTTAATTTCCACACTGCTGTAACTTTAAAACTCAATTCACTACAATATTTTATGGTGCATAGGAGAGCTTCAGTTGTTATCTAGGCAGAAAATTATGCAGATTCACCACATTTATGGACTGTTCTGCTATATCTCTTACATTTGCAGAATTTTTTTAGTTTATAAACCTCCTCCTAATTTTCTTCCAGCTGATGTTCATTAGGTACTAGAATACTTGGCTTATATTCCTTCATTGTTAAATCCAGTTATTCTGTTTTATTGTTTATGTACGTGAACATTCTGGTGAAGTGATCTAATTGTTACTTTTAGCTCAATGCTTACTCAGCGTGTGACGCAAATAAATAGTCAATTAACTTCCCAAGCATCAGTTACATTATACAGATTATTAGATAGCTATAACACTAACACTGTAATACCTCTTTGAAATATGTCTGAATTGCTGACATGATGTTTTCTTTGATAACTGGGATGTACGATTTCAAGTATATGGTTTTCTGAGGTCCTCTGATGCTCTGCCATAAGAAAACTACTGAAAGCAGCAGGTCTCTTAAGCCTCGGGCAACTTCCTGGCTTGCTGCTACTGTAGGCGATTCCTGAGTTCTTTATCTCAGGTGCTGCAGATGATGGTCTATCAGTTTAGATTGTTGCTAAGATCAGTGATCAGACTGACTGCTTTTCTTTCCTGATTAGGGATATGTAAGAAAAAAAAGAGTGCTGCTATCATAATGGTTTGGGTTCTGTGCACATGTGATGATTATTGTTGATTAACCACAAAACTTTTTGGCTTATATGAGATTTTCCCTACCCATTTATATGCATGCTATGCCTTACCTTATTGTCTTTGGAAAGGAAGTGTGTGGTGGGAGAGACCTGGCAGATTTTTCTATTTCATGTACTGGGTAGCTATCAAATTAATTGCTTCTGACAAACATATGTTATAATAAAAAAGACTATGAAAACTTTATTTTTGACATTAATTTCAAGCAATTTTGATTATTTTTACAGATCATCCCTCTTCACTCCTACATCAACAGAACGGTTGAAATGTCAAAAAAACTGTAACTAGTTGCCCAGTGACCTTTCTGTACAATACTTAAGTGAAACTCATTCTTCTCTCATGTTCACTGAATGACTGCTGCCGCTTCTTCTGAATGATCAGAACTGTCAACAAAAAGTTCCATGATTGGATGTATTTACAGGGCGGGCAGAGATACACTTCTGAAAAACCTGAACAATGACCTATATGGACTTTTGAAATGACACAGGTGACCACTGTTTCTGGACTTCGAATATTCTTCATGAGTGCTCAGAGTTGCACCAGACTATGATACTTAGGAGACAGTAGAGTGAAAGTAAGCAAAATATAAACAAGCCTTCATGTTTCAGTGTCAGGGGCAGTGGAAATTATTCTTATACTGCAGATGGAAGCATTCAGTTTCTGCTAAATATCTTGAATTTTTATACTTCCAAGAAAGGTAGGAGCAGCACTGTCTGATGGAGTGTGGAGGGACTAGACAGCCAACAAGTGCAGTGTTGAGAGGCTGGGGGGGGGGGGGGGGGGGGGCAAGTAGAGCGAGAAAGGAGAGGAGTGGAGGAAGATTGGCATGTGCATTGGCAGAGAGTGGCACACACAGCGGCTAGGAGACGAGAATAGGGAGGAGGTGGTAGGAAAGAGGGGGGGGGGGGGGACTGTTGGGTGGTAGGTGTGAGGATGGTATGTTGTTATAATTAGAGGCTGGGATAATTTTGGGAGTGGAGAATGTGTTGTAAGGGTAACTCCCATCTGGACAGTTCAGAAAAGCTGTTGATGAAGGGGAGAATCCCGATGGCTTGCATAGTGAAACAGCCATAGCAATCAAGGATGTTATGATTAGTTGCATGTTGTGCCACAAGATGGTCTACTTTGCTCTTGGCTGCAGTTAGGCGCTAGCCTTTCATCCTGGTGGAGAGCTGGTTGGTAGTTGTACCATTATTGCATCGGGTGTGCTTTCTTGTGTGAATGAATCTGTGTGTGTGTTTCTCTTTCTATTTATGATGAAGGCTGTGACTGAAAGCATGTGTGTGAATGTCTTTTAATTGTGCCTGTGCGCAACCTCCTGTGTCATCTCTATTTTAATTAGCAGTCAGTCATTTCCGTACATTTTTTTAAATTTCAAACTTGAGTTTCCACTGCTGGCAGATTAAAACTGTGTGCCAGACCGAGACTCGAACTCGGGACCTTTGCCTTTCACGGGCAAGTGCTCTACCAACTGAGCTACCCAAGCACGACTCACGCCCCATCCTCACAGCTTTACTTCTGCCAGTACCTCTTCTCCTACCTTCCATACTTCACGGAAGCTCTCCTGCGAACCTGAAAGAAAGGATATTGCAGAGACCTGGCTTAGCCATAGCCTGGGGGTGTTTCCATTGTTTGATACTTTCAAGAAAGCTTTTCCTTTGCCTAAAAATGTCAAATTATTGACTTCACTGATGATAGGTGACTATCTTGTGAAAATAAAATTTTGTTTTCACAAGGGTTCCATGTCAAAAACTGTACATATGTTAAAGACATAAAATCAGAGACTTGAAAGTGGCATAAAAGGCTGAAACCTGGGTTTTACTTAAATAAACAACAAAACAGTCAAATGGCAATGTGTTCCTTTTTTTAAAAAAATGTATGTGTTGTGCTTTATTGCAGTTAAGTGTTAATCTCTTCTCTGAAAGCCACATGCTGATGTTAACCAACTGCCCTGTTAGCTAGCTTATTTGCAGTACATTGTGTGTCTTTCACAGTGACACTTGTGTGATTTGAGAAGAGAGAAAGAATTAAGTTGTTTGTCGTGACATACATAAAAAAAAGCAATGGGCCCAGTGCATAACTTTGTAGTATACCCAATTTTACAGTTGAATTCAAATCTCTTCTCTGTTTGTTGATATTAGAGGGCAGCCATCTGCTTCCTACTTCCAGGACATGAAGCAAATCATTTTTTGGCTTCTCCCCTAATGATATCTGTCTCAACTGATGCAAAATATTACTTATTCCACACAATCAAATGCTTCTGTTAAATCAAAGAAATACCAGCTGCCCTCAGGCTATCGTTTAGCCCTGTTCGTGCCTGACTGAGAGAAGAATAAATAGCTATCTCTGTGGATACATTCTTTCATATTTCAAACTATGAGTCTGAGAACAAATTGTGTGAACTGAGATTTGCCAATACTCTATTACACATTCATTTCTCAAAAATTTTCAGAAACACATTTAGCAAAGTAACTGGTGAGTAGTTGTTACATTATCTCTTTCTCCCTCCTTATGAAGTGGTTTTGCTAAAGAGTATTTCTGTTAGTTGGGAAACTGGCCACATCTGAAAAGACATTGCGCAGGTGGCAGAGTGCAGAACTAATATATTGTGCACTGATCTTCATAATCTTCCTTGGTATTTCATCATAAACATGGGAGTCTTTACTTTTTAATGATCCAATAATTCAGTTTCATCTTTTCTCATTTTCTATAGCTGCATGTGATATAATGGACTTGTTATACTACCCTTTAAAGGTTTATATGAAGGTGGTATCTGATCTTTTGGACATGTCCGAAAGTACAGATGCCATTGGTGATCTTTCAGCTCTCGTAGAATGAAATTACAATGAATTCATACCATTAGCTGCTTATGGGGACAGTTGAAAATGTGTGCCCCACCTGTAAGCTGTGTATGGTCTGAATTCATTGTAATATAATTCTTCAAGAGCTGCAAGGTCACCCATGATATCTGTTCTTTCAGACATGTCCGAAAGAACATGTACCATCTTCATATAAATAAGGCTTACCAGCCAATGATCTTCTTCAGTGCAGATGCACTCACATTGCTCAAGCTCTTAGGAGAATCGGTAGATCGACTGCCGCGAGTAATGAGTATAGTGGGCAGGGACACTACAAATGTAGTGTGCGGACAGTAAGTTGGAAATGTGGGTCTCATGGGCAGCATGGCAGAGATAAGTCCTTGCAGTTGCACTATCCTCTGTGACCTTGATGGCCCAGTCGGATAGTGTGTCTGCCATGTAAGCAGGAGATTTCTGGTTTGAGACCCAGTTGGGGGCACACATTTTCAACTGTCCCCATTGATATTCATCAATGCCTTTAAGCAGCTAATGGTCTGAATTCATAGTAATTTAATTCTTTAAGGGTTTTGTGTATTTAACTGTGTCACTAAAATTTTGATTTAATTAGCCAAGTACTGATAGGAAGTTAATGTTAAATATTTTGCACAATTCTGGAGGATCACTGAGAGTTTCATTTCATTCTCACACAAGAGAGCTGTAATGCTTTGACTATATACATTCTGTGTTGACGCATCTTTCAGAACCGACTATATTGTTTTAATTTTGTTCTTGGAATTTTCTGTTCTGTTGGTGTAGTGTATATTTGTAATTTGTCTAATGTCATTCTTAAGCACTTTTCAGTGTTATCTGTAGTGAATTCTGTAACTGGGCTGTGACTGTGCTCCATATAATAATACAGCTCCTGTTTCCTCTGACTTAATTTTCTAATAGCATTGGTTGCAACATCGGTTGCTTATTTGTATTGCTGTCTGGTACTCACTGTTGCCATAAAAAGCATTACACAATCTGTCCTGCAATGTCAATGAGGTGTTGCAGACAGAATCCTCTCAGTGATGAGAGTCACACACAAAATCATTTTAATCATACTGAAAAAGGGAAAAGAACTGGTTTCTGTTTTGAAATACAAATTCAAATTGACGAATAAGAGAATGTCCCAAGGGGTGACATTTTGAAATGATCTATATTGTGATGTAGGTTAGGTCCCAGATATCATACCCTACAGCCACTCATCAAAGAGGGCCATTGTTTGTGACTAATTGATGAAAAAGAATTTTACTTGACTCTGTAGACCTTTAAAAATAGTACTATTATTCAGGGTGGTGAAATAGCTTAGTGATTAAGATACATTCTTGATGTCCAGAAAATTGTGGGTTTGGGTCACATTTGGTGCTTTGAAGTTTTTTATGTTTAAATGTTTATGGAAATGATTTTGATCATTAGAATTATTCGGTTAATTTGTTTAAATGTAATTTTTTAAATTCCCAATCCTTTGTCACATATTTATCCTTGTATGAACTTTTTCATTTGCTCTCGTTTTTTCCTTCTGTAATTCTGTTTTCATTTTAAATCTTTGTCCACATGATTTTAATTATCCTCATTTGTTAACTTTAAGAGGAGTTAGAATGGAAATTTTTTTTTCACATTTTTTGATTTTTATCTCATTATAAACCTAGCAGTTTTCCAAATAAAATGATGTATATACCACTTATAAACCCACATGGGAAGCATATTATTTTATTTTTTAAATAGAATCTACACCAATTGAAAATATTAAAATTTTTACATGCATTTCTTCAAGATCTAATAAAATCAGTAATTTTTTTTATATAGAAGGCTGTGGATTGCTGTATTATAAGGGTCATGTCCAGAAGAGGATGGGCACCAGGTTGAGGAAGTTGAAACAGTTTGAGAGACAAGAAACTTTCTGATGGTGAAACCATAAGAGGCAGGCTGACAGACAAAATGATTTATGAACTACAGCAGTATTATGGGATGGCCATTAGAAATAACACTGAGGATTTGTTGAAAATGAAGCAGGCCATATGGGCTATCTTCTTCCACAGAATGTCAACTGATGAAAAACCAGTACACCACCGTTGCCCTCCTGGACCTGATTCATGGTGCAATTACCGCAATGCCCAGTACTCAAACAGTTCATACAGCAATAATAAACACTCCATCCCAGCAGCAGTCATATCATAAAGCCTATTTACAGAGACCTGGCAAATCCTGAATTGCTGAAGAAGTGCCTGCATGGTCAGACTCAAAATCCCAATGAGTCATTCAATAATTTTATGACACTCTTACCAAAAAATGTTTTTGTGGGAATGGAAGACACTGAAGTGGGGGGGGGGGGGGGGTCAGTAATGTTGTTATTGCTTTTAATGATGGCAACATTGGTAGGGTGAAAGTGCTACAGCATATGAGAATTAATCCTGGAGCAAACTGCATCAGAGAACTTGAATGGATGGACAAGGTTTGCATTGATAAAGTGGTGTATGCAACTCAGTTGCTCCACTAAGGAGCCCAGAAAGAAGAACAGAAGAAAAAATTTGGAAAAAGATCAAGAGGATGCTATACAGTATGGTGTAGGGTGCTTCTGAGTGACTAAAAATAAAAAAAAAATTAAGTATAAATTAAGTGAGTTACAGTCTTTTGAAACTTTGAAAGTTGTTCCTGAAAATGTACATTTTCTGTTGCATTTTTCCTTAAATATCAGAAACCACTTCGAGTAGAGTATTTGAATTTTCAGAGAGTAGTAACATACATATCCTGAGTCTACTGAACTAAACGAAGAACATGTTATGTATAATTAAAATTATTTAGGATAATGTACAAAAAAATGTACAAAAATTTTTAACTGGTAATTAAAAAATTGTATTTCTAAAAGCAGTGGCTGAAATGCAATTATTGTAGTTAGGTAGACTCAGAACATACAGTTTAATATCCTGTAACAGTTTCACGTCAATGGCTGCAGTGGTTCCTGAAATACTGGGAAGCCAAGTCACTAAATTTAACACGTCGGGGTAGGGCATTCCAACTCCGCTTAATTTAATTTCTTTCATTTCATCATTTTTATATTTTCCTTTTCTCATTTTGCTTGAAATTCATTTTATTTATAATTCTGTCTTTTGTTAAAATCTCCATCTGCATTCTTTTGTCCATAGGCAACAAGAATTTGTTTTAAATGTTTGTACAGTGATTGCCATCCAGAAAACTGTACATCTTGTAATTAGGAATACATTTTTTGATGGCACTGCACATACAATCTAAATAGATTATTTTGTCATTTGTTTTTTAACTGATAGACCAACATTTTCAAATGTTTAAATACTATGATGGATAAATAAAAATAATTAAGATCTCGTGCACAAAGATTTCACCTGAAAAAAAGAATGATAGGAAGAAACAGAGAGCAAATAAAAAAGTGAATATGATGATGAAAATGATGCAGTGTAGGCTTAGAAATAAATAAAAATTATGTTTAAACCAATTAATTGAATAAATTAATGATCAAAGTCGTTTTGATAAAGATTTAAAATAAAAAATATCAAAGCATCTAATGGAACTCAAATGTACAACCTTTCATACATTGCGAATTTAGCTCAACCACCATGTTAAGCTGCCACTCTGCATAGTACTATTATTTTTAAATCACTATAGCAGTAGTATTCAAAGTGTGCTCTGTAAAGCCCTGGGCTCTGGAAAGCCCGTGTGAGGGCTCCACCAAAATTATATCTATATAAAGAAGAAAGCGTATCAAATCTTGATACACAGTGATAAAAATAGCTCTTGTAAACATCAGTGTTGCATGTACAGCTTCAAATAAAAAATATAGCAGTAGACTGGATGCATCTCCAACTGTCTTCTATCAAGCCACAATTGGTTAAAAATGAAAAAACAATTTCATACCTCCCATTACATGGAAACAATTTTATTAGCTTACAGTGGGATCAGTGCAGTGTTTTTTGTGTATGTATTATTGTATATTTGCCTCCCTGGTTGCTCCAGAGGCCCGGCGTCCTTTTAGACTTGTCGGAGTACCGGAGGAGCTGCACTCCTGCGTTTGTTTTTACCTCCTTATTTTATGATATTTTACACCAGCATCCCGACCATGTACCAGTATTTACGGATGGCTCTAGACAGGGGGTCTCTGTTGGTTGTGCTGTTGTTTTCCCTGATTAAGTCGTCAAGTTACGGCTTCCTGCAGCGTTTACCATCTTTGATGCCGAATTGTTTGCGATCTTGCGGGCATTGGAGCAGATCAGATGTGTTCCCAGTCTTAAGTTCCTCATCTGTTCTGACTCCCTGAGTGCCCTTCAGACCATGCAACACTTGTACCCAGTGGATACGGTCATCCAGAACATCCATGATGCCCTACTCCACCTGCAACGGCAGAGGAAGGTTGTTTCCTTCTGTTGGGTGCCGGGGCACGTGGGTATTAGGGGAAACGAACTGGCTGATGTGGCTGCCAAAGATGCGTGTTCCCTCCCTCACGTTGTTGCATGTGCGGTCCCCCTCCATGCTGTTACCTCCCTCCTGCGTTTTCTCATTCTGCGTCAGTGGGAAGAGGAGTGGCTGGCAGTCGGTGAAAATAAGCTGTGTCTGGTCAAGGCCACCACGCGGCCATGGCGTACGTCCTACCAGTCATGCAGGCGGGATGAGGTTCTCCTCACTCGCCTCCGCATCGAGCACAGTCCCTTAATGCATGGTTTTTTACTCCGGCGGGAGGACCCCCCAATCTGCAGTGCTTGTGGCGTCCAGATTACTGTCCGCCACATTTTACTTGACTGTCTTTTATTCTCTGACCAGAGGGCGGTGGTTTCTTTGCCACCGGATTTGCCCTCTATTTTACAAGATGACGCAACGACTGTAGTTAAGGTCTTACGGTTTTGTGTCCTGTCCAATTTGTTGCCTCGGATTTTAGGGAGAGGGTTTTGATGTGCTGCTGGGTGACTGGCTCACCCAGGTTTTAGGTAAGAGGTCAGCCAGTCACGATTACCTCCTTGTTTCCCTTCGGTTTCTGTTCTCTTTTCCTTGTTTCCCTTCCTTTTTAGTGTGTTCCTTCTCCTCCTGTTTTGCCTCTGTATGTGAGAATTTGGAACTGCGTCAGGTCTGTGTCTTTTAGCCGTTCTCCTTGTTCGCTGTTCGTGTTAGTCCCTTCACTGCATGTGTTCCTGTTTTTATGCGTTTGGGCGCTGATGACCATGCTGTTTAGCGCCCGTAAACCTCAAACACACACACCTTATTATATATTGTTGTAGAAGTCAGTAGTATATAGTGTACCTATTTTTGTATGATTTTCATTAAATGATTATAATTAAAGAAGGAACATAAAACCAGGTTTTGCTTAGTTTAGGGCTCCATAAAATATTTAATATTTCAAAAGAGTTCCATCAACAAAAACCTTCGAGAACTGATGCTCTAGAGTATCATATGATGTTCTTTTTCATCCATTACAGACAAAAGAGACCCCACTTTAATGAACGTCTGCAAGGCACATAGTACATGGGACTGTAACCTACACCTTCATGTAGGTGCAACAGTGTAGAAGAAGATAGACTGCTACTTACCATAAATGTGTCACAATAAGTTGCAGACAGGCACAATTAAAGGCACACTCACATAAGTTTTGGCAACAGCCTTTATCAGAAAAAGAAAGAGAAACACACACCATTCATTCCCAAAAGCAAGCACACTTCTGGCAGCTCAGACCAGAATGGAGCTGCCACATGGAATGGATGGGCAGGGAAGGGGAAGGGATAGCTGTGTACTGGTGGAGTGTGCAGGGACTAGATTGCTGGCAGGTGGAGAGTTAGGAGGATGTGGGCCAGGAGGTGGGGAAAACAGAGCAAAAAAGAAAGGAGATGAGTGGGGAAAGGTGGGTAGGTGCATTGGCAGAGGGCAGCAAACAAAGAGGGTGGGAAAAAAGAATGAGGAGAAGGTGATAGGATAGAGGGGTTGGAAACTGTTGGGTAGAGGGTGTGGGCATTGAAGCTGGGACAGTTTTTGGGGCATAAAATTTGTTGCAACCATAAATCACATCTACACAGTTCAGAAAAGCTGGTGGTGGAGGGGAGAATCCAAATGGCGCAGGTAGTGAAGCAGCCATTAAAATTAAGCATGTTTGTTCAGCTGCTTGTTGTGCCACATGGTAGTCTACTTTGTGCTTGGCCACAGCATTGTGGTGGCCATTCATCATGGTTGGCACCTGGTTGGTAGTGATACCAATATAAAAAGCTGTGCAATGATTGCAGCAGAGCTGGTAAATGACATGACAGCTTTCACAGATGGCCCAGCCCCTGATGGGGTAGGATAAACCTCTGACAGCACTGGAATAGGAAGTGCTGGGTGGGTAGATTGAGTAGGTCTTGCACCTGGGTCTTCCATAGGTATATGGTTCTTGTGGCAAGGGTTTGGAGTGAAGAGAAGCACAGGGATGGAGTGGGATGTTGTAGAGGTTGGTTGGGCAACAGACACCACTTTAGGAGAGGTGGGAAATATCTCTCGTAGGATGTCCCTCATTTCAGGGCATGACAGTAGGTAGTCAAAGCCCTGGTGAGGGATGTGATTCACTTGTTCCAGTATGGGTTGGTATCAGGTGATGAAGGGGGCACTCCTCTGTGGAGGATTGGGGGTGTGAGTGGAAATGGCACAAGACATCTGTTTGCAGACTAGGTCTTGGGGCTAGTGCCTGTCTGTGAAGGCCTTGGTGATACCATCAGCATACTGGGCAAGGAATTTCTTGTCACTGCAGTTATTTCATCCCCCGGTGGTCAATCCCGCTTCCGGCCATCCTGATTTAGGTTTTCCGTGATTTCCCTAAATCGCTCCAGGCAAATGCCGGGATGGTTCCTTTCAAAGGGCACGGCCGACTTCCTTCCCCGTCCTTCCCTAATCCGATGAGACCGATGACCTCGCTGTCTGGTCTCCTTCCCCCAAAAACCACCACCATCCCCCGGTGGCCAGGCTGTATGGGAGGAATTTTTTTGTGTGAAAGTGATGACAGCTGTCAGAATGCAGGCACTGTTGGTGGTTGATGGTTTAATGTGCTCTGAGATGTGGATGGAGCTATTAGAGGGGAGGAGGTCAACATCTAGGAAAGTGGCACACTAGGTTGAGGAGGACCAGGTGAAGCAGATCATCCACACACAACATATGGCTTCGTAACCATGTGGATTGTTGACGTAGGATCTGATGCTGCAAATTTTTCCTCCTCGTAATTATAATGATATTTATTCGTATTGATCCTGTTTTATCCCTCATCCTGATGCAGTTTAGCATTTTATTTTCTGCACCTACTCGTGCCACATGAACTTGTGCTCCTCAGTGTAACCCATCCTCTTTCCCCCTCTCCTTATTGCAACCTACATGTAGTCCCAAACCTCATCTGTTCCTTTTCTCCCATGTTTCTATGTGTTTTAATGTATTTGTGCATATATTTACATGGTTTCGTGCATTTTTGCATATTTGGACATATTTTTGTTATTTGTGCATATTTTTATGTATCTCTGTATATTTATGGCAAAAATGAAACAATTGAAACTACAGGTAGGAATATCAACAATGCAGGAAAAGACAGATTTCTCATTACTGTAAAGAAAAGACATCAAGTTGCAGACAGGCACAATTAAAAGACACTAACATGTAGCTTGTGGCCACAGATTTTGTCAGTAAAACACACACACACACACACACACACACACACACACACACACACACACACACACACAACCACAAACTCCAGCATCTGAGGCCAGAATGCAGCATCATGTGGGATACAAGCAGCAATCTGGATGGGCTGGGAAAGGGGCAGGGGTAGGGGTAGGGGTAGGGGTAGGGGTAGGAGTAGGGGTAGGGGTAGGGGTAGGGACAGTGCCAGTCATATATATTGGTGGAGGGAGAGACGAACACTGTCTGGTGGAGTGTGCAGGGACTAGGCTGCCAACAGGTGCCGTGTCAGGAGTTTGTGGAGCAGTGATGTGGAGAAAAAAAGAACTGGGGAAAGGCAGCTCATGCATTGGTAGAGGGCTGCAAATGAGCAGTGTGGGGATGAGAATGATGAGGACATGAGAGGTGAGAGTGATGAGGACAAGAGAAGACAAAGGGGCAGAAACTATTGGGTACAGGGTGTGGGGACAGTGTGCTACTGTGAATTGGGGCCAGGATGATCTTGGCCACAGATTGGCAGTGGCCATTCATTGTGTGGGGCAGCTAGTCAGCAGTCATACCAATGTAAAAAGCTGTGCAATGATTGCAGCACTGCTGGTAAATGACACGGCTGCTTTCACAGGTGACCCAACTCCTGATGCCATAGGATAAACCTGTGACAGGACTGGAATAGGAAGTGCTGGGTGGGTAGATTGGGCAGGTTTTGCACATGGGTCTTCCACAGGGATATGATGTAAGTGTAGTCAGCACTCAACAGACTTTCACTAGGAAACCAATTGTTTCAAAAAAAGTAGAAAGTAGGAGGAAAGCTCTTTTGTTAGGTTGTAGCCATGGAACAGGTGTGGGCCGGATCTTGCCAGAAAAATTAGGTGACAGGCATGAGGTCACAGGTATTTTGAAGCCCAGTGCATTTCTTAGCCAAGTGATAGAGGATGTAGGATCATTGTGCAAGGGTTTTAGGAAGGACGGTGTTGAGGTAGTAAGTGTATTGGGAAACAGTATTGACAGGGATCAGGGCTCCAATATTGAGTGTGACCTGGTAAAAATAACATCTGCTAAGAACCATACAAATGTTGGCTTGGTTCCTGCTTTCATGTGGTATCATTTGCCCCAATCGAACAGGTCTGTGAGGAGGTTCAATATGGAGCGAGATCAGCTGCTTCAGGGAGCTACTTTGTCAGGCATAGGTTTGGTTCCTGTTGATGGTATGGGTAGGTGGGACTTCACAACACATGGCCTGCATCTCAATAGGACAGGAAAGGCTAAACTGGCTGGGATGATAGCAAAATCTTTAGGGGGGGGGGGGGGGGTCACTGAAACTCATGGGAGTACTTCTTTTTTAGACTAAGATCAGCGTCCAATCGTCCAGCATTGATTGAGATTAAGCTTAATGAGAAGTTCATACAGCCAGCTACTAGAGATGTTAAAATATCACCAGGTTCTCATAATAGTACAGTGAAAAATGGTGTATATTGTAAGTATAAATGTAAGTGTATTGCATCAGAATATCAGGGGATTAAAAAACAAGGTAGATGAGCTTCTTGTTTGTCTATAAGATTTAGTAACTGAGGGTGGAATAGATGTACTATGCCTGTCTGAAAATCATAAAGTCACGGGAATGGAAATGGTAAGTTTAGGTGGATATAAGCTTTCAGCACATGTAAGTAGAGACACTATGGAGAGGGGAGGAGTTACCATGTGTGTAAAATCTGTCATAGTGTGAAAAATTTGGAAACTAAAAAAATTTGTGTAGAGCAACACACAACATTTGCATGTGAGCTTAAACTAAATAATGGCACTTTTATAACTGTAGCCATGTATCTGTCCCCATTTAGAAATTTTCAACAATTTTTGAAAAACTTGGGTTCCTTGTTTTGCTATCTGTCAGGCAGAGAAAAGCAAATTATTGTTTGTGGGGATTTCAATGTAGGTTTTCTGAAAGAGTCCGATAGAAAGCTTTACCTTGAAGTATTACTTGGTTCTTTCAATTTGAGGTCAGTTATTTATTTTTCTACTCAGGTGGTACAGGAAAGTAGCAGACTGATAGATAATGTTTTCCTAGACTAAGGTAAATTTAATAAGGTTAAAACTTTTCCTGTTAAGAATGGTCTGTCTGATCATGATGCGCAGCTAATTACATTATATGATATAGCTCCATACAATAATGTAAAACAGTCCTCCAAAATAGTGGGTGCAATTAACAATTTAATGATTGAAAATTTTAGGGAAATCTTGCAACAGTTAGACTGGGATGAGGTGTACAGGGAACCTGACACTAATTTAAAATTTAACCTATTTCATGATACCTTTTTGAGTATATGTGAAAAGAGATTTCCTAAGAAAACAGTAAAATATAACTGTAAGAAACCATGTAAAAAGCCATGGCTTACTAAAGGGATAAAAATATATTGTAAACAGAAAAGGGAAAGGTATCTTATAGCTAGGAGGAGTAATGATCCTGAAACTGTGAAACCATTATAAAAACTACTGCACTGTACTAAGAAAAGTTCTTAAAAAGTCCAGAAGTATGTGCATTATGTCTGAGAGTAGCACATCTGATAATAAAATTAGAACAATTTGGAATATTGTTAAAAGGGAAACAGGGCAACTGAGAGCAGAGGAAGACTGTATTTCTATCAGACTCAACGGAAATTTGTTAACAAGAAGCCAAAAGTAGAAAAATCGTTAATAATTATTTTCAAGTGTTGTAGAGAAAATAGGATCGAGCATATTCATTAGAAAATGCAAGGCAGTAAATGGAAGAGGCAATACATATGCAATTTGATAAAATTGAAATTCAACTCACCTCTCCTACTGAAATTAGGAAAATAATAAATTCACTCAAAAGTAAAAGCACACATAGACTTGATGGTATTTCCAATAGAGGACTGAAATCTTGTTCCCAACAGATAAGTAGGATTCTCAGCCACATTTGTAGTAGCTCACTGAAACGTATTCAAGAGTAACATCACATATTTGTAAAAATGAAGTAGTAACAAAATGTCTGTTTGGTATTCAGAAATACTTTTCAACAGAAAATGCTATACATGCTTTCACTGATCAGGTATTAAATGCATTGAATAACCGAACATCACCCATTAGGATATTTTGTGATCTCTCAAAGGCTTTTAATTGTGTGAATTGTGAAATTCTTCTGGATAAGCTTAAGTATTGTAGTATGAGTGGGACAGTACACAAAGGGTTCAATTCATATTTAACTGAAAGAATGCAGAAGGTTGAAAGTAACAGTACAGATAGTCTGCAAAAATCAGCACAGTTCTGTAACTGAGGAGGTATCAAGAACAGTGTCCCACGGGGTTCAGTCTTGAGTACCTTATTGTTTTTAACATATATTAATGTCTTGCCACTCTATATTCAGGAAGATACAAGCTAGTTTTTTTTGCTGATGATACAAGTATAGTAATCACACCCAGCAAGCAAGAATCAGCTGAGGAAACATTAAATAATGTCTTTCAGAAAATTATGAAGTGGTTCGCTGCAAATGGACTCTCACAAAATTTTGAGAAAACACGGTTTATACAGTTTTTACAGTAAATGGCATAACACCATTGATAAATATAGACTATGCACAGAAGTCTGTTGCTAAGGCAGAATATTCAAAATTTGTAGATGTGTGCTTTGACGAGAAATTGAATTGGAAGAAACACATCGATGATCTGCTGAAATGGTTAGGTGCACCTACTTATGTTATTGGGGTTATTGCAAATTTTGGTGATAATCATATCAGTAAATTAGCCTACTGTGCCCGTTCCCTATCACTGCTTTCATATGGCATCATATTTTGGGGCAGTTCGCCGTTAAGAGAGAGAGTATTCATTGCACTAAAGCATGTATTCAGAATAATAGCTGGGGCTCACCCAAGATCACCTTGCAGACATTTATTTAAGGAACTCGGGATATTCATAGTACCTTTGCAACACATGTATTCACGTATGAAATTTGTCATTAATTACCCATTCAGATTCTGGATTAAATCTCACTTTAGCACAAAAATCTTTGGTCATTTACCAAATAGCATTAAAAGTCGGACAGATTGCCAACCAACACTTAAAAGAAAATCAAAAGAATTTCTGAATGACAGCTCTTTCTACTCAGTGAATGAATTCTTAGATATGAAGTAGGAAAAAAAAAAAAAAGGTAAACTTATGTTAAAGTGACACATTCCACATCATTATGAAGTGTCGTATACATGATCTATGGAACAAGGATTAATGTATGCATGTATGTATGAATGAATGATCCCTGTAGCAAGGGGTTGCGGTTGTTTAATGTGTGCAGAGTTGGGGATGGAGCCATCAGGAAGCAGGAAAGAGGAGGTCAACATCTAGGAAAGTTGCACACTGGGTTGAGGAGGCACATGTGAAGTGGATGGGAAAGATGATGGTGAGATTGTGAAGGAATGAAGGTAGGGTTTCTTGGCCCTGAGTCCAGATACTGGTATCATCAATGAACATGAACCAGACTAGGGGTTTGGTGTTTTGGGAGGCTAGGAAGATGTCCTCTAGATAGCCCATAAAAATGGTGGAGTAAGAGGGTGCCATGTTGGTGTGCCGCAGATTTGTTTACATACCTTCCCTTCAATTGAGAAGTAGTTGTAGGTTAGGATAAAGTTAGTTAGGTGTATGAGGAATGAGGTAGTGGGTTTGGAGTCCGAAGGAAATTGGGAAAGATAGTGTTCAATAGTGGTAAGACCATGGGCATGTGGGATGTTGGTGTATAAGGAGGTGGTGTCAACAGTGACGAATAGGGATCCAGGAGGTAAAGGGATGGGGATGGTGGAGAGTTGGTGAAGGAAGTGGTTGCTGTCTTTGACGTGGGAGGCTAGATTATGGGTAGTTGGTTGGAGGTGTTGGTCGGTGAAGGCTGAAATTCTTTCGGTGGGGGCACAATAACCAGCCACAATGGGGCATCCAAGATTGTTGGGTTTGTGGATTTTGGGGAGAAGGTAGAAGGTGGGTGTGCAGGGTAGAATAGGGTGAGGAGGGAAATATTTTTGGGTGAGATGTTCTGGGATGGGGTTAAGGTCTTAAGCAGAGATTGGAGTTTATTTTGGACTTCTGGGATGGGATCACTATGGCATAGTTTATAGGTGGAGGACTCAGATAATTGGTGGAGGCCTTCTGCCGGGTAGTCACTGTGATTCATAATAACAGTGGTTGAACCTTTTCCACAGGTAGGATGGTCAGGTCAGTATTTGTTTTGAGGTTGTGTATAACTGTTCTTTCTTCTACTGAAAGGTGGTCTACTGAGGAAGGCACCTGGGGAACGATGGTGAGATAGGTTAGAGGTAAGGAATTCTTGGAAGGTGGCCAGTGTGTGGTTAGGTGGGAGGGGGTTAAGGTTGGATGGTGGTATGAAAGGGAAGAGCCAGGGCTCAGTATTGAGATTAGGGTGCAACTGTCTGCAACTTGACGTTTCTTCTGTATGGTAAGTACCAATCTGTGTTTTCCTACATTGTAGATATTCTTACCTTAAGTTTCCATTGTTTGAGTTTTGTGGAATGGCTTTGTTCCATCCTACAACCCTGTGAAGTATTCCTTTGTTACCCTTCATTATAACATTACACTTCTCAGTGTCTGTTTTTCCTCATCTTTCTTGTGTTTATTCACCGCCTTTCAAACTACATCTACTTCCGAGCCACACTGTATCAGTGATCGTCCGCACACAACACAGACGACTTCGGAACCCCGCAAATTGTAGATGCAGCATTGAATGCCCCAGATTCTCTGTCCTGTACCTCATTGGCCCTTTTCACCTATATTTCTGTTCATTTTTGACATATTTGTGTGTGTATTTACGTGGTTTCACACTGTTTCACATATTTTTTTGCATATTTTTACATCTTTTTGCACATTTTGACGTATCTGTGTGTGTTCTTGTGTGTCTGTGCATGTTTCTGCATGTCTTTGCATATTTTCACCTGTTCTTATGCATCTTTTTGCTTATATAGCTCCTCTAACAACCATCAACACCTATTTTGCCAATTTTTGTGTCATTCCTGTTTCCTTTGCACCATTCCTGTCACAGTGAACCCTTGCTCCATCATTTGCACCAGTTCAGAAAAGTATCCCTTTCGATGGCTGAAACCCTGTCCCACATCCTTTTTCTGAAATGCCGCCTGAACCTTGAAGTCCCACCAAATGGCCCAACTGCAAAGATTCCTTTCTCTGGGTACCACCCCTCCTTTCACAGTGACCTACACCTTTTCAGACTCTGCCAATCCCTGGCACTCACAAACCTGGTACTGCAAAAACTTTTCCATGGAACAGGCATCCCAGAGCCACCTCTGCTCCCTCCGCAAGATACTACTACTCTGCAATCTCTACTCCATACTTTACATCTCTGAAATTGAATCTCTTGCTCTCCAGCACATGGAGGAGCATTCCAGATGCCTCCTCCATTAGTTATCCAACCTGCTGATGTCTTACTGCTGACTTGGGGCACCACTATCCATTCCCTGTCTTACTCGTAGTGTTCCTTCTCACGCACCCCCATAGCAGCTAAACACTGTCTAGCTGACCTTTTCAATTTTCCACATCCCCAAGACTCCCTACCAACCCTCCGCAAAGTCCAAATCAAGAGCTAAAACATTCCCCTACCTTTCCACCAAAATCCTCAGCTCAACAGAAGCTTCAGTCCTATCCAAAGGACTCATCCAAAGGCCTCGCCTTTATCCCTACACCCAAATTTAACCACACTTGACTCGACAAAGACCTAGTCACCTTCTTCCGGTCCCTGCAGTGGAAGCACTTCTTTGCCACCAGTTCCTCCAATGAAGACCACCCTAATTCCAACATCAAACCCTGCCTCTTCCAATTCATACCACCATCCAACTGAGATCCTATCACCTGACCACCTGCTGGTCACCTTCCCTCTTTACTTCCAAATTAGCCTCACCATTCTCCCTCAGGTCCGTCCTTAAGAACACCGACCTTTCAGTAGAAGAAAGAACAGCCATTCACAACCTCAAAACAGATAATGATCTCATCATCCTACCTGCAGACAAAGGTTCCACCACTGTTTCATGAATTGCAGTGACCGCCTGGCAGAAAGCCTCCACCAATTATGTGAGTCCTCCACCTATAAACTATGCCACAGTGATCCCATCCCAGAATTCCAACACAAACTCCAATCCTTGCTTAAAGCTTTTGGTCCTTCGCAGAACATCTCCCCTGAATCTATTTCCCTCATCACCCCTATTAAACCCCACACACCTGCCTGCTATATGCTCTCCAAAACCCACAAGTCCAACAATCCTGTATGCCGCATTGTGGCTGGTTATTGTTTCCCCACTGAAAGAATTTTGGCACTCATTGACCAACACCTCCAACAAACTGCCCATAATCTAGCCTCCCACATCAGACACCAACCATTTCCTTCACTAACTCTCCACCATCCCCATCACTTTACCGGCTGGATCCGCACTCATCACTGTTGATGCCACCTCCCTATACACCAACAGCTCTCATGCCCGTGGTCTTACCACTATTGATCACTACCTTTCCCAATTTCCTTCAGACTCGAAACCCACTACTTCATTCCTCATACACCTTACTAACTTTATCCTAACCCGTAACTGCTTCTCATTTGAAGGGAAGGTATATAAACAAATATCCGACATTGCCATGGGCAACCACATGGCAACATCCTATACCAGCCTTTTTATGGACCATACAGAGGGTGCCTTCCTAGCCTCTCAAAACATCAAACCCCTATCTGGTTCATGTTCATTGATGAGTCTTCATGATCTGGACTCAGTGCCGATACACCCTTTTTTCTTTCCTTCACAATGTCAACACCTTCTGTCCCATCTGCTTCATGTGGCCCTCCTCAACCCAGCATGCCACTTTCCTAGATGTTGACCTCCTCTGTAATGGCTCCATCCACACCTCTGTCCACATTAAACCCACCAGCCAACAACAGTACCTGCATTTCGACAGCTGTAATGCCTTCCGCACCAAAAAATCCCTCCCATACTGCCTGAACACCTGAGGATGGCATACCTACAGTGAGAATAACTCCCCATGTCTACTATACTGAGGGCCTCACCAAGTCCTTAGCAGAAAGGCTATACCCACAGACCTGGTATGCAAACAGATTTCCAGTACCATTTCCCTCACAACCCCAATCTCCTATCACCCTCAAGAACCAGCTACAAAGCAGTGCCTTCTTCATCATTTAATATCACCCTGGAGGGGTACAACTGGTTCACATTCTTCGTCAGTGCTTTGATTACATATCGTCATGCCCTGAAATTAAAGTAATGCTACCCAAGATCCTTCCTACCCCTTCTAAAGTGGTTTTCTATTGAGAACTCAACATCCACAACATCCTAGTCCATCTGTATGCCACTCCCAATCCCAACCCCTTCCCATGGGGATCATATCCCTGTGGAATACTCAGGTGCAGGACCTGCCTAAACTGTCCAACCTGGACTTCCTATTCCAGTCCTGTCACAGGTTTTCCTTCCCCATCAGTGGGCAGGCCACCTCTGAAAGCAGTCATGTCATATACAATATCTGGTTCAATCATGGCACATCTTTTACTACCAACTAGCTATCCACCAGAATGAACCGCCCCTGCCAAACTGTGGCTACGAGCAAAGTAGACCATTCTGTAGCACAGCATGCAGATAAACATAACAAGCTTGATTTTAATGGATGCTTCACTACCCAAGCCATCTGAATCCTCTCCTCCGCTGTCAGCTTCTCTGAACTGTGCAGATAGGAGTTATCCTTACAACTCATTCTGCACTCTCCTAACCATCCTGGCCTCAACTTATGGTAATATACTTTCCTCACTCTCTCTTCCCAACAGTTGCTTCCTCTCTGTCATGCCACGTCTTTCCCATTCTTTTCTCCTACTTTCTTTGTTTGCCACTGTATGCTTACACACCTGGCCATCTTTCCCTTCTTCTCTCCTCTTTCACTCTGTTTTCCCTACCTCCTTGCCCCAAAACCTCCTGGAACTGCGCCTGTTAGCAATATAGACAGTGCTCCTCTCTCCCTCCACTCATACACTGCTATGTGTCCCCCTTCCCTGACACCTCGAGATTGGTGCTTCCATTCTACTTGACAGTTGCATTCTGGGCCAAGCTGCCTGAGATAAGTCATGTGTGGATGAGATGTACTTGCTTTTTTTGAATGAATGTCGAGTTTCTCTTTCCTTTTCTGATGTGTCTGAAAGCTTATTTGTGAGTGGTGTTAAATGTGTCTGCCTGCAACTTAATATGTCATCATTATGGTAAATGGTAATCTGTTTTTTCTTACATTGGTGATATTCCAACGTGGAGTTTCTATTTTGATTCCACCGTATAATTAGTTTGTTTGTGTGTTCTTGTTGTGTACATATTTTTTTCCAGTACTTTCAAGGAGGATGTAAGTCATGATACTGGTTATTTATATCTGTCTTACTAGCTGTCTTGTAAAGAATGTCTGATAATAGCGCACCTCTGACTATTTAGAAATGCACCACCATGCAATAAAATATTGACTGTATGGCATGTACACCAAAGACAATTTAATTAGGGGAAAAAAGGTAGCAGAAAATATTCCTTTCCATCATTGTTAGAACCAAAACGTCACATTTACAGAAATGGGAACCTGATTATTACATGACTGTGGTGCCCCAGTTTCCTAATTACTAGAAGCTTATCATCTTACTCCTCCCACTTTCCAGCTGAGTTTCAAAATTTTTTGCATTATATTTTAGAAAGTGAGGAACACTGACAGGTATATGAAATTACTTTATTTTCTAATATTCTTCTATGGTATTAATTGTCAAGTGTTTTAGTTTTCCTCTGCCTGAATTAAACTCAAAATACTTCAAAATGTAAAGCCTAAAAGTTTCTATAATTTAGATTCTCCCCCCCTCCTATCAGATTTGTTTACCAAAATTTAAATTTAAAAAAGACTTTCGAGGAGTTAAAAAGTTTCTTAATACACAGTTTCCTAAATCCTTTTGACATTTTATGTATGCATGTGTCATCATTATTAATTGGAAGCCCTTACACTGGTTATAAACACAGAGTGGCGTTAGTAATAAAGTCAGGTGTGTTATCTTGTATAATGCAACAATTGTGAATATTTGATGACTAGTGAAATGTTATTCTGTCTTCTGTTAACAGTTTTGTGTGAAGTGGGTCATTTTTTTAAGGTTTATGTAAGTACTCACAGTTAGAGAACATTTTTGCTGATCCCATGGGTTTTAGCTGGTAGATGTCGATCAGAATGGTGGCAATATTAATTGAGCAACTTGTTGATGTATGTGGGATGGCTTTTAATGTAGATGAGATCAATCAAGAGCATTCTAAGGGATTCAGGAATATAATCCTTTCTTTCTGTATTTTTGGCAGTAAGTGAATTTGCAGTTGAAGCTGTACATTCTCAAGATCAGATAATAAGCAGATAGTTTTGTTTAACATTTAAAGTGTGTGAAAATGTTGCACGATACACTACCTGTTCATAACCTTCCTTTCATTTGATGAGAGACTGTTATATTTTAGAAAAGTGAAGTAACATTCTGAGTTTTTGAATCATTTCCAGGTTTTCTCGTAGTTTACAACGCATGAATAGCCGTACCAGAAGGAGTGGGACCCTGGAAACTCAGTCAAGCAGTGGACAAAAAACTGTGAGCAGAAAAATGTCAGACCCAGACATTCATCATTCAGGGGGTGATATTGGCTCTCCAACAGGCAGTTCTGCGCCTCGTTCAGCTGCAATTTCCATCCCATATCACCACTCAAGTCATGCATCATCACCACAGCAGTCATCTGGAAATGCAGAATGTAAGTTTCACTTAATAATGAATGTAAGAAGTATTCTTCTCAAGAAATTCAAAGACTTTTCTTTTGTTTCACTCCCTCTTCTTTCTTTCCTTCAAAACTTTTTTCCCCCTCTGCCTGTTGAACACTTGATTTTAATGACGAACACTGCAGTTATTCATTTACTCATAGCACTGATACAGTTTCTATATTGGAGGAAAATTTTTTGAATCTATCTTCAATTGAGAAACACATGTTAATTAAAATATTATTCAACCTTCCAAAGTAATTACTGAAGTTAGTGTATGTATCAAGTTAATACGGCATGTCCAGCTTAGGGTGGGAACCCAGGTCTCTGTCTTTCATAGGCATTGTGCTTCCACTTACACCGCTGAGCATGCCTGATAGACCATATCAGAGCTTTTACTTGTCATAAGGTCCTCCCCTTTACTCCCAAACTCTTCTAACAGGTTTCTGGGTTGACTGACATGATCATACTACTGGAATGCAGTTCACTGATTTATGTTAATTATTCAAACCTTTTTTAGGGATTATGTGACTCATGGGAAGCTTCCATGTGTGATTTAAGTGGCCTTCCATGAAGATACCAATAATTTGTCTGTGGTTGTCCATATTACAGATGGTAAAACAGAAAAAAGCCATTCATATTGTAATAATCAAGGAAACCCTTCAGACAAGACAGTAATACCTCCTGGGGTGGGTTGTCATCTGGCTGCCCTATGTCCTTTCTGTTGTGAAACAACACTGAGGTGGTGAGGTATTGTGATATCCGTTTGATTAATGCTCCTGGGTCTTAAACTGCTGCTAAGATAGAAAAAATTGAGTTTTGACTTGACAAAATCTGAGCTTGTTGACAGCTGTTGAGTACAAGGTTAGTGCTAGTGCTTGACCTCAGCTTGCTGATATATGTGCTATTCAGTTCTTTGAACAAATCTGAAAGCTATATTAGTTGCTGAGACATGACTAGAGTTACACTGCTCTCTGACTAGAGATGGCTTCGAGTTGCGTAGGATTTCTCTGCTTCATTGCCAAACCCGAACAAAGACATTAAGTCAAGATGGTTACAATGGAGAAATTTTGTACCAATTCAGGATGAACATTTACAGACTGATAAGGACTACATTAACAATTGAAGGCAAGGTAGATTTAACAGCCTCCACCATATGAGCCAGCACTCATTATCCAGTCAGAGTATTGGCTACAGCTCTGTCATACATTGGTGATGGTACTCAACCTGACTGAAATTATGCAGTCAGTTTCTTGAATCAGAAATAATCATAATATTGTTCACTGATGAGAAACTAACTAAATTCTTGCGATATTTCAAAGGAATTGTACATGAGAATCTGACCTGTATTGAGTGAGAAGAAGATATTACTGGTTTCATAGATGCTGATTTGGGAAATCCTAACATTGAAAGGAAAGTGTACAAGGGTTCCATATTTGTCTCATCCAGAATAACGATCTCATGGTGTGTATGCAAGCAGAGTCTCATCAGTGTTTCACCATCTGAAGTAGAATACATATATTGCCATGGAAAGTGATTTACTTTTCAACATTTGTAAAATAACTGAGTTTGAAGAATCTGTTGTAAGTAATTTCATGACAGTTAGTTAAAACAGTTTTGTTTGAGAATTTTTCCTGCTTTTATTAACAGCTCTTATTGCTAATATTCAGTTGCTTGTTCAGTATTTGTCATAAGACCAATGTGGTATGCATACATCAATATTTGACGTCAACCATGTGATTTAGGATTGAATGAATGAATGATGGATTTACTCTCATGTTGATACATTTTGTGTCGTTATTTTCATAGCTTTGTGTACGTAATTGAAGACTCATATTGTATGTTTCCTTCTTTCTTACTGTTTTAGCTACAGGTAGTTAAAATGGCCACTGAAGTGTCAAGAAAATTGGAAATACATAGTTTTGGAAACTGTAGAGTAGCATGTAGATATATTCAATAACAGTGTGTTCGTATCTGTCAAATGATTTATTTTAAAAACTGGTGTATTTCCAGATATTTTTAAAGTAGCAAAAGTTTCACCAATGCTAAAAAAGGGTTCTTCTGAAAAAGTATCAAACTACCGACCCGTGTCACAGTTAATTTCCTTCTAAAAAATTCTAAAAAAACTCTTCTATGACAGGCTTTAAGTTTCATAAATAAATATGCACCTCTTACAGTACAGCAACATGGTTTTAGAAAGTCTAGATCTACACAGACAGCAATTTCCAATTCTTAGACTGCATTTTAAAATCCCTTGATCAATATAAATTAGCTGCAGGTATAATTCTAGATCTATCAAAAGCCTTTGACATCCTGGACCATAGCATTCTGCTCGAACAATTAGAAAGATGAGGAGTAATAGGTGCAGCACATAGCTGGTTATGTTCATACCTAAAAAACCGCAGGCAAAAAGTATCAATTCAGTATGAATTCAACAAAATGAATAAAACAAGAAACAACTCCTTTCTTTCTAGCAAATTACCAATAAATATGGTGTACCACAGGGCTCAGTCTTAGGTCCACTACTTTTCTTGATTTATGTGGACGACTTAGTTGAATATATGAGTCCCACAAAAACTATCCTGTTTGCCTATGACACCAGCATATTGCTCACTGGATCCAGTCCAGGAACTTTGCAGTCCACAGCAGAAAGTTCTATGAAAAGACTTTGAGTGGTTCACAAAAAACAAACTCATTATAAATACTGAAAAAGCTGTGTGTGTCGATTTGCGTTTAATTCCTCCAACTAATCATATGTCTATTCAAGCACAATTAAAAAACGATCCCCTAGAAAATGTAAATGTCACAAAATTTTTGGGTCTATAGGTTCAGCAAGACTTAAAGTGGGACACACATAAATAACTTGTCTAGAAAACTATCATCTGTGTGCAATGGGCTAAGAATTTTAAAGGCTACAACAAGCAAAACAACAGTACTGCAAGCATACTATGCACAATTCCACTCACTAGTCTGATATGGGATCGTTTTCTGGGGATACTCAATTCACAGTGTAAAGTTTTTTAGAATGCAAAAAAGAGCTCTAAGAATAATTTTTGGCCTTAAAAAGATGGAGTCCTGTAAATCCAGTTTTACTGAGCTTGGTGCTCTAAATGTTCCAAGTTTATTCATTTATGAAACTATCTTGTTCACTACCTCCTGAAAACAAGCAAACTGCTACAGAACAAAAATGTACATAACTATAGTACTAGAGGGAAATACAATATACATCAAAAATACCACAGAACAACCACCTGTCAGAGGAGCATAATTAACTTTGGTGTAATACTACACAATATGATACCAGAGGAAATAAAAAATGCTACTCATCCAATATTTAAATCTAAACTAAAGGCATTTCTAATAAAGCACTGTTACTGTTCTGTCAGAGAATTCTGAATATGTAACAAAATTAATTGTAATAGGTACCTATTTTTCATTTGCCTACTATTTTGCTAATACTATGTATTATTGTAACTTATCTTTGACCTGTCCAATATCAATTGTAAAATTTGCTCTGTATGGGGGAGGGGGGGGGGGGGGCCATGTTATTCTCAGTGAACTAAGAACACTCCTCTTGCCTGATGGACACTAGTTAAGAGCTAAGGATGTGAATGAAATTTATTCAACAAGTAGACAAATGTATATTACTACATTCACATGTGGGTTAAAGGTCTTTTCCGTGACATTGGCTTGTTTGATTTATACCGGAATAACAGTTCCTTTCACTTGTGTTTGATTTAGTTCAGCTTTATACAATTTCAGATAAAACTATATAAATGACTCTTCCCTATTCAAGAGAAACCTACATAATTTGTCATCAAATGTGGAGTTAATGATAGATATTTATAGAAAAAACCTCCACATGCTATCTGATTTGTTGGATGAAATATGTTCAGGAAGCAAGTAAATATTTCCATTGCAATAGTAAACTAAAAAAAAAAAAAAAAATCATTTTTTGTTGCACTGTCAATTGATGGTTATTCTTGCAAGAATTTTGAATTTTTGAAATGTATTCCAGCACTTAAGCAGAAAGCATTTGCAATACAGTCTGAAATACAGGAAGCTGAAACATCTCCTCCAGTCCGACCTGTTGTTGGAAGTGCTGGATCTCCAAGCAACATGCCCCAAGGACAAGTCAATTTTCCACGGACAGGAAGAGCACTAATTAATCCATTTGATCCTTCTCATGTAACAATAAAGTTGACATCAAACAGGAGACGCTGGACTCATATTTTCCCTAAAGGTTTGTATTCATAGTAACAGCTTTTTGTATTATACACCTATTGAACATGAAAATTTCTTATGGAGAACTCTTAGTACTTTTTTATTGTATTGGTACCTATGCATTATTGAGTAGTAGTCTGGGCATGACCATTTTGAGGCAATTTTTCAGACCTCCAACTGTCCATTCAAGAGATTTGAACTCCAGTCACCCTTAATTATTTTCAGATGTGTTTTCTTTCATGTGACAATTGAATCACATTAACCACGTGATTCTTTGCAGCCAGTCTGAGATACATCTCTCTTAACGATAATGTAATCTTCAATTTATAGTTTGTATTGCAGGATACTTTGTTAGCTGCACTCCCATCCACTCAATCATTTTCCAAAATTTCATTGCCAGTATCTCTCTTAAAAACATAAAACATGTTTATTACGACCCAGTGATAGACAAAATATGTAAATTTTGGTTACTATATAGATCCTTCTAACATCTCTCCAACTTGTTCCATGAAACATGTATCTGACATGGATTCATGACAGGCCTGCCTGTTATTATGTAAGATTTAAATAAATATGAACTAAGCTCAGGTTTTTGGTTCTGGATTAACGTAACTGGTAAAATCTATATCCATTTTTATAGGACCTACTGGAGTGCTAATTCAGCAGCATCATTATCAGGCTGTACCTACAATACCTGCAAGTGATCAACCTATATTTGATGGGACAGCTACTTTAAGCTCATCTCCCCAAAATGAGAACTCATCTTCATCAAGTGTTTCGAGACCACTACAAAGATCGTCATCACAAGTAGCATTTCAGGACAGTGAGTAACAAGATTCTCAGTATAAGCCTTTCAAAACATACAAAATTGCATTTGATAATATTAAGAAATTTATACTACCTGCAACAAATTGGTGTCCATATTAAATTTATAGGTGGTAGTGTGTTCAACAGCTGCCCATGTTGTCCATTTACCTTTACAGATTTAAATCTTTTTTGTACTTATATTGGAAGGTTTTTTTTTGGTTGAAGTGCAGTGGAGACATGATATTGTCTTCCTTCTGCTATCAAAAGTATTTATAGAAGGATATTCATAGCCTTATTATGTATCATGTGTTATCTGTACCACTTAATATTTATATTAGCAAACCAAATAATGCTTTGCAATTGCTAAATATGTATGGGAAATTAGGATTTAAGTCGTGATGTCATACTCTCTCCTTTCTCTGTCCATCTCCCCCATCTCTCTGTCCATTTCCTGCCTTCCACCCCCCCTCCCCCCCCCCTGCTCCCCGGCCATTTTATCACCCCCCTCCCCCCCCCCCCCTTTCCTTAAGATTTGTTTATTGATATTGCAAACAAAACCGTGATTTGGAATTTAAGTTGCTTAAATAAATGAGTAAATGGTTTGGTTCAGGATCATTTGTAGATGGGTTATGAGAGATACCTCTGTTGCAGAAACAACGAAACAAACATGCCAAATTCAAACAGATGCAAAATCCCCAAGATTGGCAATCTTTTACAGAAGCTCAAAATTTAGCACGGACTTCAGTGCCTCAAAACTTGGCAGAAAATCCAAAGAGATTCTGGTTGTATGTGAAGTATGTTAGCGGCAAGAAACAATCAATGCCTTCTCTGCGCAATAGCAGTGGAGATACTATTGAAGACAGTGCTGCCAAAGCAGAGTTACTAAACACAGCCTTCCGAAATGCCTTCACAAAAGAAGACGAAGTAAATATTCTAGAATTCGAATTGAGAACAGCTGCCAACATGAGTAATGTAGAAGTAAATACACTCAGAGCAGTGAAGAAACTTAAATCACTTAGTAAAAGCAAGTCTTCTGGTCCTGACTGTATACCAGTTAGGTTCCTTTCGGAGAACGCTGATGCATTAGCTCCATACTTATCATATACAACCATTCGCTCGACAAAAGAACCATACCCAAAGACTGAAAAGTTGCACAGGTCACACCAATATTGAAGAAAAGTAGTAGGAGTAACCCACTAAATTACAGGCCCATATTGTTAACGTTAATATGCAGCAGGATTCTGGAATATATATTGTGTTCAAACATTATGAATTACCTTAAAGAAAACTGTCTATTGAAACACAGTCGACATGGTTTTAGAAAACTCGCTCTTGTGAAACACAACTAGCTCTTTATTCACATGAAGTGTTGAATGCTATTGACGAGGGATTTCAGATCGATTCCATATTTCTGGATTTCTGGAAGGCTTGTGATACTGTACCACACAAGCAGCTTGTAGTGAAATTGCGTGATTATGGAATATCGTCTCAGTTATGTGACTGGATTTGTGATTTCCTGTCAGAGAGGTCACAGTTCATAGCAATTGATGGAAAGTCATTGAGTAAAACAGAAGTGATTTCTGGCATTCCCAAAGGTAGTGTTATTGGCCCGTTGCTGTTCCTTATCTATATAAATGATTTGGGAGACAATCTGAGAAGCCGTCTTAGGTTGTTTGCAGATGACACTGTCATTTATTGACTAATAAAGTCACCAGAAGATCAAAACAAATTGCAAAATGATTTAGAAAAGATATCTGAATGGTGTGAAAATTGGCAGTTGACCCTAAATGACAAAAAGTGTGAGGTCATCCACATGAGTGTTAAAAGGAATTCATTAAACTTTGGTTACACGATAAACCAGTCTAATCTAAAAGCTGTAAATTCTGCTAAATACCTAGGTATTACAATTATGAACAACTTAAATTGGAAGGAACACACAGAAAATGTTGTGGGGAAGGCTAACCAAAGACTGCGTTTTATTGGCAGGATACTTAGAAAATGTAACAGATCTACTAAGGAGACTGTCTACACTATGCTTGTCCATCCCCTTGTAGAATACTGCTGTGCGGTGTGGGATCCTTACCAGATAAGACTGATGGAGTACATTGAAAGGTTCAAAGAATGGCAGCATGTTTTATATTATCGCAAAATATGAAGAGAGTGTCACTGATATGATACAGGATTTGGGCTGGACATCATTAAAAGAAAGGCGTTTTTTGTTGCAATGGAATCTTCTCATGAAATTCCTATCACCAACTTTCTCCTCTGGACGCGAAACTATTTTGTTGACACCAACCTACATAGGGAGGAACAATCACCACGATAAAATAAGGGAAATTAGAGCTCGTATGGAAAGATACAAGTGTTTGTTTTTTCCGCACGTTATACGAGATTGGAATAATAGAGAATTGTGAAGGTGGTTCAATGAACCCTCTGCCAGGCACTTAAATGTGATTTGCAGGGAAGCCACGTAGATGTAGATAGATGTAGATCTGCTGGATTTGTGAGGATAGTAGCTGGATCTATGGGTACAGTAGCTTCAAAGACAGTACATCACATAGTTTTAAGCTGAAAATGGGTTGTATTACAAAGTTTCAGATGATTCTGATTCTGTAGTAGTATTCTGATCATAAGCTGATAAGCCATAAATACAACTTACCTGTTTTCTGTTAAAATTGACTGCGAGGAACAAACCAAAACAGCCAACTGTTGTGTCTACACAACAGATTGCTGGTTTGGTTTATTCCTTGCAGTCAATTTTGTATATAAAAGAGTAAAGAATATATATAGGAGGACCAATTTGTGTAATGGTTTGATTGCAAGAATGACAACACAATCGCACATTTTCACAGCATGGCATTCTTTCTTGCAGTCAGTTTTAAGAGACAACCTATATATATTCTTGTTCAAAAAAAATTGTAGCCTATGTCTGTCTGAATGTTTATTAGTGTATTGTGTAAAAATAATTTGAGGTAAACCACTAGAGAACATTTTGAGATGTTTGCTAACAGTGTATCCACAATCTGAGTAAAATCTGGAAACAAGACACACACACACACACACACACACACACACACACACACACACACTGGTAAATGCACATGCTCCAATGAATGATTACAGGAGAAGAGATCCGCAGGTAATAGATGACTTCTGTGAACTACTGGGGGAAACCTCAGGTAAAATCCCTACACATCATGTGAAAATTCCTTTATGAGATTTCAGTGGACAACTCGCCAAACAGAAAAAAATCAGGAAAATACAGGAACTCACATGGCACACAAGAAATCAAATAAAAGTGGTGAGATATTAATCAGCTTCTGCGAAAATTTTTATCTTAAAAAATCATGTTCACACAATTCCTTAAACCTGCAAACAAACTTATGACATGGAGATCACCAAACTCGACTTTGGGTGAGTTTCTGATAGGCCACGTTGCTATATCCCATAAGAATACGAAGTAAATACTCAATGCATAAACAAGAAAGGCTTTTTTTGAGTCAGACCACCATTTTCTGCAAATTTCAACCTAACAGAAAAAAACCACAAATGACTAAAACGTTCAGAATTCATCCAGAACACCAGAAACTCAGCAAGAGAGAAGTTCTTCAGTAAATTAGGCAATCAAATCCAACACATTGGAAGGAACTTGCAGAAGTTCAGAAAAGGCACTATGAGAATAGGGAGACCCCAAGAAGGAGAAAGCACAGGTGGTGGAACAGTGCATATGATCAAGCAATAGAAGAGCGATTACAAGAATGGAAAACTTTCAGTAGCAACAATGGCAGGAATTTTTGACAACACATAAAAGTTGATCTAAGGCAATACGAAGCAAAAAGTGTAAATATGGTATAAACAAGCTTAAAAACATTGAACAAGAGTTTATCAAGAACAACACCAAAAATTTTTACAAAATTTTCAAGAAAAACCTGACAGGATATCAACCATATCAACCACTTAATCTGTGCTTTTGTCAGCCTGACGGATCACTGGAAACCACCACAAGAAATAGCTGTCAAATTTTAGCTAATTATTTTCACTCACTTTTCAACTGCGAGTCTCCGATAGAACAACTAGATTTTGAAAAACCCCCATACAATCCTGATTCAGAGCCACAATCTCTTAAAGAAGTAAAGGAAATAACCAACTATTTGCAGAGCAAGAAGTCTCCTGGGGAAGATGGAATAATAGCAGAAGTAGGGAATTAAATGACAATAACCTCACTCTAGTAACTCACAGAACTACATCAAACATTTTTGAAACTGAACAAATACTTGCAGAGTGCATATGTGCATTAATTCATTCTCTCCATAAAAAAAGGAATGAAAACCAATCCAAATAACTACAGGGAAATTTCTTTGGTCCCTGTGGTATAAAAAATACTCTTCAAAAGTCGTGTTAAGTTGACTAAAAGAACAGGTGGACCAGTTTACAGGAGAGTATCAGGCAGGCTTTGCAAAGGTCGATCTTGCATAACAGATATGGAACTTAAAGACAATCTTGCAAATGAGACAGTGTAGCAATACTGTGGTAACTTTTGTCGACTTTAAAAAGGCTTATGATCCAACAGGTAGGCAAACATTATTTCACACTTTAGAGGAATTTAATATTGACAGGAAAACAAGATCAGTTAGCCAACAGACATTAATAGGTACATACTCCAAAGTTAAATTCATGGGACGAACATCATTTCATATTCATACTAGTGTTTGCCAGGGAGATGGTCTCCCCCCCCCCCCCCCCCCCCCCCGCCCCCGCCCTCGCCCCCACCCCCGCCCCCGCCCCCCTTCTATGTCACATGATTCTGGAAAAAATTGTGAGGACATGGGAAAAGGAAATAAAGGGAATTCAACTCAGGGTAAAAAAGAGCAGAGAATCTGTGTGAAATGTCTGACTTGCGTGGACGATCTTGCTATTCTAACCAACAACAGAGAAGAAGCCAGACTTGCTCTGGAGAAGCTTCATGGAATCTCACAGAAAACTGGCCTACAAATCTCCTATGGTAAGACTCAGTACATGGAAAGCAAGCCTGCAGGCAATCTCCCCATTACAACTCAGTATGGGAGAGAGGCAATAGTAACGTACTTTAGTATCTAGGAGAGAGAATCCAGTCATCAGGACTGAACTTCATCGCCAATCAAGAATGAATCTCCAAATTACAAGAAGCATATAAGCTCACTTGGAATCACTACAATAAAAATCTATTTCCGTCAGTGCAAAACTAAGGCATTACAACGGAGGTGCTCTACCAGAACCACTGTATGCTGCAGAAACTGCAGTGATTCATGGTCATACCAAAATCAGAGAGATTGAAAAGCAAGAAAGAAAAATTCTGAGGAAAATTATGGACCAATGTCTCATGAAGGAATCTGGATAAAGAGGCCAACAAGAGAGATCTACAAAGAGGTAGAGACAATAAAGGAGACCTTTAGAAAGAGAAGGATGAAATTTTTAGGACATATCAGCAGGAGGAACAAGAACAAGCTCACAAGGCAAATATTCGATGTAGCAATTACTAGCATAAACAAGACAAAGTGGATCACTGAAACGGAGGAAGACATTAAGAAACTGAGAATCACTCAAGACATCATAAACAATCGAGAACAGTTCAGGAACATGATACAGAAACATACACGTAAACAAAATGCACCGAGAAAAGAACAGGAAATAAGTGGTTGGAAGAATGCACGAGGGAGCACAGCAGGCATGTGAAGAGAATTTGGGAAGAATGAAGGAAGGAATAGAAATCACGATTACTCAATTTAAATTGATCTCTCAAAAGTGAGCAATCCAAAATAAACCATAGTAATAATAATAATAATAATAACAATATTTCCTAAGTCCATATGAATGTTTATTAGGCCATCACGTAAAAAAAAAAAAAAAACACTTTTGGATTGAAGAAGACCACTCACCAAAAGCCAGCAGCATTGAGCTGTCGATAGGTGCACACTAAAGAAAGGAAACTTTCTAGCTTTTCAGAGTTATCCTTTGATGAGCAAGAGTAAAACAAACACAAACACACACACACACACACACACACACACACACACACACACGACTATACCCCTACATGGTGCTGGCTAGATGAACATTATTTTTCAGCATGTGCAGTGGTTGTTATGGGGGAAGTGTCAGTTAGGGTGGGTAGAGGGACAGTGAGGCTAGAGGCAGGGAGACGGACTGGGGTTGGATGATTGGTGGCTAGGAGGGAGATGGCCGGTTTGCCGGCTTGGAATGTGGAATGGAGGGTATATGGGCAGGTATATGGGCTGACCCAACTGCAGTGGCCTGTGGGTAGTGACACATACTTGAAGGCAATGTGAGACATGAAATGGGTGACAGATGGAGGAAAGGAAAATGATAGTGTGGAAGGTGCAAGGGCAGTGGTTTACCTGAGATTGAGGCCAGGACGATTACTGGAGGAGATGATGTGCTATAAGGGTAACTTCCATCTGTGTAGTTCAGAGAAGCTGGTGGTGGAGGGAAGGATCCAGGTGGCTCAAATTATGAAGCAGTCAATGAAACTGAGCATGTTGTGCTCAGCTGCATGTTGTGCTATCTGGTGGCTGCAGTTTTAGTAGTGACCGTTCTGGTAGTATGAAATAGGTGTAGCTATGTAAGTTGATTGAGCAGGTCATGGTGCTTCGTCTGCCATAAGGATATGATCCCTGTGGCAAAGGGTTGGGAAGCATAAGGATGGAATAGACTGTTGTGTAGGTTGGGTGGATGATGGGACACTGCTTTAGGAGGTGTGGGAAGGATCTTGGATAGTATGACTCTCATTTCTAGGTAGGATGGTAGATAGTCAAAGACCCAGCAAAGGTTATGGTTCAGTTACCCCAGTCCGTGGTGATATTGGGTGATGAGGGCGGTGCTCCTTTGGAGCTGATTCTTGGGGGTGATGGTAGGAATTGGTGTTTGTGTGAGGATATGGCATGTGAAATCTGTTTGTGGACTAGGTATGGGGATATTGCCTGTCTGTGAAGGCAATTGTGAGGCCTTCAGAATACTGGGAAAGGGAATTTTGTCACTGCAGATATGTTTTCCACAGGTGACTAGACTGTATGGAAAGGATATTTTGCTGTGGGACTGATGGCTGCTGCCAAAATGTATGTACCAACAGTACCTGTATTTCTACAGCTGCCATCCCTTCTACAGCAAAAAATCCTCCTGTACAGCCTAGCCATCTGTGGGCAATATTTCTGCAGTTCTGAGAAATTCTTTGCCAGTATGATGAAAGCCTCACAAAGACATTCACAGGCAGGCAGTACCCCCCCCCCCCCCCCCCCCCCACTTCCCAATACCTTTATATCTTCACATGTCCCCAGTCCTCCTCCTACCACAAGAACCAGCTACAGAGGAGCACCCTCCTCGTTACTCAATATCACCCTCGGTTGGGACAGTTGTACCATATCCTTCACCAGGGCTTTGATTATCTCTCATCTTGGCCTGATATGATAGGGTGTATACGTTCTGGGAGAACCAGGAAATCTGGGAAAAACCTGGAAATTTTTTTATCCAGGAGAAAACTGGCAAAAGCCCGGGAATTTTTAAGAATTCCGGGACTTTTTCATTGTTTTAGTTTTCAGTTAAATTTTTGTAGTTTTTACTGGTAAGAACTGATACTCTAACAAAGAATTTTACTTTAGCCCATTACTGCAATACAGTACTGCAGCAATAAAGCACAAACAAGGAAAAAAATAAAACAATAAAACTTAAGTTGCAAAGGAAATGCGCCATTTACAGCAACAAAACAGAGTGCACACACAAGCGTCTGCCAACAGCAAAATGTGTCAAAGGCTTTAGGATGAAGACTATGCAACTTGCAATACTTCATAACCATGAACTGCTTCCGATGGACGTGGTGTCACAACAGTTAGTGTTAAGTTAATTTGAGCAGTCAGTGAGCTTCTGCGCATGCACAGTTGAGTCACATGTGAGCAGTATGTTCTCCCACTTCTGGTTACTTGAAGTGCAGCTGTTAGCTGTATCCAAGGTAACTTTATAGACACGAGCTGTATCAGCAGTAGCAACAAGAAGCCAGATGCTATCCGGAAACATTTTTCTGGCGCACCTAAGCTGCCAGATTCGCGCATGCACAGAGCAGTCTGAGTTGTAGCGGGATGAGGGGTAGTCTCCATGTGAACCATTTTTACGTTTAGTGATCTTGCTGTTTCCTCTTGGTGCACAGCTCTCAAGAACAAAACGGATTTCTGTGGCCGGGAGGTCTAAAGTGAATTAAAATATTCACATAATTATTGACGGCTACAATATGTTATTAGTTTGTTTCTAATTTTGTTGTATTTCCAGGTTTTTGGCAGTTGAGTATTAATTGCCTTGCAGAACAATGAAGTTATTTTTGTCAATTTGCTTTAAAAAAAAATTGGCTTAGTTAATGGTTCCTGCAGAGGCAGTCAATTTATTTGAAACACTATTGGCTAGTGTCAACTGTTTGCAGAATTTCAAGTGCACATTGTTATCTTTTGGAATGTATGGCATTATGTCATAATAAAGAACTAAAAATGAGATAATACAGTACTGGTACTCCAAGGAAAACCTCACTGAAAAGTTTAATGTCAACTTGGGGCCTACTTCCTTGTGAATCTGGACATATGAATGTGCTCTTTAAATGGAATTGTGCATTTTAGTATGGTTTACGAAATTCCGATGCTCTTGGAGTATCCTCTGTTGTCCTGTTTCATTTATGACGTAATGTAAGATCTCTTAATGCCATACACATATGAACATATGGGCTATCTATGTCATTGTAACTTCGCAGGCACAGTAGCGCCGTTTCCTGGCACTCTTGGCAACTGCTGAAATGAATTCTAACAGGTCGCGGGAATATATTGCAATTGGTCATTTCAAATGCGTTACTTTCAAAGTGCATTTTATTATATGCAATAAGAGTTATGTTATGTGTGGGAATATGCTTTGATTTCCTTAGCTCACAGAGCATTTGATTTTCATTTATTAAAGTTTAACACTTTGAGGGCCAGTCGCTTGGAAAAATTTCGAACCTAGAAGACCAGACATTTACGTCATTACTTTAAATTTTACTGGCACATTAGTTCGATGTATTGAAGTGGAACACACACAAAAATGACAAATGTTATATGTGAAAGCTTAGCTTTTCCTGTAGCTACACTATGTACATTAATTTAAACCATTAACTTTTCGTATTTGTGTGTTCGTGCTACTCGACAGTGATGTTACTGTAGGCTGGCTGACTACATCAGGTGTCCGATGCTCTGAATCACTACCTTTACATGCAAAACATCATCTGAAAGACGAAAACCAAATTTTGGAAACAATTTTTCGCTGTTGTGTTTACGCGTTAAGGTCTGAAGTGGATTTGCTAGCCCAGCTAACTATGGCCTAGTCAGCACGATTGCTATTTCTCTTCAATTAGACGAGTTGTAAATAGTTAGTCTAACATTTGTACTTATCGTTCACTGTACAAAAAGCCACTCCGTCCATATTACCCCAAAAATCTTTTAAAATAAGACGAAACCTGACAGCCTAAGCACATGTCAAAACTGGTTGTGGTTATATGGGAGTGAAAATCTATTGTGGAATTGGAAAACTGGCAACCAGAAGTGGATTTCCAGAATCGATTTTGAAATATTTACATGACCACCCAGGATCGGTACTAGGAAATACATTTTTGGGAGCCCAATAAAAACGTGATGAATATCTGGTATCATCAGCTGGTGAGATCACATGAGATGAGCTATGATTGGCTTACAAAAGCACATCACAATCTCAATTTCAATGCTTTGTAAACTAACATTCTGTGTTTGGTGGAATTTGACTATATACTTTTGTAATACAAAAATATGCACCATACATGTTGTTGCGCATCAAAGATCTTTCCGAAATGCATTTTTTTCCTGTGCTTCATTTCCTAGAGTGGAGGCAGGTTCTGTGACATTGTATAAAACCTTCACCATTCAAAGGATTGATAAGTTTTATGATCCCAAGGGAAAGTATACTGTCACTTAACACAGAGAAAGTGTATTTTCACTAGGGAAAAAGTTTATTTTTTACAGGAAAATCTGGTAAACAACGGGAATTTTTTTTCCTTGTCCTTGTATACACCCTGAATGAGGGACATCTTACCAAAGATCCTTCCCACACCTGCTAAAGTGGCATTATGTTGTGCACCCAACCTACATAAAATCCTAGTCCATCCTCATGCCACTCCTGTTCCCAACCCCTTGCCACAGGGATGGTATCCCAGAGCAGACTAAGGTGCAAGACCTGCTCAATCTGCTCTTCTAGCACCACCTATTTCAGTCTTGTCACAGGCTTATTCCATGCCATCAGAGGCTGGGCCAACTGTGAAAGCAGCCATGTCTTATACCAACTCTGCTTCAAACACTGTACAGCTTTTTATTTTGGTAAGAAATCTTATCAGGATGAATGGCCACCACCAAATTGTTGGCAAGAACAAAGTTGACCACCTAATGGCACAACTTGTGACTGAGTACAACATACTCAGTTTCAGTGGCTGCTTCACAACCAGAGCCAACTGGATCCTTCCCTACACCACCAGTTTTTCTGAGCTACGCTGATGGGAGTTATCTTTACAACACATACTGTGCTCCTGTAATTGTCCTGGCCTCAACCTGTAATAACTGTTCCTATACTTGCCATTCAACAGTCTCCCCTTACTCTGTCCTGTCACACCCTGCCATTTTACAGCCCTACCTTGCCATCAGCATGTGCGCTTCACTCAGGCCACCACAGTTGTGCCAGCCCATATAGCTGTTACCCATCCCTCCCACATTCCTAGCTGACAAACTAGCCATCCCCTACCTAGCCGCCCGCTATCCACCCCCAGTCCATCACTTTGCCTCTCGCCTTCCTCTCCTTGTACCCACCCCACCCGACTTCCCTACCACAACCAGTCCACCTGCTGAAAACAGAATTAGTCTAGCCAGCACCATGTAGGGGCATAGGATTGTGTGGGCACACCTGTGCATTTCTCTCTCTCTCTGTGTGTGTGTGTGTGTGTGTGTGTGTGTGTGTGTGTGTGTGGTTTTTGTTTGTTTGTTTCTACCCTAGCTCATCAAAGAATAACTCCAAAAAGCGAGCGAGTTTTCTTTCTCTTGTGTGTGCCTATCATTAACTCAATGCTTGTCTTTTTGGTGACTGGTCCCCTTTAATCCAAAAGTATTTACATTCTACAAGATCTTCCCTACCACATAAATTGTTCAGGTATTAGTATATCAACATAGTTTAAAAAATATTCAGCCCATGTCCATCCAAATGTTTGATAATGCATTGTGGAGCTAGAGAATGGATTAGATGACTACAAGACGTTCAGTTCAGTTGGTAATAGGAGACTTCAGTGCCCAAGTGGGAAGAAAGGATGAATATCTTCCAACAATTGGTCCTGGTAGTAGCCATGAAACAAGCATGACATCAGTATTAGGTTGATTGACTTTGCCGACACAAGGAAAATGACCGTTGGAACTCCCTGCCCCCCACCACCCTGCCCTCCCTGCTAGAGTGGTATGTAAGTTTACCTGGATATCGCCAGATGAAAGAACGATGAACAATATTGACCATGTTCTTGTTGACCAAGGACATCATTGAAGTTCAAATATGTACGAACCTTCCATGGTGCAGATATGAAGTCCAATCATTTTTTGGTTGTAGTCAAACTACGTCTAAAACTGTTTACCAAGTAGTCAAGTAATGCTGAAAGTATAGTATGCTTTGACATGGATAAATAAGACGATGTAGAAGTGAGACATGGGTATTGAGATGACATTGTGGAACAACTCCCAATGTCGGAGGACACTAACAATGTGGAAGGTGCATGGTTGATGTTACAGAATGCAGTGTTAGTGAGTGAAGTGCTTGTTGGCCATCCAAACACAGAAGTAAACTTTAGATCAGTGAAGAATGTCAGGAATCTGTAGAGACCAAATCAGTGAAGAGGCTAAAATACCAGAATTTAATAAGAATTTGCAAAACGACCTGCAGAGAATTGTTGAATGGTGCAGGCTCTGGCAGTTGACCATGAATGTAAATAAATGTAACATATTGTGCATACATAGGAAAAGAGATCCACTACTGTACAGCTACACTATTGATGACAAACAACTGGAGACACTGTATGCTGTAAAATATCTAGGCATAACTATCCAGAGCGACCTTAAGTGGAATGACCACATAAAACAGATAGTGGGAAAAGCAGACACTAGACTCAGATTCGTTGGAAGAATCTTAAGGAAATGCAACTCATTCATGAAAGAGGTGGCTTATAGGGTGCTTATTTGCCCATTTCTTGAATACTGTTCATCTATCCGTGATCCGTGTCAGGTAGGAGTGATAGAGAAGATCCAACAATGAACAGCTTGTTTTGTCGTGGGATCGTTTAGCTGGCGAGAAAGCATTACGTATATGCTAAACAAACTCCTCTGGGAGATGTTACAAGAGAGGTGTTGTGCATGATGGAGAGATTTACTATTGAAATTTTGGGGTAGCACTTTTCAGGAGGAGTCAGACAACATATTACTTCCTCCCACATACATCTCACGTATTGACCATGAGGAGAAAATTCGAGAAATTAGAGCCAGTACAGAGGCTTACCAACAGTTATTCTTCCCACGCACTATTCGTGGCACACACCATTAGATGGCTTGTGGAGTATGATGTTGATGTAGATTTTTGACGAGTTTATGACAGCACTAATCACATTATGCTACGGAAAATGTTAGAGGTAATTCACATCCCATCGAAATGCATCTGACTAATTACAGCTTGCTACTCTCAATCAACTGGTCAAGAATGGTTGGCAACCAGCTATCGCCACTGTACAACTTGGCCTTGGAAAAAGTAATCTGTGACACTGATCAAAACAGAGAAATGGAGGTGGTGAGAACAGGTGCAATCCTGGCATTTGCTTACAATGTTGTGATCCTTGGAGACATACTGGAGCAATTGTGCCCTGATACTTCCTGGTTTCTGCACAATATGAAGAAAATTGGGCTGGTGGGGATTGATGATAAAATCAAATATCTTGTTGTATCATACAATCAAGCTCTCCTTCCTTCCATTGTTGTTGACAAGCATACCCTTGGACGAGTTCAAGAAATCAGTTACCTGGGTTCCATACTTACAAATAAAAGTGAAGTTAACAGAGTCTTCCATTGATTCTTAGTAGAACAACATTATAATAAATGAAAAGCACAAGTTTGCTTTTGTTCTACAATATTACTTTTATTGTGTTAACCGATTTTCAGCTTACAAGGCCATCTTCAGACATTTAATGAGTATTGTTGCCAAAGAAGTTACAATGCTTGCAAACAACATTGGAAGAGAAGTGATACATCTAGTCTGAAGCATAAACATACAGTAACATCTTTCACAGTGTGATGCTAATGCAATGAAGAAGTAAAAAATTGAACAATAAAAAAAATGGAGTAGACAGGAAAAACTTTAACACAAAATAGGAACAGCATGTCTACATAACAGTTACTTCTTCTTCTTCTTCTTCTTTCGATTTTGGCCATCTTTGGACCACGTCCAACAATTCACTTGCCCGGCTTTTTGATCTTTTTTTCTCTCTTCCCAATATTTCCTCATCATTTTCGAGTGGTTCCTCCTCCGCTCTTCCGACCATTTCCTGTTATTATTCTTTAGTTTCGTTTCTTCTGGAAAACACTTAATTTCGTTCACTATTTGTCTAAACTTTTCCCTGTCCCTGATTGACTCACGGGTGACATTAAAATAGGCCAAATCCTTTTTCACCATCTGTATCCATTTATTGTTGGTTTTTTCGTTCCTGTTACTATGTTCAAACACTTTTCTTGTTAGTCTGTTTCCATCCATCCTCGACAGGTGACCATAAAACGTTAGTCTGCGTTTACGCATTGCCTCACTCACTTTCTCAATAGTTTTGTATATTTCCTTATTACTCTTTAGCTTGTACTCTTCTCCAATCTTTCTCGGTCCTAATATTTTTCTCAAAATTTTCCTTTCTTTCTTTTCCATGTTTTCTATTTCCCCCTTTTTGTTAAGAGTTAGGCACTCCGATGCATACAGGCATTCTGGTCTAATGACAGTTTTATAATGTCTTAATTTAGCTTGAATCGAAATGTTTTTTTTGTTATATATGTCTTTGGTTTTTTGAAAAGCAAATTCCATTTTCCTTGCTCTCGCCTGGTTTGCACTCTTGTCTAAACCATTCACTTGAATTATTTCACCTAAATACTTAAATTTTTCTACTCTCTTAATATTGCCGTATTTAGTAATAAGATTTTTCTTGTTATTTCTATGATTAGACATATACACGGTTTTTTCAAATGAAATCTGCAGTCCAGCTCTGGCCGAAACTTCTTGTAGTTTCTCCAGGTAGTTCTGAGCTATTTCTTCGTTTTCTGTAATTATTGCCAGATCGTCTGCAAAAGCTAAACAGTCCACTTCTATTTTTTCTTTTTTTGTTCCAATTCTGATGTCATTCTTGGTGCCTTTGAGTTCTTCTTTCCATATTCTCAATATCTTTTCCAGTACGCAGTTGAAGAGGATTGGGGATAAACCATCACCTTGTCTAACACCTGTTTTAATTTCGAACTTCCTTGAAATTTCACCCATAAATTTAACTTTGGCCTTACTGTTTGTTAGCGTCTGTTTGATAATTTGAATTGTTTTCGTATCGACCCCAAATTCTTCCAATACTTTCAGTAATGTTTCTCTATCTACCGAGTCGTATGCTTTTTTGAAATCTACAAATACTATTGCAAATCTCTGGCCTCTTGAGATTCTGTAACGAATTAGTGTTTTCAGGTTAAATATTTGTTCAACACAGGATCTACCTTGTCTAAAACCTGCTTGATATTCACCTATTTTTTTATCCAGAACTGGCTCCACGATTTGAAGTAATTTCCTTGACAAAATTTTGTATCCTACTGGTAGTAGCGAGATCCCTCTATAGTTATTAACATTCATCTTATCCCCCTTTTTGTGTAGTGGGTGTATCAGGGCACACTGCCAGTCTTCAGGAATTCTTTCTTCGTCCCAGATCTTCTTAAACATATGTTCCAAAACTTGTGGGAGGTTGGTATCCATTATTTTTAGGATTTCTGGTACTATGGAGTCTTCACCTGGGGCTTTATTGTTTTTTAGACTGTGTATTATGTGTTTTATTTCTTCAGCGTCTGGAGGTTTTGACTCGGTATTAGTATTTCGGTGGTTTTCAAAACTCATTTTATCTTTGGGTGGTTCACAATTTAGTAGATTCTCGAAATATTTTGCTAATATTTCATAATTAGTCTTGTTTGTCAAACCTAGCTTGTTCTCTTCATCTTTAAAACATAAATTTGGGGATTGGTATTTGGTTAGCTGTTTTCTAAAAGTTTTGTAGAAATCTCTAGAATTATTTCTTTTAAAGTCTTCCTCAATCTGTTCTAGGTTATCCTGAAATTGTCTTCTTTTTTTATTACGGAAAAGCTTAGCTGTTTCTCTTCTCTGGATTTTAAAATTGTCAAGATCTTGAGGATCTTTTGTGGAGTTCCATTTCTGCCACAATTTCTGTCTCTTCTCCAGGTTCTCATCACATTCATTGTCCCACCATGGATGTCTTCTTACTCTTTTCACGAGACAATTTTCTTTTGCTATTTCAACTATTTCGTTTTTGATCTCCTCCCATCCCGCTTCCTTATTTATTGTGGATATGCCATCGCTATCTTTGTGCAATGCTCTTTGAAACCGTTGTTTAATTTCTTCATTTTTTAACGTTTCTGTGTTATATTTTGGAATTTTGTAAAAGGTTTTCTTCTCTTTTCGAAATGGGAGTGGTCTGAATTTAATCGTAGTCAAATAGTGGTCTGAATCAACATCAAGGCTTTTCAGCACTTTAGTGTTTTGAATTTCTTCTTGACAATGAAGTGAGATAGCCACATGGTCAATTTGGAATTCTCCGAGCAGTGGATTTGGTGATCTCCATGTTTTAGTTTTTCGGCTCAGCTTTTTGAAATGTGTTGTCATTATTTTCAAGTTGAAATGCCTACATACCTCTATAAGCCTTTCTCCATTTTTCGAAGTTCTTTTGTGACCTGGGAAGAGGCCTACTGTTCCATGGTATTTTTTCTCCCTTCCTATTTGTGCGTTAAAATCGCCTACTAACATTTTTATGTTCTTCTTTGAGCATCTATCCAGTTCCATTTCAAGTATCTCCCAAAATTCTTCAACTTTCTCCGGGTTATTTTTGTTGTCCTGGTTTATGGGTGCATGGCAGTTGATTATAGAGTATCCTTTGTTTTTACATTTAATCTCAAGAATGGATAGTCTCTCAGAACTCGAGTAGAAGTTAGTAACTGAATCTAAAATTGAGTGATGTACCAGAAATGCTGTTCCCAGGTATGGCATTTGTTTCATTAAGATTTTACCTGGTTTTCCTTTAAATAAACGATAGTTTTCAAAATCTAAAGCAGTTTCATTTAAAAACCTTGTTTCTTGTAATGCACATATTAAAATTTCTTTCTGGTTCAGCTTTTCAATCAATAATTTCAATTTTCCTACTTTAATTAGAGAGTTTACATTTAGGGTTGCAAACATAGTTGCTTTCTTAAATTTCAGTGTTGAGGGCTGCATACATGTTGGTTGGGGTCCTCCAAAATCCTTTGACCCCTTTGCATTGTTTCTATGAACAACGGAGGAACGTAATGAATACAGGAAAATGGGAATATGTAGGAACAAACAGTGTGGGAAGTAATGAACAACAGAGATGATTATATGAAGTTTAGGAGAGGGGAGGTGTTGAGCCGTGTCTAGTCATTTAGGATTAGATCTGGACTGTGAGCAAGATGTGATTTCCAGGGCTTCCAGCAGGTTGAGTTTATGGCCTTTGTTTGCTAAGTGAAATACGTAGGACACTGGCTGGCAGTTGTGAAGATGCAAAAAAAGTCCATCAACAAATAGTAAACAATAATCGCATGTTCCTTAGCCTGAACAATCTATTCTCGTCACGGCTGATTTCACAGGAGAATAATATCCAGCTGTATATGATACTACTACGTCTGATACTTTGGTGCGGTTGTGAAACCTGGATGACATCAGGAAAAATTATGTAGCTGGAGTTTATCTGAATGTTTATTAGAGTATCTTGTAGAAATATGTAAACCAGTCACAAACTTGTGGAAATTTTTGGTAAAAACATTAAATATTATCTTGTCTTTATAGAGTAGTGTAGATTAGAGTGGTGTGTGTGTGTGTGTGTGTGTGTGTGTGTGTGTGTGTGTGTGTGTGTGTAAGTACATATGTAAAAAAATAAATAATCACTTCCTCAAACTGTGTGCCCTGGGACCTGAACACATTGGAATGAAAATTTGTTATAAATTAAAAGAAAACAAGTTAATGCAGATGAATTTAAGTCCACCTGAAAGAAAGCTATATGAGCCACCGACAGTGAAGTGTTATTACACAATGGATGAACTCGTGTAGGACAAACTGGAAATTTGAGCTGGATATAATGTGTTATATATTCCAAAAAATATAATTATAGAGTTGTTATTTGCTTTAGTGCTATTATTTATTAGTGTCAAAATCATTGTAACTGTATTATAAATTTTTGACATGTCGCCTATAAACAAACCAAATGGATTGCAAATGTATGTCATGAGATGAATGAACCACAATTCCACAACATGGTTCTAGGTGGCAGGCAAATTTGGTGAATTTTGTGATTTTGTAAGCAACTGATGCAGTTTTTATTCGCTTCTTATGTTGATTGAGAAACTAGGAAAATATGATTAAGAATGAACTTGAACCATTGAGAATTTAAGCAGCCTTGAATCATTATTAATTAAGCTAAGGGTTGGAATAGGTGTCTTCCATCTATATTTTAAAGGCCTCCAGCACATAGCAGGTCCTTCGAAGGTGACATAATTTTCAAAAAAGAGATATTGTTGGTAAAGACGGGCTAACGAAATCCACAGCGCAGAAGACAGCAGAAGTACCTGATAACTACTGAACTTCATCAAATGTGTTGTCTATTGCTGTGACTCTAGCACATAGATACTGCAGAATTAAAAAAAGAATGGGAAGGAGATGGTGAAGGTATTACTGATATATAACTCATAATGGAGGAGGACACTGAAATGTCTGATAAAATAGTTGTTTTGCATTAACATTTAATTCTTGAACTATATCTGGATAGGCAACAGCTGGTTTTGTTTGCCTAGCTTGAGACCTTATGCCACTGATTCTATGGGCTGCTTAAAGTGGGAAACAACCGTGGATATGAAGGATAGGCTACATATGGGCAATGTGGACGAGACACACATGATGCTTGTACTACATCAAGCAAGTGAATGAACTGTTCACATGATCACCCATTGGGAGATCAAAAATATAAGGCCTTCATTGAAGGTATGGAGGTTGAGGAGAGAGAGGCTATACTAGAGATACTGTATTCTGAAGCCAAGAACATTGATAAGACTCTGATATCAACTGTCTTTGCTACATCATTCCTTACTGTGCTGAAAACAGTATCTCTGAAGGAAGATTCCTCAAGGTGCAAGTTTCATGCAAATATGGATGTGAACATTTGAAATCTTTCAAAGCAACACCATCTATACAGCAAGGTGTAACAGCTCAGTTATGACATCATGCACTTGAAGTTATGCTGTTAGTAGTAGCTCAGTATCCAGCAAAGTCATTGCACAGACACTTCTTTGGTGAATAATAAACACCAGCTGCTGAATTATACAGAAATGATCATCTGCTATAAATGATGTTACTAAAAATTACATTTTTTACTGTTGAGACGATGTTCAAGCTCTTACTTTTTTCAAATATATTGTGTGAGACATAAAACAGTAAGCAATATTGTATCAAAGTTTTATTTGCACAGGTTTTATTTTATCAACATAACATTTTAAGTAACATTGTCAGAATAACCAAAATTACAGTACTTGCATCTTGTCATAATTATGAAAATTCAACTAAAAGTTTTGAACAAGTTCAAAATTGTGGCAAACAGAGATTTATGAAGCAATTCGGAAGTGCAGTACATGCTACTGTGAGATGAAATGAAACAAAATACCAGTAAATGGCAGCCATTAAAACTGTGAGAACAATCAAATGATCCACAACCACTTGTGAATTCCATGAACAGCTTTCCCATTATGAAGAAAAAGGTAAAGCACTCTTTGAGAATTATGCTTTTGGAAACAATAATGAGCAAACTGCACGAGGATTGTAAGGCCCCTATTGAAGCTCCTGTATTCTACTGAACAATTACACTTTTGTGAGACAGACTGCTGACAAGGTCTTAATATGTGACATATGGATAGAAAGAATAATTACCAGTATAGTTTCAAATTTACATCCTTACTTAGTTAGGTTTCTTACACAAAAAGCTCTTAAACATCGACAGTGAAATGTCATGAAAGCTAAAGGGCTAATCTTAATATACAACCAAAATGTGTTTTCCATTGTTAGAAATAACCTTTAACTGATGGCATATCTAATTAAATATCAAAGGGACAATGAAGAAAGAAAATTTGTCACATAAATATAAAATACAAAAGACTCCTAAACTGTGAAATGCTGAGAAAACTATGTTCAGGACAATTACATACGATCTTATCACCTGGCAAATAATTTGCTAATAATTCTCACCCAATGTTAAATAATGACAGAATAGAAAAGATTCAGATTTGAAGCCACATGAAAAAGATTTTGAATTAAATTTCTGCACCAGTTGCATCTTTTTTTTTTTTCCTTTGCAAAACTAGAACCAGTTTCAGCTCCCCGAGGCATTATCCAGCTGTACAAGTCAGGTGTCCTGGGAGAACACAGAATGATTCTATGTTCTCCCAGGATGCCTGACATATACCACTGGATAATACCATTCAGTTTTAAAAGTGGAAAGAAAATTGCAACTGGTGATGACATTTTATTCAAAACCAATACTGCTGTTGAAAAACCTGTACCAAGGTGCTCCATATGCTGTACAAGAAGCATGAAAGAGATTTGTGCCACACTCAGCAACACTACTAACACTTGATGGTCACATCAAATATTGTATGTCTGTATGATATTATACAGTTCTTAAAAGGCAACTTGAGAATACACGGCAAACTGTCAAGGTTACACTAATAGCAGATAGTGCCAATATTAGAAACGATAAAGAAGTAATTGTTTTGAATTCTATGTGAATACGACATATAAATGGAATACCTACTTGCGTGTGCCCTGATATCAAGGGGAAAAGAGAGAAGTAGGAGTATAAATATCTCACCTCCAAAAGATAACAACAAAAACTACTGTGTGTACTTGCTGACAGCATACTACTGATGTAACAGCAGCAGTAAAACAAGATACACTACATCTTAAGAGAACAACACTTGAAGCAACTAATGAAGTGAGAATGTGAGGTTCTGTTATATCTTACACAACTGTAATAATACTATTGTGACTTGGCAAGACAGCCAAGCCACTATGAGATAGCCAAAAGGCACGCGTTTAAGCTCACGCAGGCTGGCGTGAGGTCTGGAACAGTTAAAGGAGTTGAGTCTAGTAAAAAAAGTACGTAGCTTCTGGAATACTTAACTTTAATCCATAATTGGTAAACATCGGTCTGACGGTACATGCATCACAAGATAAATAGCAAATGATAATGGCGCCTTGCTAGGTCGTAGCAAATGACGTAGCTGAAGGCTATGCTAACTATCGTCTCGGCAAGTGAGAGCGTAATTTGTCAGTGAACCATCGCTAGCAAAGTCGGCTGTACAACTGGGGTGAGTGCTAGGACGTCTCTCTAGACCTGCCGTGTGGCGGCGCTCGGTCTGGAATCACTGATAGTGGCGACACGCGGGTCCGACATATACTACCGGACCACGGGCGATTTAAAGGCTACCACCTAGCAAGTGTGGTGTCTGGCGGTGACACCACAAATACAGTGATGATGATGATGATGATGATGATGACAACAATAACAATAGTAATTTTGAGTATTTCTTGGCTATTCAGCCAGGTGGAATCGTCCAAAAGGTGTGATATTTCAGCAAGCAATCTTCTACTGGGTGTAACAGAACAGTGTTACTTTTACATTTATGTAGTGTTTTGCCAGCTTCTGATATGATTTATTAATGAGTATTTAAAAATGGACTTTGGGGAGAGAAATGTTATAAAGTGATGCTAAAAGTAATATGTGGTTAGTAATTAAATATTTTATTTAGTTGTCATATGTTTTAAGAATTAGAACAGTCATATTTTAAAGTCTAAGAACTTTCTGGGGATGCTATAATTTATAGCTATCGAAGCAGTAGTATTCAGCCAATAAAATTGGGAAGCCATTAGACCTGAGGACTACCGAGCTTTTTACCCATGTTGTTCCATTTTGGGAATGCATTTTCTTCGAGAGAAAATGTGTGATAGACTGAGAGAGTGGACATTGTTAGTATAGGATTGGCAGGTGGGTCTATTGTGTCCATTTGTGGAATGCCTTTTCTGTGGGATGAGGCATAAAACAGAGACCTAAGTGGAGGAAGTAGCCAGCTAACAGTGATTGAATGACGTCACATAATAGTGTACACTTCAAGAGTTTTTAACATTTTGTGTTAATATTGATGCAATTTATGGAGGAACACAATAATTGGTACTTCTGCAGTAGTAAGTCATCTCGTGTAAATTGTAGCCATTGATGCAAGAGATATCCAGGCTGAAATAGGATAGTGTAACACTCGCACTATCTCCCTTCAAGAATGGTTACAAAAGGTAGGCACTGGTTACAAAAGTTAGGCACTGTGGTGTGTTTCATCTTTCTAAATAATGTGAGACATGAAGAATATACAGAAGCATTTTTGCATCATATTCTCAACTGCTCTGTTTCTGACAAGACGAGCTACTGACTGTTTTGTTATAGTTCTTGTGACTAATCAATTTTTCGATGTTATAGCTCTTTTTATTTCTGTACTTACCAAGAAAAACTGGAGAGGAGTTCTGTCTTATGCAAGCCATCCATTTACAGTTTTACTTTTACCCAGACATATTTCAGCTCTTTATGTTTTATCTCCAGTGTTATTATTTGTTTATTTTCTCTCTGAAAACTTATTATTAGATGTTATCCTCCTGTGTAGGTTGTTTTAGCTCAAAAGTGTTTCCATTTACAAAAGGAGTGATTTTTGAGTGTCAAATATTTTACATTAATTTGCATGCAGTACAAACTTAAGACACATGTCACTGAGTTGATGTATTATACACTGAGGAGCCAAAAAAACTGGTATAGTTATCCATATTCAAATACAGATATATATGTAAACCAGCAGACTACGGCACTGCGGTCAGCAATGCCTATATAAGACAACAAGAGTCTGGCACAGTTGAAAGATTGGTTACTGCTGCTGCAGTGACAGGTTATAAAGATTTAAATGAGTTTGAATGTTCTGTTATATTTGGCACAAGTGATGGGACACGGCATCTCCGAGATAGCGATGAAGTGGGGATTTTCCCATATGACCATTTCACAAGTGTACCCTGAATATCAGAAATCCAGTAAAACATCAGATCTCTGACATCACTGTGGCCGAAGGCTCACTCTTGTACTGTTGATGACTGCATGACACAAAGCTTTATGCCATGCCTAGGCTCATCAACAATGAAATTGGACTGCTGATGACTTGAAATGTGTTGCCTGGTCAGATGAGTCTCATTTTAAATTGTATCAACCATATGGACATGTATGGGTATGGAGACAATCTCATGAATCCATGGACCATGCATGTCAGCTGGGGACTGTTCAAGCTGGTGGAGGCTCTATAATGTTGTGGGGTATGTGCAGTTGGAGTGTTATGGGACCCCTGACTCTAGATACAAGTCTTGACAGGTGACATGTACGTAAGCATCCTGTCTGATCACCTGCATCCATTCATGTCCATTTTGCATTCCGACAGACTTGGGCAATTTCAGTAAGACAATGCGACACCCCACACATCCAGAATTGCTACAGAGTGGCTCCAGGAACACTCTTCTGAGTTTAAATGCTTCCGCATGAACATTATTGAGCATATCCGGGATGTCTTGCAAGTTACTGTTAAGAAGTGATCTCCAACCCCTCGTACTCTTACAGATTTATGGGTAGCCCTGCAGGACTCATGGTGTCATTTCCCTCCAGCACTACTTCAGACGTTAGTCGAGTCCATGCCACGTTGTGTTGCGGGACTTTTGCAAGGTCACGGGGGCCCTACATGATATTAGGCAGGTGTACCAGTTTCTTTGGCTCGTCAGTGTATATTGCTCATTTACATCATGCTTAATGATTTTGGTCTTCTACTAAATTTGGAAATAATGTGGATATATAAGAGAACAAAACTATCATAAAAGGAAACACAAAGACTACTGAAGAAAAAATGTACAAAAGGCTATAGAAAACAAATTGCAGGGAAAATTCATTATCGGAAAAGCTGAGAAGGGAAACTAAGTTGTGCCCATAGAAAAGAAGGAATACAATGATAAAACATTAGAATTCAGTCAGAGCAACAACATCAAAGTACTAACAAGTGACTCAACAAACAGATACCAGAGAAACTACAGAAAACTCTAAAAAACATGGAAACAGTATTTACACACACACACACACACACACACACACACACACACACACACACACACACACACACACACACACAGACAGATTAAAAAAATGTTGCAAAAAAATCCAAGATCCTCAATCTGAAATTTTTGTGTAAAATTCACTAAACAAATACCAGACCATTGATAAACTTTACCAATGCACAAGCTTACTACTTAGCCAGACAGACACACATTTCTGCAGACAGTACATAAACACACACAAAACAGAAGCCTAGAGAACTCAAATGATGTAATAGAAAAAAATAAGAAATGAAAACATACCAATGCAGCAACATTAATGTCGTTTTGACATAATTACCATGTACACTCACATTTTGACAGACGAAACTTATCAGCATTATATAAACTAATTTACAACTGCAAGGAAACATATCAGCTATAAACATACAAGAAATAGCAAGCATACTTAAGCTCATCACAGAAAAGATTACTTAACATTCAACAACAAGTTTTACATCTACCTACGGGATCCCCATTCAGTGCCCTCCTAGCTGACATATTCATGAATCAAAATCAACTCTTTGACAAAATTGTAAAACTGAAGCAGTATAAAATAAAATATTGGTACCAGTATTTAGATGATATAATTTCCCTAATAGCCTATAAACAAGCCAGTTTCAGGTACGGTACTTAATACCAGACTGAACAGAACACTTGTGAACAAACATGACTACACAGAAGAACTAAAAATTAGCAAAGAAATTGCATGGGAGAATGAGTATGATACAAAGACAGTAGACAAAATAAAGGACAAAATATAAAAACAAGCAACACACAATCCCGACATGTTGTAGGGAAGTTCTGGTAGAAAGTAAATACTTTTGGATTAGAGAAGACCAGTCACTGAAAAGAAGCAGCATTGAGATGTCGATAGACATGCATAAAAAGAAAGAAAACTAGTTTGGTTTTGGAGTAATCCCTTTTTGACCTAGCGTAAAATGTGCATGCACAGTGTGCATGGCCCCCTCCCCCAACCGCCACACACGTGCACTCGTGCGCGAACACACATTACCCTGCATGATGCTGGCTGGACGACAGTGCCAGTAGTGCATTTCGGCATGTAGACCAAATTGTGGTGGGAATTGTATCGGATGGAGTGATGGGTGGGAGAGGGAAGTGGGATGCAGGGAGAGGGATTGGCAGTTGGTGGTTAGTGGCTCATAGAGTGGCAGCTGGTTTGCCAGCTAAGAACGCAGGAGGGAGGGGTGGCAGATACATGAGCTAGGTGTAGGATGCATGGTTGTCAGAGCCGATGGGGAGCAGTGCATGCTGAGGGTGATATGGGGACATGAATTCGGAGGGGGTAACAGGGTGGAGGAAGGGGAAACTGTTGAATGGAAGTTGTGGGGATATTGGGTCACCAGAGGCTGAGGCTGGGACGATTACGGAAGCATAGGATTGTTGATAGGATAACTCCCATCTGTGTAGTTCAGAGAAACTGGTGGTGGTGGTGGTGGAGGGGGGGGGGGGAAAGGATCCAGATGGCCCAGGTTGTGGAACAGCCATTGAAATTGAGCATGTTGTGCTCAGCTGCGTGTTGCCCCACCAGGTGGTAAACTTTGTTCTCAGCAACAGTTTGATGGTGGCCATTCATCTGGCTGGACAGCTAGTGGTAGTCATATGGACATAAAAGGGTGTGCAGTGTTTGAATTATAGTTGATAGATGACATGGCTGCTTTCGTAGGTGGCACAGCTCCTGGTGGGGTAGAATAAACCTGTGACAGGCCTGGATTAGAAAATGCTATGTCTATGGATTGGCAGGTCTTGCACCTTGGGCTACCACAGTAAAGACAAGCGGTTGGGAATGAGAGTGGCGGAGGAATGGGTTAGGATATTGTTTAAGTTGGGTGGACAGCAGAACACAACTTTGCAGGGAGTGGGGAGGATCTTGGGTAGAATGTCCCTCATTTCAATGCACGATGAGAGATAATCAAAGCTCTGATGAAGGATATGGTTCAGTTGTTCCAGTGCAGGGTTGTATTTGGTCATCAGATGCAAAGAAGTGCCTCCCTTGTTACCCAGTATCACCTTTCACTGAAGAAATCCGTGAGGACCATCTTATCCAAGATCCGCCCCACCTCTCCAAAGGTGGTGTTCTGTCACCTATCCAACCTACATAGTATCCTTGTCCATGGATTGGAGTTATCTTTGGCCTCAGTCTTCAGTAACCTACTGTCCCCAGACCTCCACCCAACAGTTTCTCCTTCTTCCATCCTGTCACCCTCTCCCAATTCGCACCTTCAGCATGTGCCAGTCCCTACGGCCTCTGACAACCATGCATCAACTGCCTAGCCCACATACATGCCACCCCTTTCTCCCACATTTGTAGTTGGAAAACTGGCTGCCTTCCTCCGAGCCCCTAGCCACCAACTGCTAATCCCTCTGCCTGCCTCCTGCCTTTCCATCCATCCTATTACCCCACCTGACACAACACCTACCTCATCCTGGCACATGTGCTGAAATGGAGCATTGGCACTTTTTGCCTAGTCAGCACAGCACATAGGCATGTGTATCCCTACGTGCTTGCCTGTGTGGATCCATATGTATGTGTTTCCTGTGTGAGTTTTACTACACCTCGAAAAAGGATTACTCCAAAAGTTAGCAGGATTTCTTTCTGTTTTTGCGTGCCTATCGACAACTCAAAGCTTCCTTTTTGGTGAGTTGTTTCCTTTAATTCAAAAGTATTTACATAATCAGGAACAACACACCCACACACGCATGTGCTCACACACACACACACACACACACACACACACACACACACACACACACAGATATAACACAACCCACAACAAACAGCAGACAGTAATAAACAAATGGCACTTAATGACTTACGACAACAAACTTGCCCACCCTGTGTGTAAGAGTGACTAGGACTGATCATAGCATACCGAACCAAGAACATGGTAGAGAACAGGCTTGGAAGACATAAATACTTCCCTCCGCCTTTCAAAAATTACATTCTCTTCTCCACACCATTCACTCATACTACCTCTTTCTGTGTAACAACCCCCCCCCCCCCTCCCCCTCCCCCTCTCTCTCTCTAACCCAATTTTGCAAGCTACCAATTATATAAGTGTGTTAACAGAACACAAGCAAGGAGAAAAACACAACAACATGAAAAATCATAGGTGACATACTGAATAACATGATATGTATAGCAATTCCCAGTCAGAACTGAACAATAAACAGGAAAATAAAAAAAAAATATGTTTTGTTCTTCGCAGATAACAAACTAGTAGATTTTAAGCTACCAGCATAAATAACTAATAGCATCATGTGGGGCACATAAACAAATGTATATTTCCACAGTATCTCCAAATTTAGTTTAAAATCAAAATCCTTAAACATATCATAAATGAGCAACATATAATGCCCCAACTCAGTGACATATGACTTTGTACTGTATGTAAACTAATGTAAAATATTTGACACTTAATAATCACACCTTTTGCAAATGGAAGTACTTTTGAGCTAATACTTCGTATAACCTATACAACAGGTTAACTAGTAACAATAAATTTCCAGAAAGAAAATAAAGAAATAGTGCTATTGAAGATAGTCATAAAATGCTGAAACATGTGTGGGTAAAAATAAAACTGTTAAAAATGTCTTAAATAAGGCGGAATTTTTCTCCAGTGTACTTGTAAAGGGTAACCAGAATTGTATTAACATAAACCGTGATGAAAAATGCTTCTGGGTCAGTATATTGACGGTTAAATCTAAGAAGTGTCACCACCTTATTGTAGGTACCTATTGTTTACTTTGCTTAGATCCTATCTTAAAATTATTATTTACTAAGTGGAAAAGTAGCTGCATTTAATACAATGTTTGTGTGCTTCATTAGCATAAGAAAGTGAAGACACACAACTTTGATGGGTCACATTACAACAGTACTTGTTTGAATTCCTTTGCCTAAATCCATTTGCTACATCTCTTGAGACTAAACTAAATCCAGTCTGTTGACAGTGACTAACCCCATTTTTCTTTACATGATTCATAAAATAATGTTTGACAAGGAAGTCAAATAAGATCTTGTGAGTTTCATTCTGGTACTAAATGCAAAAATTAAATTTCTTGAAATGTAGATCCATTAACTGTTTGAAGTTTAATAGTCAGCTTATACTATAAATTCATTCTTCGTGGCTGGCGTCCAGTATTTGAAAGTAGAATTATTGATTTTCAGGAGGAAAATTATCAGGGTGAGTTTTTATCTATTTCTGCCTCAGTGGTAAATCCTGGAACTGTACTTTAGTTGGAAACATTAATTAGCAAAATTATAATTAAAGGTAAGATATGAAGTGAAGTGTAGACATCGTTTCTGGTTATGACTACCCTCCAGTTTTCCACTAAATGCTCCGGAAGAAATAAGATAGCCTAATTGACATTTATATAGGTACAAATGTGGTTAACATTTGTAAGAGTCCAGTTTACTTTTAAAATTGCTCAAAGTGTCAATTTTATTGTTTTTATTTGCGAGTCCAAACTTAGGCACTATAAAAGGAAGCCAAGGTTGTGGCAAGTTCACACAGTTTAGTAGGTGTGAGCTGCCTTTGTTAATAAAAGATGGCAACAGTACTTGATATTTATGAATAGAGTAGAGGGTGCAGGGTTGTTATAGGTGTCCCCTTTGTATCCCCACTTCCCTGCCGGTGGCCTCTAGTCAGCCGTCTCTGACCACAGACTTGGCACTGTGGAAGGGGAAGTGAATCACCTGGACGTGATTCAGTGTCCTCAGTCTTGCTGCCATCAGTGGCAGACATGGGCCTCTGCTGGCATGGTGAAAACACATCCTCATCCTCTTCAGTTGTCATGACAAGAGTAGAGTTCCAACCAGGCTGCCACAAACCACTGCCTCCCCCTTTCCCCAAACAGACTCACATTTTATGCTAACATATCAATAAAAATAACCAGTTTTTGAAAATATAATATAATTGGATGGTTAAAAAAAATATACTTCCCATATAATGTGTGAGAGAATAGTATAAAAGTTAAGCAAATGTGCAAGCTTTCAGAGCCAGTGGCTTCTTCTTCTGGCAGATAGGTAGAAGGGTAAGGAAGAGGAATGAAGAAAAATGACTGGCTAAATTTAGGAAATGGGGAGAGTTATGGAAAAGTTGGTCTGAAGGCTGGGTCAGGGGATACTAACTGAATGGGATGAGAAGGGAAGACTCATCCTGTCTGGTAAGTCTCCTCTGACCCAGGGTTCTGGGAAACATCGCTGCAAATTTAAGTGTGTATTGCAGCATATGGCTCTTGCTTTTTTGGTAGAGTTCTCTGTCATCCATTTTTTGCTTTACGAAATTTTGTTTTCCGCATGTATATTGTTTTATTGTAAGACTTTCTTTTCCTTTAAATTTCATTTCATCAATTCTGAAATGATTTTGAAAGGCTGTGTGTATACTTTTTTATTTAATTGAAGTAATTTATGACATGTCAGGAATTATTTTGATTGCTACTGTATGTTACGCCTTGTATCTCACATTTAGTGACATGAATGTGATGCTTACTGTGTATGAAGTGCTACAACAAACAAAACATTACTCTAATGCAAAATTTTTGTTTTTGCTTCCTTGTCAGGTCCTATTTGTACAGGGAAATAGCGAAGTAATTTTAATATTATGTGATGTAATCACATTGAAGAAGTCTGTGACCTAATGTTTAAAACTTGTAGAATTCTAAGCAGTCTTGGATCACAAGTATGTCTTTTGACAGTGTGTATCATGAGACAAGGCTTTCATATTTTGTTTACTAGGTCGTGTGATGATGATGATGATCACATGGATCAAAATAAATTGTAAAATAAGTAAAAAATTTGCTATCAAAAACTGTTAAGAGTTCTATAAAGAGTAATTTTACTTACTGAATTTGGAAGTCCTATTACTTTGAAACCCATACATGCTAGTCATCTCTTAGACAGTTAATTTGTGCATGTCAAAATCAGAAACATAAAAAAGTCAGACTAAGAGATTGAGTATATAGTCAACAAAACAAAACTATGCATTCTTGATAAGCTTGGGTACCTTCAGTTGTGTACATCTTGCACCAGCAGTAATGCCACACACACTGGCAACGGCAGCGTAACAATTTTACTTACAAATCATCTAGATTTTATGTAGTTACATATAATTAAATTTCATTATAACACTTACTTTTATGTGTTTGAAATGCCAAGGTGCTTTTGCCTCGAATGAATAAATAAGCCTGTATAGTTAAGTGATAGCTGCATGCCAGCATTTGAGGCTCTGGAATTCCACTGCAGTGTTTTGGGTTTGCATCCACTCGATACCATATTATTTTTTATGTTGTTTGTTGATATGTTGTAAGTGTAACGTGAATTTCATCAAGGTACACCAAACATGATAACATACTGCACCACAGATAGATATATGGCAAACAGTCATTTCCTGCCAAGACGTCTCAGCGTATGCAGGCAATGAGAGAGAGGATTTGACATTTTCTGCCAGGACATCTCGGCATATGCAGGCAATGAGAGAAAGGATTTGACACTTGTTCAGGTAGATGATTTCAGTACTTGTTAAGTGGCAACCACGTGCGCTGTTCAACATCACGGTGCCCAGAAGTGGATAAAACTGCAGTGCAGAGGCAATTGGCTGCCTTCAAGAGTTGGGCTTAGGAAATATGTCAACACCTCAGTAAGACAACATGTTACTTGACACCAGCATGGAACATCACTTTTTAAAGGCCGTCCAACTAAAAAATGAGACCAATTTGCATGGATACTTATAAACTATTTACAGACCCTTTAGGTTGTTGGCATTTGAGCCCATAGGGCTGCAAATGAAGAGGCCCTCTCTGATGATCACATACTTTATAGGCTTGTATTCATTGAAGTGAATGTAGACTGTGACTGGCACCATGTCATCTTTACAGATGAGGCAATATGTCACTGAGTGAATGATGGTCTGGTAGTGTTCTACAGGTCACAGGGAGGACAATCCGACACAATACATGGCACAACATTTGCATGTGTGCTGCATCACAGCCTTGTGGAGGAGCTGGACATTATCAGATGGGTTAGATATACTTATACTTCATTGATTGTATGATCTTCTTGCTGTGAGTCAGTACATGCATGTTATGAAACATAAACTGTGGTGCCAATTGTGAGGATGTGATCCCAGTGGACTGAACCAGCTTCAGTTGGACAACTCAGCAGTTCACAAGAGTCAGATTGTTCAGCAATGGTTTTCACAACTGGCTAATGTCAACCTGTTCAACTGGGTTGTTCGAGTGCTGGATTCAAATCTTATTTAAAATTTATGGGCCAAGTAACCCACTGAATATACACTGGTCAACACCGGCCCCATGCATACCTGTCCATCTGCGTGTCCTAGGGTTGGATACATGAAAGAATGTCACCGGTGATTACACACCTTTACGGGGCTAACTACCTCCATGCCTTGTCTGATGAAGAAGGTAATTGATGCCAATGGTGAGTAGACCTTGGATACCATGATGTGAAACTTTTCTTGTCTCACATTGCTCCACTTTATATGACAACGCTTGATATAACTCTCTGTTTGTTAATTGGAAGTTTACATGAAGTCATTGTACTTTAAATTTTATGAACTGAATTCATGTTATTTAACACTTACTAAATGTAAGTTTGAAAAATTAGAAACAAGTCAATTTGACTCAAAATAAAAATGTTGTCTTAATGTGAGACAGTCAGAGAATGCACCTAATATCACCCATTGTAAGAACAGGTGAACCCAAAAAATAATATTCTCTTCCTTACTGCCTCTTCATCTTTGTTTAAGGTGCAAAAGAAGTGCAGGCGTAGCATACAAAAACTCTTTTTGAAGTTAGCACTTTGCCGTCCGCACGTCTTGTACAAATTTATTTGCTTGGCACTGGCAGCGCTAATTCGGGTTACTTGGCTTGTCGCTGGCCGCTTTTCACCTTTCTGTTGATGGCAAGCTTCAAACACATTGACTTTTGCGTGCTTTAATTTCCAGAAATCCCCTGGTTTGCCGTATTGTTCCACAGACTCGAATTTTCTTTTCAAGTAACTTCTCTGCAAGTTCTACACTGTTATATTAGTTATCCATGTAGGGGTGATGCCACTTTCCATGGGAAGTTGTCAGTAGTTCCATCACTATTTTTGCTAAAAGTTGTCCAGTGTCGGAATATATCTTGAATGAGGAAATGTATCCCATACTCTAATCACACAGCATCCGAATGAGTATGCCATATTTCATAATTTTCGATGGACTGTAAACTTTAAAATTTAACTGTTGATGTCACGGTATCATTCCTTCATCAATTGAGATGTTTTCACTTAGATTAAACATTTCTTTAAACTTTTTGGAAAAATAATCAATTACGAATTGCACTTTGAAAAGCCGTCGGCATTATCTGGTATATTGTTGTTGTCGGAAAAATGTAAAAATGATAATATGCTTTATTTACAATTCCCATAAGGATAGCAAGCCCAAACCATTTTCTAAGTTCGGGTCCCCTAACATTGACAAATTTGGCATTTTTTAAAATCCAGTTTCCTTCTATTGCTATTTTGACTGTAATAATTGTTGGTTTCATTGCTAATATATTTAAAGAGATTGTTATATCTAAAAACAAAGATGTAGTGACTTACCAAATGGAAGTGCTGGCAGGTCGACAGACACACAAACAAACACAAACATACACACAAAATTCAAGCTTTCGCAACAAACTGTTGCCTCATCAGGAAAGAGGGAAGGAGAGGGAAAGACGAAAGGATGTGGGTTTTAAGGGAGAGGGTAAGGAGTCATTCCAATCCTGGGAGCGGAAAGACTTACCTTAGGGGGAAAAAGGACGGGTATACACTCGCGCACACACACACATATCCATCCTTACATATACAGACACAAGCAGACATATTTAAAGACATATATAATTCTACGATATCCACGATGCTCTGTGTATCTTTGGGAAATGTGTGTGGAACCGGAGATTGTTCAAATTTATTATTGGTCCTGAGTAAATCATAGTCTGTCTTCTCCGTCTGATCCATCTGAATCAGTTGGCAACTGTAGCACTCGCCAAATTCTTCCTGGACCTATTTCACTACCTTCCGACGATGCTGCTTCACTTTCATTTTTTTTTATATCCAATGTCTTCTTCCCAATCGGCCAAGTCATCTGGAACATCAGACAAGATGTCCGCGCATTCATTGTAAATAATTGTTTCATCTCTTTCATCAGCCATGATGAAAGTGCACAAGTACTTATAAAAACAAAAGACTTGTTGACGTGTGTAACTTATTGTTACCTAAACAAAACACCAACAGAATGAAAAAGATACTAAAGTGTTGTCATCGGCCACTGCGTGATACTCTGTTCATCACACCACTGTGGTGTCACCGGCCACTGAGTGATACTATGCACACAACACCACTGTGGTATCACCGGCTGTTGACTGCTATTTCGCGCACGGCACCACTGTGGTGTCACCTGACGGCAAAGTGTTAGTATTCCTCAGGAGCCCAAAGCATTCCACACTCTGTGCCCAGTTTTCTAAGTTTTCAGAGAAGTGACCACTACAGAATATGCATTCAGTGTGTTCTTCATATTGCACATCTGAAGCATTATACTCAATTAAATTTGTATGAGACTTCAAACGACTCGAGACTAGTATTCCTCAGGAGCCCAAAGCATTCCATTCACTGTGCCCATTTTTCTAAATCTTCAGAGAAGTGACCACTGCAGAATATGCATTCAGTGTGTTCTTCATATTGCACATCTGAAGCATTGTCCTCAGTTGAATTTGTATGAGACTCCAAATGACTGTAGACTATGTTCACTCTGTTTTACTGTTTTTCTTTTCCAAGAACAAAACTTTCATTTCTATCTCCTTTGGTACTACTATAGATTTCTTCTCTTTGAGTTGTGTTTCAAATGTTCCTAGTTTGGAAGTGATGCTAGCTACTTAACAGATTCAGAATGTGCTGATTTTACCAGAGCTGGTGCCACTTGCTGTGGCATGCTGATCTTGGGAGTTGGCCAGGTACGATTTGGACTCGCATTTACTTCTTTGTTTGCATTTTGTATGTCAAAATCCTGGTGTACTGGAAAGTCATTGACTCCAAGTATATGCTTGTTACATGGTAAGAGTTCTGTTTACCAGAGGACATGTGAAACATTTTCCATTTGTACTGCTCTCAAGTTGGCCACTCCAAATAACCTTGTAATCAAAAATGTGGTTGCAGCTTGACGTGGGATATTTGCTAACAAGGTTTCTGTTTCTTGGTGATAATGTGTTTTAAATGGTCTCGTGAATCCTCACAAGAGGTTGAATTTTGTGTGTGGATGGTGTGATAAACACATGATGTGGACATGATTTACAAATGTGATATGATGCCCGTCAGGTCTTAGCACAACAGTATCACCAACAAACGGCTTCACAAAATTCACAGTCAGACTACTTAGTAAAAGTGTGAGTCTGAATCCAGGTAATAGGGTGGCAAGCTGAAGTTATCCTAATATGTGGTAGCATGTGCTAATATATGGTACTTCACATATTATGATACTCATGGTATCACACTTAGTAATAAGCCATATTGCACTATAAACCCAGCCTCATATTTATGTTGCTCAGTTTGAAGGACAAATAATTATAGCGAGAGGAATAGTACTTTGTAAAGAATATAGTCATGTGAATAGTGTTGCAACAGCTGCTATATTTGAGATATTAAAGCCCTACAAGGACATACACTCATATAATTTGAAATTCAACTTCTTTGAAATCAAATATTCTTGACAGTGTCCAGCTCCATAATGGTCTTATTGTCACTACTCCATGACTCAGCAATTGTGAGAACTAAGTTCTGATACTTCCCAAAAGAGCTGAGTATTTAGGCTACAGCTGGGTCACCACACATAATAGGCACCTTTCTTCTGTAATCAGCATCATTTTCAGTAATGATGTGGGTAAATAAAACACAATGTCAAATCACAACATAAGTTGTCATTTTCTCAAATTAAGCTATAACAGCAGTAAGGCAAAGCATATTGTGTTTTGTCATGTGACATCTATAGTGTCATGTCAACAGAAGACCAAAATTATTAAGTTCTATTTTGCTTCAAAAATAGGGAGAAATGAAACATAATTTGCAGTGGAAACCCCTTTTCTACACTTGTCCTGTAGTTTGGAAGGTTACACAGTTTCATATCTGCTAAAGTCTTTCAGATTACATATGCATCAAAAAATGGTTCAAATGGCTCTGAGCACTATGGGACTCAACTGCGGTGGTCATAAGTCCCCTAGAACTTAGAACTACTTAAACCTAACTAACCTAAGGACAGCACACAACACCCAGCCATCATGAGGCAGAGAAAATCCCTGACCCCGCCGGGAATCGAACCCGGGAACCCTGGCGTGGGAAGCGAGAATGCTACCGCACGACCACGAGATGCGGGCTACATATGCATCCAGACAGATTTTAGTAAATGTTGTCCAACAGAATTTAAACGTCTTATGTAGTCCCAATACACTAAATAGCTGAACTTGTTTTTCACAGCACATTTGAAATTTTGTTTAGAGACCAAACTTCATGAGCTTAGCGTTCAACATTTGTTCTGTTACTCAGTTTCATCTTAATGATTTTTTTCTGCTGCTTCTGCTTTCCCAATCTGTCTGCTGCGAATAGTTATATAGATATAGACAAGACTCTCTCATTGGAAACTTAACTTGGAGTTGATTGTGTTCAAAACTGAGAGTGATACAGAATTTTAGTGTTGCCAAATAAAAGGGTGAAAGAATTGCTTTTGAGTTTGGTGCTTACATTTGAGTGTGTAATTTGGAAAAAAATTATATTGTTATCAGTTTCATTTGTGGTTTTCTTCTACATGTCAAATCGAGCTTCATTAAAGCTAAACTTTTGCTAGACATTTGATCAATCTAAAATCACTTGTCTCTCAAAATTATAATATTCTCTCACTCCTATAAAAGGAATGTCCTTAAAATAACGAGGGTGAATTTTGTTTAAAATTTCACAAGTTTTGCGACACAGTATTTGTTAGCTAGTACTACATAGTTCTCTTAAAGACTGCAGATAATATGCACCAGTGTTATACTCATCAAGACAAGAGAATGTACCACAGGAAGGCCATTTGCACCTATCACAGTGAAGATAGAGAAAATTTGGTCAACTGGGGGAACCAAACTCCCATTAAACAAGTGACGCCCTTTCCCCCTCCCTTAAACCAACCAACAAGTGCCAACTTGCAAATTTTACTTAGTTTTTTATGACAGAGGGTGACCAGTCCACTGACGCTATGTGCTGAGCTACCTTGCCAGCATCACTTTGACCATGAGCTACTTGCACAGGTACACTAACACGTCTCTCGGACATCTGGTGCCACTGGTCAAGTCATGGCATATTTCACTATCACTGTCGACATCCTATACTTCCATGCATAATGTTTAATTGATATTAATTTCCAATATTATGTGTAGTACATATTGCAGATATGATAGTAGGTTGCTACTATAACCTAACATGGGCATTAATGAGGTGAAAGTTTTGCCACAATTCGTGACATGACTGTGCACACTAAGAATGCTCAATGTGAAACTTACTCATTTTCTGTGCAAACAGTTTTGTCTTGTCAACTGTACATACCAAAAACAGCAAAACATACAATGCACAACACACAGAGATGTAATGACCTCGAGTGTCAGTAGTGTGGTCAAAATACACATGTTTACATTACAGTGAAGTATCTGTAATGTTCTGTGAGCCTGTATGCAGCAAGCATCGCATTTGTCAGATTTAAAATAGAAAAGTTTGTATCAATGGAAATTGTTTGCAAAGGGTGTCATACACTAGTGTAGTTAAACAAATAAAAATAATCACCTGACAGGTGCAGAATGTTTTGGTAAAACTAGAGCAGCTCTTTAAACCAACAGGTAACAAAGTGTGTGTGTGTGTGTGTGTGTGTGTGTGTGTGTGTGTGTGTGGGCGCGTGCGCGCGCACGTGTGTGTGCAGATGCATCATCATCTAAGCATTTCTTTTCATTGTGAAGTCTTAACTTGGCAACAATAGCTAGATAAATGCAAGCCATGTTCTGCATCTCTCCTTTGTCTTTGAACTAGAATGAAATTTTTTGTGCCCATTAAATGTGATAAAACATTGAATGAAATGATTTAGGAACAAGGTTAGCGGCTCAGTGCTGCCCCATTTTAAACCTGTTTCGGGCAGTGCTAATCTTACTGTAAAACAGTTCTGCTTTTTTGATATACCTTTCTTTTGTAATTTTGTGAGATTTGTAAGAGGAGTCAAACTTATTGCATTTTTAATATAATGTTGCAGGAACTCTTACAACATCTTCACACGTGGTATGCTCAGTATTTACATCTGTTTACATACTTTGTGCAAGCATGGTGTATGGGGGAAGGAACTTTTTACTATTGCTTGTCATTCCCTTTCCATTCACAAATGGAAAGGGGAAGGGTTACTGCCTGTATACTTTTCCTCCCTCTAAAAAATTTATTATACTTTAGCTGAGAATGTGCTGAAGGATTTTGCAGTAAATTGATGTTAGAATATTGATCTATAATTTTCTGCATTCATACTTTTGCTCTTGCTGTACCATTTTCCAGCCATTTGAGACTGTTTGAGAGATTCATGATAAAATGGAACTAAGTAAGAGACCAACCCTACAGAGTACACAATTAAGATGGAATTCATTCCATCGGGCAGTACGACACTATTTTTTGACAAGATGAGGACAATATATCCACCCCTGTTGTATAGATACACTTCAGAATGGGATGTGTCCAAAACTGCTATTGCAAATGAAGAAATTTGAAATACAGCTGGGAAATATCCTCCTTCAAAGTTATTGAGACTGTCATGCCCACCCAAAAACAAATTGGGATGCCATAAGAGCCAGGTGCATTATTTGGTTTCAACTAGTTTTTTAAATTTGTGGTTTAAGACTGACTTCCTTTTTCTATCTTTTATTTCTCCACCAGACTGACTGATGTGTGCCTGATAGCTTTGGACTCATATAGTGTTTTCAAATAGGATTAGAATTTTCTAGGATTCTCACAAAAATCTGTCACTAATATACAATCATGGAAGTAGTTACATGTTGTAGCAAAAGCAAGAATTTCTACTAACTTTGCTTGTCAGCTTGTCTACAACCATTTGAGAACTTATAATGCAACAATCTCTCCTTAATGGCATTAATACCATTATGGTCACTAATACCTGCTGCTGTACTAATATTGTCAATATGGCCAGACATAACATTTAACAGTTTCAGTCAGCTGAAAACTCTTGCTGTACCACTGTGTTGAAATGAGGGTCTGTATTCTGAATCTCACCACCTGTGAGGTGAGGGGAGGGGAGTAATCTGGTTTCTTCTTGGAAAGGGAAGTGCACTGAATCAAAACTGCTCATGGGGATGTAACAAATTGTACTAAAGTTTACAAGTGGTGTCTTGGGTCTAAAGTTGGCAGAACTTAACAAAGGAGTGAACATCCCTCAGTTGTGACTGATGAGATGGTCAAAAAAGTCAAAGAAATGATTCCTTGTGACCGTCAGTTGACATTTGCTATGAACACTGTATTTCAAGAAATCTCCAGATCTCTTCTGCATCAAATCATTACTGAGACACTTTGTTTTCAAAAATTTTGTGTGAGGTGGGTAGCAAAACAGCTCAAAGATCAACAAAAAAGTCAAGGTAATCACTTCTTCAGGAATTTCTCGAGTGCTTCAAACTGTAGTGTGAACAATTCCTTGAACTGTTGTAACTGGCAATGAAACATCGATGAACCACTTCACCCTTGAGGTGAAAAGACGACTTTACAGTGGCAACATCTCTCATCACCACAAACAAATAAATTTAAAACCATTGTTTCGGCCTGAAAAGTCATGGCCTTTGTATTTTGAGGCTATAAGGCCTTTCTCCTCATTGAATTTCTGTCCATGGGGGAATCGTTTACTGATGCACTATGAAGCCGTAAGAAAAACTATTGAGGATGATACAGACCAATAGGAGATAAATTTTAATGACATGCTTGTTGCATGTCAGTGTACATCCTCACACAGCCAGCGCCACCAAGCAACTCAAATTCATTCAGATGGGACATCGTCAGTCACCCCATTCACAGCCCTGATATGTGACCTTCAGATTTACATCTTGTTTACAGTTGGAAATAGGCTTTCTACTGAAGATGAGATCCAGAGCACTGTCAAGCAAAGGGCCAAAGAGGAAGTGTGAAACTTTTTTTTAATGAAAGTGAATGTCAAGCTTTCAGAACCAGGTAAATGAATTGGTTACAACTGAAAAGAAAGAAGAAACATTTGCTTCAAACCCTGATCAGTTGAGAGAAATCCTATACGTAAAGAGTCAAAAGCTGCAACTGACAAATGAAACATGTCAAAGTGAAGTTCAGTTTAAATGCTACATACATTTAGTAGATATGATCCTATTGCATGTAGTATTCTCTGGTTTTACTGTGACCTGTAAATTGGCTCATCCAGAAACTTATGAGGACATCTTCAGTTTTATGTAAAATACAAACCCCCATGACTTTTCAGCTACACAGAAATGTGTCTCATTAGACGGGTGGGGGGCGGTGGAAATTGAATCATGAATTTTTTAATTTGGAGTTTTAATATGTACACAGTAAACCAGCAAGTCACCAATATCAGAAAAAAGAGACAAAGAGAAAGAAAATGAAAATTATGAGAACAAATGAGGAGGAGAAAACTGTTTGACTATTTGGCTGTGTTATCTGTATGTGTCACTTATGATCCAGATATTTCCAGTAACTTTACATCTTTTTGAAGCCAGAAATACAAAAAGATTTTTCAGAAACCACTACCAGCCATAAAATTTGTTGGATTACTTAAACAGTTAAATGAAATAACATATTTCGAGGAACAACTATGATCTTCAGGATACAATTACGATACAAACACATTTTAAAAAAGGTCACATAGATATTAACGTTGTTATTTACATTCTAGGTTATATGCTGTGGTCATATTTGTTCATATGAAATTTCTGTTTTCTTCAGGCATGTTCAGTTACCTCCATTTCTGTGGCTGCTTGAATGTTGTTAACCATCGTTCATAAGTTTGTAAATTACACTATGATGATATGAGATTTTTCATAATTTTATAAGTAATAATTCTGATGGGTGTAGTGAACTGGTGGGAAAATCACATACTTTAGTAGCGTATAAATGAACAAGAATTATAAGTTTCATCTTAGTGAAAGAGGAGCTGGAGGATTAAAGTTAATACTAGTTGGGTAGTAGTTTCTTTAGATTAAATGATATAAACAAATCTCACATAATGAAGTCCGACGATAAAATTGATAGAAAGGTGTAGACGTAATTTTGTCATAAACAGTATTTACTTAGTAATGTAAATAGTCAACTACTCATTTAAGACTTACTTATACATTTGTATAACGTAACACTGTTTTCTTAGAGGATAATCAAAACATGGAAGGGTTCATGCAATCAGTAATTCGAAATCCTCAAAGGAAAGCTAGCTGGTAAAATAGAACATTTACGTATGACGAGATCTGAACAAGACAATTTAATTCAGAAAGTGCAAATTTTAGAGAGAGAATTATTAGAAATTAAAGGCATTTATGCAAATTTACAAATAAGAATATAGTTTCAATTTCCATAATCGTTAAGGAGCTAGAACGTAGGTTGCAAGAACATGAGTTAGAATGGAAACTACAAAACAATGGTTACACAGTAAACCTAAGGACCCTTTTGAGACTAAATCCACATTGTCAGTTACTAAACTCATAAGTGATGGATCAACAACTAGTAGCAGTGCTGATTACTTAAATATTACAAAAGAGGTATCACGTGATGATACTAATTTAAATAAAGAGGATGCAAAATGAGAAGTAAGGAAAGAGGTTGAAGATATATTAGGAAAAAGTAAGATTCTGTGTATTAAGCAAAGGGAATTTCCACAATTTACACCATCAGGTGATATACATTGTTTCATTTCTGAAGTCTTTTAAGAGGTATGTTATCTGAAGTGTGGGCGGACTACTATAAGATAAGGTTTTTTGGTAAGTCATATGACTGGAGATGCAGCACAGTGGGGATTGTTACAATTAGGTTATTTTCAAATCTACAAAGATTTAGGAAGACGTTTTGAGTGAAAATGTTGGAGTGACGACTTCAAAAAGGAAGCTACATCTAGAATGTCTATGTTCCAAACCATACAACAATAATTCGTGGAAGGGTTACAGAGACTTCCCAAAGTGGCATATCAATAAAGCCAAAATAGTTAGACTCTTCCATAGTGGAGGAGCATTTGTTAGAAGTGAGTCAAGTGCATAATACTTCAGGACATAGATACAGGAACAGGAGTAATAACATAGAACAAAAAATAAGACATATGACTATTATGAACCGATTAAGATGAAACACAACACCACATTCATATTCTACAAAATTAATGCTATACACACTTACACTCCATCCAAAACTTATTGGGCATTTGCAGTAGATCATACTTCAGCCTGTTGTAACTAAGATATTTAGGAATAGTATTTAACTAGCATTATGCAGAACTGAATCATGATTGGTAACCTGTTCACCTGTTTTTAATCATAGTGGAGAAATGAGATATGCAGTTGTGAACACTACCTTATGATATTAGTAAGATAACATTTTGTTATTATTATTGTTGTTGTTGTTGTTGTTGTTGTTGTTTGGCAGAGCTAAGGGGTAGCAATTAAAGTGTGATTATAAAATGAACATCAATGTTAAGACTCAGAAATAATCATAACATTATATATTAGAATGGTTGGTGAAGCAATCCATTCTATTTATTGTACCCTAGAAGGCTTTATGCAATGATATTGGTGTTTGGTGGAATGTGGGTAGAGGACATGTTGAAGTAGGAACTCCTCTATTTATTTTACAGTAGAGGGTTTTTTTCACTGATACTGATGTTTGGCCGTTTATATGAAGGATGTGTAAGATTAGCAGGTGTGGAATAAGGAGACTGTTCTGGTTATGAAGATCATCATACCTATTACCAGTGCATAAGGAATCTCAAAGGTATCTCTTACTGCAAGTAACACCTGTTTAATAAGTTTGGTCCCTGATATTCTACACTATCAGAGCTATCATCAGCATTGTTAGCATGATTGCAGAATTGAGCCTAAATCATTCCTGAATCTCTCCACTTTGAATGCCACGTTCCACAGTTGCTATGTCCAGCCCAAAAAATGGGTAAGCATTAAATACTGTTTCTAAACAAGTGGAAGGTTTGACATGAAAAGTTTTGAGAGATTTTATGTGAAGGGAACAAAATTTATGTATAACTTCACCATGTTGTTTATGTATTATTTAAAATTTTGTAATTGAAATCTTACTTATTCATACCTGGGGAGGATTTCAATTTTTCCTTACATACCTATGGAAGATAACTGGGATACGCATTATCTATCACTATAAATACCTTACTGGCAAATTGTTTAACAGTTTTAATGAACAGTATGCAGGTCTGGTATAAATCATTGAATAAATGAAGTCCACACTTCACAATTTTTTCTTGAGATGATCCATATTAATTTGATAATTTTTGTTAAGATGAGTGCCATCATTTTTATACATGATGAATGGAATTTAATGACTCTGAGATACTAAACCTGAATTGTGTATACAGACGATTTACCTGAGACCTTCAGCTGCACGGGACACCTGTACTTATGTATGTAATATGAATGAGACTTCTTGTTGTATTTACTGTGCTACAACTTTAGTGTTGATAGTTGTTGGACAGGATTTGACTTACTGCTTTCCTTAGTAATTCACCAGTAAAGCAAAACATAACTTTGCTTAAATCGCAGCAGTACATCAAACTGAACATGAATTGCACCATTGATTGATTGATGTCAGACCTCCATGTGTATATTAGTGCATATCATGTCTTGCTAATTTAATATAGGAAAATTGTGAGAACAGAAGTATAAGACAGTTCACATAAGGACGACATGTAAGCTTAACAAAAGAAAATAGTCTTTGTTATATGAATGAACAAAGTTAGCTCTTTAATAGTTTATAGTTCATCTTACGACATTACTATTTTGAAAGTTTTTTCATTTATGAGGGGCAGCAGGTGTGAGTGTACAAGATTTTCCATTATTTTATAAGTTATAATTCTGATGGATGATGGATGTAGGGGACTGGTGGGAAAAATCACGTACTGTAGTAGCATACAAATGAGTAAATGTGACAAGTTTCGCATTAGTGGGAAGAGGAGCTTGAGAATTAAAGTTGTCCCTAGTAGTTGGAATCATAGTTCCTTCATATTACACTTTGTTGTTGTTGTTGCTTGACTGTGCTATTCCTTTTGAGCTTTGTGTGACACTGAGTTTGCTCGATCTGTGCCTGACATTACTCACAAGTGCAGCAAAGAGATGCCTGTGGCGTCCCAAGAAATACCAGTGACTCCAATTTCTGAACGACAAAAATTTCAGTGATGTTCAGACTCCTTTGTATGTTCATTTAGAGCTTCTCTGTAAAACACAGCACCTAGTAGTGTTATGAGTAATGGGTAACTGAGGAAAACCTCTCAGGAGTCTTTGAACTTTCAGTGCTTCAGAAGAGTTTGACAGACAAGAACTCTAACTACATTAAAACGTGACGTCACAATTAACTATACCATGTAGCAGAAGTAAGATGGCAACAAGATAGCTGTCAAAACAAAGGTTGTTTGAAGTGTTAGCCCTGGTGTTATCAGTAACTTGCAACATCTTCTGTATATTTTTCTATCACATCTCTGATGTTGGTTGATGAAATACATTATAGTGAGCGGGACTGTGACAGATATTAAGAATGATAGTGTAAAACGTATTTAAGAACTTACAAAGATATTGCTATTGGAAAATAGATACAGATATATTCTTAATTATTATGTGTTTTCTAATTTAATTGTATTGAATTGAAGTTGAAGAAATAGGAGCTTTTGACACCTGCAGTATCATTAATATGAGGTGCTATCCAATATTTTCGGGACTGGTGCTGCCATCTGTTGAAAATCTTACCTTTAGACTAATGGTCACCATCACCCTCGAAGTCGTTCCCGTCCGCACGTACACACCAGTCCCAGCGCTTCTGCCACTGGTCAAAGGTTTTCTGGAAGTCCTGTTCTTTGATGGTGTTTATCACCACCAGCGATGCTTCTTGAATCCTCTCTAGAGTGTCGAACCGATGGCCTTTCAACTTGAGTTTCAGTTTTGGGAATAGGGCAAAGTCGCAAGGTACCAAATCTGGCGAGTATGGTGGGTGGGGTACAAGTGCCATGTTGCTTTTTGCGAAAAAGGTCCTGGTGAGCAAGGATGTGTGATGGCACATTGTCGTGATCCAGCAGCCAGTTCCCTTGACGCCAAAGTTCGGGCCATCACCACCGCATGTTTTCATGGTGCCTTTGCGAAACGTCACAATAGTATGCGGAATTCACTGTTTGGTCGGTTGGGACGGTATTCTTTGTGCACAATTCCCTTGGTATCAAAGAAACCAATGATAATTCTCTTCACTTTGCTCTTCACCTGTCTCGCTTTTTTGGGTCTCGGAGAGCCTGGTCTCTTCCCCCGGTACAATTGTTGCTCTCATACTCTGTCCCCCCAAACACTTGTTGAATCATTGCAGGGGTCTCTAAACACTTTTCCCGAGGTTCGCACAGAACTTGATACACATGCGCTGTTCTGTTCATGGATCCATCATAAAATCGCCACACACCAAACACAGAGTATTACGGAAATCACTGTGAACGCACAACACGCCCTCCAAGCTGAATGCCACTCTGCACACTGAGTCATCAGATATGCCGCTCTTGCCACCTAGTGGTGCAAAGATCTACTACTACTACTTTCCAGATGGCAGCACCAGTCCCGAAAATTTTGAAGTCCCCCTCCAATTTATGTAAAGTTTTGATAAATATTTTTGTATTGCCATGAAGCCTGAAGATGAGATTTGTACCTTAAAACATATTGCTTCATCAAATCATTATAAGTCAACAAATTTTGGAGAGGTAGCAGCCTTTGAAAACCTTTTCATATTTTCCATCTTTCACACTTATTTACCTTTTCTTTTCACTTCTTAATTTTCTCTCAATGAAAAAAAACTACTTTAAAAATACGAAAAATATTTTTCTCATGTCATGATCATCATGCTCCCACATGTGTTACCCCTCATGCATCAGGATCATTATGCAATTTTTCAACAGGACAGTGCTTGTCCACACATGATATGTGTGTCCATGAACTGCCTGCTGAGGTGTGCTAGAGGCCAGTAAGAGCCAGAAGTCTGCCCTGTATAGTACATTTGTGGGACCAGCTCAATCATCAACTCTCTCCCAGTGCCAGTATATAGGTTATCAAAAACCAGTCACAACAGCTGTGAACCAACTTGCTTCAGGGAAAGGATGCAACAGCTTAATGAAACCCTTCCAAGGGAATTTTTCTCCACCTGGGGATTGGTTGTTTGTGTTGTCATCATCATCTCATCATCATTCAGGAAATTGGTGAGACTGGATTGTGAAAAGATTGGGAATTTGCAAGGGTGCTGATAACTACATTGTCGAGCACCCCACAATTTGTAATAATAATAATAATAATAATAATAATAATATTGTACAGCCAAGTCCTTTGTAAATTCGACATGATTTTGAAGTTGCTGAAACAACACCTACCCTCTCAACCTGTGAGGTCTCATTTAATTTCCTCCTCCCCTTCTGGATCCTTCACTTGTTTTGTCAGGCAGGGTATATATATGGATTGAGTTACTGTTACTAAATGACCCCATATGGCCCTGCCTCTAAGGGGAGTGATATACCTGAGATGGGACTGAAATAATGCATACTGAGTAAATGTATAGTACAGGTCTTGGATGCGAGTCTTTCACAGGATATGACTGATGAGGTAAGAGTTTTGATCAACTCTGCAGTAACATCTGAACCTCTATTAGCTGGACTTGATGACCAACCAGCTGTCAACATAAATAAATGGTCATCCAAAAGCTGTGAACAAGAACAAAGTCAACCACACAGTGGCACAATATACTTCTCAAGAAGATATGCACAGCTTCAACAACTGCTTCACAACCCATGCCATCTGGATTATTCTCCTCCTTCTGGATTTCATAGATAAGAATTGCCCGTATAGCAAACCTTTGAACTCATAATCTTCATGGGCTCAGACTCCACAAGCCTCTGTCCTTCACGCAACCCCACTCTTGGCCCCTTCGATTCTATCTCTCTTCTAACTACTTCTCTGTTTCACTCTAGCTCAATCACTTTATCCAATATTTTACATCAGTTCCGATCTCTATGTGGTCTCCTGTTACCTCTGTTCTATCTGCACCCACTCCTCCGCATCTCGCATACCTTCACTTCATCATGTGCCTGGCTCCTAGTTGGACTTGCTGGTGGCATATTCCTCTACTGTTTCCTTGCTGTTCTTCTGTTCCTGGCCATCACCCTCCCTTCTATTCACCACTGTCTCCCACTCCTGTCCTCTTTGTTCCTCTCATCCAGTCATCCTCCCATCTCTACAAGGCTGCAGCTCTGGGATAACTCATCCCTACATGCGTTTGTTTTTAGCATTTTGACCACTCATCTCGTCAACTCCCTCCATTGTTTGTACTCCACCAAACAACTTTTGAATCTTAAAAAAAAGCCTTTTACCCTCATTCTTGCATCTACCAGTCCTGTTCTTGGTGTTTCTTGAGCAGCATTACGTAAGTGCATGTGCCTCTGATAAAATAGGTCTCAATGTCAGCCACAAACAAAAATCTTGGGCTCTCACAGCTTCATCCAAAATTGAAATGTTTTGTACAGCATCAACAATTTATAATATTTGTAAATCTTATGCTTTATTTGTCTGGAATTCAGTGATTATCATCACACTGTTGTAGTAGGTTGTGTTACAGTGTTGTATAGAAATAAGCCATATACTGATTTTTTTTCTTGTAACAACTACATCACTTGAGCAGAACTTGTGTGTTTCCCCTTTCACTTTATGATTTCTCATTCTACCAACTTATCTCCCATGCAGTAAAGTTGCACTACCTGTTTCTTGTATATTCCAGATTATTGATTTATTTTCTTTCTTTTTTTCTGTTTTGTTTGTTAAATATTAGTTTTGGGCTGTAATTTTAACAGCAAGTACTTTAACTAATTGACTTACCGTTTTTCATTTGTTTCCTTTTTTATTTAATTCAACTTCCGGTATTTCTTAGCACACGCGTGTTATTCTATTCTCCACCTCTTTGGTTGTAATACTTTGTCTGTTTCAATGATATTTTTTTTGAGTTCAGACTTTCATTGTCATTTGGAATATGGTGTTAATGTTCTGTTCATGGATGACTTGGCCTAGTGTGTTTGTGTCTTATTATGCTTTCCACCAACATTGCTTGTACGCTTCACTTCTTTCCCCAATTAGCTGATAATTTTGATTATGCAAGACTGAGTTTCAGGCTGTTTTTGTATTTAGTCAGATCAGATACCTCTATTTGTAGGAATTACATGTTTATTTATGCTTGAAAAATGATTTTTTTTATTATGAATGGAGAATAAATGTTGCCTAGATTTTGCAGTGCAATACCCTATTTGTGCATAAAGATTTTCATGAAATTAATTGCATCATGGGTGAAATTGTGTTGCTTTTCAAATTAATTATAACTACAGTTAATAAAAAGAATTTTATGTAAAGAAACCTTTGTGGAGTTTGTGTTATTGTGAGTTATTTGTGGATCATTTGTTACTAAAATGCTAGAGAGTAGTTATCATTTTAACATTTTCTAACTGGGTTTCAGTAGATTTTGGATACTTGTTTACTGCTGAGTGATCCTTCTGTAGAAATTGTTGAAATTATTGTCAGCTATTTTCCCTGATGATTTGATGAACTATTATATGTTAAGGTTTCTTCACAGTTTTTGATTTCACAGATTTGCTGTAATTTGTACCTTGCTTAATGAAATGGACACAACCTGGCAATGTTGCATTATAATCATATAATGAATCATTCTTACTCACTTATTAGTGAAGTTTCCTGAATATTCAAGCCATTGGTTTTAGCAAAATATTACCACACATCACTGGAGGCAAACACAGTATTGTCAAATACTTGAGGACATTATAACACAACTGCCTTCTGCAAAATGCAGTACTGCTATATGTCTTTCACATGCCTCACTTATTATAATAACAACTTTATGACTTCTTTGTATTTTTTTGTCTTCGTGCATATCCTGTCCCCCTTCCCCCACCCCTTTTTAATTTTCAGAGTTTTCTACAGATTAAACTTTGTAGATATGTGCTATCTTCCCTGTCTAGTATTTTCTGATGAATTATTTTTGTGTTAAGTGTTGGTGACGTTCCTAGTAGTTGAAAATTGAGGAGTAATGTCACTGCTAACAAGTAACTATTAAATGTAAATTTTAGAAACACTAATCATAAAAAAGAAAGTAGTGTATGGCAATGTGTTTTAAATTGTGATGTTGTTCATCACTCACAGATAATAAGAAAAGTCTCAAATATTACAAACAGTTCCTTTATATGATTCTTCAGTTTCTCCTGGCATATTTGTTGATTGAACAGTCCATGGGTGTCCTGCCTGTTAATAGTGTCCAATGGGCACAATATTTCGGTGATCAAACATGTTGCTATCATCAAGTGCACTCACAAACTGAGCTCCTGAGGACGTGTGGCTGACTAATCTTCCCTGGCCCCGTGAGCCGCTCCATCTGGTGTTCACACTCACAGCTGCACATTGGCAGTCATAGAGATGCTAGCATCAGTGTCTGTGATGGCGTTGATGTATGTTCTCTGTCTGCCATAGTCACCAAATTGTTTTGTTTGCTGAGAGTCTTCTTAATTAAACTCAGTGCTGGTTCCCAAGCCTTGCTAAAATTATAGCCCAATATCAGTTGATGAGATCGTACCTGGTATGAATTTCTATGGCCTCTCTAACAATGCTTTCCCAGTATTTGGAAGTCTGTGCCAAGATCCTGGTATGTTCATACTCCATCGCGTGATTCTCGGACAAACAGCGCTCTGTGACTGCAAAGTTGTTGGGATATGTCAGTCAAGTGTGCCTCTGGTGTTCTTGGCAATGAACTATGATGCTGAACACTGTCTGTCCAATATATGTCTTTCCACATTGCCATGCAATCTGGTATTCGCCGGTCTTCTGCAAACTGAGATCATCTTTGACACTTCCCAATAATGCTCACATTTTATTGGGTGGGGAAAAGATAGTTTTTACTCAGTGCTTCTTCAACATGCTTCCGATTTTTCCTGATCGTGTGCCAGTGTAAGTATAAAGGCAGTGGCTGCCTCTTCCTCCATGGCTTCTTCTGTCTCCACAGATTCTACTGTTATGGTGGGGTGGAGAGCATGTCTAATCGGCTATTCTGGGTACACGTTTTTTCGGAATACAATTCTGAGCTGCTCTAGCTCCTGGGGCAAACTCTCTGCATCTGAAACAGTGCACCCCCCATGTACCAGTGTATTTAGTACCCAATTCCTCTCCCAAGGGTGGTGACTGCTCTCTGCATGCAAGTACAGGTTAGTGTGCATTTCATACTGATGCACACCATGGCTCATGGTGCCATCAACTCTTCTCTTGATCGTGACATCCAGGGATGGCAGTCTTCCTTCTAGAGACCAAAACAGAAAGAAGATTACCATTCCAAGACATCATGGTCAAGAGAAGAGCTGTATCAGAAAAAAATGCACAGTGAGGTACATAGGAATGTGGTACTAAAAACACTTATATACAGGGTGCGCACCATTTCAGACAGAGTGTCTGCCCCAGGAGCTAGAGAATCTCAGAACTGTAATCGGGAAAAAATGGTGTACACACAATGGCAGATTAGGCACACTCTCCACACCACAACAATAATACAATCTGTGGACACGGAAGAAGCCATGGAGGAATACGCAGCCACTGCATTTATACCGTACACTGGCGCACTATCGACCGTACACTGGTGCTCTATCGGGAAACATTGGATTCATATTGAAGAAGCACTGAGTAAAAACCATCTTTTGCCCACCCAATAATACATGAGCATTATTGGGAAGCGTCAAAGGTGATCTTGGTTTGCAGAAGGCTGGCTTATACCAGATTCCATGTCAATGTGAGAAGAGATATACTAGACAGACAGTGCGCACCATCGAAGATTATTGCCGAGAACACCAGAGGCACCTTCGACTGCTGTATCCCAACAAGATAGCACTCACAGAGCACTGTTTGTCCAAGAATCACATAATAGAGTATGAATGTACCAGTATCTTGGCCAGACTTCCAGCGTCATTAGAGAGGCCATAGAAATTTGTACCAGGGATGATCTCATCAACTGAAATTGTGGCTATTATCGTAACAAGGCTTTGGAACCAGCACTGAGTGTAATTAAGAAGACTCTCAGCAAACAAAACGACCTGGCATCAAAGGCGAATAGAGAACTCACATCAGTGCTATCACATACGCCGACAATAGCATCTCCGCAACTGCCAACACATGGTCACGGGTGTGGATTGTGGATGGAGTGGCTCGCGGAGGCCATGGGATACTAGTCAGCTTCTTGCCATCAGGAGTTCAGTTCACCTGATGATGGCGACATGTTTGATCGCCAAAATATTGTGCCTGTTGGACACTATGAACTGAACTGGCAGTACATCTGTGGACTGTTCGATCAGTTGCTTTATACATTTTGCGGCACTGTGTATGTCAGCATTTCTTCAGAGTTATCACAACATTTGTGCATGCTTTTGTAATGATTGGTAGTAGCTAGTGTAATGCATGGCACAATGAATCGTAGATGTGAAGATCCCTGGATCAGTGCGCCCCAATCTGTTGTCTTCTGGGACATCCGAGAGACGTATGCCAGCTAACAAGAGTCTGATTCTCCTTTGGGGTGCTACAGGTGAACAGGAGTGGACTCCTGCCCTTACTACAGGTTGGAAAACAATTTCATGAAAATTGATCAGTATTTTCATATATAATGTCAGTTATTTTAAGAAAATGTGTCATTTTAGTTGGTGTTGTGATAAAACTTTACTTTGAGTTATGTTCCCTATTAACAAGTCACATAGAATATATTCTTATTAGTACTTTTGCATAATTAAATAAAATTAAGTATGTGTTGCCATTAAATTTAATTTATTCCCTTGTAATTTATTTTCCCAGTGACCGTTCTGCTGCGCAGACATCAGAATTAACAGCCCATTCCTTAAAAAAAAAAAAAAAAAAAAAAAAAGTATTATTTTCAGAATAATATTGACCAGGAATAATTTCCTTACATTATTAGAAAGAAACCTTTCAGGATTCTAATGTGACTGTTGTCTGCTGTCCCCTGTTCTATGCATGTTTGCTTGTTTTTCAGTTTTATTGCTTGCCCACTTTGTGTGTGTGTGTGTGTGTGTGTGTGTGTGGTGTGGTGTGTGTGTGTGTGTGTGTGTGTAGGGTTGAAGGAGATCTGAAAATTAGAGTATGTGGTGTATTAACTTAGATCTATTAACAATCGAATAATTGGCAGTAGTTCTGTCAGCAATTTGTCATGAATTGTTATGAAAGTGATTCAGGAATTTGTAATTAATTTAGTAAAACCTTAAAGCTAGTTGAAAACATTAGTATTACGTGTGTGTGTGTGTTTGTGTGTGTGTGTGTGTGTGTGTGTGTGTGTGTGTGTGTGTGTGTGCGTGTGTGTGTTGTGTGTGATTGAGAACATTTTTTCAGCATGAATAAGCTAAGTAAAACTGATTTGAAATTTGCATTTATATAGAAGGAAAAAGTGTTTACGTGACATTTTTCGTGTGAACTAAATATTATCTAAGTTATAATTTTATAGCATGTTGCAGTTACAGCTTCTCTCAGACTTTGTTTCTGTAGAATTTCATTTGGAAAATTCATGCTTCCGTAGCAAGGGGACCATTACTATCCCATTACAATGCATAAAATGTGTTGGTACTGAAAAATCCTCCACCAAATCCTCCCTGTTATCATTCACTTTAATAAGGGTAAATGCATAAGTAGAAATTTTTAGCACTTTGAGCTGTACTTGGATTGTAAAACTTAGAAAACATGACACTGTGTGTTATTTTCAGCTGTACATTTTTGACAAGAAATAAAAAAAACATTTTAACTAATAGAACCATTCCACTACACAATGAAAGATCTCCAGGTGAAAGATTCTGAGAATGGTAAAGTTAATTAAAGGATATTTAGTAGTGGGGATTTTAGTCTAGAACCAGCTGCCTTAAAGATGAAGCCATACTGAGTTAAAGTATATTTCCGATATTTCAAATTGATGTAATTTGTTCTAAAACATGTAAATGTATGGTGCTGGTAACCTAGGGAGAGTAACCTACATTACCATTGCGGTCTTTAATTTTGGTGGAAAAAACAAATTTAGGAACTAAGTAATTCTTCATAATTTTAAACTATTATCAGAAGAAGAGAGAAAACCCAAAAGACATACTACAAAAGGGTGGGAGTGTTGTATGAGACATTTTGCCAAGAGCACATGAATTAATTTGGTAAGATGTTATGACAGAAAGAAAAGAAAAGAAAATAGAAAAAAAAGCACAGAACAAAAGAAACAAAAAAGAAGTGGGAAGTGCAAAAAAAGAAAGGATGGTAAAGAACAAATGTATATGGAACAGACACTATCAGTGCATGAATGATTATTTATATAAATACATTTGTAGGAGGAAAGTAGAGGGAAACACAATACATACCATGCCATTTGTGAGTTATAAAATCTAGTTTCAGTGAAAATTACAAATGAATGTTTATACTGTCAAGTTCTGAAACTTACAAAATCACCTATTATCAAAATTATGTTTTTGTCATTCTTACTACCATCATTCTGGTTTCAGCAGCTGGTAAACGATCGCTCCTGTTCTATTACACACGTTTTGAACTCATTATAAGTACATTAATGTAGTATAAAGGCAAATCATACATAAATTAATTGCAAGTGTATTTATTAATATTTTTTCATGGAATCATCAGAGAGATGGAATTTGAAAATGTCATTTACAAGTCTCAGTATTAAGATTACTCATCACTTTTCATTTTTTTTTTTCTAAAGTGTTGTTTTATAATACAATTAATAATCACTTTATTTATCTACACACGAGACCAGAGAATACATCAAATAATAAATCTCTCTCTCTCTCTCTCTCTCTCTCTCTCTCTCTCTCTCTCTCTCTCGGTGTGTGTGTGTGTGTGTGTGTGTGTGTGTGTGTGTGTGTGTGTGTGTGTGTGTGTGTGTGTGTGTGTGTGTGTAGAGAGAGAGAGAGAGAGAGAGAGAGAGAGAGAGAGAGAGAGAGAGTAGTGGAGGGAGGTGAAGATTTCCTGGATGAGTGTATTGTGCATGTATTTGATTATGGCTGCAGCAGTTGGTGTACCGCAGATGTTTTCAGTTTTGTTTGCTTTTATTCTGATGAAAATGAAATGCATTGTAGAAAGTGCTGTTCAGTTACATGAAACTGTGTATGGTCTACCAATAAAATGTAAGCATTATGTATAGTATGTGGGATAATGTTACTATAATTACATGTGATGTCTTCTTTATAATTACTTGTCTGTCTTAATTTTCATGTCCAAGAATTTCAGCGTTCCATGTTGGGTGAGCATTCATATAAAGTCAACTATTGTGCTTATTATTTGATATTGTTTTGTAAACTGAACAGGAATTGTGCTTTATGTGCTTTTGCTAATGTGTGTCTCATTTTTTGTTTTCTTTTCATGTCTGTCTGTTGGGTGCATCACTCGCGTGAAATCATACAATCAGTTGGAAAAGTTATAATAGGTTTGAATCAGATTAAAATTTTATTTATAGATATTTAAAAGAAAGGAAATGTTATTGTAGTTTTGTTGTACTCAAACTCTGAGCAGTAACAGCTGAATTGGAATGTCACTAGAAGCCCTCCATAAATTCTTAGCTCATTTTATAATGAAAATAAATTTGTTTTGTATCTTTTATCCATGAATTCCCCACTGTTGCATTTTTCTTTATGAATATTGTAATTGTTAATTCAAAATTTGTCATTTTATGCATGTTGTAACATTAGAAGAATACTGAAAATGGGAGTTCCTTACGCTTTACAGATCAGACTGAGTTTAACTGAGGAATGTAAGTTGAGCTCATGTAAATCGAAGATATCTAGGTACTCTGAATTTGGGTCTGGTTAAGTACTCTATCAGAAAACTCGAATGGATCTGCAGATTTTGGTTAGCTTATAGAATTTCAGTCATTGTTCTGAATTTTTAAAGCCATTGATTACAGATACCATCAACTTTATTGTCTTCCTTTAGTGAATGAAGATAATAGGAATCTATGTCTGTATTTGTATCATTTAAATAGTAATCCAGTATCCTGACATAGTATTTTGCCCAGTAATCAGTTGGAAGTTCAGTTGTTTGTTGATTTTCTAATGTTTCCTCAGTCCCATGCTCATCATTCTATTTACTTGCAGTTCCGTCACTGATGGCTTCCTTCTGCTAACGAACTCACCATGCCATTCACATATAGAAAGTCCCCAGTTGTCCTTTATTTTTGCCAGTATGGAAATGACTCTCTCACAGCACGCATTTGCTTTACAGGGGGTACATGGCTTTTGCAGTTCAGCTGTCAAACTACGAGCGCTACTGAATTAACATGCCTTATGTGTAGTATCTATACAACTACTGCAACCTCATAAATAGTCATCCTGATGAAGGTAGTGTGCAGTCATAACTGAGACATGTTTTTATTTTATATTTTAATATGGTCTCACTCACCCAGAAGATTTTTTTACAGAAATTGAATTCGGCTCAAAATTCCATGCTCAGACAAAGTCAGAATAAAGCAGTAAACAACTGTAAAAAGTGAGGAAGTGGTAAGATGATGTAAAACCGTTCATGTTTCAGGCAGTTTGGTTTCAAACATGAGCTTAATTGGAGACAGTAACCCAAACACAGTAATAATAATAATAATAACAATAATAATAATAATAATAATAATAATAATACGATCGGTAAAAGTGGCCGTTGACAGTACAGGTTGGCCCTGCTTATCTAGATTTCTGGTCGGGTTGCTACTGCTTCATCTGATCTCTAGAAGTTCAAATATGAAGTACATTATACCTCAAATTTTATAGTTGTTTTGAGACACTTTACAAATGTATATAATACCCCTATTCAAATTTGCGTAGTATATTTTGATTCATTCTCTTCAGGTGCTCAAACTTAGCATTTTCTTTCCTAGTCATCTTCTGCTGCACTACTGTTCTGTTCACCTCAAACAAATATAATAATCTGTGTAGGGAGTCGTGAAGTATACTATTTATGTTGTATACGTGGGAAGTGGAGTACTGTAAATGATAGTGGTACAGATAAGCAGTATTGTGATACTGTAGTAATAACAGTGTTACAGAAAAGCAGCATTTGTCAACTCAGCATTCAGTTCTTATTGAATGGTCTAATGCAGACAATAATTATTAATTCACCAGCCAAACTTCTTGCAATAATATACTGCATTTCAAACCATTTAGAAGTAAAGGAAATAGGTAGTACAGGTGCTGAATTGTTTACTATTCAATGAGTTGTGTCCTTTACTCCTAAATTTATTGTGTTCTACTTTCTTTATTGAACTGAATATCCAAAAATCATGAAGAACAGTTTCGTAGTTGAAGAACTTGATATTTTTGTTGACCTTATCTCTCCAGAATTTTGCACAAGGATCTTTGTTCTTCAGCTCCATTTCTGTTATAATCCATATATTTTATTATACTATTGATTTTTGAAATTAATTGCCTTCTACTTTCATGACAACTGCGGTTTGTTTGGCCTTTTACAGTACTTGTTATTACATTCTTCATCTTCTTAATGTCAGCAATCATTCTGCTCTTTTATTCCAGACTCCTGTGATTTATGTTGCTGTTGCTGTCATATTCAGTTATTTTATTAATTCCGCAATGACTTGGTGTCTTCTTTCTTCCCTTCCTAAACTTCTTACTTCCTATTCATTGGAACAAACAGTGTCATTTTCACAAGTCCATCCTTCTCTCTTCCCAATAATTCTCCATATACAGGTTTTGATTTTTCATCTTATAAATGTATATGGTGTCCAGTGCTCCATATTATAACACATTTCTAGCTGTCACACAGTAATGAGCCAAGAACACTTTATTCACAGCCCACCACGAAACTGAATTCCATCTGATGGCATTGTAGCCATGTGATGTGGTAAGGAAAGTATAAAAGAAAAAAAGAGAAGAATTGGGAATCAGTTTACTGATGGTACAAGCTGCAAATGGGAAATCCTCTGACACAAGTGACTTTGACACAGGACAGATTGTTGTGATGTGGCACCTGAAAATGAGCATCTTTGAAATGACAAAGCTTCTCTGCTGTTCACAGTTGTGAGCAGCTGTGGAAAGTGGTTGAATGACCATGAAACAACATGTTGGACATCCACTTCTTATCGCACAACATAGAGGTTGGAGGCATGCTTGATGTGTGAAGCAATAGACAACTACCTATGCAGATCTGACAACCAAGTTCAGTGCTAGTTCAGGCACAAGTGTTTGAGAGCACACTGTTCAGTGCACGTTTTTGGACATGGGGCTCTGCAGCAGGTGACACCCGTGTGTTCTCAGGTTGACCCAACATTGTGATAAGTTGCAATAGCAGTGGGCATGGGATCATCAGAACTGGACTATGGATCTATGGATGGATGTCACCCTGTCAGATGAATCATGTTTCTTCAAACAATGGAAAATCCAGGATGGAATGTAACAATACCAGAGACGGAAAGTTGCTACTCACCATATAGCGGAGATGCTGAGTCGCGAATAATTGTGTGAATCTTTTTGTTGTGCCTATCGCGACTCAGCATCTCCGCTATATGGTGAGTAGCAACTTTCCATCTCTGGTATTGTTGAATCGTGTTTCTTGTTACATCAGTTTGATGGTTGCATCCATGCAAACGGATGCTTGAAACATTCAGTGTGCCCTGGTGTGGTTTGCTGGAGACAGTATTATGCCTAAGTGGAACATTTGTCTGAGATTCTGTGAAATGTTAGGTAGAAATCAAAGGCACCATGACAGCTGTGATGTGAATATTGTCATGGACGACTGCATCGCTTCTTGCTTAATGTCTTGTCTGACGGTGGTGGCATCTTCCAACAGGACAACTATCTGTGTCACAAGGCCAGAATCGCACTACAGTGGTTTGAGGAGCATGATAGTGGACTTGTACTGGTATCGTGGTCACCAATTTCACCTGAGCCATGGAACACACATGGGGCACTGTAGCATGGCAGCTCCACACCTACTTGTGACCAGCCTGTGATTTAAGGGAATTGCATGACTCCTATATAGGCATCTGGTGCTACATAATTCCAGAGACCTACCATGAACTTTGCAAATCTGTGCCATACAGAATCACTGCTATACTGCATTCCAGAGATGAACGTGCATGCTATTACACAGGTGGTTGTAATATTTTGGCTCTTCCGCGTATACTTCTTTCTTTCATGCATTTGAGAATGGGGTGCTTAGTGTGAAGATGTCTATGTGTCATCCAGAAAGTTTTACAAGTGTACATTTTATTGTCAGTTGTAGAGGAATGATTTTGGAACACAGTCTAAAAGCCTCAACTGTTTTCTGTATAGTGATAGTGTACAACCAATGACAATATATTTGATGTGTTCTGTTCCCCACCATGCTGCTGTAAATGCTAACTGGCACATGGTTCTGGTAGTCATAATATTTTGTGAATTGAGTTACTAAAGCCTTCTGTAGATAATAATTTTGCTCACTACCACTAATGTGTAATGGTGTGGAAATTTATTGTTGTTTGGTACAACTACTCGTGGACTGAGCATCTCGTAGAGAGAGAGAGAGAGAGAGAGAGAGAGAGAGAGAGAGTGTGTGTGTGTGTGTGTGTGTGTGTGTGTGTGTGTGTGTGTGTGTGTGTGTGTACCTCTGTTTCTCTATTTTTTGCTAGTATATAAAAATTCCTGGAAATACCACCAGACACATGCTTTGCAGCTATGTGGATACGATTTACCTGCTTTGAGCTTTGCACATCAGGTTAAGATTATGTTGCTTGGCAAGTACATTAATTTCAAGCCTTGGCAGCAGCCTCTTTCGATCTTTCTCTATAATTGTCATCTTACCATTACAATTAACATAACTGTTTTTGTTATTAATAAAGAGTGTGTTATTACTGATCAGAGATCAGAAGTAATACAACTGTGACCTGTAAAATCTATGCACAGGTAAATGAATACACATGCAAAGGTGTTTAAAATAAATGAATCATAAAACTGGAGAAAATTTTGCGAGACATTGAAACTTAAAAATATTACACTTCTCACTGAGACTGTGATTTCGCTTTGTGAAGTATTACCAGTAATCAAATGACTCTTCTAAGCTGTTGCAGCTAGCTACTAGTGATGAAAACATGCTTTTATTGCTTCTGATGCACATTCATCACAGCTTTCTATACGATAAACATACTAGTATGTAAACACACCGAATAAAAAATAAGTCACCCTCACGAGTCATCATGCTAATTACGTGTAACACTACCTCTACCTTTGATAGTGGCCTCAATTTTATGAGGAAGAGGGTCCACAAGTTTCTTCATGTATGCCATATTTATTTGAAGCCATTTATTGATGATTAGATCCCTTATGGCTACCAAATTGCTGGGATGTTGATTGATGTGTTCCCCCATTGTTCCAAATAATCCCAAAAAAATTGTGGCATTCAGATCAAGTGATTTAGCAAGCCATTCAAGGAGTGATCAGGTGCTTAATTGTTCACCAAACCAGAAACACTGCTGTTGTCATCTTTGAAGATGGAAGTACTTACAGTATACTTACACTGAAGACGTAGAAGAGAAGGCAACTGTCAGCCAACAAGAATACTTCAGTTAACGTCCTTATTCCTATATCTTGGAACCTTAATGAGTAGGGCCAAACCACCACTAAGTATCACAGAGCCACTTCAGGGAAATACCACGCCCTCTACGCACTGTGGATTAAATGATTCATTGACTATTGATGCACTTAACACCTTGCATCATCTGCAGACAGGCAAAATCTACTTCAGCATCTATATTTCATAAGCTATGTTGTGGTGTGTGGTTGATGGCACTTTATGTACCACTGTCACTTTCCTATTTCTTGTTCATCCTAAATGGTGTGTGGGAAGATCTGTTCTTAGTAACCCTGTGTGTGAGCTCGACCTCTCTAATTTTTCCTTCAAGGTCATTTTGCTAGATGTACATAGGAGGAAGCAATAAGTTAGTTGACTCTTCGAGGAATGTATGCTCTCAGAATTTCAACAGTGAACCACACTGTGACGAACAGCATGTCTTACTTAGCATCTGCTACTGGAGTTGGTTGAGTATCTCCATGATGCTTTCATGGTTACCAGATGAATCTGTAATGAAATGTTGTGGTGTGTGGTGAAGAGTACTTTGTGTACCACTTTTGCTTCCCCCATTTCTTGGTTGTCCTGAATGGTGTGTGGGAAGGTCTTTTGTTGGTAACTCTATGTATGAGTTTGAATCTCTCTAATTTTTGCTTCATGTTCTTTTTGCAAGATGTGTGAGGAGCTACTCAGGTACCTGACTGTGTGGAGTGAACACAAGGGTTTTTTAGATTAGGCGACTCTCCATCCAATATTGATAATGGTAGCTGTAGGAAACTCAGAAGTATCAGTTTAAGATTGAAAGAAATGCCTCCCACAGGTGAGAGTATGCAGCCCTACTGTGAATGTTGTTCCCAAACACAGGATGAACTGGTTGTTGACTGTAAGCAGCTGGAAGTCGTCCTGACTACTGTCAAGTGATGGGCAGCTGCTGCAAACCGGCATATTGTTAGAGCTCCTGAGAGTTGTGCACCTGTGGTACCTCAAATACTATCCTCTCATGGATCCTGTCTGTTCTGCCGAAAGTACAGGATCTGTTATTGCCTGTCCACTTGACTGCGAGTAGCATGTCAATGGTAGATCTATGCATCCTGTGGAGGGTGGATGGGGACCAGGGAAGACTCAGGGTGCTGTACTGATCCGTCCAGCCAACAAGTTTGAGGTGTTGTCTTTCACTGTAACTGTAACTGAGCCAGTGGGACTCACTTCACCTGTTTTGGGTAAACCTGTTTTGTCCTGTGTCAGGAGGAGGCAAATGCAAAAGGGTAGAGGTCTATTACTCATCAGAAGTTCAAGCATATGTCGAATGATGGTATTCCTTAGAGAAATGGCAGCAAGGGCAGGAAAGGAAACCAGGTGGACTCAGAGTGTATGCCTGGGGGCCTCAGTCAACATGTTGAATGGGCTAGTCTGGCAACCATTTAGGGAACAGGGTGCAACCAATTGCAGATTGTGGTGCATGTTGGAACAAATGACGCCAGTTGTCTGGGCTCAAGGGTCATTCTTGCGTCATTCCAGCCACTGGCAGAGATGGTTGAAAAGACTAACCTTGTGCAATGAGTTTCAACGAAACTCACAATTTGCAGCATTGTCCCCAGAACTGATCTTGGCCCTTTGGTTCTGTGTTGAGTGGAAGGACTGAACAAGGGACTGCAAAGGTTCTGTGACACTCTAGGCTGTGACTACCTTGACTTGAGTCATTGGGTTAAGAACTGTAGGATCCCACTAAATATGTCAGGTGTGCACTGCACATCAAAAGCTGCTACTCAGGTAAATGTGTTGGGTGCACAAGGGGTCTTTTAGATTAGCCAACTCTCCATCCAGTCCAGATGATGATAGCTGTAGGAAACCCAGAAGTATCAGTGTAAGATCGAAAGAAATGCCTCCCACAAATGAGAGTATTAAAATCCTAATGGTAAACTGCAACAAAGTGCCAGAGTTTGAAGTGATCATGAAATGTGGTGAAGCTCACATAATACTAAGTACAGAAAGCTGTTGATACCTGAAATTGGTAGCAGTAAGATTTTTGGGAAAAATTTAAGTGTATATTGAAAGGAAAGGCAAATGGAAAATGGAGGTGGTGTCTTTGTCACAGTAGGCAAGAAATTCAAGTCTACAAAGATAGAAATTGAAGCTACATGTGAGACTGTTTGGGCAGGACTCAGTATCACGGATGGGGATAAAATGATAATTGGCTCCTTCTGTCACACACCAGATTCATCTCCTGATGTAAATGTAAACTTTAGAGAAAACCTCAGTTCAGTTGTACGTGTTCCCAGTCATTCTGTAATCATCAGTGGAGACTTAAATCAGCCAACAGTTAATTTGGAAAATTACAGTTTTGTTAGTGGTGACCGTGATAAGACATCCTGTGAAACTTTTCTAAATGCCTTCTCTGAAAATTACCTAGAACAGATTGTTAGGAACCCCACTCTCGATGGAAATATATTGGATCTAATGGCAAAAAATAGACTTGATCTTGTGGAAGACATCTGCATCAAAACTGGTATCAGTGACCATGATGTGGTTGTGGCAACAATAATTAGGAAAGTACAAAGGACAAGTAAAACAAGCAGAAGGATATATATGTTCAGTAAACTATATAAAAAAAATCAGTAGTGTCATATCTCACTGAGGAACTTGAAACTTTGAGCACAGGGCAGGATGATGTAGAGAAACTGTGGCTCAGATATAAAAGAATAGTTGACCATCCACTGGATAGATACGTAACCAGTAGAACAGTTCATAATGGGAGGGAACCTCTGTGGTATACAGTCACTGTAAAGAAACAGAGGTTACTGCATAATAGGTGTAAAACAAAGAGCAGGTCTGTAGTTGGAGAGATGCTGAATGAAATGTGTTTGACCATCAAGAGAGCGTGCGTGCTACTTTTAACGACTACTATAGCAGAATATTATAGAGTGATCTTTCACGGAATCCAAAGGAATTCTTGTCATTTGCAAAGGATGTTAGTGCACCAAAGTTAGTGTCCAGTCCCTAGTGAATGAGACAGGAACTGAAATTGAAGGTAGCAAAGCAAAAGCTGAAATGTTTAAGTCTGTTTCCAAATGTTCTTTTACAAAGGAAAACCCAGAAGAATTGCCCCACTTTAATTCTTGTACCACTGAAAAGATGAGTGAAATAAGTACGAGGTGCTATCCAAAATTTTTGGGACTGGTGCTGCCATCTGTTACAAACCTTACCTTTAGACTAATGGTCACCAGTACCCTCGAAGTAGTTCCCATCCGCATGTACACACCAGTGCCAGTGTTTCTGCCACTGGCCAAACGTTTTCTGGAAGTCTTGTTCTTTGAGGGTGTTTATCACCGTTAGCAATGATTCTCGAATCCTCTCTAGAGTGTCGAACTGATGGCCTTTCAACTTGAGTTTCAGTTTTGGGAATAGTGCAAAGTCCCAAGATGTCAAATCTGGCAAGTATGGTGGGTGGGGTACAACCGCCATGTTGTCTTTTGCCAAAAAGATCCTGGTGAACAAGGATGTGTGACAGGGTGCATTGTTGTGATGCAGCAGCCAGTTCCCTTGACGCCAAAGTTCAGGCCATCTTTGCCACAAGTTTTCACGGAGCTGTCGCAAAATGTCACAGTAGTATGCAGAATTCACTGTTTGGTTGGTTGGGATGAATTGTTTCTGTACAATCCCTTGGTGCCAAAGAAAATGATAAGCATGCTCTTCACTTTGCTGTTCACCTGTCTCGCTTTTTTGGGTCTTGGAGAGCCTGGGCTCTTCCACTGGGACGATTGTTGCTTTGTCTCTGGGTCATAACCGTAAATCCAACTCTCGTTGCCGGTGATAACCCATGACAAGAAGGTTGGATAATCAGATGCGGTCTGACGAAGGTCTGTGCACACTTCAACACGCTGTGCCTTCTGATCGGCAGTAAAGATCCTTGGCAAAAATTTTGTGGCGACACGATGCATGCCCAATTCATCAGTGAACATTCATTGACATGTCCCATAACCAATACCCATTTCATCCACAAGGTCTTGACTGGTTCGATGTCGGTCTGCACGATCTAATTGTTGAAGTCTGGCAACAATGTCTGGCATTGTGCAGCTATCGGGCCTTCCAGTGTGAGCATCAACTTTGACGTCTGTATGGCCGCCGCTGAACTGAGCATGCCACTCAAACACATGCAGATGGCTCATGCTCTGTCCACCAAACAGTTGTTGAATCATTGCAAGGGTCTCCGTAGCACTTTTCCCGAAATTTGCACAGAATTTGATACACACGCACTGTTCTGTTTGCGGATCCATCGTAAAATCGCCACACACCAAACACAGAGTATTATGGAAATTACTTTTGAATACATTGTTTGAGAGGCAGTGATAAATGTCTAACAAATATTTACTATTAAAAACTGTTGTGATCAAGACTGTTTTTAATAGTAAATATTATGGAACTCACTGTGGACAAGCAACACATCCTCCCAGCTGAATGCCACTCTGCACACTGACTCATCAGATATGCAGCTCTCACCACCTAGTGATGCAAAGATCTACTACTCCTACTTTCCAGATGGCAGCACCAGTCCCAGAAATTTTGGATTCCACCTCATATTAGTGTTAGTGGTGTCTAGAAAGAGCTAAATTCCTTAAAATTGAAGAAAGCTCTAGTGCCCGATGGAATCCCTGTGAGATTCTATACTGAATTTGTGGCTGAGTTAGCCCCTCTTCTAACTATAATCTATCATAGATTCCTTTAGCAAAAATCCATGCCCAGTTCTTGGGAAAAGGCACAGGTCACACCCATTTGTAAGAAGGGTGGTAGAAGTTCCACAAAACTACCATCCAGTATCCTTGACATCGATTTGTTGTAGAATATTAGAACATATTCTGAGCTCAAATATATTTAGCTATTTTGAACAGAATGACCACATCATAGCCAACCAGCATGTATTTCGAAAACACCAATAATGTGAAACCGAACTTTCACTTTTCTCATGTAACATCCTGACACTTTTGGATCAAGGTAACCAGATAGATGCTGTGTTTTTTGATTTCCAAGAAGCATTTGACTTGCACCACACCTGCACTTTTTGTTAAAAGTATAATCACATGGGGTATCAAGTGAAATTTGTGACTGGATTGAGGACTTTTTAGTAGAGAGCAAGTAGCATGTTCCCTTGTATGGAGAGTAATCATCATATGTAGAAGTAACTTCAGTTGTGCCCCAGGGAAGTGTTGTGTTGGGACCCTTGCTGTTAATGTTGTATTTTAATGACCTTGCAGACATGTCTATAATGAAGTACTATCCAAAAGAAGCTGCATAAATATTGAGTCACATCTTGACAAGATTTCAACATGATGCAGAGATTGCCAACTTTTCCTAATGTTCAGAAATGTAAAAATGCACACTTCACAAAACGAAAAAAGTAGTATCCTGTGCCTGTAATATCAATGAGTTGCAGTTGGAATTGTCCAATTCATACAAATACCTGAGTGTAACACTTTGTAGGGATATGAAATGGAATGATCACTTAGATTCAATCATGGGTAAAGCAAGTGGTAGACTTCAGTTTATTTGTAGAATAGTGGGGAAATGCAATAAATTTACAAAGGGAATTGCTTATAAATCACCCATGTGAACTGGTCTCGAATATTGCTCATGTGTGTGGGGCCTGTACCAGATAGAACTAACAGACGATATTGAACATATACAGAGAAGGGCAGCATGAATGGTCACAGGTTTGTTTAATCCATGGGAGTGTGTCAGGGAGACACTGAAGGAACTGAACTGGAAGACTCTCGAAGATAGATGTAAAGTATCCCAAGAAAGTGTGTTAACAAAGTTTCCAGAACCAGCTTTAAATGATTACTGTAGGAATATGATACTAGCCGCTACATATTGCTCACATAGGGGCTGTGAGGGTAAGATTAGAATAATTACTGCACACACAATAATTCAAAGAATCATTGTTCCTGTGCTCCGTATGTGAATGGAACAGGAAGAAAACCTAATAGCTGGTCCAATAGGACGTACACTTTGCCATGCACCTCATGATGGTCTGCAGAGTATTGATGCAGCTGTAGAATTAGAAACATACTGGTTTTCTTTTGATCTTTTCTATTTTCTCCATCAACCCTATCATGTGTTGATACCAGACTGGGGAGCAGTATTCCAGAATTGGCCAAACTTGGGTTTTCTAAGTTACCTCCTTTGTAGATGGACTACATGTTCTGAGGATTCTTCTAATCAGTTCCAGTCTGGGATCTGCCACACCCGCAATCAGTTTTATGTGTTAGTTCCACATAAATCATTCCAAATGCTGACTTCTAGATGTTTACTGTTTGCTGAGAACTCTTCAATCTAATCGCACAGTTGGTCTGATATTCTGAACATACATATTTTGTTCACTAGGACTTCCTTCGGAAGTCAAGGAATATGGGAGAAACCTGAGTACTGGTATCAATTGGCTTCTTGATCTCACAGATGAAGAGAGGGAATTGGGTTTTACATGGCCACTGTTTGATGAATCTGTGTTCATTCCTACAGAGGAGATTTCGAGTCTCCAGAGATGCCATAATACACAATCATAAAACATGTTCCAAATTATATAACATACAGATGTCACATATATAGGCCTACAGTTTTGGGTGTCTGTCTGATGCCCCTTCTTGAAAAATGGGAATAACCTGTCCCACATCGGCCTATGGTACACTGCTACTAGAAGGGGAGCAAGTTCTTTCTTGTACTGTGTGTAGAATTGTGTGTGTGTCCCATCACATCTAGGTGCCTTTGATGTGTTAAGTGATTTCAGTTGTTTTTCTGTCTCATGATTACTTATTTCAGTCTGTCATTTTGATATCTGTGCAGTGATTTGAATGATGAACCACAGTACGATCTTCCCTAGTCAAACAGTTTGTATATAAAGTTTTTTATGAGTACCACGTTTCTTTCTAATAGGAGTGAAATGGTGATCAATCACAATGAAATATTAAATCTTATTCACTTTGTCTATTTGCACTTGATTATTTCTTGTATTATCTTAATTTAGAGCTGTCATTGCATTCACAAACATAATTCTTAGCCAGTAATTGAATGTCCGGACGATCTGTTGTCTGTGTGTTAACTTTGTGCAGACCATTAAAGTGTCTCAGTTAACTGACTCTGCCATCTCTGTACATGTTCTTGCCTTGGATAGTAACCACTGTATGAGACAGAGTGTACTATCCTTCATGTCCCCTTTTCAGTAGACTTCCAGCAGATATGTATGCATAGCAATCACTTTCACTCGTATGTGTACAACTGAATTGCCTACTGTCTTATGCATGAGGTGCTTTTATAGAAACCAGGACCAATAAAAATAGAATACAATTCAAAAATTTTGTGTACCCAAGATATTGAAATGTAAGTTGAAAGCATTTCTTATGGCACAGTCTCTTTAATGTGATCAGAATTTCCTGACATCAGTATTGAAACTTTCATTGTAACATATTGTTTGTGTGTAACTATTGCCAATCTTTTGTTTTTACATTTTTTAATTTTCAGTTAGTTTACTGTTTTGAAATTTATTGCAAGTATTTTGTGAATTATGTAATGATTTATTCCATGACACAGTAGCTTCTGTGGCCATTATCTGTAGTTTCTACAAAGACAATGTCAATCAGTTATTAAGCTCTAACATTAACTCATAGAGTAATACTAATTAGATGCCACCTCAGTTCTAGGGTGGAGAATTGTAGGATCCCTGTTAACAGGTCAGGTTTGCCTTAACACAGAAATCAGCTACTAGGGTGGCAGAGATAGTGTAGTGTGCACATGAGAGCTTTTAGGTTAATGGAACACTCCTCACTCCCCCCAAACCCCTTGGTATCAGATATGAATTGCTTGATGAAATTGAAGAAACATCAGCCACTTTGTTCTCGCAGAATGCTCATATTCACAAATCAGAGATAGAAAAGATGATATTAGTAAACAGCAGAAGCATTCAGGTAAGGTCCCAGAATAAGAATTTATTATTAAAGGTAATTATATTATGGGGAGAGGAAAGTTGGTTGAAACCATAAGTGAATAGCAATGAAATCTTTAAATGGAATATTTATTGTAAGGGTAGTATTATGAAAAGTATAGTTTTTACTCACCATAGTGGAGATGCTGAGTCCTGGTAGGCACAACAAAAAGACTGTCAGGAAGTTAGCTTTTGACCATCAAGATCTTCATCGGACACACACACACACACACACACACACACACACACACACACACATGACTACAGCCTCTGGCTGCTGAGACCAGACTGCAAGTAGCAGCATATGATGGGAGAAGCAACTAGGTGATGGGGGTAAGGAGGAGGCTGGGGCGGGCATGGGAGGGATAACGGGGTAAGGGTAGGGGATAGTAAAGTGCTGCTTGCAGGAGCATACAGGGGCAAGGCAGAGAGAGGGTAGGCAGCTAGGTGTTGTCTGGAGGTTAGATGGAGAGGGGGTTCGTTCATTTATGATGAAGGCCTTGATGGCTGATATCGCTATTGTAAGGGTAGGCTAGTTGCCAAAGGTGGCAGCATATTTATAGGAGGGAAGAATTTCATAATGTCTACAGCATCCGCCAGAAAAATGTGTACATACTTTAAGGAACGAAAATTATTACTTATGTGTTTATTTCAAGTTCAATAATTGATCACACGTGTTGTACAACCTTCAGTTTAGCAGATAGTCACTTTAAATGTTCAAAATGTTTACCATTGGCGGCTAGACACATAACAGAATGACTAGCGGTCGCCGCAACCACATCAGTCAGTGTTACAGTGGAGATTGCTGCACATGTCACTGTAATCTCCTGGCAAAGTTCCTCCAGCATGCATGGCTTACATTGATAGATATTATCTTTCACAGTTTCCCACAAGTAAAAGTCCATAGGTGTTAGATTTGGCGACTGGGAGGGAACCCAATGGGCCCTCTTAATCGAATCCAGTGCCTCGGAAAATTGTCATCCAGGAAAGCGTATCTGGCTTGGTGGTAGTGTGGTCATGCCCCTTCCTGTTGGTAGAAGACCGCTTCATCATCTCCATAAAGTGCACTTATACCTGGCAAAATTGATGTGTTTAACATTTCCAGGTACACTTCTCCAGTGACAGTAGCATCAAAGAAAAAGGGACCTACTAAGTCCCTATATGATAGTCCACACCACACGTGAACCCCTGGTAGATTGACCACTTTATCCACATAAATATGCAGATTTTCTGGCACCAAGTACACACAGTTATGCCAATTCACAGTTCCATTAAGTTTAAATTGTGCCTCGTCACTCCAAACTACCTTCATCACAAATTGTTCTTCATCAGTTACCATTTGCTGATACCATTCACAAAATTGCGTTTGGCAATCAGGATTGTCATAATTAATTGGATGCAGTAATCGTGGAATGTAATCCTTCCACACTGCAGCATTAACAAATGTTTCCAACACGAGAGCCAATGAAGCAGGATTGTAGCTATACACTGCCTTCTTGATCTTTATTTGCGAATATCACAAATCGTTCCCTGCGACTCAAACTTGTCAGTGATGCATTTAATTGTGTGGCGGGTTGGCGGTTCTGTTTAAAACTCCCACCTCCACTGTTGTTGCACTTCAGCGGCATTATCACACTTGAAAAACTACTTCACAATACATTTTCGTTGCTTGAATATCAAGCATGCTCCCACCATCTTGTTTTCTCAATACTGAGATGAAGGTACTAACATCCGTTGAGTCAAATACCAAACTACAACACACTTGTAAATCAGTTCAAATGACAATTTCGATATCTCAGTAGAGCCTGACAAAGAGTATATACATTTTTCTGGCAGACTCTGTATGTAGGTTATCATAGATTCTGAATGTGAATTGATCTGGATGAAGTTAAGCACAAAAGGTGAGTCAAAAATGGTAATCAGATGCTTTTATAGAATGCCTGCACCAGGGCTGTAATGGTAGAATGCTTCAGAGAGAACTTGCAGAATTTTGTGAATAACTTTGCTGACCATATTATAATAGTGGGTGACCCCAACTTGCTAGGTATACAGGGTGTTACAAAAAGGTACGGCCAAACTTTTAGGAAACATTCCTCACACACAAATAAAGAAAATATGTTATGTGGACATGTGTCCGGAAACACTTAATTTCAATGTTAGAGCTCGTTTTAGTTACGTCAGTATGTACTGTACTTCCTTGGTTCACCACCAGTTGCCCCAATTGAAGGAAGGTAATGTTGATTTCGGTGCTTGTGTTGACATGCGACTCATTGCTCTACAGTACTAGCATCAAGCACATCAGTACGTAGCATCAAGAGGCTAGTGTTCATCACGAACGTGGTTTTGCAGTCAGTGCAATGTTTACAAATGCGGAGTTGTCAGATGCCCATTTGATGTATGGATTAGCACGGGGCAACAGCCATGGCGCGGTACGTTTGTATCGAGACAGATTTCCAGAACAAAGGTGTCCCGACAGGAAGCTGTTTGAAGCAATTGATCGGGGTCTTAGGGAGCACGGAACATTCCAGCCTATGACTCGCGACTGGGGAAGACCTAGAACGATGAGGACACCGGCAGTGGACGAGGCAATTCTTCGTGCAGTTGATGATAACCCTAATGTCAGCATCAGAGAAGTTGCTGCTGTACAAGGTAACGTTGACCACGTCACTGTATGGAGAGTGCTACGGGAGAACCAGTTGTTTCCATACCATGTACAGCATGTGCAAGCACTATCAGCAGCTGATTGGTCTCCACGGGTACACTTCTGCGAATGGTTCATCCAACAATGTGTCGATCCTCATTTCAGTGCAAATGTTCTCTTTACGGATGAGGCTTCATCCCAACGTGATCAAATTGTAAATTTTCACAATCAACATGTGTGGGCTGACGAGAATCCGCATGCAATTGTGCAGTCACGTCATCAACACAGATTTTCTGTGAACGTTTGGGTAGGCATTGTTGGTGATGTCTTGATTGGGCCCCATGTTCTTCCACCTACGCTCAATGGAGCATGTTATCATGATTTCATACGGGATACTCTACCTGTGCTGCTAGAACATGTGCCTTTACAAGTACGACACAACATGTGGTTCGTGCACGATGGAGCTCCTGCACATTTCAGTCGAAGTGTTCGTACGCTTCTCAACAACAGATTCAGTGACCGATGGATTGGTAGAGGCGGACCAATTCCATGGCCTCCATGCTCTCCTGACCTCAACCCTCTTGACTTTCGTTTATGAGGGCATTTGAAAGCTCTAGTCTATGCAACCCCGGTACCAAATGTAGAGACTCTTCGTGCTCGTATTGTGGACGGCTGTGATAAAACACGCCATTCTCCAGGGCTGCATCAGCGCATCAGGGATTTCATGCGACGGAGGGTGGATGCATGTATCCTTGCTAATGGAGGACATTTTGAACATTTCCTGTAACAAAGTGTTTGAAGTCACGCTGGTATGTTCTGTTGCTGTGTGTTTCCATTCCATGATTAATGTGATTTGAAGAGAAGTAATAAAATGAGCTCTAACATGGAAAGTAAGCGTTTCCGGACGCATGTCCACATAAGATATTTTCTTTCTTTGTGTGTGAGGAATGTTTCCTGAAAGTTTGGCCGTACCTTTTTGTAACACCCTGTAGAACTGGAGAATCATGCAATCAAAACTGTTGCCAGAGACAGGTATTCGTGTGACATTATTCTCCGTGTCTTGTCTGAAAATTGCTTTGAGCACATAGTGAAACCACAAACCTGTGAAGCTGACATCTTATGCTGCATAGCGACAAACAGATAGATGAAATATTTTTAGAGGAGGGAGGCTACCAGTGATAATAAGTCAGTGAAAGTTTCTATGATTACCAGTATTACAAGGAATGTTAAGAAATCTAGGAAAATATTTTTACTTAGTTAGAGTGACAGGAAACAAGTTGCAGAGTATCTGAGTAATCAGCAGCAGATATTCAGTGCTGAGGATGAAGATGTAGAAGACCAGTGGAAAAAAAGAATCAGAAACATAGTACAGTATGCCTTAGACAAGTATCTTCTGAGCAAGGTCTTCAAGGATGGGACAAATCCACTGTAGTTTAATAATCATGTTTGAAAACTACTACATAAACAGAGAGCTTCATCACTGATTCAGGAGAATTCAAAACGTAGATGACAAACAAAAGCTGAATGAAGGAAAAATGAGCATAAGGAGAGCAAAGAGAAAAGCATTCAATGACTTTGAAAGTAACATTTTGCTGAGGGATCTGACTAAAAGTCCTAAGATGTTTTGGTCTAATGTAAAATCAGTAAGCAGATTGGAATCATGTATTGGCAATAAGGGACCCTGTTGGCACCAAAACAGATGGTGACAGGGAAAATTCTGAATTACTGTATTTGGTCTTCCGAAACTGTTTGGATGTGGAAGATCATAATACGGTTCCTCCTTTCAGTCATCATGAAAACATCAAAATAGCAGATAATGGGATAAGTGAATTTTGGAACAGGTAAGCATCTGCAATCACATAATGGAAAGGCATCAGGACTGCAGGAGTTACCTGAAGATATTAGAGATTATACGAAATAACGTGCTCCCCTACTTGCAGCAGCTTATTGTAGGTCACTCTAGCAATGAAGGGTACTTAGAAACTTGAAAAACTCACAGGTGATTCCATTTTCAAGAAGGGTCCTAAGAAAAATGTACATAATTATAGGTCTATATCACTGATGTCAATCTGACGTAGGATTATGGTACATATTTTATACTCACTTATCAATGTCCTCTAAAAGTCAGAAGCCTTGACTTCAGGAACACATTTGGGTGTGTTGCGTGTGTCCACACACACACACACACACACACACACACACACACACACAAGCTCATTGAGTACTGGACCAGATTTGCAACTGGATTCAAGACTGCCTTACAGGTAGAACAAAACTGACAGGTGTAAATGTAATTTCTGGAGTACCCCAGTGAAGTGTGAGATGACCATTACATATTTGAAATGTATATAAATGATCTGGTGAGAAGCATCGTAAACTCTTTAAGACTGTTCACAGATGATACGGTTGTTTATAACAAACTAGCAATACCAGAAGCTAGTATTGATTTACAAAGTGACATACAGAGGATTGATAAATAGTGTGGGCTCTGGCAGTTGCCTCTGAACCTAAATAAACGTAAGATATTGCACATACACAGGGGGATAAATCTGCAGCTATACAACTACACCATTGATAATTTACTGGAAACACTGTCTGCCATAAAATATCTAGGAGTAACTATACAGAGCTACCTTAAGTGGAATGACTACATAAAACAGAGAGTAGCGAAAGTAGATGATAGAATGAGGTTCAGGGGAAGAATCTTAAGGAAATGTAACTCATCTATGAAAGAAGTGGCTTACAAAACACTTGATCAACTGATGCTTGAGTATTGCTCATTAGTTGAGGACCCATACCAGGTAGGACTAATAGATGGGATAGAGAAGATTCAATGAAGATCAGTTTGTTTCATCACAGGCTCATTTAGTCAGGTGAGAGCATTACAGGGATGCTCAAAAAACTCCAGTGGCAAACACTAGAAGAAAGATGATGTGCATTACAGAGTGGTTTACTATTGAAATTCTGGGAGAGTACATCCTGGGAAGAGTTGGACAATGTATTACATCCTCCCACATATGTCTTGCGAAATGACTGCAGTGAGAAAATTTGAGATATTAACGCTAATGCAAAGGTTTACCAACAATCATTTTTCCCATGGACCATTTGCAAATGCAACAGGGAAGCAGGGCTCAGATAGTGATGCCAAAGTACCCTCCACTACACACCATCAGATGGCTTGTGAAATATTGATGTAGATATAGAACATCTGTTTGGTACTTCTTTCCATATTATTTTTCTTGTTTGTTGTTTGTAGTTTTTTTGTTAATATGTTTTTTGGTACGTTATTAACTTCCAGCCTTTGAAAAACAAAAGAGCTGGTTTCAGTTATAAAATATGGAAAGTTCCTCATACAGGCTATTTTTCCACTTTGAACCACTCAGAAGTTTTGCTGTATCTTATAATTCCCATATGTTCTTATCACAGAAAGTAAATCTGACAGAATAGTGTAGATCAGTAATGTTTGTGAGTTTTTTAACTGTATGTTAATTTCATTGATTTGAAAGTGGGGGCAATATCTTCATTGAAATGCTGCATTATAGGTCATTTTTGCTATCTGAAAATTGGTTATAAGAAATTGCTCTTTGTTTGCTGTATCATTTCAAAATAGCATTTTCTTTGTAATGGGTAATTAACATAGGGAAAAATGCTGCTGTGTCACTTCTCCATCAGAAAGCGTTTTCAACATACATTTAAGAAATGTAGAATATATGTAACTTCTGCTGTTTACATTAAGCCTCCCCCATTTAAATATGATGATGCAACCAAAATATGTTGCAGGCTGTACTGCTACTCAAAAGTTTGAGAACAACATAAAATTCCTTTCAGTAGAGTAGTTTTTTTTCTTTTTCTGCAATTTTTAGCTGTTGGTGATAGTGAATTTTAAAATATAAAAGTATGTTGCTAGATTTTCTGTAAGTTTAATAATCATTCATCTGTAGAATGAGAAGATCTGTAGCTGTTTTAATACAATATTCTTATAATCAGTATTGTTGAGAAATCTAAGGATGAATGTGAACTATATGCAGCCATGGCACGGCTGAAAAATATCTAGTGCACTTATTGAAATATTCCAGGCTATTGTGCCATGGTCGGGAGAATTTCTTGATTCTTCAGTGGGGTTTGTAGCTTTTTTGAAGAGACAGTGCACACCATGGCTCATTACTGGCTGAAGTAAAATTCCATTTCTGAATGCTCTTGCGCAGAAGTATGATGTCATATGTATTGAAAATTCAAGTGCAAGTAGCTTTTGGTGGTTACTGTCATCTGCTATTGCTATAACCATGAGTGGAAGACTATTACACTTCATCTTCAGCACCAGAATCCAGATACCACTCAATTTCACACCCTCCTCCTTCTGAATAAAATCACCGAGGTGTTTATAACGGTCAAAAAACGACTAGAAGAACACAAGCAACTACAGAATGGGAGAAACAGACAGATTGGCTTTTGCAGAAAATGTTTTGCAGTGAGGTGACCATCAGATTCAGTTTGATAAGACTCTGATACTGGCAGCCACAAGCAAAATCTATGAAAAGCTATACAAAGAGACCATAGATTTTTATAAACATCCCAGGAATTTTAATTGGGTGGGGGAAATTTTAAAACTGAATGGTATCTAGATTCCGGTACTGCAGAAGATGTGTACCAGTCTTTCACCACAGAGTAATAGCAATAGTGGATGACAGTAGCTGACAAGGCCAATAGCACTCTAAGTTTGCAAAACATGAAATGTCACACCTCAGCATGAGAGCATACAAAAACTTCATTTTCTTTGAGTCAATAGTGAGCCTGGGCATGCATCAGACCTTATAAAAAGTGAGAACCAAGGATTGTAGCTTTGAAAATGTCGTCTGCAGATGGAGACAAAAGTTGGATTTCAACAAGAAACACATAATAGCCAAGAATATTTTAATAAGTTTGACATCTCTGGTTGTGAAAGTTTACATCATCAGTAGAATTATAAGATCTGTAGCTGTTTTGACACAATATTCTTATAATCAGTATTATTGAGAAATGTAAGGATGAATGTGCAGTCATGATACAGCTGAAAAATATAGACGTCTGTAAACAGATGAGATGCTGTTACCTTTTCAAATGCATTTGTTTTATTACAATGTGATACTGCACCTCTTACATATCCTGGAATATCTTCATCATATCAAAGATCAGTAAAACTTCTCTGTTCAAATGGTGTTGGTGAGACTTCAGGAAACTAACCACACAGGCTTGTTGTAGACAGTTTCAATCTTTATATATATTGCACCTCAACAAATATCATAAACATAGAGCAACAATCTCTGTGGTCAGGGACATCATTGTGCTACATTTTTAGTGGTTGTAAAATATCATTGGTGGATTGTGAGTAGAGGGGGTGGGGGATAGCCTATTAGGGAGGCTATAATTTGTATGTATTCCTTAAATTGCCGGTAATTGGTAACGCACTGTGGGTTGACAGTTAGCTCTTGGCAGACATATTTTCCTATGAGTGATTGTGGATATATGATGACAGTTCCTCCTGTGCCATTTGCTTTGATGATCGTGCTGCCGTCTGTGAGGCTTCTACCCAGTGACAGCTTGTAGGTCATTACAATGTGATAGCAACCATGACATACAATTGCTGTTCAGGCCATCCACATTTATTGGATTGCTTCAGGATTACAGCTGCCTTGCAATCATTTGGGCCTTTCGGAACCATAGAGGCTGTCCACAATTGCTGTAATGTTCTGCTGTTGTGAATTAATTAGTTAGTCGGTCTTTTTCATGTTTTGCAGTGTGTATGTTAATGGGCTTCCCAATTCCCTCATTGTAGACAGCACTGCACTCCCATTGTATCTCATATAAACTTGGCAAATTGGGAACCTTTGCAGAATCTTAAGTGACATTACAGTGTTCTGGATTGTGCCATTACTATGTCAAATTGGTGTGGTGCAGCCACAGTGAACCTGCTTGTTCATTGACATAAGGTAAGTGCACTATCGGGAGCTATTTCTGGTTCTCATTTAATATGGATTTGTCTCTGCTGGACTTTGTGACACTTTTTCCTGTATTAATTGGTATAGAAAACACAGTATGGTTCTTTCAGTTGTTGCTTGATGTTAGAATCAATTATCAAGTATTCTCAGGTAGTCAGCTTTTACAGGACTGAGATAGACTATTGTGGGATTTAGAGTGTAGATACCATTTGGTTTCCTAGTATTCTGCTTCTCACAGTATGTCCACATAAGTTCTTTGGATCTTCACATCCAGAAACGAAAGCACACAATTACTTTTCTGTTTGTGTATGTTTTCATGCATGATGGTGTTATACATATGGAATTTTCCCAGGTGGATCTATAATCTACATAATTCAGCTAACAGTATGGTGATAGTGATTTTTCATTAAATGTTCCATGAATATCTCTCTTACCACAGGAGTAAGGGGGAGTGCATTGCCACTTTATCTGTTTACTCATAATATGTATCACATTAGTTAAATGTGGTAGGTGGCATTCATTTCTGCATTTCCGTTGCTGTTGTTGTTGTTGTTGTTGTGGTCTTCAGTCCTGAGACTGGTTTGATGCAGCTCTCCATGCTACTCTTTCCTGTGCAAGCTTCTTCATCTCCCAGTACGTACTGCAACCTACATCCTTCTGAATCTGCTTAGTGTATTCATCTCTTGGTCTCCCTCTATGATTTTTACCCTCCACTCTGCCCTCCAATACTAAATTGGTGATCCCTTGATGCCTCAGAACATGTCCTACCAACAGATCCCTTCTTCTAGTCAAGTTGTGCCACAAGCTCCTCTTCTCCCCAATTCTATTCAATACCTCCTCATTAGTTATGTGATCTACCCATCTAATCTTCAGCATTCTTCTGTAGCACCACATTTCGGAAGCTTCTATTCTCTTCTTGTCCAAACTATTTATCGTCCATGTTTCACTTCCGTACATGGCTACACTCCATACAAATACTTTCAGAAACGACTTCCTGACACTTAAATCTATACTTGATGTTAACAAATTTCTCTTCTTCAGAAACGCTTTCCTTGCCATTGCCAGTCTACATTTTATATCTTCTCTACTTCAACCATCATCAGTTATTTTGCTCCCCAAATAGCAAAACTCCTTTACTACTTTAAGTGTCTCATTTCCTAATCTAATTCCCTCAGCATCACCCGACTTAATTTGACTACATTCCATGATCCTCGCTTTGCTTTTGTTGATGTTCATCTTATATCCTCCTTTCAAGACACTGTCCATTCCATTCAACTGCTCTTCGAAGTCCTTTGCTGTCTCTGACAGAATTACAATGTCATCGGCGAACCTCAAAGTTTTTATTTCTTCTCCATGGATTTTAATACCTACTCCGAATTTTTCTTTTGTTTCTTTTACTGCTTGCTCAATATACAGATTGAATAACATTGGGGAGAGGCTACAACCCTGTCTCACTCCCCTCCCAACCGCTGCTTCCCTTTCATGCCCCTCGACTCTTATAACTGCCATCTGGTTTCTGTACAAATTGTAAATAGCCTTTCGCTCCCTGTATTTTACACCTGCCACCTTCAGAATTTGAAAGAGAGTATTCCAGTCAACATTGTCAAAAGCTTTCTCTAAGTCTACAAATGCGAGGGACGTAGTTTTGACTTTCCTTAATCTTTCTTCTAAGATAAGTTGTAGGGTCAGTATTCCCTCACGTGTTCCAATAGTTCTACGGAATCCAAAATGATCTTCCCAGAGGTAGGCTTCTACTAGTTTTTCCATTCGTCTGTAAAGAATTCGCGTTAGTATTTTGCAGCCGTGACTTATTAAACTGATAGTTCGGTAATTTTCACATCTGTCAATGCCTGCTTTCTTTGGAATTGGAATTATTATATTCTTCTTGAAGTCTGAGGGTATTTCGCCTGTCTCATACATTTTGCTCACCAGATGGTAGAGTTTTGTCAGGACTGGCTCTCCTAAGGCTGTCAGTAGTTCTAATGGAATGTTGTCTACTCCCGGGGCCTTGTTTCAACTTAGGTCTTTCAATGCTCTATCAAACTCTTCACGCAGTATGATATCTCCCATTTCATCTTCATCTACATCCTCTTCCATTTCTATAACATTGCCCTCAAGTACATCGCCCTTGTATAGACCCTCTATATACTCCTTCCACTTTCTGCTTTCCCTTCATTGCTTAGAACTGGGTTTCGATCTGAGCTCTTGATATTCATACAAGTGGTTCTCCTTTCTCCAAAGGTCTCTCTAATTTTCCTGTAGGCAGTATCTATCTTACCCCTCGTGAGAAAAGCCTCTACATTGTTACATTTGTCCTCTAGCCATGCCTGTTTAGCCATTTTGCACTTCCTGTCGATCTCATTTTTGAGATGTTTGTATTCCTTTTTGCCTGCTTCACTTACTGCATTTTTATATTTTCTCCTTTCGTCAATTAAATTCAATATTTCTTCTGTCACCCAAGGATTTCTACTAGCCCTCGTCTTTTTACCTACTTGATCCTCTGCTGCCTTCACTACTTCATCCCTCAGAGCTACCCATTCTTCTTCTACTGTATTTCTTTCCCCCATTCTTGTCAATTGTTCCCTTATGCTCTCCCTGAAACTCTGTACAACCTCTGGTTCTTTCAGTTTATCCAGGTCCCATCTCCTTAAATTCCCACCTTTTTGCAGTTTCTTCAGTTTTAATCTGCAGTTCATAACCAATAGATTGTGGTCAGAGTCCACATCTGCCCCTGGAAATGTCTTACAATTTAAAACCTGGTTCCTAAATCTCTGTCTTACCATTATATAATCTATCTGAAACCTTTTAGTATCTCCAGGGTTCTTCCATGTATACAACCTTCTTTCATGATTCTTGAACCAAGTGTTAGTTATGATTAAGTTGTGCTCTGTGCAAAATTCAACCAGGCGGTTTCCTCTTTCATTTCTTAGCCCCAATCCATATTCACCTACTATGTTTCCTTCTCTTCCTTTTCCTACTGTCGAATTCCAGTCACCCATGACTATTAAATTTTCGTCTCCCTTCACTATCTGAATAATTTCTTTCATGTCACCATACATTTCTTCAATTTCTTCATCATCTGCAGAGCTAGTAGGCATATAGACTTGTACTACTGTCGTAGGCGTGGGCTTCGTGTCTATCTTGGCCACAACAATGTGTTCACTGTGCTGTTTGTAGTAGCTTACCCTCATTCCTATTGCTTTATTCTGTTATGTTTTTATATTGTTAAAGAAATACTTAGTGTCAAACCTGACTGTTATGTCCAAGCTCTGTACTTATTGCTCCTACACAAGATGGGGAAAATGAACAATATGCTTCACATGTGCTGCTATGTCTCTCGGTAGGTTACATGCTTTTCTGGCCAGATACTTCACAAGTTTGTAGGCAGGTAGGTGAGTTGATCACATTGTCTATAAAACTGAAGGTGGGCAGCATTCTTTATTGACTAGAGGTACTCCATATATCCTATATTGGTAATCAGTTATTTCAGCTGTATCATTGTTTAAAGTGTTCAATCATGACTTGGTTCTTGTGAACTATTAGCACTGTCTGATGATTTCTTAGCTCTTATGTAAATGGATTCATTCAGAAAATTGGTATTTTTTATCATTTTGTGTATCCTCCATTGTTCCTGAGTTGCAAAATTGAGTTTTATTATCTTCTTAATGTACACATTCCATCTCTGTAACTGAAGAGAATGAAAATTAAATCCATTTTATATAATCACACAGAGAGATTAAGATACTAATGGCCATTTTCATTTTATGTTGTGTGATACCCATGTTGTTTCCTTTTTCCACTATGAGAATCAGTGTTAGGAGATCACAGCATAAACACAACAAATGATAACAGTGTAGGAACCCACCCAAAGTTATTCAGAGATGGTACCTGAGTGCAGGAAAGGCCAGTCGTCATCAACGAGATGACAATAAAGTCAAACAGCATCTTCCACTGAAAAATGCTGGAAGCTGCAAAGCTTCACATAAAGTTAATATAATTGACATTAAAATACAGTACAGGATGGTAAAATACATCACTGTTTGTATTATGGTTTGTTTGTAGGTTTTGAAATGTCATTTTGAGTCTTTATTACTTACATGGATATTCAAAAATGTAAGAAAACAATACTGAAAAACTTTGAGGAACTGTAGAGGGGTGCCTTTAGGAAGAAATTGAGGGTAGGAACTCAATTTCATAAACATTGTTCAGTGATGCTATGGACTGCCTGGGTTGTAGGGGCACTAGGCCACCCGTTTTGCAACAGACATGAGTTTGTACATTGGCATCTCTGCCACCACTACACTTAGCAGTCTCTACAGTTTTATTCTTGTATCTGACGCCTTGCTGTCAGCCCGTTTGTGATATATCAGCTTGTGGTTTCCAGCATACAAATGGAACTTTGTTAACAGCAGCTATACATTTTGTTAATAAATGGTAATTTTGAAACAGCAAATTTAACTGTAGCACAGTATATTGCATCTGATATCTGGCCTTCAGCCAACATGAGGACCTATAACTCCCATCAGGACCTCATCTTGTTGTTCTTTGTTAATCCTTACTTGGCTGATCTTTCTTTGCATCTAATGCTGTGATTTCTGGTCTAAAAAATAACTCCTTGCACTGCATTATTATTGCTAACTGAACATCTACAATGCGATCCTGACAATCCAAGATGCATCCAGATCTTGACTCTTTCCTTGTGTGTTTCAAGTTAGCTCCTTTAATGTATTCATATAATGAATACTGTTCAGTTTTAGTTCAATGCAGGCATACTTATCATTTTACCTGTTGATGATACTTTTGATTCTAGCCATAGGTGCTTCTGAAACTGTGCTCTGTTGTTGAAGACCAAATTGCTGCTGAATTCCAGGATGCTTTCCTCAGTAAAGGTGCTGGGCCTATTTGTTAAAGGCTCTTGGTTTCCTGCCATCCATTTGGTCCTGAATTCAGAGTACATCTGGAATGAAATTATAATTCTGTCTCCTCTTAAGGAGGTTGACATCATTTAGTTGCTTCTGCTTGCTCTTCCTCAACTGTCCCTGTGTATAATAGTAAACTTTCTGTCCATGCATATCACTGATGTAATCACATAAATTTCAGCAGCTAGTGTAAATTAAATTAAAATCATTACAGGTGTAGCTCTACATCAAAATGCAAAAAAAAAATATTTATTTGACTTGCTTCTTATTCTTCCTCTTGAATCCCAGGGCAGCAGTAAATACCTTTCACTTGATTCTGTAGCAGCCAAACATTGTGCTTTGCTCCAAGTTTTTCCAGCTTTCAGAGGTTCATCCTCCACCATTATTTTGCAGGTGATTATAGGTCAGGCAGCTACATCTACGTGTTACTTGTGGGTTTCAATCCAGAGGTGTCCTTGCATTAGCTCCATTTTGTTTCTGTATTGTGTGATCGATCCACATGCATTTCCTTTCCTTTATTTGCTCACGGATTGATCACTGGTGAATTATCTCCTACAGTTTGTCATCTGATATTAAATTTGGCCAACTCACATTTATAATTTGCCCAAGCCACCAGTTAATGAAGGACTTTCAGCATTTTTAGAATTGTGTTTGCTACCTGCCATATTTTACAACTGTGCAAGATTGACTGACTTTATGTTGCTTTTGAATAGTTTCAGCTTGCTCTGCTTCTCCATATTACAGGCAGCACTTCCTAGTTTTACAAAGGAGTCTACTTATTCCAATTCCTCTTCATACTCTGTTAGCTTTGCCTGTTTTTCAGGTCTGATCCTCACTTCCTTGAGTCTGGTGAACCTTTACATTTAGTCATGCAATTTCTACTTCCTCTTGCAGTCTTGCTACCTTTTCTTCCATGTCACAATGTCTTTGCAAGAACAAACAGATATCATCGGCAGAATCCAGGTCTTCAAGCCCGTCTTGCACTCTGCATTGAATACCTCTTCTTCCACCATCAGTAACTTCTGTCATTGCACTGTCCACTGTCCACTATCAACAAAAACAAAGTATTTGTCAGAATACATCAATGCCTCACTCCAGCATTTGTTTGGATAGGTTCAGTAAGTTTCCTGTATGTAGCGCTCTATATTCATATCCCTCACGCATTTCTTTAATAATATTGATAAGCTTTGAATAAAAGTCTCTCGGTGTACATGCCGCGTCAATTCAGGATAAAACTCCAAGCTTTCGACCACTACCTCTATGGTCGTCGTCAGGGCTAAAACTGGCTGTCGTGTACTGGCGAGGTTCCCACTTTTATATGCAAAGGACGGTTTCTGATTGGCTGGAATACGTCATAGCAACAGCGATATGGCGCGTAGTGAAGTGGTGCCCTCTACTTCCATAGATGTAGTTTCTATCCTACGTTGCTTGCAGCGGCATTCCTTGAATTGGGAGGTAAAGTGCAGGAAGAATTCCTCTGCGATTTTTCTTTATCCAGTGCACTCTTCCAGGTGTTGCTAAGTGCATAACCGTTGTTCCCGTTAAAGTTATTATCGCTAAGTCTAATTTCGACTGCTTCCCGGACACAGAGTCCCAGTAATTCGATGCATGGGCTATTACTCTCATTTCTTCAAATAAAATCTTATGCTTATTAAGCAGGCTATGCTCAGCCACCGCTGATTTTTCCAAATACCTGTATTTCAGGTGGCGCTGGTGCTCGATTCAATGGTCGGCAATGGTTCTTACCGACTGGCCCACGTAATTCTTGCCACATTCGCAAGGAATACTATGAATTCCTGGCACCCTTAAGCCGATACTAATGATGGTTGGAACAGCCATGGGTTTGCCACTATCACCAGCAATAGCGAATTTTTTCATGGAGGATTTTGAAGAAAGAGCGTTGACCAGTGCTCACCTCCGCACATCATGCTTCAACAGATACGTCGACGACACCTTTTTAATCTGGCCACATGGCAATGACACTCTGCAACAGTTTGTCGAACATTTGAATGGTGTACATCCAAACATAAAATTTGCAATGGAGGTAGAGAAGGAAGGGAAGTTACATTTTTTAGATGTGTTGGTGGAGCAAATACTGGATGGACGACTGGGCCATTCTGTGTACAGGAAGCCAACGCACTCAGACATATATCTGCATAGCCATAGCTTCCATCATCCATCTCAGAAGAGAGCTATGCTGAATACTTTAGTACACAGAGCCAGGACTATTTCCGACAAGGACTACCTCGGTCCCGAGATTAACCATTTGACGACTGTTTTCAAGAGGAATGGTTATTCTGCCGGTGAAATTAAATCAGTATTGTCCAAGAAAGTAAGACACAATGCCGTCTATAAACAAGAAGAGGACCAACACATAGCACAGCTTCCATTTTGCAGTGCTACAACAAGCAGGATAGGCAGAGTCTTAAAGAGGCAAGGAATAAAACCAGTTTTTGAACCACCTAGGAAAATTAAGGAAATGTTGAGACCAGTCAAAGATAGTCTTGGCTTAAGGGTTCCAGGAATTTATAGTATTCCTTGTAAATGCGGCAAGAATTACGTGGGCCAGTCAGTAAGAACCATTGTCGACCGTTGCATCGAGCACCAGCGCCATCTGAAATACAGGTATTTGGAAAAATCAGCGGTGGCTGAGCATAGCCTGCTTAATAAGCATAAGATTTTATTTGAAGAAATGAGAGTAATAGCCCAAGTATCGAATTACTGGGACTCTATGTCCGGGAAGCAGTCGAAATTAGACTTAGCGATAATAACTTTAACAGAGACAATGGTTAAGCACTTAGCAACACCTGGAAGAGTGCACTGGATAAAGAAAAATCGCAGAGGAAAACTTCCCGCACTTTACCTCCCGATTCAAGGGATGGCGCTGCAAGCAATGCGGGATAGAAACTACATCTATGGAAGTAGAGGGCACCACTTCACTACACGCCATATCGTTGTTGCTATGACATATTCCAGCCAATCAGAAGCCGTCCTTTGCATATAAAAGTGGGAACCTCGCCACGATAGTCAGTTTTAGCCCTGACGGCGACCATGGAGGTTGTGGTCGAAAGCTTGGAGTTTTATCCTGAATTGACGCGGCATGTGCACCAAGAGACTTTTATTCAAGAAATATGTCGCAAAAGATTTCATAGCCATATTGATAACCTTTGATGGTATTCCATATTGTTCCATGATGTGATATATATCTCTACTATTAAGAGAGTCAAATGCCTTCTCAAAATCAATAAATGTATGGTAGAGTGTGTTCTGGCAATCTGCATGAGATCAACACTACTTCAGTGCTCTCTGAATCCAGCTTGCTCTTTTCTCAACTTTGCCTCCACAGAGTCCTTAATACGATTTAGCATTAATCTACAGAGTACTTTACTTGTTACAGATATTGGCAGTTATTAAAATTGCTAGAATCGCCTTTCATGTCAATTTGATAATTAGGTCCTCTTTCCATTCCTTTGGTAGTTTCTCTTCTGTCCGTATCTTCTCAAACAATGAATGCAGTAAGTTCACAGTGGTGTCAATGTCTGCTTTAAGCACCTCAGGTGCAATATTATCAATTCCTGGGGCCTTCTCATTCTTTATGTTTGAAGACCATTTTGATTTCAACCTCAGTTGGTATGATTATATTGATTCTCTAATTGGCATCTGACACACCCCATCCAACCCCCGCCCCCTCTTTCAGTTTGCTCTCTGTTCAAAACTTCAGAAAACTTCTAATTTGGTCTTCGTCTGTCATCAAGAATCGACCCTCCTTACTTTTCATAGTTCTGTTCTTTTTGAAACTTTTTATTTTAATTTTTTATACAATGTTCTAATCAAGCTGTGTATCTCTTCGTGTGGTGGCAGAACACACACATAAAAGACTGTTGTAACTGGCAAGCTTTCAGAGCCAGTGGCTTCTTCTTCAGGCAGAAGGGTTGAAGAGGAAGGAAGAAGGGTCTAGGAAAAGGACTGGAGAGGTCTAGGAAAAGGGGTAGATTTCCAAAGTCACCCAGAACTGCAGGTCCGGGCAGACTTACTGTACGGAATGAGAAGGAAAGACTGGTTGTTGGGGACTGCATCTCGTCTGGTGCAGTCCCCTTTTCCTTCAACCTTCCTCCTTCGCCTTCAACTCTTCTGCCTGAAGGAGAAGCCACTGGCTCCGAAAGCTTGCCCATTACAATAGTCTTACATGTGTGTGTTCTGCTGCTGCTTGGTGAGTAGATTTTTTATCTATCTGGTTAAATAATTTTGTCAATAATTGATTGTTTTTGTTGTTATGTATAGTTCTTCAGCCCATTGTGAAACCTCATTGCGGTTTTCTCTGTTCTCAGAGCTTTGTTCAAGCTGCCACTCTCTCTTAACATTCTTCACACTTCTCTTTACTAGATAGTCAGCAGCTGCATACTCAGCTAGTATTCAAGTTTTCTGTTGCCTTATTTTACTCATATTTACTTTTTCCTTGATCTCCTGTCCACAGCTGATCAAATTCCATGTACCACTCACAGTCCAATAGATGTCTTAACCTGAGTCCATATATCACCAATATTATTTTCATTATCTTCCTGTGTTTCTTGGAGTGCTTTATAGTGGTTCCTTAGCTCAGTATGGAATTCTTCTTGGTTTGTTGTTGTTATAAGTTTTGACGCCTGACTGGCAAAGAAGTTTTGGAAACATATCCCCATTTTCGTTCATTTCTTAGTTCCATGGACTTCCCTTACAAGCTACAGGCCTTCATTTTTGTTTCCAGTTTTTGCATTTAGGTCTCCTATGATAATCAAGATGTCTCAGTTGCTGGTTCTTTTAATGGGTCATGTAAAGTGTGGTAAAACTCATTTTTCAGTTCAAAATCTGAGGTTTCTGTAGGAGTGTGGCATTGGATAACTATGACATATTGAATGTTTGTCTTAAAGTGTGCTGTCAAGGGACAGAGTACTGTCCATGCAGGTGAGGTGGTTTGTGTGCTTTAAATACAGAGGGCCATGCTGGCCTCCCATGCTGGATTGGCTAAAGGGGAGGAGCCAGATGATGGGTGTTCCACAATGGTCCACTGGTCCATTTCTCCTATCCTAAGCCTCCCTACCATGTTCTTTTCTTGCTGTCTCAAATCATAAACAAAGTGCAGAGGGACACTTAGTTACACGGAAGCCAGACATCCTCAAGGAGTAAACCCTTAAAAGAAAATTAAGCAACTCTGGCAGCTTTGAGGTAGCAGCCCCATCACCAGACAAGGGAGCTGAGTCCCAATGACTGGGACTCCCACAAATTCATGAAAAGGCAGCCAGATGGAATCAAAGCTGACGATCTTTGGCAAAATAGTTTTCTGGACTGTCATAATTTTGAGAGAAGCCAGCAGACTTTAACAGGCTACAAAAGGGGATGTTGAGGACCATTTGGACACTCTTGCATGTGGTAAGGTGAGATGTCTACATTTTGGAGAAAACCAAACACAAGATGGCTATACCTTTTTACATGCCAGATTCACTGGAGAAGATGCAGAGCACAAAAATGAGGTTGGAGTTGGTAACCAGAGGACCAAAAAGGAGCCTTCTGGAATGGAAATTGAATTCAGAAAAAAATACTGATAACACACTTCAAGACTCTATGAAATGCCTTACATACTAAAATAAACAATGTTTTGTCCTGTGTGAACAGAATGAAGAAACATAGGGGGTGGTATTCATAGACTCTGGGATTGCTGCTACATTTAGCCCATAGCAATTTGTCGATTAGCTTCTGGAGGTTAAGTTTTCTTGCTGGTAGTCATAGAAATACAATGACCGCTCTGCCTCTACTGTTCTTTTTGATGACACATGATCAGGCCAGTGTCCAGTAAGGACACCGCCTATTGACAACCTGTAGCCCATCATATTAGGTTCGCTCATGGGAGGTCTTGTTTGTACATTTTCTCACCCGATAGACATTCTGTTTCCTCACCACCCATCCAAGACAACATACCTACTCATTCCAGTTAAGCAGCAATGTTAGGAGAATATAGTATCTGCATCTGGGTGCATTTTTTATCTCCAAAACAGAACATTGCCTGAAAGTTAAGCATTTTACATCTTTGTGACAGGCCTACCCATTACTCAGTACTTCTTATATTTACAACATATGCACTGTCCTTATTCACATAATATAGTTTGTTAGGAGAGTATAGTATCCGCATCTGGGTGCATTTTTTATCTCCAAAGCAGAACATTGCCTAAAAGTTAAGCATTTTACATCTTTGTGACAGGCCTACCCATTACTCAGCACCTTTTGTATTTACAACATATGCACTGTCCTTATTCACATAATATAGTTTATTATTTTTAATATATTAGTCAGAATTTGCATTTTGTAATCATCATTCCTTATTGTGTTCACTACTGTCATGTTTCTAACTGTGCCACGTGGTCACCCACATTGTCGTTCTAAATCCTGGTTGACCAAAATCCTTGTGTGATAGACCATGAGAGGAGTCTGTATTGCAGCCTTACTGGTTACATGTGTAACCATCCAAGCAATAGACAGAACTGTCAGTGTATTTCAGCAACTGCGTGCAGGAAAACATAGCCTCCAAAAGCTGGTTGTCGGTTTGCAGTAAGTTATCGATCATTAACAAGCTTGAAAGTCCATTAACGGCCCGCCATATGCATTGTCCCCTTTTCGTGATAGACCCCTTTTCATGATAGACAATTGGTACGTTTAGGCCATTAAAAATGTAAAGTAATAATGTTGGTGGTATTATGACACTGCTAACTACCCAATAAACAGAAATACTTAATTCCAGGACAGGACAATCAGTATAAGATCTGATTGTCGCTGATGCAATACAGCTGAAACATTGGTTACTTTAATATTTTAACTGTCGTGTTGTACAGAGTGGCTTCAAGAACCGTGTGAATAATGTCTCTCAGCATTTTTCACTGTGCCTGTCTGCAACTCCACGCCTCCTCTATGTGTGTGTAGCAGTCCAGCCTTTCCTATTGTTGTTATTCCATCCCAGATTTTTCACATACAATTACAGTTTTATTTCATGTTGTCTGGTATTTTCAAACATTTTTGAGAAACTAGCCTTACATGTGGCACTTCCTGACAGATTTAATTCAGCAGTAGTTAGTTAGTTACAAACCTCATAGATAATTTGAATTATTCTTTTATTAAAATGATTTGGAACAAGTCAGTGTACATGATACGTATACATGATTAATGTTAACCTTAGTGAACATGTTGTGTTTTACTTTACTCGTGTAACTACACGTAAGAACTAGAATTTTTTTAAAAAATTTACAGTCTACCAGTTTTTAAATAGAAATTTTTGTGTGGAATAGGAGGAGTAGTCAAGGAGAAATAGTTCTGGGTTGGATTTAAAACTTGCTTTGCTACTTGTCAGACATTTTATGTTATTGGACAAATCATATCAAATTTTTTTGCTGCATATTGAACTTCTTCCTAGGCAATGGCAGCTTTAATAATTGGTAATAAAGGTCATTTTTTCCTTTAGTGTTATAAGTGTAGGCAGCTGTATTCTTCTCAAATTTCATTAGCAAATATGTTTATCATGATGTTCCAGGTAAAACACCTTACTACTTGAACAGGTACAAGCATAGTGACAGCAGGCAACACCACATATTATTATTACTGCTTGCTTTATTTCTTTCTCTCTTTCTATGTGAAAAGTTACCCAGAAAATTATTCCTTAAGACATTATTCAGTGAAAATGTGCAAAATATGTCAGGAGACTGGTTCATTTGTTTCCGAGACTAGCTGAACTTAATTGTTTGAGAAGCTCAGTAATATGCTTCTTCCAATCTAGGTTTTCATCAGTATGTAAAACCAAAGATTTGGAACATTCTACCTTATTTATTACCTTCTTTTCATGGGCTACATCAGTTGTTGGTATGACACTATTTGTTGCACAGAATTGAATATAGTGTTGTTTTCTTGAAATTTATAGTCCATTTTGAAAGAATTGCTTGATAATTAATAGAAAACATCAGTAACAATCTCTTCTGTGAGACATATCTATGAAAAAGGAAATATTCAAGTCACATTAGTTTGATTTTGCATCTTCCAGTATTTTGATACTTTTTTGAGAAACTAGCTTACAATAGGATACATCCTCATTCATTGTGAAGGCATCATTAAATGATCTCAAAAAAGAAGTTGTGGCAGAGTTAAACAACAAAAGCTATCATTTTGATGAAGAGTATGCTTTTACCAATGTGTTTGATTGTGTGCACTATAAAAGTCTACTTCAGACTTAAAATTTTGAGATATTAATGACATCCTTCTCACCTAGATGGAGCTATATCTACATACAGGAAGCAGTCACATTGAAAATTGCACTATGTGGATAAAAATAAAATCAGAATAGGGCACTGTAAAGTGTGCAGACTTGCAAGGTTGGTGTTGGGTGCACTGCTGTTCCTAACCTAGATAAATGATTTTCTGATGAATTTATAAGGCCATTCAAAACCCCTATTATTTACCATTGATATCAGAATATTAATGAAGAGCTGAAATTCAGCTATCAGAGGAGCAACACATATGAAAAACTGTATAATCATACAAAGGATTTACAGTGTACAGTTTTGTCTTCATCTTACAAAGACTCATGAAGTTTTGAGTAAATAAAAATGACTTGTTGGTATCAGAAATTGACAATTATGATCATACAATTAAGAACATAGTAGTATAACATTATTTGAGTTCTTTTTTGATATCTGCTAATTTGCACTGTGGGTAACACATGCTACTAATGAACATGTGTATGCAGGTAGCAAAAGAACAATCTAACTTTATGAACACAATGCCCAAGCAAGTTCAACAGAAGGCAGCTTCTGAATCTATACAACTAAAAGATTGTCATGATTTGATGATAATTTGACACCATGCATAATAAATGTACAGCCCACATGCAGGCTAGCTTCTGTACCTCAAAGTACACTGTCAGTCCTAGTATGGTAGCTCTGACATACCCAGGAAACTTTTGTATGTGAACACTGTCCACAGTGGATCCACTTGCTATGGTATGGCAGTTTGAACGCAGTATTGAGGCCAAAGGTCCCAATTGGCAGGTACTGCACACTTGATGACTGGAGCTCTGACTGTGCAGACACTTGCATGGCTGGTGTTAAGCCTAGAGAACCATAGAAGGTGTGCTGTGATATCAACTGATTAGTGAGCAGCTTGACAGTGTCCCATAGGGAGCTGGCCTATGGAAGAATAATATTAAATCATGATAATGGCACATGACCCGCAGAGGTTAGCTAGTGATAATGATACCAGCATTGTATATTGTAAACGTAGCATCATGAGGTACCACGGTAGGTGCTGGGAGCATGATATGGGGTTGGGTAGCTGGCAGCTTGGAAAGACGGAAACCTGTGATACACTGTTGTGTGGTTGGCAGCTGGGTCATAAGCTCCAGCTGAGGTTACAGCATTCATATTTCCTACAGAGGAGATGGCAGAGCCTTCGTAATGGGGTCGGCAGCTATGACATAGGTGACAAGAGGATGACAAAAGGATGTGGCATCCCTTCTTCCGTAAGGGAGAGATGGTGTGGCACCATCGCGCAGAAGAAGCACCTCCCAAAGGAAGTGGGTTGGTGGATCCAGGAACGGGTGCCAGTGGTGGCAGAGACATGAATTCAGAATCTGGGCTGGACACTGGCTGCATATCGGTGTTCGCAAAGAAAGGGAAGGCCACACAGTGTAGAACAGGTTGGAGCAAACCTGGGAAAAAAAAAATGGTTCAAATGGCTCTGAGCACTATGCGACTTAACTTCCGAGGTCATCAGTCGCCTAGAACTTAGAACTAATTAAACCTAACTAACCTAAGGACATCACACACATCCATGCCCGAGGCAGGATTCGAACCTGCGACCGTAGCGATCACGCGGTTCCAGACTGAAGCGCCTTTAACCGCACGGTCACACCGGCCGGCAAACCTGGAAAAAAAGAACTCAACAAGGTCATTGTCGAGAAAGGGCGACTGTGCTGCCAAAGGTGGCATGGCCAGGCTTGTGGCAATACTTTCCAGATGAGAGGACAGTAGCTCTGGGGAAGTCCAACTGATGTCCTGTGGAGGGTGCCCCGAATATGAGAAGCACTCATGTTGTGGGGAGTAGGAGGCATACAATTATGTGACTATCATTTATAAACATTGAAGGGTTGCAGGATTTAGTCAGCAAGTTTGTAATTTGAGTGCTGCATGCTTCATATTACAGTAATCTGTGATGAATGGACATGTGGGTTGCCTCATGACTGAAGTTTCATTATTTACAGGTTCTTCCAGTCTGGTCTTATGATAAAAGTTAATTTATGTAATATATCTTTATAAAGTATTTTGGAATAACTTGATCTATCTGCATTCTATGTGGGTATGCAGTCTCTAAAGAGTTTTTATCTAAATATTTCAGTAATACAGATATTTAACTATATTACTTTTAATAAATGATCATTTGTCACTTTGTCTGGCAAGTTTTGATTCTCAAGAGATGAGGCTCTTCAATGACACCACAGCATCAGAAGCATAATTGCTAGATTTATGCAGGTCTCTTTGAGAGTTACTCTTCTCCGTACACTCAGTGAACACTGTGTAGATGCTGGCATAAATATGACTGTGAACTTTATAAGTACACAGAAGAACCACAGTCATGATGTACTTCATTTGTGGCATTTTCTATTACTGTTGTGCAGAAATCTAGAGACTTAGTCTTCAAGGCTGCAAGTGGATCTTTAAAGTCAGTAAAATGTTCAGAGTTGCAAGTTCAAACATTTGGATATACTGTACATAAGAAATGTTATATTAACATAATTATTGTGGGGGTAATTTAATGTTGTAGAAAGTATGAAATTTTAGTTTACTTTGCTCATAAAAGTTTCACAACTTTCTGTGTGCATGATTTTTTTTAATTTGCATGTTTTTTTAAGTGCATGTGTTTAAGAGCATGGATTTTTATGTGCATGATTCTGTTGTGTGCATGTAATTGTGCTTGCTCGTACACATGTGATACAGAAGTGTAATGTTGTCAGCAATTACAGTAAATTATTCTTTTAACCCATATTTGATTAACAAGTATTTTATTTTGCTTTTCTATGAATAGGTGTGGACTGGAAATCTCTGACCATTCCTGCTTGCCTTCCCATCACAACGGATTATTTTCCTGATAAACGAAGCCTGCAAAATGATTATGTTGTGTCTGACTACACGCTTTTGCCTGATGATGTTAATGCTGATTTTGCTCAACAGAGGGCAATATATAGGAAACCATTAACTACACCAGAAGTGTTTCGGGAGCTTGTCTCACAGAGGCTCGCACAGGTTAGATAATTATTCAGTTTGTAATTGTTTGATTCTTAATGTTTCTTTATGCCTTGTGTACAAAATTACTAATTTTACAGTATAACTGAAAGTGATGCAGGATGTTGACTGCATGATGGGCAGTAGTGGTCTTACCATGGAAGCACAACTGCTAGTTGACAATCTACAACTTTTTGCCAAGAACTCGATTTGCATTTCTAGTATTGATTGCTCACATTTACTTGATCCCTGAGAGCATAAGATGTTGGGAGCAGAAGCTTGTGGTCGGCTCATAGTGCATTGTTTTCTGAGACAAGCTCTGCCTCCACCTCCCAGAGCAGTCAGCTTACACATTATAAAATAAACAAATGTGCAGTAGGTTAATACATTGTAGAAATGTCACAAATGATGATGGCGAGTCACTATAAGGATCAGGTACTACCTTCTTGATCATATTTGTAAATAATAGTAACAATCACTACACACACTACATGGATCAACACTATATTCACAATGGCTATTTTTAGGGTGCACAATACTGTTATGTTGCTAATGTTGGCAGTGAGCATAAACATTCGAGAGTGGCATGAATTCAGCTGACTTCCACTGACCACAGAGAGGCCAAAATAAAGTGTGCAACCAGTTCATGCTGCTGTGGCATTTTATATCTCGTTGGGACTCATGACAGTTACTGTAGGAAAATTTCACAACTTTGCTATGAATCAATAATTATGAGCAGTCAAAAGTGGTGCAAATAAATATGGAACTACAATCTTAACTGCTTCTGCTTTCAGATGTGTGTTTCATTTAGTTACACAATGTTTGAAAGTGTTGTCATTATCCAACAGTGAATTTATTGCATCCTTTTACAATAACAGAAACTCCAGGATGGAAACGACGATCGAGAATGAAAAAACAGAACCATTCATCTGTAAGTTGCTGGTGACTGACACACAACGTACATCATCACAGAGATTGTACCAGCTTTTGAGCCTCTCCCATTTTTTAGTGTGTATGTAAGTTACACACACTTACATATGTTAAACTAGGAAAACATTGGTCGCTTGAAAACTAGTGGTGTGTCTGTGATGCTACTTATTTCTGTGTGCCATGTGTCAGTCACATACAGGTGAGTGTCTGCATTGGCCCATTTTTATCAAGAAATTATTACAGCTGGCTATTGGATTTTTAACCCTACACAAATCCTTTCATCTTTCAAAATTCACATACAAGTAACGTGAAAAATAATGACAAGAAGTGCAGAGGAGAGGAGGATACTGCATACTTACCAGTTTTTAAACCATGTGTGCCTTTTGAGCTAGACATATGGTAAGCTCCTTGGGGAGACTGTTTGCTCATGACTGACCATTTCATTTAATGAGCCTGTGGTTCCTGAACTCAGAAGCTGGTTAACACGCAGCAAGCTCTGTGCATGCTTTACTATGCACCAGGGGGTTTGACTGTAGAAGGGTATGTTGTTCGTTTTTAATATGATCACTGTTAACCATTAGTGAAACATTGCCAGCTGAAGAGCTCTTTCAGACTTTACCACATGTTTGTTTGTTAGTTTGTCTGTATTGTCTTCCCATTCCCCTTGCCCATTGGGAATCATCTAAATTTTTAAATAGTTCACATATTCAGGTTCCTTTCATTACTAGCACTGGCAGTGCACATTGCAGAGACACATTCTGTTTGGCCAGAGATAACTTAGTGCTGCAGACATATTTCTCTCTCAAAAGTTTTGGTTATGATGTTCAGGCAGCTGTTGTTCACAAGATTGTGGAACTATTAACTGAATAGTTTCCTTGTATATCTTCATAAATGCTCTTAAATCTAAACAAATTTTCATTTTTCTCCTTTTATAAGACTGTGGCTATCAGTTGTCTTCTCCACAATGCATAGTTCCCCTTTTTTCTTTACCTCACAAGCTTTCAAAGAGTATCTTCCTCTCCACTCTTATTTAAATATTTTTATATCATTTTCATCAAAAATAAATAATTTCATACACTTGATATATATTTTTACATGAAAAACAAACCAACAGGACCATTCAGGTGATGTTAAAATTTATTTTGCCACTATCGTAAAAATAGTGTCTCAGTTACAAGGATGTGAATATTCTGAGTGTAACTACATAGCTCAGCTGAACAGAAAAAAATATTCAGTCAATTAGCACAGAAATACAACAGTTGCCTTTGCACTTCCATGCCTTTGAGTGGCATCACTTTCTTTGAGAGAGAATTCTTGAGAGACCACTGTACCCCAGTAGACAGCAGTTGGCAGTGTAATTCATCACCTGCTTGCCCTTTGGCCTCAGCCCCTGTCACTGGTTGCATACATGATGCCTAGTTTTACTGATATCAAGTGCAACTAAGTAGGTCAGGAGTCCACTGCACGCAGGAAGTGGCTACTACACAGATAATGGAGGCTGTGTGGAGGGGACTGGGCGGCTTTTTATGTTAGAAGGCCTAGAGAAAGCGCAGAATGGGCTTCAGTGTGAAAGGATGCAGGGGAACACAAGAAGAGGGTAGACACAGGAACAGCCAATATTTCAACTTTAAAATGTTGTAGCCCTTGTTGGAAAACAACCAGAATTCCAGATGCTAATAGAAAGCACTGAATCTTAAATCATTATAGGTATGAAAAGCGATCTAAAGCTGGAAATAAGTTCAGTCAGAATTTTTACAAAGGACATAAACACGTTCAGAAAGGATAAATTAAATACCATTGGTGATGGAGTGTTTATTGCTGTTAGAAGTAATTTACCTTATAGTAGAAGTGAAGTAAATAGTTCTTGTGAGGTGGTATGGGTAGAGGTTATACTTGACAACCAGAATAAATTAATAATTGGTTCCTTTTACCAACCTGCCAATTCAGATGATACATGTGCTGAACAGTTCAAGGAAAATGGGATTGTCATTTCAAATAGCTACCCCACTTGTACAATTATAGTGGGTGGTTACTTCAATCTACCCTCGATATTTTGGCAAAAATAGATGTTTAAAGCTGGCATAGACTTAAAATGACATCCAAAATAGTACTGAATGCCTTCTCAGAAAATTATTTTGAACACCTAGTTCAAAAGCCCACTCTGAGTGTAAATGGTTGCAGAAACATGCTTAACCTCTTAGCAACAAGTAATCCTGACCAAATACGGAGCATCATGATAGATATAGGGATTAGTAACCACAAGGATGTTGTAGCTAGACTGAATAACATAACATCCAAATGCACCAAAAATAAATGTGAAATACGTCTGTTTAAAAAAGCAGATAAAAAATTGCTTGACACCTTCCTAAGAGACAGCCTTCACTCCTAATCTGACTGTAAGCTTAGACCAGATGAGGTTTTAATTCAAAGATATACAGTCAACAGCAATTGAGAGATGTATACCAAACAAACTAACAACCGATGGACTGACCCGCCATGGTACACAAAATAGGCCAGAACACTATTGCAGTAGCAATGGAAAAGTATATCAGATTTAAAAGAATGCAGAATCCCTGAGATTGGCAATGTGAGGTGCTTTTAATAGTTTCCACAATGAAACTCTGTCTCAAAATCTGGCAGATAACCCCCAGAGATTCTGGTCATATATAAATTACACCAGTGGCAATATGCAATTAATACCTTCATTGTGCAATAACAATGGTGATGTTATTGATGACAGGGCCACTACAGCAGAGTTACTAAAGATGGTTTTCCGAAATTCCTTCACAAAAGATGATGATGTAAATATTCCAGAATTCAAATCAAGTACACTGCCAATCAGGCTCCTTTCAGAATATGCTGATGCAATAGTTCCATACTTAGCAGTTGTATACATCCATTTACTCATAGAAATATCCATACCCAAAGCCTGGAGAGTTGCAAAAATCACACCAATACCTGAGAAAGGAAATACAAGTAATCCACAGAATTACATACCCATATCAGTAACATCAATTTGCAGTAGAATTTTGGAGCACATACTGTGGTTGAACATTATGAAGCACCTTTAAGAAAATGAGTTATTGACAAATAGCCAACATGGATTCAGAACATATTGTTTTTATGAAACACAACTAGCTCTTTATTCTGACAATGTAATGAATGCTATTGACAGGGGTCATAAAATTGATTTCATATTTTTCGATTTTCAGAAGGCTTTTGACTCTATTCCTAATTAAATTGGATGTTGTGTGACTGGATTTATGATTTCCTGTCATAAAGGTCACGGTTTGTAATAATTGACAGAAAGTCATTGAGTAAAACAGAAGTAATATCTGGTAATCCCTAAGGAAGTGTTGTAGGCCCTCTGTAGATCTTGATCTACATAAACAATTTAGGAGGCAATCGAGCAGCCTTCTTGTTGTTTGCAAATGATGCTGTGGTTTACTATCATGTAAATTCAATAGATGATCAGAACAAATTGCAAAATGATTTAGACAATATGTCTGTATGGTTCAAAAAGTGGCAATTGACTCTGAATTATGAAAAATGTGAAGGCAGCCACATGAACACTAGAACAACCTGCTAAATTTCAGTTACATGATAAATCACAAAATCTACATGCTGTAAACTCAAATAAATATGTAGGGATTATAATTATGAGTAACTTAAATTGGAATGGTCTTAATAGATAATGTTGTGGGGAAATAACACCAAATAGTGTGATTTATTGGCAAATAAATATGTAGGGATTATAATTATGAGTAACTTAAATTGGAATGATCTTAATAGATAATGTTGTGGGGAAATAACACCAAATAGTGTGATTTATTGGCAGAACTCTTAGAAAATGTAACAGGTCTGCTAAAGAGACTGGTTACAGTAAGCTTGTCCACCCTCTTCTGGGTCACTGCTGTGCAGTTTGGGATTCACTTCAGATAGGAGTGATGTAGGGCATTGAAAAACTTCAAAGAATGGTGACTCATTTTGTATTATTGCGAAATAAGGGAAAGAGTGCCATGGGTATGATATCTTCTCATGAAATTTCAATCGATAACTTTCTCCTCAGAGTGTGAAAATATTTTGTTGGCACCCACCATCATCGGGAGAAATGGTCGTCATAATAAAATAAAAGAAATCTGAGCTCCCACAGAAAGATTGAAGTGTATGTTTTTCCCATTCACTGTTAGAGTGTGGAATGATAGAGAAGTAGCTTAAAGGTGGTTTGATGAACCATTGCTAGGCACTTATTTGTGAATTGTGGAATAATCATGTAGATGTAGACACCTCAAATGAAATAAAACAGTAAAAAGTATTAGAACAGATCTTTAATATGTAACATCAATATTACTGTTGTTGATATAAGTGGCTGCCCATTACAATACTAAACATGTTTTGGGCAAGATGTTCAGGTACCTATTGTGTATGGTACTGCAAGTATTGCAATGGAAGATGTAGTAAATAAGACAGACAGATACCCAGTTCAGTACTGCACTAAAAATGCACTGATATTACAGTAACTTTTTACAGTGATTAGCGGCCATCTTTCTTTGTTAGGTCAAGAGTGTTGGAGTATCCAGAGTTGCTGTTAAAATGTCAAGGACTCTGTTGTTGCTGTAGACAATCATTGTTAATGCATACAGGACAGAAATAATGAACGCCATCTCAAAGGGCTGGCCCATGGGGCTTGTGTGTGATCCAGACTGAAGGCTATGTTCTAGAAGTTGCAGTGGAAGTGGCCTTGTGGTGTGTGTAGTGTATTCTTTGCTGTATGTGGTGATTTGTGATGGGCAATAAAAAATAATTGTAATAATACGTTCCATGACCTACAGGATTGATGACAGTCTTAAAGTGTTCTTAGCAACTAATGAAACTGTGAACTTACAATTGAAAAGCAAACTATCCAAGTAATGTAATGATTGAAAGACACACACTGATAACATGTCTGGGTGTTTTTCTCGATGAACATAACAACTTTACTTGCCATGTAGAGGAGGTGTCTAGAAAGGAAATAATGTTAATGCATACATTTATCAACATTACATATTGTCAGTTCTGACTTTGCTTAAAAAATACCATTTCATGTCACCGAACTATTAGCATTGCCTCTCATGTGTACAGTACAAGTGCACAACCTAGTAGATAACAGCTCATAAAATCAGATTCAGCACCCATATGAGTGCAGCATGATATGCTACTGAAATCAACGCCTGCTGCATGGAATTCTTGGGATTGTGGCCAGTATGAAAGAAGAAATACAAAATTGTATTTTGAAACTGTGAGGGAATGGATGGGACACTATCATAGGTAGAAGAGCATAGGAGATTCTCCATAACATTAGGAAGAGGTTAAGACTGAGATTCCTCAACCTGTCAGGTAGTCTGGTCCACCGTCTTACCTGTATAAAATCAAGAGAGAGTGAAATAACACATGGCCTGATGGGTGTGCAAACACACTGGAGCATACATTGTGGGACTATGAGCTCTAAAAAGAGGCATTATATCACAGTCATCAGTAAGTTATCAATCCATAAGTACTGCTGAGGAGTGAAACGACTTGATGCACCATGGACAGTATAGCAGCTGCAACATCTGATGAGGCCAAGGAAAAAATTCAACCACACAAGCAATTTGATACTTTCTCAGCCAATCAAAAATCCATGCAGGTGACTAGAACATAGTTGAAATAAGCATCCCCTGAAGGAAATCATTTGCTAAGTAATCCATTGAGTTAGTGTGTTTTCTGAAACATTGTGGTTTTTAATAGAATGGAAAAATAATAGGCATTATTACACTTCTTTTAGTGTATATTTGCCAATAGATTATACATTGTGAGTATGATTTTTGTTATTAATTTATCTTATAACTTGCCCTTAAGTTGCTGAAAACTAAGAAACCAATCTGATACGCTGAAATACGTTTCTCTGTGAGTGATTTGTACATTATTTATCTTCTGTCTTATTTGAAAATATCTGAAAACCTAGATCCCCCCCCCCCCCCCCCAAAAGCTTATCTTCTCATGTGAAATACTTTTCAGCAGGAAGTCCTTTTCGTCTGTGTTCCTCATATTACATAGTGCATTACATAGCATAGTAACTTTAAAAAATTAAATGTTATTTTGGCACATTTTAAATAATTATCATGTAGTGCATTTACAAACCTTTGTTTTACACAGGGCTTTCAGTTGATTGTGTTAAACAACCAGGTAACCAGTAAACAAGTTCAGACTCCAGGAAATAATGCTACCCCAGTCTCTGCAGGTATTAGTTCTGTTGTGATGACACGCACTACAGACACAATCAAAACAGAGGAGCATTTTTTGAGTATTGGTCGCATGTTTCATAAAATTTCCCTCTGTGGATCTGCAATTACTGTTACAAGATACAGGCCAAGGTAAGTAGAATACAAAGTAGAAGTTTACTCTCGCATAGAAAACAATTTGAAGTCTTTGATATAATGTACAGGAGACCCACCAAAACGAAACAAATTTTCTTTCAGTTTTTCTTAAAAGGTTGACTGCCACACAAAGGTACAAGGAAAGCACTGGTTTATTAGTATAGCATGCTTCCAAGGTTGACACATACTTGATGCAGCTGTATAAACATATTAGGGCCAATGTTTCCCATTACAGTAGAAAACTGTTGCATTGAGAACAAAATTAATTTAACACATTAAGTGACAAGACTGTTTTGTCTTGCTTATCATTTGGCCTGGTAGATAAGATTTCATCAAAATCAGTTTGTGGCAGGGGATCTGTTTATGTTACAACAAAACAGTAAAAATATTGTAGAACTATTTGATGTTTATATTCATTCAGTTTTCTGTAGTTCTTGGTCCAGTGCAGACATGCCTCTATCTTTAGTTTTGAGTGCGAAAGTGACAGTAGTGAAATTATTTCTGCTCATAGAGTGGTTGTGTTTTGGTTGGAGCATGGTACAGGACCATTGGATAAACAAAGGGTCAAGTGATTGATTGAGTTCAGTGACATTTACACAATTCACTTTTAATACACATATAACAACATATTTCGAAGCAGTATCATACGGGTAGAAAACTGTTAGAAAACAATCATTTTACAAAAAACAATAACCTACTGTTGCAAATCAGCACAGTAGCAAAATTAATTTAGATTTCAATAGCATGTGACTCTTATCCCACTGAGGTAAGAATTGGGTATTAGTTTTGGTAATACCTTAAACAATAAATTCTAGAATGACCACTGTTATTAAATTTAGAAAAAAAAAGTGAGAAGTCACTTAACCAAAAACCAACACCAGCTACCTCATACCAAGGTTTTATCTTCAAGTTATTTAATGCTGACATTTCTAAAATCTGCTTTAGTTAAAAGACTTAATATTGGCCACTTGGCAATTTTACCATATTTAACAAAGAAACAATCTAACCATAAGCATTCTCTCTCTCTCTCTCTCCTTCTCTCTCTCTCTCCTTCTCTCTCTCTCTCTCTCTCTCTCTCTCTCTCTCTCTCTCTCTCTCTCTCTCTCTCTCACTCTCGCTCTCACTCTCTCCCCAGTCATGTAGATAGATATTTAACCTTTTCTTAAAAGCAAATGTGTCATTTATTACTTTTAGCCAGAATAGGACAACATGTAAAGCAATTTATCCTGACCTGCAGTTTTAGGCTAACAGGTATTCAGAGAGTGCTCAATGGGCAATATTTAACAGGGAGGCCACAACGAATGCCTCGGTACATATTATCAAATATCAAAGGCTATAAGAAGCAGTTCCTTTCCTTATTCAACAGTTAGTTTGGATCTCTGGCAGCATGCCTTGACATCCAGTCCTTTGGCATGAACCTCAGAGCTCCTTTCAAAATACAGAATATATCATCATCTCAGATTGCACCCAGGGTTTCCACAGGTTCTGGAAATCAGGGAATATCAGAGAATTTCAAACGCATCAGGGATATCAGGGAAATTTGAAAAAACACTGAAGAATCTTGTTTTCGTGTCAGTAGATGAAATGGTTTCTTTACTGAGGCGTCACGCATCATCGCTGACTGGGTGCAGCTGAGTACATTCGTCGCTTCCCTACTTCCCTCATTACTACTGCTCCTCCTCTTCCTACCACTCACCTCAGCTTGCAGTCAGTGCTGCCACTACTTCTTGCCACTAGCCTAGCAGCTGCCTAGCAGAGGCAGGGAGGCTTGAGGAGTGGTTTGTTTGGATCTGAGACTGTAGATGCAGTGGCCAGAGACAGTGGTCATGTGTGCATGAGTTGTGTCCGAGTGATTATGTGAATGTGTGTTTGCACTTGTTTTCTGACAAAAGCTATGGCTGAAACTTTGTCAGTGTGTGTTTGACTCTTCTATGTGGCTCTCTTCAGCTCAGCAATTATCTTTATGGCGAGTTGCTACCTATCCTCATTATTATTGAGTCTCAGAGTATTTGAAAAATTTCTGTGTTGCATGGATTGATCACCATGGTCTCATTTCATCAACATGCTGTCTGTGGCTCCTGAATAGCTGGTGACATGATTGGATTTCCGTGACGGGCCAAAACTGCAGGCTGTTTCTGCGGGTATCTGTAATGGATTGGGCATGCCAATCTGAAGCCATTCAGTTCGTGCTAATGTGCAGCCCCTGCCCATCGGATGTAGTCTCACCGATCTGCCCGCAGGCTGAGTGTGATTGTGTGTGGCATAATTCCGCGAATTCTCATGGTTTATCCATGGACCCAGGACTGTGGTGCTCCTCAGCAGGCCAGAGACCATGGACAGTAGATTTCAGAAATTGTGACTGTCTCACCACAAGTATATTGTGCAGTGTGGCATTTTATAGGGATTTTATTTGTTCTAGTACATTTTGGCTACTTCAAAAGTAGTTTGTATGTTAGAAGATATGGACAATAAGAAGAAGAACATTGTGTCAGTTGCTGGCAGTTTTTGCGCTATGTACTCATATATTTCCCAAAAGAAAAGTCACACAATACCTGTAAGATAATAGATATAACGCAGTGGGCAATAACCAAGAATAATGAGCATAGTAGAACCAACATTTTATTGGCTTACTTTCTCCATCTAAAAACATTTCATTACAAAAGATGTTGGTGTTACTACTTAAGGTTTTTGCTCCCATCAGGAAACGCCATCTGCTTGCAAGTTTTTTTTTTATTTTTTATTTTTTATTTTTTTTAAAAAGATATTTCCTTGTTTGCATTATTGTTTCTTGTGCTGAAGTTGCAAAGACATGTTGCCAACTTACAGCTTAACTTACCCTTGAGATCTTAAAATTTGTCATGCTGAAACTTGTGTGGAAATCAGGGAAATATCAGGGAATTCCACTTGGGGAAACTTGTGGCAATACTGGCATCTAAAAAGGACAGTGTTAGATGCAACCAACACACAATATACTGGCACAGCCACTTCCAATAATAAATAATGAGCCTCAGAACCAAGTCAGTTGGCATACATCAATGTCAAAACGCAACATCACCTTAGCTAAGAGAGTATATTAATGAAACAAGCATGTTCCACCTCAAACTGAGGCCTCAGAATCAGTGTAGAGGCACAAATTTGTATTACATGAAAGCACGAAACAGACGAGTCATCTACAAGTGCCAGGTTGTAGGTGAATGAAAGAAAGAAATTGTAGTGACTTGGCCAACTGTACACAGTACCTGAATAGCACTACACAATCCAAATGCAATATATTTTCACACACTCTGCTCATGGTCCAACCATCCATCACTATGCAGCATGAGGCAGCTTACTTTCTCTTCGCACAGGCACTACAGAAAAACCAACTGCCAACTCACTACACCAGACAACATCCTGATGGGCAGCAGCAACTTCTACCTCCTAGCACATGTGGCTGCCATCCTCTCTGTGCTTGTTTCACTTTCTGAACTCCGCACTCGGCTATATAAACTACTACTAGCCAGAGTGGTCACAAACACAGTTGGGAGGAAGTATGACCAACATAGGTGGCTAGTGCCAACCTAGACTCATGGTGATGGACACAGCATATTGCCATCAAAGGAAGAGGAGGGGAATGTTAAAGAAGGGCATGATGTCAGAGCTGACCAACCTAAGTTTATACCTTCTACCAGTCTTTCAGGGCTTAGAACTGAAAACTTAAATATAAGATCAAATGTAACAATGGACACCTACTATGAACTATTTGTGCTGGATAAATTGTTTGAGGAAACTGCTGAACAAACAAGCGTACATGCCTCACAGAAATTGTAAGAACTACCATCCTTATATTTATATTGACCCCTTGAGACTGCACATGTGCTAACATTTCTGGAAAAAATTTGTCCAGAAGGAGATTTGAAATGTTACTGAGAATGATACATTTTGCAGACAGCAGGGGCAGTAGTGGTTCCAGTCGTTTGCTCAAAATACATCCACTTTGCGACAGGTACCGTTAGGTAACGCATCATCTTTGTGAACAGGTTCCTCACATCATTTGGAGCCTCTAGTCTGTGCTGACGGTCTTGTAGATCAAAACCAGTTACTGGAATAAAAAAATAAATAATTTATTTCAATTTGGACTCTTTTTTTTTTCTTTTATTAAAATTGGAAGTAAAGTCACTGTAGTTCCACAATGATTTCAGAAATTATTATACACTGATGAGCCCAAACATTATGACTGCCTGCTTCACAGCGTTTTAGCCCACCTTTGTAATGAAAAGAGTAGCAATTCTGCATGACGTGGATGTGACAAGTTCTTGGTAGGTCTCTGTAGGTAAGTGACACCAGATGTCTTAAGCAAAGTTCACACAATTCCCATAAATTATAGACCAATGGTTTGTGAGTGCTGAACTGGCATCTTATAGTATGCCAGATGTGTTCCATTATCTTCAGATCAGACAAATTTGGTGGTGAAGACATTAACATGAGATCACTGATGTGCTCCTCAAACCACTGTAGAGTGATTCTGGGCTTTTGACATAGATGATTATTATGCAAGAAGATGCCAGCACTGTCAGGGGAATATGTCAAACATGACAGGATGCTGGTGGCTACAATGATGTTCATGTCTAGGTGCCACTACTTACTATCACAGTTTAGTGGAAGCCTAAGTGAATGTCTCCCTTAGCATAATACTGTCCCCATAGGCCTGTGTTCATAGTGCAGTGCTTTTTTTCAAACAGCCATTAATTTGAATGATTATGTGTCTGGACATTGACCTGGTTGTAACAAGGAGCATGATTTATTTGATTAGATGTCTCATTTCATTCAACAAATTGCCTGTTGTCTTCTGTCTCATGTTCTTCAGTCAATGTCTGTTTAATGATTTTTCTGATGTTTTACTGGCACAGGTGGCTGACATTGTCAAAACTTTATCTTCCATTGCTGGTGATGGACTGGAGTCAAGTTTGCAGCTGCTGGTTATATATACCTGCTGTGCCAAAGTCTAAAGTCTTTCCCCTGATCATTACTGCTGTGGTTCTCTCCTTGCTACTTTACAATGGTTATTCATTGCAGCACGGGAATCCAGGATCAGTTCACCTTGAGGCTTTCCTCTTTATTGTTGATGTTACTTTCATGTTTGTGGATTTCTTTAGCTTTCCAGAACAAGTGGGTGTGATAGCTCTTCTCTATGTCTTTACACTGTGTTTACACAGTATGTGACTGATTCCATCTGTCACTCTCAGATTGTATGGCAGGAACACTGTACACATTGATTGTCAGAATGCTTTCTAGGTGTAGCGTCTTGCATCTGAGATGCTGCAGTTCACATATTCACCTTGTGCATGTTACAAACATATTAATCATGCCTGTTTTCTGGCTCAGGTTGTGCTTTGACAGTTTGTGAAGGTATTGGTATGTGTGTGACAGTTTTTGTTATACACAGTGACCCAGGTTTTCACCATTCCTTGTAGCTGGTGCATCTAGAAAAGATAGGAGTTGGTCATTTTCTACCTCCATGGTAAATTTCATTTTGGTTTGGAGATTATTCAGGTGTCCAAGGAAGTTGCCGAGTTGTTCCTCACCATTGCTACACACAAAAAAGTTATCATCAATGTATCTGTACAACCACACCTTAGGTTTACAAGGTGCTAAGTCCAGCAACTGTACTTTGAAATGTTCCATGAAGAAGTAGGTCTGACTGGCCTAAGTGGACTACGCATTGTGATGCTTTCCAGCTTTTTGTATAAGTTGCCATTCCACATGAAATAGTTCCTGATGAAAAATGCTAGAAAGAGCTTCAGGAAAATGGAACTGATATATTCCAGAAAATTATTGAGTAGCCCTATGGTGAACAAAGAAATAACATAAAAACTGACCAGGATGTTGTTTGGTCCAAGTTTTAGTTTCTTCAGCTTCTCAGTGAAATATCCCAAGTCCTTCCTATATGTGTTGATCTTTCCCAATTAAGGTTGAAGCAAAAGGCCAAGTGTTTTGCCAGTTCAAATGTTAGTGAGCCAGGAGCGCTTATAAGTACTCTTAATGAAACATTATCCTTATGGATCTTTGGTAGTCCATACTGCCGAGCTGGTGGGTTGTCTATATTGTTCAGTTCTTGTGTACGTTTGCCAACAGAAAAGATGCCTTGATTAACAGATTCATTCTCTGTGAGATCCATTGCAATAGATCTTTGCTTCATTTTCAGTATGTGTTCAGTTCTGATATGCCCTCGATCTCCTGTTCGTAATCTTCAGTCTTCATTAAAATGGTCCCATTCCACATTTCATTTCTTCTACAAACAGTTGGAAGGCATCGCCATGAGTAGTCCACTTCGTCCAGTCGTGGTTGTCAGTTTTATTGAACGTTTCAAAGCATAGGTGCTAGGCTTGAGACCTTGTGAACCTAAGGTGTTGCAGTACAGATACACTGATGATACATTTGTTGTGTGGTGTTGTAGTGAAGAACAGCTTGGTGACTTCCTAAGACACATTAATAGTCTCCCTACCATCATAACATTTACCATGGAGATAGAAAAGGACCATCAGCTGCTGTTTCTAGATGTGCTGCTTATGAGGAATAGTGAAAATGTGGGACACACTGTCTATCAAAAACTGATGCATGAGGACCAATACCTGCACAAATTGTCAAAGCACCACCCGAGACAGAAAAAGGGCTTGGTTAGTATGCTTGTAATGCATGAAAGATGACTATGTGAATCTCAGATACGAGATGCTACACCTAGAAAGTGTTATGAGGAGTAATGGGTACTCTGTTAGTTGAATAACAAGTGTCATACAATTGAACACTCAGCAAAGTGACACATCAAAAGAAGAAATATCGGATACAGCTTTTGTGCCATATGTTCTGAGAATGACGGGCAGAATCTGTTGTATATTGCACAAACACAGCATAAAGACTATTTATAAATTGATAAAGAAGATCAAAGAGCAGCACATATTGGCAAAGGAAAAAAGGGACCCAGTTGGAATGTCGGGAATAACCACATACCATGTATTTGTGGGGGACTCTGTGGTGGAATGACTGGGTGGAATGACACCAGAATCACTGAACATAAGTGGCATTGCAGACTGCGACAAGTGGAGAAATAAGGTGTGGCAGAGCAAGTGTGCTGTGAGACTAAACCCACAGTAAAATTTTCCAATACAGAAGTTCTTGCTGTGGAGATGAATTTTCACTCCTGCTTGTTCAGGGAAGCTATAGAAGTCCACAAACATGACAAAAACTTGAACAAGGAATAGAAAAACCTCAAAATAAATGATCATTGCAGGTAGAAAGTGGAGAACTACAGTGGCAATGACCAAAAAAAAGCCCTGGTACATTGGCATGCAAGGTACATATAATCTGCAGCTGCAAGCCTGACTCTAGTCCGCAACCAGCAATGGAGGGTTAAGTTTTGACAATGCCAGCAACTCAAGCTGGTGAAACATCAAAAAAATTATCAAAGAAACATTGACTGTGGAACCCAAGGTAGAAGCCACTAGGCAATTTGTCAGCTAGTGACCACAAGACTCTTAACTTATAAATTTTGTATGTTCCCATTGGCCCGTGGTACAATATGTTTCCATTGGCCCGTGGTACAATATTGCTGATCTGCTGTTCACTGTAATTTTGACTGAAAAAGTCATTGTATGAACATGGTTACACTTAAGATTTGTCTGCTACAGAGCCCCATGTTTAACAATGTGCTCTGAGTGGTGTGTCCTGAAGCACTTGTACCTGCACCAGCATTGTACTCCGTCATCAGATTTGCCAGAGATCGTTGACTGTATTGCTTTACAGGGTGGGTAGTACTCTGACATCCACATTCTGTAATGAGGCAAGGATGTTAAACATCTTGTCACGTTTCATAGTTATTCAACCACTTTCAGTAAATAGTCATGACAGCAGCATGTCAACAGCCAACCAACTTCTCTCCAGATATGGAAGAGAAACTGCAGCTGCTTGTAGAGGTATCCAGGCAAATACAAGATGCATACACAAAGGAAATGCTGAAATTGAGCAAAACTGTGACTAAAGGAGCGAAGTCGAGTGATGCATTTGTTGTGGTGCAGATAGAGAACTCTGATGCCTAGGAGTTTTAGGACACTTGTTATGCTGCTCAGAGCCCGAAATTTGATACTGGTAGGACGCCCATGAAATCCAGTAAAGAGTTTGCCTAGCCACATGTGGCTTTGCTCAATACAGTCACTCTGGCCCCCAAGAATGTTATTTTAGCTTCAGCTGGTCCCCAGCAGCTTGTATGACCTGCTGGATGATTGCCGCAGATACACTGATATGAAGGTACCGTGGATTGACAACAGGCTGTGCCCATTGGACAAGGGCACACACATGTATCTGCTTTATTTTGATAAATAATTCTGCCTATCTTGTTGTGGCCACCTTCACCTCCGATGAACTCCTGTAGTTCCCATCAGCCCACCAAATGCACAGTATGCGAGTGGCAGAACAGCCACACCCTCCTGATGGCAGAAAGAGTGGCTCCCCACCTCCTAGCAGCATCTGTATCTCTCCAGACTATTATGTATTTGGTGACTGCAGACATCATAATTGAATTATAAAACTGATAAAACTATATTAAATAATAGATGCAATGGCTCTACTTCATGCATAACATTTAATAACATCTAGCACATTTATAGTGGAGTCCAATATGCAGGTGCAGTGTTACCTGTTTAATAGAAATCTATTACACATAGTAAGATGACACCACAGATTTAGTTATGTGCACATTGTAATTACAGTCTCTCAATGTAAGTCAAATGAGTTTGTCTTGCACAATTACAGTATTGTTTTTCAGTGAAAATATGAGAGTATTCTCACCATTTGACCATTGACCCTTTAGATGTTTGTATCTAGTAACACACTCTCTCTCTCTCTCTCTCTCTCTCTCTCTCTCTCTCTCTCTCTCTTTCACTTGATCGGAACTTATTCCATGAAGTAAAAGGAGATGTCGAACAGATATGCTTTTGTTGTGTTTGAAGTTAATTTTATTGTGTATTAAATTCCTTCCATCACTGATTAATTGGTCAAAGATTTTTATGGTAGAATACTGAACTCCTTTCTTCACATACTAAGATTGAGTGAAGGACAGTGTAAGTAATTTTTTCTTTTAACATTATATTCATGAATGTTGATTTTATTTTCAAATTGTGATTGGTTTGTTGACTACAAATTTTTTAAAGGAGTAAATTTAGTTGTAGACCTTTCTCAATACATGTAACTATTTAAAGAAATGTCTGCAAGAGATTTTAGAGTGGACACTACAAATTATCTTTATTACATGATACTGTACATCAAATAGTTTCTTTCTCAATCATAACTTGCTCTAGAATATGATGCCAGAAGACACCAGTGGATGAAAGTAAGAAAAGTAAGCCAACATTTTAATGTTTTTGCCGGTTCAATTTCCTGAATATAGAATATTGTGTTTATTTATTTATTAACTCTCATGTATTACTTCTGAAGGTGTTGTCAGGCTATGTACTGCCTTTTATTTAACTTCAGTGAAAGTCCATTTGCAGAGAACTGGTTTTTAGTTTTCAAGAAAGTGCTCTTTATGTTTTCAAGTGTTGTAAGTTTTCCATTAGGCTTGATTATAATATTTTTTCGATAGCAAAGAGAACTGTTTCTGTTTTTTGGATATATGATGGCAGATTTATATACAACAAGAGCAGGAGTGGATCCAGTATTGATTCCTGTGGCACACATGTAGTAGTAATTGCCTGTTCTTTTTTGCTGTATGCAGTCCTGGGTTTTTCAGTGCTACACCCTGCATACTTTTAATTACCAACAAGACCTCTCACACCATAATATATGAGCTGTACAATCAAATGATTTTTATGAGTCATTGACAGTGTTTTGTCATTTAAATTTTGCATAATCTGATTCATATACTGAAAAACGGCATGCTCTGTAGAGGGACTACTTTGAAACACAAACTGATATGACTATGTATGTTACTTTGAGGTAGTTTTGATACAGTTCCCGTCCATATAATCTTCTTCAATACTTTATAGGGGGTGGTAAGCTGAGAAACTGGTCAGTAATTATTAATATCTGTGTTACTACCTTTCTTGTTTCGGAGTCTTACAATAGCGTAAGTTGTTCATTCAAAAAGTTGTGAGACTGATATCATTCCTCACATATTAGTGCCATCAGTGCAGAAACTATGGTGGTAGCTTGAACTAACAAATGTAAAGTACAGGTTTACACTTGACCAGTCATTTGGGAACAGGCAGTGTTGAGTAGGGGACATGTGGCCCTAGTGTGCCAACATTGTTACTTCACCAATCGGAATGTAGTAACATCTCTAAATGAAGTACTCAAGACATTCTCCTGAATGTTTTGTAGAGGAGAGAAGTATGTGCAAAGTTTGTACCACATACTTTGACTCCCAAACAAAAATGACAATGCATGGACTGGACCGAAATTTAAAACCCAAACAATTTGTTTGTGGAAAAAAATCATCACGGATCAAGAGACTTATTGTCATTAATGCGAACCTGTTATAAAATGACAAAATGCAGAAATTCACATGAAGAGTCAACACTTTCATGACAACTGTGTGTGTGTGTGTGTGTGTGTGTGTGTGTGTGTGTGTGTGTGTGTGTGTGAGCGCGCACTGGGGGGGGGGGGGGGGGGGCGAAGTACTGCATGATGTGTGACTAAATACATGGTTTATGTGTGGAGAACAATATTTTAGTAATTTTCCTGAGATGTTATCAACCCCATGTGGGTTTTTCGTTTTGAGGCAGTTAATCAGATTCTTAAGTGCCATTGCTGTGGCATGACATAGTTGCAATGTCTCTCAATGTTTGTCCTGTTGACACGTTTATTGCAAGTATTTTGTTGTTTTGTTCATGGAACAGTCCATGTCAATCTTCTGAGCTATTCCTAGGAAGACTCTCCTCCAGAATCACAGCTTAACTGAGAACGGGGGAATGTCAGATATGCTACCTGATAATATGTGATTACCTGATGTTCTTGTTATTTATCTACACAAACGAAAATCAATGATACTAAAGAATCACCATAAACTGTAATGCTAGTTAAGAAAATGACCTTTTTATTCATGTGTAAAAATCATCAATGTGCTGATTGTTAATGAAGCAATTTGATATACTTCATATCTCTTGTTGCCTTGAAATTAGGTAAAAAAATAAGAAAAATAAAGAGGGGGGGGGGGGGGGGGGGACACAATATCCCAGTTTCTCGTCACATGCATCGTATCATGATTTTCTGGCTGTGTTGTACAAAAACTAAAGTATTCTCTAAATGTAATCAACAACATTGTCATGTCACATTTATAGGACATTTGTAATTTGATAAGTTGAGGATCAACTATGGAGGAAACAACAAAGAGTAAAGAAATAAAAACAGATTTTACATGTGTGTCTGAAAATCAAAACAGAATACTGTCCAAAAATATTCAGTAAAATAGTTGTAGATACAAGGATGGAAACTGACAATTTAAGAGTGTACCATATGATTCACTTCTCAAATCACCTGAATTTATGGTTAATGGGTCGAAGATCACTGCTAGTTAAGATACGTTCCAAGTAAAATTTTATGTGATGTCCTTACATATCAGATTACCATTAATGTTGTTAATAGTTGATATGGAAAATACAGTGGCTTTGACAGGTGTTTTACTAGGCATGTTCTCTGTTGTCAAAGTTGCAGTGAGACAGAATGGGTAAACTTAAGTTAGCTGCAGGAGATGGCATTTCTTGTAGTGCAGATGGAAACAAAGTAAAAAAATACTAATGTTTCTTTTTCCTTTCCAGTCTTCATTGATAAATTTTTCTTCCTTTCTGAAGTAAGAACATACAAATTCCATAAATTGCAATTGATCTTTTTTTTTGGTACAGTATATCTGCAGCATTCAGAATTTTGCCCTTGTAGAATTAATTGTTGACCAGCCATTCTGTCTGTCTCTGTAATTTTTTAACTGTTTTCTAATTTAATTTTCTGTTTGGTATGAGATTTTTTCATTTTTTAGTATTACGTGTCACATTGTTTTAACTTTGCCTTGCGTCTCAAGAAATGTAAGAACTTTTATTAACCACATACAACAAATTCATAACTTGCAATTCTTCTGTTGTTGGATTTTGTTGATTCAGACATCAAGGAGATGTGAGATTACTATTATTCATCAAGTGAATGATTTAAGAGCTTTTATTAACTTCACAAAACAAACTTGGAGATTGTGATTCTTTCATTGCTTGTGATGTTATCAAGGTGGTGCAAGATGATATTATTATCATTATTCTTCTTGTAGGAGGAAGAGACTTATTTTTCGTACAATGATTTGTGTAACTGTGTTGTTTGTTGCTTTTGCTTTTTTATTAGATATCATCTCTATGTACTATTTTGGTATTATTTTTCAGACATCCTTATCATCCGTTCAAAGTTCATTACCGCTACCGGTTTCATGCCCCACATCATGACACATATGAAATTTCTTGGGTGTCTTTCACAACAGAAAAACTGGAGACATACAATTGGAATTATTTAGATCATTACATATGCACTAGAGGAGATGTTGATTTTGCTCTTGTTGAGGTAGGTATAAAGAACCACGTATTTAAGTTCTTTTTCCATGTTTGTAAAAAAAGAAAAATAAATAAAATAAAAATAAATTATTTTACACTAGACACAAACTTGAGGTGGTATATAATGTTAATGATTTACATTTATTATTAAATTTGTTTTTTCTTTTATGTTCACTACGCACTTATCCATTAGTTTTAATGTTTGATTATTTCTGTGATACAAGTTTATTAAAATCACTGGAATTTATATTGATTTATTGTAAATTAGGGGTATTGGTAGTGAAAAGAGAAATAGCAAATGAGAAAGGCTAAAGGCAATGCAAATGTGGAAATAATTGTATAGAAAATGCAAAATGGCCAGAGGAGGAAAGCAAAGCTATAAAAACATGCATGACCATGGAAAAGAAGGATGCTGCATTTGAGATTTAGGAAAATCTTTGGAGAAAAGAGAAGAAGCTGTATGAACATAATGAGTGCAAATGGCAACTGGAAGATGGAAAGAAAATGTGTAACTATTATTTAATTGAAAGAAATTGGGTGAAAATATTATGGAAAGGGAGGAAATTAGTGAAGATAAGAGGAGTTGGAATAGACAACATTTCCTCAGAATTATTGAGATTTATGGGAGAACCAACTTTAAAAAAGGTGTTCCACCTGGCTAAATACCGTTTAATTCCAAAAAGAATGTACTTGTAATAAATTATTAAAGAAAGTAAAATTGACAGAAGTGAGTATTACTGATCCACCAGTTTAATACATCAGGGTTGCAAAATACTAACAGAGGAATGGAACAACTGGTAGGAGCCCACCTGTGAAGGATCAGTTTGGGTTCATACAAAATGGAGGAACACATAAGGCAATGCTAACCCACTATCTATCTTGAAAGATAGATTTTAATAGGGCAAACCTACGTTGTAGCATTTGTAGATTTAGGCAAAAAGGGGGGAGGGCGGGGGGGGGGGGGGGGTAGAGAGCACTCTATGGTGCTTACTACAATATATTCTTTGTAATGCTGCAGTTGTCAGATGGAAAATAAAAGAGGAAAAAGTTATCTAAAACATACAAAGAAAACAGAGTACAGTTATAAGAGCCAAAGGATGTATAAGATAGGCATTAATTGAAAATGGGGTGAGAGAGATTTGTCGTCAATCCCCCAACCTGTAAAGGAAGCCAAGGAGCAATTTGGCAATGGGGTTAAAGTTCAGTGAGAAGAAATAAAAACCTTAACATTTGCCAGTGGTATTGTAATTCTTATCAGAGAGGAAGAAGGACTTGGAAGATCAGTTGAATGGAATGGATAATGCCTTGAAATGAAGGTGTATGTGGAACACTGACAAAAGTAAAACAATTGTAATTAGCTCATTCAACAAAGCCAAAAAAAGGTTGATTGGGTCAGAAATCATATAGTCACAAATATTTGTACAGTGGTAGGAGGGAGTGCCATAACCAACATAATAAAAATCCTTGACAATGTAATGTAATTTTATAGGTAAAAAGGTCTACAGACCCATTGACAGCATGAGAACACACTCACATAAAGGTTTAACTTATGCAAGCTTTTATAGCCAGTGGCTTCTTCATCTGGCAGAAGGGTTGAAGGGGAAGGAAGAGGGGTGAAGGAAAATGACTGGAGAGGTTTAGGGAAAGGGGCACTGTTTGGTAAAGTGTCCCTGAACCCTGGGTCAATGGAGACTTATCGGACGGCATGATTAGGAAAGTCTTTCCTTCTTATCGGACCCAACCTGAGGTTTTGGGTGACTTTTCATAACTGTACCCCTTTTCCTAAACCCCTTCAGTCAATTTACTTCACCCCTCTTCCTTCTCCTTTAACCCTTCTGCCAGGAGGAGGAGTCACTGGTTTCAAAAGCTTGCATAATTTAAATCTTTTTTTATGCGTGTGTTTTCTCCTACCACCATGTGGTTAGTAGATATTTTAATCTATCCAGTTACATTATATTGTCAAAAATGGATTATTTTCATTATTGTATAATAAAAATCCTGATGCGTGGGGTGTGAGTGTTGAGATGGTGCAGTGTTTAAAGGTCAATTTTTTATGTTTTTCCCACAAAAAGGGTTCTATTCATTTTTTGTCTAGTACTGGTAGTTGCGATTTGGCAGGGGGTGAAAATATTGTAGGTTATTAAAAATATTGTTTTAAAGGTATAAAATTAATGTTTATCTTTAAACGAGGTGGTGTAAAAACAAATATGAAAGGTATGTACCATGTCTAAGAGCAGTACAACCATATTAATGGATAGATTGTGTCCTGTGGGTTGTTACAGGGTGATGGTGAGGGGAGAGGGGGTAGGTTGTGTGAGATAGTGTGTGAGGGAAAGCAGGTTGCGACACTGTTCCCTCCTTCATATACCTGCAGCCAGAAGATTGAACAGGTGATTCCCCATTCTATCTACCCCAATATGTTACAGATAACAATTGCAACATGTTTCAAAAAGCTATATTGAATCTCCACAGTGTGCCTTGCATCTTATAAATCACAAGTGATGCAGTGCGCAGACGTGCCAGAGGGTGTGAGGATGGGGAGTTGTGATGTTTTCTGCAAAATGTGTTAACATGATATGGAATGCAGATAGGAGTTACTAATAACACTAACACAAGAAAAGCATCTGGACAGCATCTACATAAATCCCTGCACATGGTTCTACGCTGTTAGAGAGGAAATTTGTTCTTAGTCATCATATACAGCAGCTTTAGTGTTGTTCTGAGAAAGGCAACTTCCTTCACCATGAATGCTGTTCACTTTACAGTTTTCAGACAGCCAACCATACCTTCCCAGCATTTCCTGTCCAGTTCTGTTATGTGAGGAGACAAAATTAATTCACTAAACTTGTGTTTATATGTTGTAGTTACTTTTTCAGTTTATTTAGTGAGAACTTATTTGCAGTTGTTAAGTGAGTTATTAGGTAAAGAAGCTCAAAAGCTGGAGCACTCAACTATCTACCCCACTGAAGAACTTGTCTCCAGTGTAATATGATATCAGTAAGTATTCAACAACTTCAATTTCATTGTCTCCACTATCATTATCTGGAATACTTTTCATAGCATGTGAGGTATCAAATGCATCACCCCATCCTGCACTCTCCCAACATCTGCAGAGTTCCAGAGGCCTAAATTGGCTCCCTCTACAACAGTAGTAGTTCACTTGGTAGTTGTGGAGCTTTAGATATGTCAACATATGTCAAACCATGCATTAAAGCATACTACTGTTCTAACCTTGAACACGATCACTGCAATTCGATCAGATATATTCACATCCGTCTTGGAAGATATACTGTGAATATGAAGTGGCTTCACTCAGTGCAGTCCTGTCTACAAGTGTGAGCAATTCATGAATGGAAAAGGCTAATACTATCTACCAGTAACACAGATAATGGTGAGAGAAGTGCAGTAGGTTCCTGGCCATTCATTGATTCACCACCAAGTGACTGCAACACAGTTGCATGGCATTACAATGTGCTATCCACTATAGACAGCAACAGGGTGCCACCTTTACCAATCCAATCCCATCCCTTACCCACCAACACATAGGTCGCTGACGTCACACTTACAAATTAAAAGCTTCTCAGCCATTTTACATAAAAACTCACCTAACGACAGCAAATACGTACTCATTTAATAAACTGAGAATAACTGCTCTATATGAACACATGTTCAGTGAAGATATTTTAGCTAATCGCCTAAGTGACCTGACAGGCAATGCTGGGGAGGTATAGTTTGTCTGCAAAATAAAAGTCTAGCAGTGCTCATGGTGGAGGAAGAACACTGTAGCTTCTGTACTTGGTGACTATGAGTCAATTTCTCCTCTTGCAGTGTAGAACAGTGTGCAGAGATTTATGTATATTCTGTCCAGATTCGTTATTTGCATTACTATTTTTAGAAACACCTATCTGCATTCCATGTAGAATTAATGTGTTTTGTTGAAACAGACACCCTCCCCCCTCCCACAGAGAGTTAATACACTCCCCCCTCCCACAGAGTGTTAATACACTTTGTAGAAAACAAACTCCCCCCTGTTATGGGTTGCCGGTTGCCCAGTGATTCTTCAGGTGTGTTGTGGAAATTCGTTATAACTTTGTGAAACACCCTATACTTCTTGTATTGGGGTAGAGAGAGTGAGGAATCACCAGCTCGATTTTCAGTTTGCAGGCCTATGAAGGAGGTAAGTACATGAACACAATTGAGCAACCTCTCCCCCTTGCATTTTTAATCACACATCCCCACCCCTCTTTCCACCCTGTTACTTATCCTGTAATATGACTTTACTGTGCTTAGATTGATACACATATTTAATATTTGTTTTTAACCCACTTCATTTAAAGATAAACATTAATTTTTTGTTGTTAATATTTTTAATAATTGCTATTTTTACATCCCCTGAAATGCGGTAACTATCAATGCCATAGAAAAATGAATAAGACCTTTTTTGTAGGAATTGTGATCCTCCCCTTCTCTGCACCCCCAACCTACTCCACCTCAACACTTGCATTCCATTGGTCAAGATTATTAGTATCCTGTTCTTAGCACTCTCTGCTACCACTGTACAAAAATTTGTTGTTACACAACTTTTCCCCTAATTTTCTTTTGGTGACTGAACTAAACAGAATTTAGGTGAATTAGATGACAGTGAGGGAATTAGAATAGCGAATGAGACACTTGTGGTAGTGTATGGCTTTTGCAACCTGAACAGAAAAATAGCTGGAGACAGCTAAAGTAGAGGGGCTGTGTAATATAAAGTGGCAGTAGCAAAAAACCTTTTCTGAAAATTAATAATATGTTAACATTTATTGTAGGTTTTAGTATTAGGAAGTCTTTGCCTTGAATATAGCATTATATGACAGTGAAAAATGGACAGTAAACAGTAGGAACAAGAAGCCTTTGAAACTTGATGCTGTAGACAAATGCTGAAGTTTAGGTGGTTAATGAAGAGATGTAGAATCAAATTGTAAGAAATAAAATTTGTGTCATAATAATGAGAAAATTTTTGCTGTTGTAGAATCTCCTTGCCTGATGCCTGTTTCTGTTCTGAATTTCCCAGTACTCGTATGAATTCTAGTGGAAGCTACAGAATTGTGATATATATTTTTCTGTTTATTCACAATCTTTGTATTAGTGCCTTGTTTCTAAAGGTAAAAATTTTGCATAAGAAGTGTTTCAGAAGTTTTCTGAAAATCTGTGTGCTGTACCCAGTTCTAAGCTTGTTCCTTTGATTGATTAAAATCTATTTTTCCCCTTTTCTTCATTATATGCACTTTGTGATAATTTTACTGAATTTCTTATCCATAATTATATTGGTAGTTTTGGGAAATTGTGTTCACATGTAAACATACTCCAAACAATTTTGAAATTTCCTTTGTTGCTTTTGAATTAATTTTCCTCTGGCTTTAACTGTTTCTATTGAAATGCTGTCACCTCGATGCCTTTCCTGTCTTCACTCCTTGAATGGCATTGCATATGTCAAATGGCTTTACTTAGGGCAATTACTTATTAACAACCAATGTTTGTGATTCATCTCATAAAATGTAATAACATCCAAAGAAATCTTCAAACACTTTTACTAACATCGTAGTAATGAAATGTGATAGTCAACAAACACCCCTCCCGTGTACTGTTACAGTTTTCAGTTGCTTGTGTTACCATATTTTCTGGAGTTTGTCACAACATAATGAAGGTGTTTCTGAGGAGTTTATAGTTTTGTTTGATTCAGCAGATTTTATCATGTTCTGATATTGTTTATCTAAAGCTCTAATTTCCTTTTTCACAGTTCCATTCTTTTGTATCATACTTTCTTTACTATTGCTTCCTTCATTACTGTGAGATCTTTTGCTATTTTGCAGGTACATTTTTTTTAAAAAATAATTGATCCTTTCTTCTGTATCTATAAAATTTTGTAATCAAAGATACTGAATTTGCTGCTCATATAATTTTGTATTCTTCACTATTGCTATATAAATCCTTTTAATACATCTTTCTGACTGTCTGAGGAGTGTTTCTTTCTATCTTTTTATGCTTTTCTCTCTGTATCTTATGAGTCAGTGATAACTTGAAATTTCCAAAGTGATTTAGGACAAAAACATCTTGTAAAAATATTTTACTGTTTGCTCAACTGTAGCAGTTTTCATTATCAACTCTATCTGGATCTTGAAACATCCTTTTCGTTGCTGTACAAAAATTTATTGTGGGTGAACATGGTATTCTTCTTGCTAATTTCTACTGATTTATCATCTATGTCTTTTGTGATTTCATACTGTCAGTTTCCTACAGTTGTAGACAATGTTAAAATGACCTCTTCATAAGAATGTGACAAACAGAATTACTCATTATAAACCAAACTTCTTATTGCGAACATTTTCAGAAATGTTTAGGTCATGTCGAGGATGATTTAAAAAATAAAAAAAATTTAGAAACAAATATAAACCAGAATCAGAATTTTATTATATCATTGTGTCAATACGAAATCACTGATTTAATGTATGAGAGACTTGTCAGTATAAGTAATATAATAGGTGCATATAACTGTGTCAAAAAAACCTTAAACTAACATAAATTTACAACCATTAGTTCTACATCTACGTACATAAACCTCAAGCCACTGTAATCAAGCAAGGCGGCACAGTGTTTAGTACACTGGACTTGAATTCAGAGGACTATGGTTCAAGCGTGTCTCCGGCCATCCTGATTCAGGTTTTCTGTGATTTCCCTAAATTGCTGCAGGCAAATGCCAGGATGGTTTCTTCTAAAGGGCATGGCTGACTTCCTTCCCCATCCATGACAACCTGGGCTTGTGCCCCATCTCTACTGACCTCAGTGTCAATGGGACATTAAACTTAATCTTCCATTTTTTCCTTCCTTCCTTCAAGCCACCATATGCTGCATAGCAGAGGGTACCCTGTCCCAGTACTAGTTCCCTTTTCTATTCCTCTTACAGATAGAGAGAGGGAAAAATGACTGTCTGTGTGCCTCCATATGAGCCCTAATTCCTCCTGTTTTATATTCGTGGTCCTTTTGCGAAATGTGTGTTGGCAGCTATAGGTTCATCCTGCAGTCATCTTCAGCTGCCAGTCCTCTAAATTTTCTCATTTGAGTTCCTCGAAAAGAATGGTGCCTTACCGCCGATAGCATCTTCATAACACTTGTCTGTTGTTCAGACCTACTGTTAACTAGTCTAGAGGCCCATCTCTGAATTGCTTCTGTATCTTCCTTTAATCTGACCTGGTGCAGACCCCAAACACTTGAGCAATACTCCAGAACAGGTCACACTAGCATCCTATATTCTGTCTCCTGTATAGATGAACTAAGCTTTCCTAAAATTCTCCCAGTAAACCAAATTTGACCATTCACCTTTCCTGCCACAATCCTCACATGCTCATTCCATTTCATATTGCTTTGCAACATTATGCTCGGTATTTAAATGATGTAATTGTGTCAAGGAGGATAGTACTAATGGTGTATCCAAACATTACAAGTTTACTTTTTTGTACTTGTCCACATTAACTTATATTTTCCTACATTTCGAGCTAGCTGCCTTTCGTCACACCAACTAGAAACTTTGCCTAAGTCATCTTGTATCACCCTACAGTCACTCCTCTTCGACACCTTCCTGTACACCACAGCATCATCAGCAAGCAACCACAGGTTGCTGCCCAACCTTTCTGCCAGATCATTCACATGTATAGAAAATAACAGGTGTCTTATGACACTTCCCTTGGGGAATCCTGACAACCGTTGTCTCTGATGAACACTCGTTGTCGGGGACAACATACTGGGCTCTATTACTTAAGAAGTCTTCAAGCCATTCGCTTATCTGGGAACCTATTCTGTATGCTCACATCTTGGTTAACAGTCTGCAGTGAGGTATCATCTCAAAGTTATGATTAGTTTATTACATTACTCTACGAACATAGATTATCATCATTTATAAGTTCTGTAACTTAAAAATAACATTTTTGAATGAGAATAATACATAACTTTCTTTATAGTAAATCTAGTTCTGTACTATGAAAGTATCTCACTTTTATTTTATTGTAAACTAGCTGACCCAACAAATGTTTTCCTTTCTAAATTTTAATATGTGTTGAATGATGTCTGGGAGTTTTGAACGATATGGAAGATGATAATGTTGCAATTACCCTGAAAGTGGTCATGAAATTGTCCTGAACCACGTTTGTTACACCAAATGAATTACTTTGGAAGCAGCTGTTGTGTATTTGGATTTGCTTTAAGAAATATGTGGATTCTGTTCCCTTTTTCCAGAAACCAACTGGTCCAATGGCTCTGATGGTGAGACCATTGCCACCAGCTGCCACTCGCACAACAGAATCCAGGAGTTTCATTTCTCTATTTCAGTGCCTTACAATGTGGGCAAACAACAATAATCAGTACAATAGAGCAGATTTGTCTGCACCGTAAGCAGCTGTCACATTGTAACAGAATGCAGTGTGATAGGTATTCAGTTCAACATTTATTTGTCTTCCTGCATGATTATTCAGACTCATTGTCAGTTGACTCATTTCTACTGATCAATGATTTCTCATTTGATGCATATCATCTTCGTTTCCATTTTCTCTTCCTTCTTCTGCAGATGTGTGTGTGTTTGTGAAAATCAAATCCATTCAATTTCGTTTTGTTTTTCATATTACTCTGCAGTTCAATTTGATCTAATATACGATTGGTTTGTAGCACTGTGAGTTCTGCAACGTAAATTGCTCCATCTTATTGGCAGCATTGCAGGGTGATTAGATTGTGTCAGTTCCATTCAGCTCTGTTGATTGCGACACAATGTGCTATCTGAATAACCACAGTTCAACTGAAAATAGACAACAGATTCACTTAGTTGTTACTGTATATCTATGTGACACTCCAAAATTCACAGTATTTCGTAGATAAATCCTATAAATTTGTCATTTCATGAAATGATTGTGATGAACTTACAACACAGTCACAGCCCAACTGAAAATAAACAACTGAATCAATTTTTCGTCACTAATTAAGCAATTGACTTGATTCACACTTTGACAGTCAGCTGCCAAATGGCATTAATGCAGATAGTAGCATAATAAATTGGAATTGGAATAAAATAACTATGTTTTTTGAATGGATCACAAAATTTTATTTTAAATTAGTCTAGAATGTGCTTTTCTAGAACTTAGAGAGAGAGAGAGAGAGAGAGAGAGAGAGAGAGAGAATCAGTCAAGAATGTCATTTCTATCATAGTCAAGAGAACATACAAAAAATTATGATGTTTTTCAGTTTATCCAAATTTTCCGGCTTTCCTTTGTAATTGTCCGGATTTTTTTTCCCTGAAAGCTTTTCCAGGAACAACAAAAAAAAAAAATAATAATAATAATAATAATAATAATTACATGTATCTATCATTAAAATCACAAGATATGGTCGTGAGTTCATTAAAAAAATCTCATGTAAAAAAGCACTTTCAGGTTTTACTAACTTTTCCTATTTTTCAGACAACTTTTTCAATTTTTCTTTCCCTAAAAAACATATTCAGGCTAGCATTAATTTTTTTTTAACCAGCCAAATTGGACCAGCTGTTCTCAATTGAAACACTAACCAGTGAACAGCATTTAATTTCTATTTACCTAGATGTTCATAGCCTTGCACTTATCAGTCTGGAAGTATAGTTTTAATCTATGAGATCGTAACATGAAACAGTTATAAAGTGAATAATTATAAACTGAAATTTGTGACTGGATTGAGGATTTTTTGGTAGTGATGATGCAGCAAGTTATATTGGATGGAGGGTCATCGAAAGATGTAGCAGTAACTTCCATGGACGTGTGTTAGAACCCTTGCTGTTCATATAGTATATTAATTACTTTGCAGACAGTATCAATAGTAACCTCAGAATTTCTGCAGTTCTCTGTAATGGAGTGCTGCCAGAAAGAGGCTGCATTAGTATTCACTGAAATCTTGATCAGATTTCGAAGTACTGCAAAGATTGACAACTTGCTTTAAATGTACAGAAATGTAAAATCATACACTTCACAAAATGAACAAATGTAGTATCCTATGACTATAATATCAATGAGTCGCAGTTGTAATCGGTTAGCTTGCACAAGTACCTGGGTGTAACACTTCGCTGAAACATGAAATTGGAATGATCACATAGGTTCAGTTACGGGTAAAGCAGCCAATAGACTTCAGTTTATTGGTAGAATACTGGAGAAGTGCAATCAGTCTATGAAGGAGATTGCATGCAAATCACCCATCTGGCTGGTTCTAGAGTATTGCTTAAGTGTGTGGGACTTATACCAGATAGGATTAACAGGGGATAGTGAACATACACAGGAAAGGGCAGCACGAATAGTCACTGGTTTGATTGATCTGTGGGAGAGTGTCATAGAGATACTAAAGAGACTGAACTGGCAGTCTCTTGAAGTTAATTTATGTGTATCTTGAGAAAGCCTACTTACGAAGTTTCAAGTAGGGGCTTTAAATGATGACTCTAGGAGTATACTAGAACCCTCTATATATCGCTCCCATAGGGCTCATGAGCACAAGATTACATTTATTACAGCACACACAGAGGCATTTAAACCATCATTCTACTCACGCTCCATACTTGAATAGAATGGAAAAAAAAAAAAACAATAATTGGTACAATGGGATGTACTCTCTTCCATGCATTTCAAAGTGGTTCGCAAGGTATAGATGTAGATGTCAACATGTGTGTTGAAAAGTATCAGCTTGGGGAATATTTTGTGATTTTACTGAGGCTTTTGAATATTTGGACCATTAAATCAGTGTGCAAAAATTGAAAATAGTTTAGAATCATTAAACACAAGAGTTCCATAGTTTTATCTTATCTTCTAGATAGGGACGGTGTGTATCTGTTCCACCATCACAGAGCAATAAACAGTCTGAATTTGAAGGGGAAAAAAGTCATTTGTACTAAAGGGTTCCATTTCTAGTGTGTGGTTGTTTCGTTGATACCAGCATACAGAATTGACCTTATTTTTGCATTGTCAGGAGATAAGTATTTGTTTCTTTTTGCAGAAGACACAAGTATAGGGATAAAAACTAGTATGTGTAATATATGATGACCATTGCAGGTTCTCACCCAGATGCATTCCAAGAATCTTGTATTGGCTGCTCTCTTTAATTCTTGATTTTTGTGGATTATCTGAATATCATACTTTTTTTATTGTTTAGTTTTAAATTGCACCAGTTGGGTTTATTAAATATTTTATTTTAATCAATTTAGAGGAAATTAGGTGTATAATTTTGTGAGACACCTATGAAAATTTTGAGAATATTGTCTGCGTTACTATTTTTAATCATCAATCATCTGCAAAGACTACTGACAGGGAATTTACGTTGTATGGCAGATCATTGACATAAAATGGATGGGCTTGGTTCTAATGTGGAGTCTTGTGGAGCTACATTTAAAACGGTTTTTCGGTTGATAAATATTTTTGATTGCCTGATGTAATAACAACCTTTTCTTTTCAGTCAGTTAGGTATATTAATACACCATTTTAAAATGCGGCCTTCAATTCCATATTTCTGCAGTTTGTCCATAAGTTACAAGTGTTTACATTGTTGAAGGTATTAGATAAGTTACATAAAATTCCAAAAGTTTTTTAAGAACTCATTACTTCCACAAAATCATCAATAACAAAAATTGTGTTTTCATCTTTTTGGGAATCAAGTTCAGTTTCTGAGATGATGTTGAATTTTTAATGAAATTTTCAACTTTTGAATAATTTTAGAAAATGCTAGAAGAAGAGAGAAGGGTCAGAAATTTCTCACCCCCTCTTCAGAACCTTTTTTGAATTAGGGTTTGACTTCAGTGTATGTTAGTGCATTTGCAAAGTATCCCTTTTGAAATGATCTGTAATGATTATTATAAAATTTTGAATATTATTACCTACAGTTGTGGTGTTGTGCTTTGCTTGATGTTTGTTAATCAGTGTTAATTCTTTGTTATTTTTTTAGCTTCTTGATCATGACCTTTTGAAAGGCTGTGACAAACTTCTTCAGAGATTGTGTCATAAATGCTTTTAAGAAACTCAATACTAAATCTCTAACCACTCTTGAAAACTGGTGTTGTTTCACTTCAATAAACCACATTAACAATAAACACATGCATCATATATTGTTATTTATTTTTCATCCTTTGATCACTTTTTGTATTGATGTTTGATTTGTCTGAATATACATGGATGTGTTACAGAGTATTTGGCACTTATTTAAAAACCATAGATACAGGAAATTTTTCAACCATTTGGGAGGAAAAACTGTGAAGCTTTAGAGTGTACACCTTGTAAATAAAATTATACACAATATAATAGAGGGAAACATTCCACATGGGAAAAATATATCTAAAAACAAAGATGATGTAACTTACCAAACGAAAGCATTGGTATGTTGATAGACACACAAATAAACACAAACACACACACAAAATTCAAGCTTTCGCAACCCACGGTTGCTTCTTCAGGAAAGAGGGATGGAGAGGGAAAGACAAAAGGATGTGGGTTTTAAGGGAGAGGGTAAGGAGTCATTCCAATCCTGGGAGCGGAAAGACTTACCTTAGGGGGAAAAATGGACAGGTCAGTCGAGGCGGAAGTACAGAGGCCTCTGTACTTCCGCCTCGACTGACATCTCTGCCCAAACTCTTTGCCTTTACAAATGTCTGCTTGTGTCTGTATATGTGCGGATGGATATGTGTGTGTGTGCGAGTGTATACCTGTCCATTTTCAACTGTTCCAATCTTTATTTCTTGCTTGTGTTCTTCTTTTCCCATTCATTTTTTCGTCCTTTAGTTCTTTTTTACCATTCCCACCATCTCCAATACTCCAGCTTGTCCCCTTATGTTATGACGAATCCCATCACATATTACATTTGGTCCTTTCAAAATATGCTTTTGCAGTGTCTAAATTAAGGTACCATATTCTGTTTCTTGAAACCTTTTATCCCTGGGAGTTTCCCCAGAGTCTTAACTTTGAAATCCTCCTTCTGGATGTAATCCCACTTTTCACTAGCTGCTTTTATGGTTTCAAATACAGCAATTTATTGCAGTAATCTGTGACTTTTATATCTCATTTGCCAATTTCCACTCCAGCAGACTTCCCTCCTACAAAATCCTGCAGTTATCTGCCCCTCGTGTTTCCTTGGATGGTATCATCCACCGAGCCAACTACAAACTGCAACAACAGGCCAGACTTCACAACAAAAAGCTATCTTACCTTCTCCTAAAGTACCTCAACAATGATGTTCCTATCCCTGTCTCATTCCAGCTTGCAAAACAGCCTCACCACCAACTACCTCTCCTCTCCTATAAACCAAATTGGCCAAACTTCTTAACATCCCCAAGCCTTCACCACTACTTTCCACAACAATGACAACTCAGTAGCACAAAAACCAACCACAACAGTGTTCTCAACTTTCATCTAAGAGCCTCTTCCCTTCTGAATTATCTGTGTATCAGACTTTCCTTCTCATCTCGCCCTGTAAGTCTCCCATGAGATGGGGTTCTAGGTGACTTTTCTGTAATATTCCCCACTTCCTAAACCTCGCCAATTCTTTTCCTTCTTCCCTCTTCCTTTATCTTCACCCATTCTGCCAGGAGGAGGAGCAGCCACCAGCTCTGGAAGCTTGTAAATTTCTGTATCTTATATAAGTATTTTCTCTGCTGTCACTAAGTGAATAGATTTTTTATATATCCATAATACAATGTTTTCAAACATTGATTACTTCTGAGTACTTAGCAATCTTAAACTTTCCTATAGCAAGGAAGTTCTAATTCTTTTATTTCTTCAACTCCTACTATTTCTACCATAAATACTCGGGCACTCTTCATATCTTTAATGATATCCTGGTTTCATTGTGTTTCTCAAGCTCCTATACCTCAGGCAAGTTTCCTTCTGCACAACACTGGAGTAAGTCTCAAAATATTAAATATTTCACTTTTACAAAAGTGGCCTCTCACACGTTGAGTGTCAGACGCACTGTTCCTCTTTTCCCATCAACACTCCTTTACTCTACAGACATGGTGTCCTGTATACAAATAATTTCTGTACCTCAACGTGGTTGTGGGTCCTCCTTCCTATTTCTTACCATATGTTTTTGGACAGCTGCCTTATCTATTCTTCCCCTCATCAATGTGATGTTGCTAACATAGAAACCTGCAGAGTATGTAATAAAAAAGTACCTACCAATCTACCGGTTGTCACTAATTCCAATAATCTTAATTAGTTATGACATAAGCCTGTGAAAGAAAAGGGGAGGGGGGAAGCATTTCTTGTTGTCAGTGCATAGTGGCTCAAATGGCTCTGAGCACTATGGGACTTAACATCTATGGTCATCAGTCCCCCAGAACTTAGAACTACTTAAACCTAACTAACCTAAGGACATCACCCAGTCATCATAAGGCAGAGAAAATCCCTGACCCCGCTGGGAATCGAACCCTGGAATCCAGATGCGGGATCAGTGCATAGTGATCGCCCCTAAATTACCAGTGAGTAGACATTTAAATAAATAGAGAATTCACCTTTGTGTCAAGTAAAACCAACTTTAAAATATACAGGGCTATTCAAAAAGAAGGAATAGATTTCAAATGTTTATTGCTTCCAAACTTCAAAAGATAGAAAAACAATTACAACGTTCCTGGAAAGAGAAAAGTTCAAATTTTTATGCATTTAGTGTGAGCATGATGTGTTACATGACAAATATCAAAACAGCGGCTCATTTCGTGCCACACACAAAGCAGCTGGTTTCTCGTTATCAAATTTACAGTTCCATCAAAGCAATGTCACAGCCTTTCAAGAGTGTCAGGCATAGGGGGGATAAAAGCACGACCTTTTGCATAACCTCACAGATAAAAGTCACAAGGTGTGAGGTTTGGAGGCCTGAGAGGCCACCAACAATGAAGTTCATCTTCAGCTCCTACTCTTCTAATCCAATGTCCTGGAATGGTGTCATTCAGGTAATGTCGGATGTGCTTAGAGAATTTCTCTAAGCAGGTCCGAGGTTATCTGATTTCTAGGATAATTTAATATGCATTTTTTATCTAATGAAAACAGCCATCAGGTAACATCAGGCATGCTTAGAGAATTTCTCTAAGCACATCCAATGTTACCTGAATGACACCATTCCAGGACACTGGATTAGAAGAGGAGGAGCAGAAGATGAACTTCATTGCTGGTTGCCTCCCAGATCTGTAGACCTCACACCTTTTTACTTTTATCTGGGGGTTATGTAAAAGACCACATTTTTATCTCCCCCCCCCCCCCCCCCTCCCCTCCCCATGCCTGGCACTCTGCTAGATCACATCACATCGGTGAAGCTGTTAATTTGTTAATGAGATACCAGCTGCTTTGTGTGTGACAGGAAGTGAGCCACTGTTTTGATAATTGTCATGTAATACATGGTGCACACACTGAATGCAAAAAATTTGTTCCTTCTTTTTGGATAGCCCTGCATTTAGTATCATCATTTCAACAAAGCAAAGATATGAATACCTAATTATGATTGTTTTATTGGATAGATACTGATACCAAAAAAAGCTAAAGACAGAATATACAAAATATTTAGAGGGTAAAAAAGAAAAAAAAAAAAAAAATAGACTACTTACGATGCTGTAGATGCCACTCTACAAATTCACAAAGAATTTGAATCCCATGAGGGGAAAACATTACTCTATCGGATGGTTTTTGACTCTTTTAATTAATTATCCTTTGGTGTCTTTTCCTCTGCAGTTATGGATCTGAACACAATCCTATCTTCTACATCTACATCGATACTCTGCGAATCACATTTAAGTGCCTGGCAGAGGGTTCATCGAACCACCTTCACAATTCTCTATTATTCCAATCTCGTATAGCGCGTGGAAAGAATGAACACCTGTATCTTTCTGTACGAGCTCTGATTTCCCTTATTTTATCGTGGTGATCATTCACCCTTATGTAGGTAGGTGTCAACAAATATTTTCGCATTTAGAGGAGAAAGTTAGTGATTGGAATTTCGTAAGAAGATTCCGTCGCAACGAAAAACTCCTTTCTTTTAATGATTTCCACCCGAAATCCTGTATCATTTCTGTGACACTCTCTCCCATATTTTGTGATAATACAAAACATGCTGCCTTTCTTTGAACTTTTTTGATGTACTCTGTCAGTCCTATCTGGTAAGTATCCCACACCGTGCAGCGGTATTCTAAAAGAGGACGGACAAGCATAGTGTTGGCAGTCTCCTTAGTAGGTCTGTTACATTTTCTAAGTGTCCTGCCAATAAAACGCAGTCTTTGTTTAGCTGTCCCTACAACATTTTCTATGTGCTCCTTCCAAATTTAAGTTTTTCATAATTGTAATACCTAGGTATTTAGTTGAATTTATGGCTTTTAGATTAGACTGATTCATCATGTAACCCAAGTTTCACGAGTTCCTTTTAGCACTCATGTGGATGACCTTACACGTTTAGTTATTTAGGGTCAACTACCACTTTTCGCACCATTCCAATATTTCTTCTAAATAGTTTTGCAGTTTGTTTTGATCTTCTGATGACTTTATTGGTCGATAAATGACAGCGTCATCTACAAACAGTCCTTTATTTAAGTTCACCTTTAAATCTGAAACAAATAGCTTTTCAACAGGAACAGCCATAACTCTTAATTGATTAGTAACTTTCTCCATTTATACTGCATAATTTTCATGACTACATGTTATACTATTAAAATCAAACTTTCCAGACACCTCTCTATTAAATACTGCATGACAGCCAAAGTCATTGCAGTTAATTTTAAATTGTTAACAAAATCCATTTTTCTCTCCCACCAGTCCAGTTGTAGTTTTGTACTGAACATGAGTAGAGTCTCCCATGGTGATTCTTGACATACAACACCTGCCAAAAGCGATGTGTTAATCAATGACTATCATTTCTTGGACTTTTCATTCAGCTATATTTATCATCATGGTTCTCCAGAGTTGCTAAAGTGGAAAATGAAAGTGCTTATTTATCTGAATCATTATCTTGTTCTTATTGAAAGCCTTTATGCTACAGAAGTGATGTTTGGTATCCGTATATACCAAATCCTTCCCCTTCCTTGGTGCATCTACCCTGTTACCTACTGTACACTTTTGGACAACTGCCCTATTTATTCTTCCCTTGTCAGTGTACGACACTGATGTGTGAAATGTGTATTTAATTTATCAGACTGATCATTTACCTCTCTCCTAATTAAATTGAACTGTTTAATTATGTCAGAATGTAATTTTCCTTGTAAAATGGATGCAGTGGACTACAATTTCAATTAGTTTGTATTTATATCTTAATTTTTGTTATGTGATTCAGTAATATATCCTAGTAACATATTGGTTAGCTGGTTTCTGTCAGCATTTACTGTATGCTATTTGGCATTTATATCAGTATTTTACTGCTCTCTCTGCATTTTAAGGTCAACATGAAATTGTTCAAACCTCCCCATTAAATAAAAAAAATAAGTCTGAAACAGCTCATAAAAATTTCTTTGAAATTCTCTTCCATGTTTCTTGATCAGATTTGCTTACAATCAAAATTATAATAATACTTGAACATCACTTCCCCAGTTATCAACAGTTGCTGGCACTTGCTTATGAAATTCTACTAAAACTCCACCCAATTCTCACATGGTACACACTGTCATGTTAAAAATGAAAACCTCTTTTGGAGTAAATATAGCTCAACAGACTGCACCATGTAACATGCAGTGTCATAATGTAGAATGCAGTGCACTGCCACAACTCAGTGATGTTGTAAAGTTGTTGAGTAGCTGCTTCTGATATTGCTAGGCCACACAAAGTCGGCGGTCTCCCATTGCGAACAATCCTCATCTGTCAAAGCCATTGGCTGTCGATCTCCCATCTTACTGTCTTAATAATCTTCTTTGTTGTTTGTAAAATGGCAGTCCTTAATTGTGTTTCCTCAGCAAAGCATTTCCTAATATTTTCCTTTCTGTGCACATCTTAATATATGCAGTTTCCTTTGTTCAATAGGTACTTATCTGGTTATCAAAGCAACAGCACAATTTGATTCTTCACTTAAAATGGTTTATTCTTCTGAAATAATTCAATTCAATAATTGTTCAAACATTTATTTCATACGCAGTTGGGAGTTTCCATTTGTCTTCCGGCAATAATTAGATCTCTATCCTGCAGAAGAGCACAACGAATCCAGTGTTCTGCTTCACTGGACATGTTTTAATCAATGTAAATTCTTTGTTACCTTATTAAATTTGTTGACTGTGACATCTTGAAAGTCTGTAGCAGACTTCTTCACGGGTTGTGTGATAACTGCTGTTAAGAAACTCGATACTGAGACTCTTAATTGCTCTTGAAAACTTATGTAGTGGTTTCACATAAACGAACCGTGTACTGAAAATAAATGTATGCTTCATAGAATGGATAACATAAAACTGCTGTCAGTCATAATGTCCAGCCTCAAGTCTCAACATTGAATGAATGAATGAATGAATGAATGAATATTCATTGAAAATTTCATTTATAATTTCAGAAATCATCTGCATTATTAAAGTTTTTATATAGAATTCACAATGGTTGTACTTAATGCTCTTGAAAAGGTGACTGTGTCACAGGCATATTTTTGGATCTTTCTAAGGCCTTTGATACAGTTGACCACAAGGTTCTATTAAATGAATTAGAAGCATTAGGAATAAGAGGGGTAGCTAATGACTGGTTTCCATCATACCTAGCAGTTACGGTACAAAGAGTAGAGACAACACATACGTCAGATACATCTAAACTTTTTCTAAAACACTTATCAGAACCAAAATACAATAATATAGGGTTCCGCAAGGTAGCATATTAGGACCAATACTGTTCCTGATATACATCAATGACTTTCCCAGTAGCGTTACTCATGGTGAAAAAATTCTATTTGCTGATGACAGAATATTATAGTCAGTGAGAAAACGAGAACTCCTTGCAGAGAAAGCAAATGAAGCTCTCAAGGAAGTTTATGATTGGTCAATAAGCAATAAAGTGACATTGAACATAAAGAAAACTAATACCATGAATTTCAGTTTGAAGAGGGAATAATGCAATGTTAAATCAAATGTAATGGCATATCTATAAACTATGTAACAAATGCAAAATTTCTAGAAATCAGTATTAATTCTCAGTTGAAGTGGTGTGAACACACAAAGGTACTTGAAAACAGAATGTCATCAGCATGTTATGCCCTTAGAATCATATCATCAGTATGTAACATGCAGTGTCTTTTAGTTACATACTATTTATATGTACACTCATTTCTTAGCTATGGCATTCTTTTTTAGGGAACAAATGCACAAAATATGAAGACAATTTTCAAACTCCAGAAAAGAGCCATAAGAACCATAACCAAAAATGGTAGTTGAGCTCATTGTAAAGATCTGTTAAAAAAACTGAGGATTTCAACTACTCTGTGAGAATACATTTAGCAGTTAGTTGTACACATCATAGATAACATTTGTAATTACTGCACAAACAGATCTGTCCATGACCATGGAACAAGACTCAACTCACATTTGCCAAGAAAAAATAAACATGAAGCTCAAAGCAGTATTTTCTACCAAGGAATAAAACTGTACAACAAATTTCCAAAAGAGAGAAAAGAAATCGCAAAAATACACTTATTTAAAAAGGCAGCTAAAAAGTACCTGTTATGCAATACATTTTATACATTGAAGGATTACTTAGATAAAACAGAGTAGGGGTTTGGTAAAAAAAAAGTTATACGAATAAATAATAATAATGATTATAAAACATCCAACATTCCACATAACATCTTCACATTATGTTTTTTTCCTTCTTTTTTTCTTTTCCAGAAAAACTTACTCCCAAGCTATGCATTGCACAATAATAACACTTCTTCTTCTTTCTGATCTCAACATCTCACTCATTATAGAAGGATGCTAACTCAGTTTTTCAATATAGCAAATGGGAAGTTGTGGCACAGAAAATGGCCCAGAGATCACCAGTGTGTGTGTGTGTGTGTGTGTGTGTGTGTGTAGGGAGTGAAGTGTTAGGAAACAATGTGTGTATAGTGTGTGCAGTGAGTGATAGTGAGGTACGAGTGAACATTGTGGCATTACATTATTTAATAAGTTATTTGTAAAAAAGGTATTGTATACCAGGTGTATATCTAATGATTGTCTCTAACTAGAAGTCTGTAAATGTATGTGTATACGAATTAGCTTATTTTAAATTGGTGTAAACTTGTAAATATTTTGGCATGTCCTATATCCTTTTAAAAAGAGATCTGCAGATGAATAAAGCTGCTGCTGCTGCTGCTGCTACAACAACAACAACAACAACAACAACTACTACTACTACTACTACTACTACTACTACTAGCTTCTGAAGGCATCTACACCTCTTCAAAGTAGGTCAGCAATGCCCAGAGCTTCTATATTTGCACCCAAGCAGGCACTTTCTCACGTGAATTTGCTGTGATCGCTGTCTCATCTTGAAAGACATGCATCACCCCACATCATGATGTGCCACACACAAATAAAACAACAGAACCACATAATATCTGTGCTCTCACCTATGACACTTTATTGTATGGTTTTAATTCTCAAGTATAATATGTTGGTATGAAGATATAGGGACACATCACTCTTCTGGAGTGCCATGTGTCACCACACAGTCTAGTATTTCTCATAAAACTACAGAACATACAAGGGCTACCTGGAAAGTAAACTTTGTTTTTATGTTGCATGGTTAGTTGCAGGGCGAACAGGACAGTAGATACACTAACTCATGCAGTAGGCCATTCTGCTTAGAGCGGCACTAGTGAGAAACCCATGCAGCTTCTTAATTGCCTTGTAGCCATTGAGTATTAGCACTCCAATTAGAAATTCTGCTGTATGTAAAATCCATTGTGTTATATTATTTTTACCAGCAAAAAATGTGAAAACTGTATAGCATAAATTTGTACTGTAAAGAGATGATATCATTTATTTAAGAGCAGAGAGATGAATGTATGTGATGTGATGAGATGATGTGTGACAGAAACCTTTATAAACTGCAACAGTGATGTTGACCTCATTGTCTGGGGGATGAAAACTGAAAACAGTTTCAGTTGCTTTAATTTGTAAACATAATGAAATTGTTTCTGATGTATTGTGTTGTTGTTGTGGTCTTCAGTCGAAAGACAGGTTTGATGCAGCTCTCCATGCTACTCTATCCTGTGTGAGCCTCTTCATCTCGGAATAACTACCACAACCTACATCCATCAGAATCTGTTTATTGTATTCATCTCTTGGTCTCCCTCTACAGTTTTTACCTCCCACGCTTCCCTCCAGTGCTAAACTGGTGATCCTTTGCTGTCTCAGAATGTGCCCTATCACCTAGTCTTCAACATTCTTCCTAGAACCACATTTTTCTATTCTCATTCTGAATGAACAGTTTGTCATCCATGTTTCACTTGCATACATGGCTGCACAAGACAAATAAGAAAAGACTTCTTAACACACAAATCTATATTCGTTGTTAGCAAATTTCTCTTCTTCGGAAATGCTTTTGTTGCCTTTGCCAGTCTACATTTTTTATTCTACCTACTTCGGCCATGATCAGTTGTTTTGCTGCCCCAACAGCAAAACTTGTGTACTACTTTAAATGTCTCATTTTGTAATAAGATTCCCTTAGTATTACCTGATTTAATTCAGTTCCAATATCCTTGTTTCACTTTGTTATGTTCATCTTATATCTTCCTTTCAAGACTCTGTCCATTCCATTCAGCTGCTCTTTCAATGCCTTTGCTGTCTCTGACAGAATTATAATGTCATCGGCAAACCTCCAAGTTGTTATTTCTTCTCCTTCAACTTTACTCCTTACTCCAAACTTTTTTTTTTGTTTCCCTTAAAAACCTGTTCAATGTACAGATTAAATAACATCGGGGTAGGCTACAATGCTGTCTCACTCAACCACTGCTTCCCTTTCATGCCCCTTAACTCTTATAACTGCCATCTGGTTTCTATCAAGTTGCAAGTAGCCTTTTGTTCCTTGTATTTTACCCCTGTTGCCTTCAGAATTTCAAAGATAGTATTCCAGTCAACATTGTCAAAGGCTTTCTCTAAGTCTACAAATGCTATAAACATAGATTTGCCTTTCCTCAACCTATCTGCTAAGATAAGTTGTAGGGTCAATATGGCCCCATGTGTTCCTGCATTTCCCTGGAATCCAAACTGATCCTCTCCGCGGTCATCATCTACCAGTTTTTCCATTCCTCTGGAAAGAGTTCATATTAGCATTTTGCAAGCATGGCTTATTAAACTGATATTTTCACACCTCTCAGCAACTGCTTCCTTTGGAATTGGAATTATTACATTGTTCATTAAGTCTGAGAGTATTTCACCTGTTTCATGCATCCTGCACACCAGATGGCTGTCTCTCCCAAGGCTATCGGTAGTTCTGACAGAACATTGTCTACCCCTGGGGTCGTATTTCTACTTGGATCTTTCAAAGCCCTGTCAAATTCTCCCTGTATAGACCTTCTATATACTCCTTCCACCTCTCAGCTCCCCTTCTTTGCTTAGGATTGGTTTCCTACGTGAGCTCTTGATTTTTCATGTAGCTTCTCCTCTTTTCCTGTATGTAGTATCTATATTTTCCCTAGTGAAATATGCTTAGCTTAAAATGCTTACATTTGCTCTTCGGCCATTTTGGTTTAGTAATTTTGCACTTCATGTCGATCTCATTTTTAAAATATTTGTATTCTCTTTCGCCTGCTTCATTTGCTGCATTTTTATATTTCCTCCTTTCATCAGTTAAAGTCAATATATACTGTGATATCCAAGGATTTCTATAAGACCTTGTCTTTTTACCTATTTGATACACCGCTGCCTTTATTATTTTATCTCTTGAACTACCCATTCATTTTCTTCTGTAGTCCATTGACAGTTCTATTCTAACGCTCCCTCTGAAACTATCAACAATCTCAGGATCCATCAAATTGCCCTTGTCCCATATACATTGTTCAGTTTTAATCTGGAGTTCATAACCAGTAAATTGTGGCCAGAGTCCACATCTGCCTCTGGAAACGTCTTACAGTCTAAAACGTGGTTTATAAATCTCTGTCTTACCATTATGTAATCAATCTAAAATCTTTCTGTGTCTCAGGTCTCTTCCACATATAAGCCTTCTGTTATGATTCTTAAACCAAGTGTTAGTGATGATTAAATTACGCTCTGTGCAAAATTCTGCCAGACAGCCTCCTCTTTCATTCCTTTTTCCCATTTCATTTTTGCCTACTATTTTTCCTTCTCATTCTTTTCCCACTATTGAATTCCAGTTCCCCATCACAAATAAATTTTCATCTCTCTTAGCTATCTAAATAATTTCCCTTATCATACATTCCTTCAATCTCATCATCATCTGCAGAGCCAGTTGGCATATAAACTTGTACAACTGTGGTAGGTATGGGCTTTGTGCCTGTCTTAACAATGATAATGCATTCACTGTGCTGTTAATAGTAGCTTATCCACATTACTGTTTTCTTATTCATTATTAACCCTTTCCTGCATTATCCCTATTTGATTTTGTATTTATAGTCCTATATTTACCTGACCAGAAGTCCTGTTCGTTTTGCAACTGAACATCACTAATTCTCACTACTTCTAACGTCAACTTATCCATTTCCCTTTTTAAATCTTCGTACCTAGCAGCACAATTAAGGGATCTAACATTCCACACTTCGATCTATAGAAGGCCAGTTTTGCTTCTCTTGAAGTGGACATCCTCCTGAGTAGTCCTTACAGCTGTAATTTCCCCTTGCTTTCAGCTGTTCATAGTACCAGCACAGCAAGGCCATTTTGGTTGACGTTAAAAGACAAGATCAGTCAATCATCCAGACTCTTGCCCCTGCAACTACTGAAAAGACTGATACCCCTCTTCGGGAAACACACATTTGTCTGGCCTCTCAACAGACACCTCTCCGTTGTGGTTGCACCCATGGTGTGGCTATCTGTATTGTTCGATGGCAAGTCCATGGTTCATGGGGAGCTGATGTAGTAATCAGATTTAAGTAATATTAGATTGTACATAGGTGCTGATTCTGATTTCAGAAATGTATCTCATTGGCGGCATACATTGAGAACAAGGGCTCCAAGGGTGTAACATTTTGGTTAAATCGGTCCTCAATGATGCATAAAGTCAAATTTTTCATGAAAAAATGTGGTAATGATCTACTATTACTGCGTTAGCGTTGTTAAAGTTCACTATCAACACTGATGAAAAGAAATGCAAGTCTGATAGGTACAGTAAGCAGCGATCCTAATTGTTGATCAGAAATGAAATAAGCAGAGTCCCCAGTAGCAAACTGAGTTAAAGTTAGAATCAAGGCACTTAAATCCAAGTCTGATCTGGCCTAACTCATGAAAAATGTAAGACACACTGAACTACCCAACCATTGCAGATTTCTCTCAAGTTCCCTCGGAACTATTTGCAGAATGTTGTCAAGTACCAAGACTTATCATCAGAGAAAACTACTAAGTCCAAAAGTACATTGCTAGACCGCCACCCAAACTGCCATAGATCTTGCTTTTACAACTCCATTCACAAGAATGCTCTTGATGCTAGATGGCAACTGCCTTTTATAAGTTTGGTACCTCCTTCCCTGGAAATTCCAAGCGTCTGTATCACTTAACAACTCTAAGAGCAATCACCAGCCTTATTTACAATTCTTTATACAATAGTGGAATCTTAAATGTGGATAACCGTTAGGTGTGTCCTAAAAATCTGAATAAAATGACATATTAATATGATTCTACATAAGGTAGTCTGCGTGCAAATTAAAGTTAAACACATGCATATTTTAATTGCATTGATCAAATTCAGTTTGTGCTCTCTGTGCATTGAATAATTGTACAAACACGTGTCATTTCTTTCTCACAGTAATTGACAAGCTATTTCCACTGCTGCAATTAGAATTAATGTAACACTGTCCATCTTTAAATTAATTGTAAAACCAAACAAAATAATAAACAATTAGTAAAAATAACAAAGAAACACAGAATTGTTATAAACTTAATATTGTCAGTGATGTGTTTATATGTCTACCAACTCATACTGCCTTTCTGGTAGTGTAACTGCTTTACTCTGTAAAATATTCTGTTTTAATCAAATATCAAATTAAATGTTTCCCAATGGGTTATTGTTTAAGTAATAGACTTTTAGGTAGCTCAGTCAGTACTTACTGATGCGCACTACTAAATGATAGGTTGATCTCTTTGGCGCAATTAAAATTATACTAGTTATTAATTATTTACTATACTTACATTAAAGGAATTTTCTTGATGCTGTAACTTCTCTTACACTCATTTCCATAGTATATCCACCAATTTGTCCTTTTCTCATCTTTAAAACTGTGTACTGTTTTTTACTGTAATGACAATGGTTTACACTGTAACTACAATAGCTTGCACTGCACAAGCGCAAACACGACACTGATATTCCTCCCTTTGTGATCATATTTGGGGCAAAGGACATGATGTCACATCCAGGTAGTGCCCATATCTGACAGTTCTGCTTGGTCCCAGATACTCTGCTCTGTGGGCCAGCATGGCCTCCAGTTAGAAGTCAGAACCATGCCAGCCTGGGCTCTTCACCACAGCATGTGGAATTCAAACATTGCACCAGACCGAGATCAATCACTTCAGCTCTGTTTACAGTATGTCATGTCACAGCCAGAGGTGACTGCCTGTCTGTGGTCAGGTATGAACTGGTGCAGGAAGTTGCTGAATAAACTTATGAAAACTGATATTCCATGATATCACAACTATAAGAGAACTTCCCATATATTTCTCATAGTATGTTGTATGTGACTGTGCTTGATTAAACAAATGTGTACCACAAGTTATTGAGTTTAAAACTCTGTCCTGATAACAACGAAACACAATAGATGACTGCTTCTCTGGACTTCCTTTTTCAGTATACGAAAGGAGAAGGCCAGAATAACATAATAATGACAGGAGATGAAAAATGAGTTTCGTATGCTGAAGTGGAGATACACAAGTAATGAATGATGTGGAGTCATACTGCTATGTCCAACAACCCAAACAAAGCCTCCCTGACTCATAGCATCCATAAAGGTTATGACCACTTTTTTCTGAATGTGAAAAGGATCTTGTTTGTGGATTTTATAGAACGTGGAAGAAAGGTTCATTCTCACACCTACTGTAAAACATTAAAAAATTGAGAAGAGTCATTCAAAACAAGCAACAGTTTCCCCATCACTGTCCTAATTTATGTGACATTTTTAACCACACTTTGCTTGGCACACCAAAGAATGGGATATATTTGAACAACTGCTCTACAGCCCCAACTGGGCTCCAAGTGATTTCCACCTTCTTATAAGCATGAAAATGTGGCTTAGCTCGCTACACTTGGACTCTGACAAAGAAGTTCAAGATGCTGTCAATGGCAGATTGCAATCTCATGCAACAAAGTTTTGTGGAGAGGGATTTAGTCAACTCATTAAGAGGTGTAATCTATAATAAACACTTAATTCTGAATGGTGATCATGTAGAGAAATAATACAATGGTTTCATTTTAAGGTCCTTCTGATAAATGTGTTTTACCGGTAACTACTGCAGTATTTCATTTGTAGCCTCCCATGTGTGGCAACTAGCATCAGACTATAAATTTCTCTGCAAATTTAAAGATGAACTAAATCAAGTAATATAACATGTTAACTGTTTGGTGTAAATGAATGAGAGCGTGTTGTCAAGCACAGAATGGTGGATCGTCTCATGGCGTGAGGTCAGTGTGACTTTAGCACGAAGTAGGGGCTGGCCCTATAACAGGAGGCAGTTCAAGGAAAGGAAAAAGCCTGTGTGTCAATCAGCAAGAAGTTACCGTGCACTATGGTGGTGTTCTTCAGTACAACATGGCCCAGAGACAACATGTGGATGTTTTCATATGGGGAAACTTGAAGGAGGACAAAGTGTAATGAGTGTAACCCATGAGTTTGGTATTGCTCACAACATTGTTTCACGTGCATGAGGAGAATTCCGAACCACAGGCAGTGCTGTCCAAAAGAGAGGAGGCAGTTGAAAATAGCGGGTACAATTGCAGCCACATTTAACAGGGCTGCAAGGCACGTAGTCTCACACTCCACAGTTGCACAGCGACTGCATGGGGTGGTTTCTTGGCCAGATAGCCATTTCGTGGTTTTGAATAGTGATTCTGGATGTATCCTCATATGGTTGGAGGTGAGAACATATAATAAACCCTGGAACATTGTCGAACATGATTCTTTTGGTAGTCTACATGTTACGGTGTGGGCAGGCATAATGTTGCATGGACATAATGACCTCCAAATATTTTAACATGATACATCCACCAGGCAGTGTTACGATGACACTGTACTCCTTTCCTGTTTGCATCTTTTCAGTGGTGTATTCAGCCCTGAGTTCATTTTTATGGATGACAATGTGCTTCTGCATGAAAAAGTGCAGATTGAGTAGATCATGGAATAAGAGGACATTCGGCAAATGGGCTGGCCTTCCCATTGCCTCAACTTAAATCCCATCAAGCATGTGAGGGATGCATGGGGGAGACATATTGTAGCCTGTCCACATGCACCAATGACCATCTAGCATTTGTCAACTGCACTGGTGAAGGAGTGGAAAGAACTCCTTACCAACCTTGTGGCCATCATGGGAATACATTGCAGACCGCGCATTGCTGTGATCACACTATTGAGAACCATGTCTGGCCTTTTGTAATGTCCAGGGGACCATCAAAAGTCACTGTAACTTCAATGTGATTATTATCTTTGAATAAAAGTGTCATCTCTGTTCATCTCATTGTGTATTTCTTTAAGTTACCTTCCGTACCATACTGTAGCGGTTCTTTCTATGTATGGTCGAAGTTTCATTCAGCTGTGTTACTTGGCAGTAACACATCATGTGAAACTTATTTTAGTCCTTCAGTTTTCCTCACTGTATATACCACCAAAAGGTTGTTATAAAACTTTGTAATGCTGCAATTAGTTTTGACAGGTTTAAGTTGTCATCTGGCAGTCCTGCACATAGAATATAATAAGAGGAACCATTTTTTCTGAAGTGAAAGATGTATTTGTGGCACAGAAAAGAGTGAAGTATTTAGACACAATAATTTTTGACCCTCTACACAGTAATATGAAAAATTTAATCAAGAATGAAATTAACTTCAAACACAAACTGAAATGCAATTCTTTAGCTTCTCCTTGTGTACTTGATGATAAAATAGTTCACTGGTGAATGGCTGGATGTCATTCAACAGGCATAATATATCAGCAAGTGACCACGTTGCCATCATCAGGTGTGCTGATGAATTGACTGCTAATGGGTTGGGGTGGCACATTTATCTCTCAGTGCAACTGATGATGCCAACGATGCCAATGTGGTCAGCTGCCAAAATATTATGCCTGTTGGACACTGACATCCAGCCATTCACCACTCAGCTGTTTTGACATAAAGTACACCATGAGAAGCTGAAAAATGACATCGCATACTTCTATGCAGGAGGTGTATCACAGCATGAAAATACTTGACAAGCTGCGCCACTGGAGGAGCCTTTTGTTGAGTGCCTTTGCATTCCTTATGAGATGCTGTGGAGAACGTGTGGTGACAAACTTCTCCAAGATAATACGTCACATCGACTCAGCGCAACCAGAAGAATTGAGAAACGTGTCACCCTGGCAATAGTATGGCAGATAGTACACTTTACTCATTTGCGTCTGGACTCGGCTAACAAAGAACCTTTCAAATTATGTCTACAGGTGGCCAACAGTTCAGTTCCTGGACATAGAATGGATTGGTGATGTCACATGAGACACAGGAGGGACTGCACGAAAGAAGGCCATCAGAGGCCAAACATCAAAATTGTAGATTACACCAGACACACAAGTGTCTGTTGCTCCCTTCAAGACTATCAACAATGTCATAGTGAAACCACTGGATGCGGACACTGTTAGAGTCCATCAGAGTGAACTCAAATTTGCTCCCAGTAATAAATCCACAACCTATCAAGGACATAATCAGTGCAGTGGAACACGCAACTGCTCATCTTGCACCTGAAGTAGCTAAACAAGTACATCATGAAACCTGTCATGTTCTCATGCAAACAAAACCTATGAAACTGAATATCTGTAGCAGGGGGCGAGTGTCCATACAGAAGCTAAAAGAAGATCCAGAAATTGTGGTGTCACCAACCAACAAAGGCAATGCAACTGTTGTCCTTCTTTACCAGGATTACATTGAGAAAATGGGCAAATAGACAGGGTCTGCTGCTAGAAGACAGTGCATATAGGAAGGTTAACACTGTTTCTACGAAGAGAGTGGCTTTCCACATGAAGTTCCACAGAGACTTTGTGGAATTCCGAAGGGTCACAAAGATGGGGGTACCTTTACATCTCATTGTTAGCAACTTTGGTGCCCTCACATACTCACTCCGTAAATACCTAAAGGGTATACCTCATCCTTACATTGGAAAAGTTCATATGATATTCACATCTTCGTGGATTTTGTTGTGTGCTTTGTGGGCTTCAGTATTGTCTCCCTTCTGACCAGAATGCCTTTACAAGAATCCTGAAAACATATTGGCTGGAAATTTGACACAGAGATAACCAATCTTTTAGACATGTCTTGTTGACATGCTTTCTTTGAGACACTGGTTACCGTAAGCAGTTAGGAGTAGCCATGGGGTGTCCACTTTCACCAGTTGTCACTAACTTGTATTTGGAACTTTTTGATGAGGAAGCCCTGGAATCAGCCCAGTGGATATCTATCTGTTTTTCTGGTATGTAGACTACATGTTAGTCATGTGGTCACGTGAAGAGATAAGCAAACAAATTCCTCGTATGTCTCTGGTTCAGAACATCAGTTTTACCATGGAAGTCACAATGGATTGGGTGCTCTGCTTTCTGGATGTTCTGGTAAAAGAAGAGCAAATGACACATTGGGCCACAAAATGTAGTGGAAGAAAATGCACACCAACTTATACCTACAAGCAGGTAGCTGTCACCACCCAGCTCCGAGGAATGGGGTGCTCAAAACTTTGGTACATAGTGCTCGCACCCTCACTGACAATGAAAGTCTCAACCAAGAACTTGAACATCTGAGGACGGTGTTTCGGAAAAATGGCTACAAGCAGTAACAAATTTAGAGACGCCTAAATTGTGCATCCACTGTACGGCTAGTGGAAATAGAAGAGGAACTTCAGGACGATGCTGCCATTGTGTTTATTACATGTTGTGGTGCATTATGCAGAAAGATTGGATGAATTCTCCAGAGACTCTGAGGGCATGAGATTTCCCAGATATTCTGTAGCCAAAGTTTGGAAATAAATAATTTTGTTGAGTGGAAGTGAAATCTCGTAGTAATTTTGAATATAAATGAACAGGTTTTATTAGTAGAATTTTGTTATCCAGAATAATCATTCAGAATATAATGTAAGAAGATTTATTAAGATACAAGTCCTGTTTTGTGTATTTTATTATTTGCATGAGTTATTCTGTCTGGTGTAATGCCATTCCAAGAGAGTTGAAGGCATACTTGGAGTTTTGATGGGCAAAGTAGTCAAAGGCGGCAAAGAGTCTTCTGCGCTAGCCATGCTGTCAAGGAATTCCAGTGACCAGAAGTTTATATCAATAATGTAAATATGCATGTATTGAAAAGGTGCTTATTATTCGTTACCCAGAAGGTCTCCTGTGACAAGATACTTATCATCTAATATGTGTTGCATTTAAAGGCACAATAAAAGCCTTAAAAGATTGATGTTGCTATTTCCTTGTTTTTAGTAAAAATTAAGTTATCCTACAGATAAAAAGAATATTTAACCAGTTGATGGTTCACAGGCTACTCTGAGCTGAAGATCACAATGAGGTAACTTAAAATATAAATGAACCCTCACCCTGCCTAGGTGAAGACAGTCTTTCAGCTAAAACATGGGCATTGCTTGGTAGTGTCGAAGATGACCTTGGACTATGGAAATAAGAGGTCTATCATTTAACGTGAAAATGTGGCAAGACACACAAAGGTCAAATGATCCCTGCTGTTGAAGTTTGTTGTTGAGAACACCAATGGCACATCAGATTGCCGCAGGTTAACAAGTTGACAATCACGGAATATTGCCTATCAGAATTACATGGAATGGGTGACAACCATACTAATGTTGTTCTGACACAGAAATCTAGCTTGTGGGACTGTGTCTTTAAAGAATCTATTGAAATTCGAGTTACAGAACCACTGATAAATCAACATTGTGGTTACATCCTTAGTAAAGCCTGGAAACTCACAATTAATCTGATTAAGAAGAGAAGAGAAGAGAAGAGAGACATCCCATGATGAACTGACTTCAGGGCAGCTGGAGGAAGAGCAGAGGTGCTGCAAGCATGCATACCTGGGTACAAATGGAGGGTAGAGCAGTTTGTTGGCAGGCGGAGTTGGGGGAGGAGATGGGCAGTAGACAGAGCAGCATATCAGAGGAATGGGGAAAAGAATAAAAGTGGTGCACTGACCCCAAGCAGACATTTCATCAGTGCACATGATGGCAATGTGGGTACTTGCCGAAATATTGTGCCCAATGGACACTGAAATTCGACCATTCACCCATGAACTATTTTGTCACAGAGTGAAACCCTATATGCTTGACAACTACTCCTGTTAGTTTGAAACACTCTAGCATGTACTGTGAAACTCTACAGCCAAGACGCCACTTTATTGTTACTTTTACTGAAGACTTTCGGGATGCACTTTCTTCTCTGTGGAAGGAGTTCTGTCAGCAAAGTGGCTTCCTAGAAGTCTGTTGCTTCAGACATTTTGGGGAGTAGCAGTATGTTAATGCATACATCCTTTCTTTGCAAACTCCTCAGCTAAATTTATCTAATAGCAGCATGTAGTCTTTATTATTTCTTGTTTTTCAGTACAAGATGTAAGCCTTCACAACTACCATTATAAAGAGGTGAAAAACAGTTTATTCCATAATTTCATTTGCCTTCTGTTGAGATGGTAGTAAGATATGAGTTTATCATTCCAGTATACACCTGTCTTGTTGAGTTTGAGGTCTAGAATGGCATCAAGTTTTATCGTCTTTATCATCCCTGATTTTTAAAAAACTTTTTCTTTTGTATCTGTCGTCTTGTGAAGACTTGAAAAATGTGGAATATGTCTTGTGTTCCTCCACTTCAGAGGCTACAAATGTTTCTTCCTCATAAATGTAGTGTCAAACCGTTCTTTAGCTTTTTGTTGACTACACTCTGTTTATGGAGTCCTCTATGTTTAGGAGTGAACATTCCCACAGTCTTGGTGTTAGTGTCTTTCACAAAATCAAAAACAACTGGTGAACTCTAATATCTGTCTGTGAAAATGGTACGTACCTTGTCGAGGTAGTCAGACAGAAGCATACGAAAAAGGACATTAACAGAATTATCTTCCTGCCCTTTGTCTGTCTAAACTTCAGTGTGTGAAATGTATTCTTCCTTTGAATCACTTGAGATAAACTGTTTGAGACCATTTTGTCAGGTTTGTTTTTTACATAGATATGGAAAATAACTCTTCTCATGAACCCACACCCACTCATCACTGGTAAGGTTTTCATCAGGTTTCTATGCTAGAAACTGTGAAAGTAAATCATGCAGAAAAGGTCTGATTTTATGCATGTCATCGTGTCCAGGTTTGTTTGTTGGAATGTATGAAACATTTTCAGTTACATGCAGGCAAGAGAGAACAGTGGAGAATCCATTTGTGGTCAGAACTTAACCTTAAAATGGTGCAGGTACAAAGTCATTTGTAGACCAATAGTAATGCAGTCTGTTTTTCTGTACTAGTCACATATGGATTGTAATGCAAAGAACAAATATATTTCATGAAGTTTTACCCCAGTCCACATGTGCCACATGCTTGTGGGTTTCATGTAATGTGGTCTTCTCACTTTATCTATAATGGGTTTCACATACTTGCTAGTTTCTGCCTTGATGTGCTTCATCATTGATTCAGGGAAAAAAGTTGAAAAGTATTGAAAGGACTGCTGCCATCATCCCCTTTTGCCATAAATCAATTTTCTTCTTAGAGTTCAAGCAATGATAGTTGCTCATCTAATGTGGTCCATCTTAGTCTATCTTAATTCTGCATCTGAAGATTCTGTAACACTATAACGTCTTCTCTTGCATGATTCTCTAAAGACAGCACTACATTGGAAATACTACTTTGATTATTAAGAAGTATATTGTGCATTGTTGGGGTTGGAATTTCATCTGAAAACTCAGTAGAAGTATTACTTACATAGCAGATTTCTCAAGCAAAATAATGTAGAACAGTGTCACATTAATACTGAAATAATATTGTTCTTGTACAGAATCAAAATCACTGTATTCGTTTTCAAAAAAGTCCCTTTCATATCCAGAGTCTTCAAATGGTTCATTCAAAACCTTATGGATCTCAGTGTTAGTCAAAAACTTTGACATATTTATCAGAAAATGCACTGCTAGCACAATGAGAAAACCATGGAAACTATGGTAGTATACATCAGTGCAGTGGTTGTGAACAATTGAGGGTTGTCTCTTGAGAATACAGAAATAGCTTCTGAAACATCCACACTATGGCAACGCAGTGCAGAGACCAGTTCACAGTGTCCCAAATGGATAGAAGCCATAACCACAATGAGCACAGTGAGAGTGGAGGAAGACAAATGGAAATCGTGCATGGAATACTCACATTGTGGCTGCCACTAGAGTTGTGCTTGGTTGTAGGACTTAAAAGAAATAATAAAAAAGCCACTGATAATATGTACGATAATTGTTAAATGTGCTTGTTCCATATCATAACAAGAGGTCAGAATTATGATTCATTCAAATAACTAACTATTTAATGCTATAATTGTATTATTTCAGTAAATATTTACTTTAAAGCTGAAATGGTATGTACAACATGTCCATTGTTGTGAAATATGTTACATTATATTTAATACCATGAACTAAGTGGGCCTATAAAAAAAAGTGTAGTATATGTCACTAATATGGTACTACCAAGTGATAATGACTACTTTTCACAGTCAGTCACAAACTATGTGACATATACCACAACACTGTCCAGCCCTCAACATGCAGCTGGCCTGTACTCCATACCCCACTTATTTCTATGCCAGACAGGGTATACTGAACTATCAGTATATGTGATAAGTAGTATTGGAGTCCATATGTTCAACGTTAATCATTATTTACATTATATACATTACTTTTTTTTATTAGAGAAGCAGCCATCATTGAGATGCACTTCTATGCTTGTTTTGATAGCTTCACTTGATTCCACAGCTTTAACTATATTTTAAAATATTTTGCCACAATGTATGTGGGGTGTACATCATTTTAGCTTTGAAGTAAGTACTTAATGATATAGTGGGAGGCATATTCAGAAACTAAGTGTACTGTGACCATAACAGGTTGTGGTTTTTTGTTTGTTGAGGGTTGCCAACACTGAGTGGTGGAGGGGATCCACTGACCAGAGCAAGCATTGCAGGATCATAGTAGTATGCAAACTCATATTGTAGTTTCCAGTTGCATGAAAGATGTTGGTAAGAAATCCCGCCAAGTGTGAACTGTGTGCTGCGATCTGCTTTGTACTTGCAGAACAGATAACCCCTACCAAAATTTTTTCATGAATCAAAACAGTTCAAGTTGAAGGTGTTACTAACAGAATGAATGTGTTTAAGTGGTTAGGAGTTCAGTGGAAGCAGAATAAATACTCCTGATGTTTGCAGGAGTGGGAGATCTTCAATTCTGACTTATGAGTTGGGGGGAGGAGGGGGGGGGGGGGGGGCATCGAGAAAACTGTCCATGAAGATCCCTGATTGAAAATGGTTGAAATTTCTGTGCTGTTTCCACATCTCTCCAGAACTCTCGTATATGAGACACTCACAGAAATGCTGGGATACCGGAAACTGTGCACAAAATGGATTCCAAAACAGTTGACAAAGCAGCACAAGAAAAATAGGGTCACTGGTGCCCCTGAGTTTCTTGAGTGACTTTGATTGGAAGGTGAGGCTTTACTGAGCTCTATTGTTACTGGAGGTGAAACATGGTAGTTCATTACATGCCTGAGGCAGAAAGATATTTGTTATAGTGGCATCACACCAATTCCACATCTGCCAAAAAATTCAGAACCACGATTTCTGGGAAAAATCATGGCCTCAGTGTTTCGGGCCTAAAAAGGCATAATTTTGGTCAAATTTTCATCAATGCATAATGATATTATAAGATCATGTCCGTTATAATTATCCAGGCTGTTATGCCGTAGTCAGTTGATGAATTCTGTGTCAATTCCCAACGTTTCGTCCCCGTCTGCGGAGGACATCTTCAAGGGGAAGACACCCACTGGCTCGCTACTGACTGCTGCTAAATTCTGTGTCCGCGTGCTCCCGCGCCGAGGCGTGACGTCACATGTTTTGAAAACGTCAGTGCAATTGGCCGCTGTCTGCTGCCGCCGGTCGCTGTTGCCATCACCCAGTGGTGGACAGGTGGTACACATCTTCTTCAACACCGGCATCCATATACCGTTTAATTACATGACCTCCTTTTGATTGTAATTATTAGGGTGTTTGGCGATTTCGATTGCCTCCCTGTAGAGCCTTTCGTAATATCCGCTTGTGGCTGCTAGTACATGCGTCTCCTCAAAACGAATATGGTGGTTACGTGGTTGGGAAGCATGCTCCGCAACAGCTGATCATTCCATTTCTCCTCTTCCACAATTGCCCTTGTGCTCTTCCGAACGCTCTGAAACAGTTCTTTTAGTGGTATCCACATAAACATCTCCACAGCTGCATGGGATCCTATACACTCCAGCTTTTTCCAATGGTTTGCGAGCGTCCGTGGCATGCTTAAGGTATTCCTGTATCTTCCTGGTGGGCTTGTAAATTATGGTAATATTCCGATTCGTCAAGATCCTCCCTATTCTTTCTGTTACATTTTTAACAAACCACAGGAAAACCTTAGATTTCGCAGTAGCCTTTACGTCACTATGGTTTCTGCGTGGCTGTCTCAACGCACGTTTTATTTCGGCGGACGAATATCCGTTCTTCATTAGTGCATTGTGGAGATGTTACATCTCAGCGTCGAGCAACTCGGGTGCACAAATATTTCTAGCTCTGTCCGCTAACGTCTTGATAACACCCCGCTTCTGTTGTGAGTGGTGGTTCGAATCCCAGTGCAAATAACGGTCCGTGTGCCTGGGTTTGTGGTATACTGAGTGGCCCAAACTACCATTTTCATTTGTAAAAACAAGCACATCGAGGAAATGTAATTTCCTGTTTACCTCCTCCTCCATTATAAACTGAATTCTGGAGTTTATACTATTCAGATGTTCGTGGAACTGGCTTAGTTCTTACCTGACGTGTCTCCACAGCACAAACATGTCATCCACATATCAGAACCATACATTTGGTTTTTTGCTAGCTGTACCTAAGGCCTGTTCTTCGAATTTCTCCATAAAGAAGTTTGCAATTATGGGACTTAGGGGGCTTCCCATAACCACGCCATCCATTTGTTCATAAAACTGTTCATTCCACTTGAAATATGTGGTCACCAAACAATAATTAAACTGTTCTGAAATATCGGCAGGAAAAATTCGATCCAGCTGTTCCAATACATCATTAAGTGGAACCATGGTAAACAGCGATACCACATCGAAGCTGACCAATATGTCCTCCGGCTGGCCCACTATGCCATCCAATCTGCTGATGCATGTGCCATGGCTCACCACATGCATGAATGTGATAGGGATTATGTGTAACAATAGTCAACAATTCTATTAAAATGTTCTCTATTTTACAAATACACTTTTTCCAAAATAAAGAATCTAGTGTACTTACTTTCTGAACATATCTCGTATGATTATAGTATTATTACATTTGCCTTTTCTCTCAGTGAAAATTTTATGGTATATTATGTCGAGGTCTGCCAGATAATGACATAAATAGTCAGAACTAGGTGCAGTATAATAAAGTTTTGTAGCAGCTTTGTAGTGGTAAATATAAAAATACCTTTAAAAAAATTGATGAGTGAATCTATATCAGAAAGCACTGCAACTTCTACACCTAATGCTTCATCTCACATGTCCTTCTGCTCTGTGTGACTCATGGTTAAGACCTGCACATTCATGGTGCCTTGGTGGCTAAGGGTTGTGTGAGGACAGGTGTTGCTGTGCAACAAGACATTCAGCAGCCGTATTAGATACAAGGCTGAGACATAAATAATTATGTCATATGCTAACTGTTTTGCAGCTACTGTGTATCATTCTATGTGGACATAACAACTAAACATGTCTACCCATAATATAGCTACTGCAAAACACTCCTTTCTCTTGAGTATTCTATTTAGTTAAGGCTTGTAGGAAACCAATTGTAGAGTTTCCAAAAACAGTTGGAAAATGGTGACAAATTAAAACATTGAATCACTCTGTATTATGTTCCTGGATGTAACGTTAGAGCATTTTTCATGTGAGGCTAAAATTTGAGTGTTACTCCTGGTCTGATTCAGAGTTTTAGTTTGCTGTTACTCCATGTATTTCACTCTATCATGAAAAATGTGTTGTGGGTTATCAGTTTTTCTGTTAGTGCAGAAGGTGAGCCGCAATGATTATTTCAGGAAAATAAATTGGGTTTATAGTCATATGTGGTTCACACTTACCACACACTATTTTACGAAATTCCCCAGTGGCTCATATGACAGATGGGAGGTGCGCAGGGCACTCCCCCCCCCCCCCCCGCCCCCCCTCCTCCTCTTACGGGGCCATCTGCATTGCCACCCGCCATTCAGCCCACATGCTATTCATTCGTTTCTTTCATCAGTCGACTCGACTTAATTGAGTTATTGAGTAGTTGTACTTTCCTATATAGCATGTGTGTCCACGTCATCGTATTTTATACATTTCTCTCTGGCACATAGATAACTAACACATACCTACGAGAAAAGTCAGCCATTCTAGTGATCTCGATACATTATTCCGTGCGGCATTTGTTCGAGAAAAGTCACGAATATTCTACTGTTTTGTTGTACAGAGAACCTTCAAGGTCGACAATGGATGAGGATCAACTTAATGGCTTAGTTCTGTTGAACATTCACACTGACATTGATTGTCCTATTGATGATGTAAGTAACCAATTGGCCAAGAAGAATAGGCACATAGAATTCATCATTTAAGGAAGAGAACCACAATTGTAACTTTTTTATGTCATAGGATGGCATTGTCTTGTATATGTGCATAATCAGTGTAAATAAAACTTAGTTAAACTTTGCATGTGACTTGATTATTTTTTATTACGGTAAAAGTAAATGTATCTTTAATGCCCCCCTCTTTGAGGTTTTTCTGTAACTGCCACTGCCTGAGGATCATTCTTGAGCCTCAGTTTTTATGAATCCAATAATTAATTAAGTTTTCAAGTAGATTTAAAATGTGTGGCATATGATGACTTGAAACTGGACCGCTTCCACACCAACACCACATCTTTTAATCTCAGTGCAGCACAGTTATAATGAGTTATTGCAATACACAATAAAAAAGAGCAGTCTTTTTATTGCCTTTGCCCAAGAAGTACATTTCTATTGCCAGACAGTCATAATGTTCATGGAAAGGCCAGGTGGGGGATTGCAGAGATTGTGTTCAGATTTAATGTGTATGCTTCATATTGCAACCGTCAGCAAAAGTGATTGCCCTGAAATAATCAAGGGCACCTGCTTATGAAAAATACTTTCTATATACATTGCTATGTAGCCAGTGTAGATATTACTCATTTATAATAAAATTGCTGTAGATTACGCATTGCATCATATGAAACACTCAGAAATTTAAGTATTATACTTAATCACTGCTTTAATTGAACGATGTTGCAGGCACTGAAATACTGGCGCTTCCGTGTGTACCTACTACCCTTGAATCATCAAGCAACAAAAAAGATTTTAGATGGAGCAGAAAACTGTGATATTTATGCAACATTGTCCACTGAAGAACAAGGTCATTTTGTCGAAGGGTTTCTTCGTTTTATTGAAACATGGGTCAATAAGGTTAAAAGGCCAAATACTCATAAAAAACCTAGAGTAAGTACTTTCAAATTAGAGCTTAAATTTGAAAGAATATTGTCTGTGAAAGGCATGTGTCAAAGTCAGATTCCTCTGGAACATAGTTTTAACAAGCCATAACTATTCTCTGTGTGTTCACCTTTAAATGAACATGTCTCTTTCTTGTCTTGACAATATTAGTTGTATTTCTGATATTAGTGCCAATTTAAAAAACGAAAACATTGGCACTGCATGATAACATACATAACATTTGTGTAGAATGCAAGGTAAGAATATTATGTTTCCCATTTTAATGGAGCAGTGATCGTAGATAATTATAACATTTCAGTATCGAGTGCATTAATCATTCTGCTTGGTTTATACGAACATTCATGTAATTTGCATGCTTTTCATTTGTGCATGCTAGTGCATGGTATTTTATATTTTAATTTATTTTGGTCTTGTGTTGTTCTGGATGACCATGCTTGTAAATTGTACTGAAAGATAAAACAATTTTTTAGTTTAGTGATCATATGCTTTTCTGCCCAAAATAGGTCTGACATCTTTAAAATATCTTGATCCTTTGCAATTTTTTTTTCCTCAAGTGAAGCATGCTAGTCCAGTCTGTTATATGTTGACTGTATCAGTGCTAATTGTATTGTTTTGTTTCTTGTTTTAAACAATGTATTTAGTTAATTTTTTCCGTGTTGCTTTTCCTTGTTGCATGTGTTACAGAGCCCTGTTTCTGCGGGGAACAAGGCTCATCATAGGTTGATTCTTCGCCGACATAGTGCCAGTACGATTTTTCTCTCCCACAATAACACTTCAAGTAGTAATTTGGTTACTGCATCTGGTTTACAATCAACTAATTTGCAGGTACAAAGTAGTTAAACTTCTTGTAGAATCTAATCCCTGTCACAAACGTAAGTTTAAATAAAATTACTAGTTACACATATTTAGTGTTGGGTTTATACTGAAGACTGGTTGTTTTATTAATTTTATTATTACTGTATCACAGTCTTGTGGCAACAGTTGTGAGCATGTTTTGATATTAAATGCCAATAGCACATAAATGTAGAACTACTAAAAAGTCTTGAATGTAGTTGTTCAGTGGCAGTTTTACCTCAGAAGTGCTGGGAATAAAACAGAAAAAAATGCATGCAGTGTGGTTGCTAAAAGTTGCCTGGGTGTAATATTAGTAGGAAGGAAGTTGATTATTGTATTTGGAAGTAACAACAAACATTGTGCATGTTGCTGTGTCAGTTTTGTTTTTTTTTGTTTTTTCGGTTATTTATGTTTATTTAGAGCATAAAAATGAAATAGAGATCATTAACCAGTCACAATAATTTACTAACACTGTACTACATATTTTTATGTTTTAACTGCCAACTTCATGTAGTTCTGATCTTCAGCATATGCATTAGTGTTGATCTGATGGGTGTCCTTGTGATTACAGCAAGTTATGCTGTTGTTCATTGCTAGATGTGCCCAAATCAGCAAAAATTACATTTTGTAACTTGATAATTACATATGTATATTGTATGACGTGTGTGTGTGTGTGTGTGTGTGTGTGTGTGTGTGTGTTTGTTTGTAAAATGTCATTGAAAGTCAGATGTCACTGATTATAACTTAATACTTCACACTGTGAGGTCATTAAATTACTGTACGTAACATGTTTTTCCTCCTGGGACACAATCTGAGGCATCAGAGGATCATCATTTTAATATTGGAGGCAAGTGTAGGGGGGTAAAAGTCGTAGAGGGAGACCAAGAGTTGAATATATTAAGCAGGTTCGGAAGGATGTAGGCTTCAGTAGTTATTTGGATATGAGGAGGATTGCACAAGACAGAGTAGCATGGAGAGGTGCATCAAACCACTCTTCAGACTGAAGACTACAACAACAACAACAACAACAACAGCATTGGGTAATCTTGTTCATTACATTATTATTTCTAAGTTACAATTCCTTTGCCAGTCAATTAATTTCAAAGAATATTATTAAATATCTTTCATTAAATCAGGTACACATGATCATGTGGTATTTTAAATGAAAGAAGATGCATTTCGATGCAGAAAAAAGCTAATGCACAATTTACATTGATAATTTCATAGCTTAGTGTTAAAGTGCCAGATTAAGAATCCAGAAGTCCTGGATTCAGTACCTGGTCAGTCCAAGAATTTTCCTGTCACTTATTACTTCTTTCATTTCAGCCAAAGTTTGTTAATGTGAAATGGGCTGAATTGCACACTGTTTCTCGGAATCCACATTAAACTGTAGTAGGTCCCCCTATAACTGGCTAGGTAAGTCAGTTCAGAGGTCGGGAGAAAGTGACAGCGTACTAGTTCAGAGGTCGGGAGAAAGTGACAGCATACTACTTCAGAGGTCGGGAGAAAGTGACAGCATACTACTTCTAATATTACCATGCCTAATAAAGTAGTGTGGTGCTCATATCTACCTTTACTTATTTTTTATGTTTCACATATGCTGTCTCGGTTGTGAATGTTTGAAAGATATTTCACATATCATGGTATTATAGTTTAGTAACAAAAAGGTAGGCCTATTGAATTTGAGTAGTCAAAGTTCAGACAGCTTCAAGTATAATTGAGATTAGGTTCATGTTTGCTGAAAATTTCCCATTCACAATAAGACACAGAGTTCTACTTTTCTGCACTGCATAAATTGTGTTGCACAATTGACTAGTCATTGGGTGATGGTTAATAGACAACAGTGGAGCACAGTGCTTTACCTGCAAGACAGGAAAGTGCAGCACACCAAGATTAAATCTGATCTCCGTTTTAATAGCCAATCTCCAAGCCATCATGGGCATTATTATGCAGTTCTTATGTTGTGAGCTGTGCTTTCATCCTATCAATAAGATCATTTCATACTCGAGAAATTTTAAGTAAATTATATTTGAAATGAATCAAGATTGCTAATCAGGTATGGTTTTAATAATATTTTGGGTTTAAAGTGCTTTTAAATTTCTTATGTGGACTGTGTATTGCCTAATGGGACAACACTGAAAGGACAATGAAGAAACAGTGTTACGAAGATTTTTAATTTATTTTACATTACCTGTTCTTCTTATCTCTTTGCAATTAGAACTATCATTTGAACTATTTATTCAATATAGTTATTTGACAAATCTTTCTCATTTCAAAGAAGCCATGATTAAACTTACTTGAACATCTGATGGGGGCTGTGCAGTACATAAACAGAACTTCTACACAAGGTCATGAGCTCAGCCACTTTGATGATGGACTGATGACCTTAGCAGTTAAGTCCCATAAGATTTCACACTTTGATAATGTCAGTGTATTGCCCCTCTGTAAATAGCAACATGTTCCTCCAATTGTAAACGTGGCATGCTGTATCACGTGTGAACACTGTCAATGGCAGTCGACTCACAAATGTGGATTACTCATTAGAAAGCATATAATAATCAGCTTCTCACAAACTGATACAAACTTCACCAGAGCAAACTGCATTATCTGGAAAAAAGAACAAATGGGTGTTGTATTTTTATATTATTTCACCACCCAAAGTATTAGAAAACCCTGCAATCTCATACATCCCCATTACTATTTTATTTCAACTTCTCATATACTCACACACACATTTCCAAAAAATTACAGGATCATTTTTAGTTACATTTACACAACAGTTATTTGCATTGATTTTTCAACATCCATTTGTTTGTTGTAGATTCTGTTATACTCAGTTGGTTGTAGGGAAGCACACAATAACCAATTAGCTTGCCTTTTTATTTTTATTTTTTAAGAGGATATTTTTGAAAAAAGTGCTAAAACTTTACTTGCTTCAAACTGACATGATTGTCACATCATAACAAATAGTTGTGAGAGGAATACAAATAGTGGAGGAAGTAGAGGTAACAACACACTATATTGTTGAGGTGTTGAGCAGCTATTGTACACCCTGTAGTCAAGCAGGACAACATGGCCATGTTCTTGTGTGTCCTCTGTGTTAGCTCTGAAGGAGGACATTATACGAATGTATAAGAACATTTTCAGTTTTGTTTGTATGCTTGTCAACCACTCATTGCATAATCTGTGTGGTGTGTTGTTACCTTTATTCCTTCTGTTATTTATATAAGTCACCATATCTTCATTTTTTTGTGTTACTATTGTGTGGAAAGTTGTGACTATTCAGGACTAAAGGTAACAACTGTGTGAATGGTAGAGGTGTTGAATCACAGACAGGCTTATAAACAAGACTGAAACTTTTTGCTAGCTCCAAGAGTTCTGGAATCTGTACATAAAATTGGAATAGAGATCAATATAAACATCATTTCTGCCCTTTTTATTGCTCACGAAAGCCACACATTGCATGTTGTACTACCATACAGCGAGACTATCAGAGGTGGTGGTCCAGACTACTGTTCTCGCTGGTACCTCTAATAACCAGTAGCACATCTTCTTGCATTGATGCGTGCCTGTATTTGTGGTGGCGTTCTATCCACAAGTTCATTAAGGCACTGTTGGTCCAGATTGTCCCACTCCTCAATGGCGATTCAGCATAGATTCCTCTGAGTGGTTGGTGGGTCATGTCGTCCGTAAACAGCCCTTTTTCAATCTATCCCAGGCATGTTCGATAGATTTCGTGTCTGGCAAACATGCGGGCCCCTCTAGTTAACTGATGTTTTTATCCTGAAGGAAGTCATTCACAAGATGTGCATGACGGGGGCATGAATTGTCATCCATGAAGATGAATGCCTCGCCAATATGCTGCCGATATGGTTGCACTATCGGTCGGAGGATGGCATTCATGTATCGTACAGCCATTACGGCACCTTCCATGATCACTAGCGGCATACATCAGCCCCACATAATGCCACCCCAAAACAGCAGGTAATCTCCACCTCACTGCACTCATTTGACACTGTGTCTAGGGCATCCGTTCAGCTTGACTGAGTTGCCTCCAAACATGTCTCCAACGATTGTCTGGTTGAAGACATATGCGACACTCATCGTTGAAGAGAACGTGATGCCGGTCAAAAGCGGTGCATTCGGCATGTTGTTGGGCCCATCTGTACTGTGCTGCATGGTGTCGTGTGGTTGGAAAGATGGACCTCACCATGGACATCGGGAGTGAAGCTGTGCATCATGCAGCTCATTGTGCACAGTTTGAACTGTAACACCACGTGCTGTGGCTGCACAAAAAGCTTTATTCAACATGGTGGCGTTGCTGTCAGGGTTCCTCTGAGCCATAATCTGTAGGTAGTGGTCATCCATTGCAGTAGTAGCCCTTTGGCGCCCTGAGCAAGACATGTCATCAACAATTCCTCTCTCTCTGTATCTCCTCCATGTCCGAACAACGACGCTTTGGTTCACTCCGTGATGCCTGGACACTTCCCTTGTCACAAAGTAACAATGCGGATGCAATAGAACCACAGTACTGACTATCTAGGCATGGTTGAACTACAGACAACACAAGCTGTGTACCTCCTTCCTAGTGGAATGAATGGAACTGATCCGCTGTTTGGCCCCCTCCATCTAATAGGTACTGCCCATGCATGATTGCTTACATCTTTGGGGCAGTCTAGTGACATCTATGAACAGTCAAAAGGACTGTGTCTGTGATACAATATCCACAGTCAACCTCCATCTTCAGGAGTTCTGGGAACCGGGGTGATGCAAAACATTTTTTGGTGTGTGTATTACTGAAGGGTCATGTGGCTGGCTACTACTCACAATTTAGTTTCTCTGTTTGATACATGGGTTTTGCAGTGCATAGGGCTCATGATCCAAGTTGCCACATTGTAAGGGGAGAATGGAGAAAGCTGAATTCTTTTTGCTACACATTCTACTTCTTTTCAAGAATAATATGGAAATTGTTACCACTGTTGTGATGGTCCTTGTAACAGAACACACAGTTCTGCATTAGTTCTTTGATTCAGCATTTTAAACTTTTATAACCATATGCTTTCCTTCCCAGTTTCATTCATTAATCAGTACAGTTGCCAGAAATTAATGTGGCACCTGTCAGTCTCTTCTTGCTTTTACAGCCAAAACATTACTTGCATGTGCTTACAGTCTGTTGTTATGGAGCAACTTATCCATCCCCACAATATGAACCTAACACACATCTGCTCTACCACTTTATGTGACATTGTCACACAAGACCAAACAATGGAAACTACATGAATTGAATAGTAGCAGTATGGAAAGGATAGATTGCCACTCATCACATAAAGGGGGTGTGGAGTCTAGACAGAGAGAGTAAAAGAGAATTTAGAAATATTCAGCTGTAGGAAAAAGTCTTTTATCAGATGTAGAAAACTCCTACACATTCACACAAGCCACACCCTTCTCATGTAGTCATACATGTAATTTTCCAGCTTCACTCCCTGTACCTACATTGTACACAATTTACTCTCATCTGACATGTTCTTTGTCTCCTGAACATTCTAATGCTTCTTTCTCTTGTGTTATTCGTCTTTCTTTCTTGCTTTCTTTTTATCTTTCTTTCTTGCTTTCTTTTTATCTTTCTTTCTTGCTTTCTTTTTATCTTTCTTTCTGTTATTTCGTACTTCTGGTTCAGTTTACATTCTAAATTCATGGCACAAATGACTGCCATTAATGTACTGAAATTTGTCAGTTTAGGTAGTGATATGCACAGGCATACCCAAGTCACATTTAATACCATTTTGTCTTGCTATTACACTGCTCATCTTCATCAGCAAAGATTGTTTCATGGTTATCGGTCCAGGTTTTATCTGTATTATCTCCGTTCAACTACTCTGTTCTTTTCTCATTGCTGTGGTCTGCTTATTGCCCCATTTTTGACACAAATTGTGAATTTTCTGTGAGACAGTCAGTTAGTTATTACTGTTCAGTTCTAAACTTGACCAAACTTACAATTTTTCTCACTGGTGATTGTAAACCATCTGAGTTTCTAGCATATGTATTTCCTCTTTGTACACACCTCCTCCCCCCCCCCCTTTTTTTACTAGTTTTACTGTCACACGATATTTGCTTGTATCCATTTACATTTAGACATATGTTTCAATGGTTACAATTGATATGTTGATAATAATAACACATTTGCTGATATTCCAGTAGGCTTTTAATTTTACTGTGCTAATATTAGAAGTTTATCCCTTTACTTGTAAGACTTAGATTTTGATGGAAGATAGTATTTGAAATTTTGATGGACGATAGTAATTGAATTTTTGCACAAATACTCAGATGTTTTGAAATTTTGTTACTTTGATTTGTTTGTAACAACAATGTAATTGTAACTACATTTATTCTGCAACTTTGTCTTTCAGAAGAACTTAATTTAAAGAAGACCCTGTGAAAACATTGGAAATCACTGGGTTAGTTTGGATACTGCTTTGACCGGACTGGATGCAGCTGATGTTTAGCTGTGCAAGTAGCTTTTCATTAAGAGAATTAAAATGCAGACATCACCCCCTCATATGTATGACTGCCTAGGCTTAACAACACCATGTCCCACAGAGTGTTTCACCCAAAACTTGTAGCAATGCTCAACCTGTGACACTGTATTTGGGCTAGTGTGAGGAGCATTCTAATTGATGTGATTGGTGACACTCTCAATTATAAACTGTGTTCAATGCAAACTCTTCACTGCATGCCAGCTGTAATAGTACAGCCATCTATGTTAACCTCTTTCCTTAAAGACCCTAAATTACAGGTGCCATCATTCAACCCTGCATTTGGTGCTTAATACTAGTTGCCCAGTGGTTATGAGCCAGGGAATTATTTGCCAGCTATGAAATTCTTCTGTTATAATGGCTACTTAATGATAAGACATTTTTATCTTCGTAACACTCTCCTTTTTTGTTGAAAAAGAAAAAAACAGTCCAAACCAAGAGAAACATCTCTCTTGTGTGTACGAAAAGAGCTCCCTGTGCCTACAGCAGAACAATCAGTATGTGTACTGAAAGAAGATACTCTTGCACCAAACAAATATTTTAATGCAGATGTGTACAAGATTCAAACTTTCACTGTATTCCATGCAGATAAGTCTTCCTGCTATAATACGCTATGTGATAATGAATGGAAATGGCCGTTCTGTTTGAGGTATTTAAAATACCTAAGAAATACTACAATATCATGAAAATCCTAATTGCTACTTATCATATAGTGGAGATGCCGAGTTGCAGGTAGGCACAACAAAAACACTATCACACGGTAAGCTTTTGGGCAATAAATCCTTTGTCAAAAATAGCAGTTACTGGCAGCTGAAGCCAGAGACTGTGGTCATGTGTGTATCAGCTGTGTTTGCACTCTCATATGTATGTGTGTGTGTGTGTGTGTGTGTGTGTGTGTGTGTGTGTGTGTGTGTGTGTGTGCGCGCGTGTGTGTCTGTTTGTGTTTAGTCTATTTTTGACAAAGGCCTTGTTGGCCAAAAGCTTATAGTGTGATAATCTTTTTGTTGTGCCTATCTGCGACTCAGCATCTCCGCTATATAGTGAGTAGCAAATATCCTTTTCATAATATTGTTACATTCCAGCCTGGATTTTCCATTGTTCAAGAAATATTATGCATTTGCGGTAGGCATTCATGGACAAATATAATCCACATGCTGTGTCAGTAACTGAACATGGCTAAAAACAGGATGAAATAATGTATGTCTTTTCCCTAATAAGTAGTTACTGTAGCCAGCACCAGAAAGGGGATGGGGTGGTTCTTTATGTTAACATATTAAAAAAAAAGTTATTTCTTGAACAGTATTTGCAGAATAGGCTCACTTTAATTTACTGGCACTGTGATTCATTACGAAACACAAATTGGTGGGGGTCTGTTGTCACTAAATGGAGAGTTGTATCATTTCTTCAACAGATTCAATAAGGTGATTGGCAAAGTTGGATCCAAGAACCTCAAAACACTGGGTGATTTAAATACCAATGAAAATTCTTGTAATATTAGTAATTTAAAATTATCAGATCTGTTGAATTCATGCAGTCTTGTAAATGTGGTAACTTCAGACATCAGAATAGCAGATTTAACCTCCAGTAGGATAGGCAATGCAATAATTACCAAATATGATGGAGATAGTATTATGTTCAGTAACACGGAATTCTGCTTCTTTGATGATTATTGCCAGCAAATTGATTACTTAAATGTGGGTCAGCCAGGAATATAAATAAATAAATAAATAAATCATCATCAGGAATGAAGCCTAACCCTACAAACATAATCACATTCGAAAATATACTAGCTAGAGAGAATTGGGACGGTGTCTACCAGTTAGAAGGGTCAGATAATAAATGGAATGAATTCTATTCAGTTCTGTTAAGGCATTTGGTTCTTATTATCCAATTAAATCAAAATCAGTCACCAGTCAGTGGGAAAAAAGAGTTGAGTTCAGACTATCAGCTAAACTAGTCAAGATCAGACAGAATATCCATGACCTCTGTATAAACAGATCTGCTCAACAACCCAGTACACTGCTACAGAACAGATAAGGGCTATGAATTTGAGGAAGTAAAGGAACAAGCAATAAGGAAAATAATTTACAGCTAAAAAACAAAAACCCAAGTGGTTGGGATGGTCCTTCCAATACAGAAATTAAAAAATGCACAAACTTTGTAAAATCAATTAAATATCTCAACAATTGTAGCATCAAAGAAGGTATGTTTCCCAGTGCACTGAAAAGGAGCATTGTCTGACCAATAAATAAAGAAAACAATCAGAGGAGGAAGCATAAACTACAGGTCAGTATCACTGATTCCTAGATTGTATAAGATTTTTGAATAGTAATGCTGGCACAGCTTGGTGCCTTTTTCATCTCACATAAACTGGCACATGTTTTAAAAAATATTGCAGCACCACAACAGCTGTCATAGAGTTTTTTTTCACAAAGCCTGTAGCTATCTAGATGAAGGAAAGCATACTGTAAGCATATATTTAGATCTCGCAAAGGCTTTCTACCTGGTCAACGATGCACTTCTCTTGCAGAACTGAAGACATGCGATATCCCACACAATATCTGGAACTCCTATGTACTACCCAAAAAAAAAATAAAAATGCACAAATATAAATTATCATTTTGCCCTTATCAGAAATAAGTATGTCACTGAATACTCGTGTGTGTGTGTGTGTGTGTGTGTGTGTGTGTGTGTGTGTGTGCGTGCGTGCGTGCGTGCGCGTGTAGACTTGTCACATTTTTTGTAAGCCGTCACGGTTATGACAACCGAGTATTATGCTGTACATTATCACAACAGAAGAATTAAGCACGTTTATTGCAAGTAAGGAAAAAATTTAAAAGTAATACACCACAGTCCACTGAATAAAAATATTTTGGAGAGAGAAAGGAACAAAACAAACAAAAATTTTGTGAAATGTTTTGTCTAAAAGTAAGATGTAAAATAGATTAGAGGAACAATGGAAACTTCATGTTGAAATGTCAACAATAATATGAAAATGATAAATTGCTACTCACCGTAAAGATGACTTACTGAGTTGCAGACAGTCACAACAAAAAGAATGTTCAGTGGTGCTTGACATTATGTACTGCAGCTGAGATGCTCATATGTTAGTGACATAAGGATACCATTGAGTGAAATTCCACCAGACAGTTACCCTACAGATCCCTTTAAAATTATAAGGTTCTAAATTAAACGCTGAATTTCAAATGCTCAGTCAGCTCCTCATTTACTGGACATGATTTTAAGCATCATTCAAAGGCAAATGAAGTGTGTCCCTAATCTGTTTTATTTCTTAGTTTTAGACAAATCATTTCACCAAACATTTCACCTTTTTTTCTTTTTCTCTTTATTTCAAAATTTTTCATTTTTATTTTCATTTTCAAGTTTTATTCTGAAAGCAAGATATATATTTAAACATCAGTTGGTATTCTATTATAATTAAGAGTATATTGATCAAGAGAAAGTGGAGAAGTTTCAGTCTGTGCTGTGATTTGATATTTTATGGACATAGGAGCTGTTCGTGAAATATTCAGTTTTTCTCAAATCACTCGTTAAGCTTTTCTTAATTACCCTGATTACTTTGAAGCAGCAAACAGGAAATCCAAGTTTGAGTCCTGGGTTTGATGCAAATTTTCAATAATAAGTACATATTTGTGACACTTTTAGGTCAACAAATTTAAATAATTTGCCCTGATATTGTTTCGTATTGATGGATATTCACTCATTTCTTCCGCATTGGTCCATTCATTTAATTTGTCTTATTACAGTCACTATGTGGTTGTTCATGTTATCGACCTCAGCACATTTCAGATTTTCTTCAAATGTTTGAATTTTTTGTTAATGTTTCTGTTAATCACTGTTTGCTTAGTATTCACTTCTACTGGAAATATTTATGTTGATCTGGTACAAGCAGTTTGGAGTCTTCTCCACCTACATTCATCCTTATTGAAAGGAAAGTTACTAAATCTAGAGCATGCTTGTCTGGGCTTCCCTGTAGTCATGCCTGCACCTGGGAGTGCATAGTGGGTCTTGAAACTTTCAACCATGTTATGTAGGCCATAGAAAAGACAAACCAGATTGTCTTAGTTCAAAATATGTACACATAATAAACAAATTTCAAGTTAAATGTGAACTGCAACACTTTAAATTTATTTTCTCCAAACTGTAAATTTGTTTTGTTTCTTAGAAAAAGTTATCTGAGCAGCATTTGTCCAGATATTTTGTGCACCCTAATTTTTTGTCCTCTGCGACATTAAATCTAACATTATGTTTGATGTTCATTCTGAACATTTACACCTTTTTAAAAATATTTTTGTCCATATGTAGTGAAAAGTAAAGGTCCTGATAACACTACCTTGGGGAACTACAGCATTGGTTCTACATCTGAAGATTTCTCTCCATGAAATTTTATCCACACTGTCCATTTAAAAAGTTGTTTTGCTGCAGGCAAGCCCATCTCCAGACTCAAGATATGTGGCATTGTGTATAATCCTTCATGGTAAGGCAAACAGTAAGTCTGTCCTTACTAGCACTAATTTGCATGGAGTTATTGAGGTGCCACATGACATTGAGTATGGCCATCCTGAACCCATCATTTTCAGATGACAGTCAAGGGATCGCAAACAACATTAGCAGTAATTTTTTCTATGATAGATTGTAGTCTCAATAGGTAACAATCCTACTGTCTGTCAAATTCTGATACATATTGGTAGATGTTGGCCTTTCTGAATGGGGCATAACAGGATCTTCTCAAAAACAAACAGCAGTCAAGTGGAATTTCTGAATGAGCAACTCCCAGTGTAACTTTTCCTTTTATACAGAATATAGATTACATTAATGCTGCCTGCTTTGTGTGGTTGCACTGAAATATTACTATGTTAATCATTTACGTAGCCAAGCATGTAGTGCAGTTCATACCAGTTTGATGTTTGTTGCATGTCATCTTCATTGTGTTGCAATTTAATGGCCAGCAGTGTAGTTTCTTACCACTAAACATTTCAGCCCAGCACTGCAACAAATTCCCAGTTGCCTGGATCAGCATATTTAGTAATTAAAATCATGATCACTGTTTCCATGTGAAATGTTTTCATGACTCTGAGGCAGTGCACACTCATTGATTGCAGTTATTGTTAGTAAATATGATTCAAAATACAAAATGTGGAATTTGTAGCATTTCCTATGGTAGGTAGTGAGTCCCACAAGGTATGCAGGAGAACAACTGTGCAGTTTGTGAAGTAGAAGAGAGTTACTGCCAGGCTGTGAATGTGCGTGGATAACTCAGTCAGTAGAGGGTTTACACGCAAAAGGCAAGTTTATGCGCAAGAGGCAAAGGTTCTGGGTCTGAGTCCTAATCCAGCATACTATTTGAATCTTTGACTAAATTGAATTATCCACATTTTACATAGAATTTCTTATTTGAACATGCTCATGTGAAATAATATTAAGAACAACAGCTCCATTTGGAATCAGTCCTGGGCTACAATAGTGATTTCATTTGACACACCAAGACGTCAGGCCATGTTTTTAAGCAGCTCTTAACACATGCTTATGGAGCTGCAAGTTTGGTTGAATCTTTGTCTCGCTATTCTAATGTTCAAAGAGTAAAATATAACAATATAAGTAATAGGTATATGATTTACTATCTGAGACATACAAGATTTCACCCATTTGCCATGTATCATGCAGCACTGATATGACATTAAATTCATATGATCACAAAATGCCATACTCATGGTGAGGAAAAACACATAATATTTTGATTATGTGAAAGGATGAAGAGCTTCATCAGAATCAAAGGTTGAAGTTAGTAAGGATTCTTTTCTTGAAAACTGTAATTCAATTGGCAGTTTCTGTTGGGTCTGCATTTGGATCATAGGTTTGTTATTTGATGTTGGAAAGCTCTTAATCTTACTATGAGTTCTGTATAGTCATATTTGAAAGAAAATATCAGCTGAATTTTTTACTTGAAAATGAGGATAGGGAAGTTAGATAAAATTTGTTGCGCTTCTTATGTTGCTAACTGCAATTAATGCCAGTGAGTCAGTATTATGGAATACAAACTGTCAGATGTTGGAATCCTGTCGGAAGTTGTCCATAGTAGAGTTTTTTGTTCATAATAGAGATTGTGATGAGAACAAACACTTACAAAACACTCAATTCAATTCAAACCTTTCTTTACAGACTAGTGTGGTGGGAAATTCACCATTCAGAGAGCGATTAGGAAGTAACAGAGTGTTGGAGAAACCACGACCAAGGTTTGTTTTGTGATCTTACCTGGCACTATTGGGATCTGTAGGGTGTTGCGCGTTATTTGTTGCATGTGTTTTCATGTACTTTTCATTTAGAATTGCATGGTTATTGTGACTGTGCCTTTGCACGGGTTGCTATGGGTAAAGGGAGCTTGGTGTGTGTGTCTTGAATTGATTTGCTTATTTATTCCTCTTTGCTTGAAACTAGTTCATGTTTTTCTTATATAACACAGAGTTTCATATTAAAATTAAAGTTTCTTGCATTTTTGTTCACTCAATGTCCCTTGTTAATTACAAAAATGTACAAATTCTCATAATTCTTAATTTCATGACTGTAGTCCAATACAAATTCTGCTAATCAAAAAACTAACTTACAGCTACACAAAGGTAGGTGAAATAAGTTTGCTTGCCTAATATGAATCTCTGTGAATGTTGAGATGCAGAATCTCAAGTTTTTTGTCCTTCGTTCCAAAAGTAAGCAGTGAACTGAGAAAAAATGGAAATGTGGCTAGTTGTTACAGATATTATGTAAATGCATGCTCTTCCAAAAAAGCATATGTGGAAGATTTGGTAGATGTTCTCAGAAGTACTGAGAAACAAAATAAGATGATCGAGTGTGCATCAAATGAAGCTGATATTTATGAAAACGTACAGGATGTAGCAGAGATCACCTTTAACAAGTCAGAGATTAATGAATAGCTAATATAGGGCAGGTAAATGTACAAGGGAAACAGAGATTGGGGGATGGGTTTAGCAGGTTGGAGAAAATAGCAAATCCTCTATCAGTATGAAACTACAAGGTTTTTTTATTGATTCAGTCACCACATAGAAAAGATGCTAGCATTAAATTAATGTAAAACACAAAAAAATAAATGGTAAACATGTTTCCAATTTTTTTCTGAGAAAATGTATTGTAACTGTAAATTGACAAGTTCTACATAGTGGCGAAAGATTTCAATGAGATCCATAAAATGCACAGTTAACTAAACTGAACTGAGTAGGTTTCTGTGTTTATTCAGTCACCACATAGAAGAAAGGGTAGCATTAAACTAATGTAAAACATAATCTTATAATTGGAGAATGTGTGTCCATGTTTTTCTTCAGAGAAAATAATTGTAAACTAATAAGTTCCACATAATAGTGAGAAATCGCAGTCAGTATCCATAAACCGTGATGTTAACTAAATTGAACTGAATGTGCTAGTTAACCAGGTAATAAAGAATGCACTGTTGCAGCTAATATTGTACAACACACTAATAAACATGCAGAGATGTTTTCATTATGTCAACTGTCTTTGATTTTTTTCCTTAATGTAATGACCCTTCAGAATTTTGTTTGTAGGACTTGGGTTTCCAACACACCATTGGCTCCTAGCAGATGCCTCGTCTTAACTTTTATTGGTTTTGTTCACTTTTAACGATACATTGTTGCTCCATGGCCATTTTATTTCACCACCCTTTCTCCCTCATCCTGTTCTTGTTTCTACAGCTTATTTTCTGGCCTTTTCAGCTTTTCCATTTTCATTGCTTTCATGCCATTTTATTCTCAACCATGATATTACTTGCTGTTGAATACATCTCCATTATTTTCATTTCCAATTCTCCTTCAGTCTCATATGCGTCAGCTAGTTCTATAGTTACAATAAATTTTGTGATATGAATTAACTCTGTCAATTAAGACAAAGGCTATAAACTCAGCAAAATATCAGCTTTGTGTTTTAGCAGCTATATGTAGTATTCAACGCAGAAGCAGTATCATGTAATGTGAATCAGGAACACCCATCCAGAAAATTTAGTGCAATCTGTCTTGCCTTCCGTACCCTCTTCCCTGCACTACTCAATTGCTCACCCTCCCACCAGGCCCCTTTTTCCCATGACACCGAAAATTTTATCACGCCTCCACATGGATCGAAATCCAATAAGTTTTCATTAGAAGTACAGCCCTGAAAACAGTCTAAATTCATATTTATAATAATATATTTTATCATGTACAAGAAGGTACAATTAGATGAATGATGAACACTCACTTCACTTAACGAAGGTTTATTCAGCACGTGCACATAAAAGAGTGTGGAGTGAACTGCCTCTGGCCAGAACACATACGGTATATATACTATTACAGAACATTCCAGTACAATGATTCTTGACATTTGTGGATACTTGTAGAATGTACTCAAACCGAATATAGAAATTAAAATTTTAGAGTTCAGGTGAGTTTTGAACTCACAACCCTCCATGCAACAGTCTAGTATCATAACCACTACACTGTGGTGACTGTGCTAATCAGTTTCTTCGGCGACATTGCTCCCTCCTTAAGAGAACAGTGTCTTGGTGTTACGTTGTCCTAGTCCAGGAACAAGTCATCAGTCCTGCATTCTCTGACTCCTGATGACTGATGTTTGCCCTGACGGTGATCTTCTTAGAACTTACTTTGCCACTACGCTCTTTGTCAACTTTCTGCTTGTTGCCTGTCGCTGGAGCTTTGAATTTACACTGGGTTGCAGGATCCTTATAGGGCTTCATTCGAAGGACATGGACCGTATCTCTGATCTTTCGTTGTCTTGTGTTGGGGTCAAAATCTTCAACTTCATAAGTAACATCAGACAACTGTCTTACAACCTTATAAGGTCCAAAGTAGTGTCTGAGGAGCTTCTCAGAGAGACCAACCTTCCGAACCGGAGTGAAGATGCAGATGAGGTCACCAGGCTGGAAGACAACAGGGCGGTGGCTCACATCATACTTTCGGCGATCTTTTTCTTGAGCTTGCAACATTCAGAGTTGAGCTAACTGCCAAGCTTCCTCAGCTCTGGTTAACACCTGGCTGATGTAGTCATCGTCCACGTCATCAGGATGCAACGGAAACACAGTGTCCATCATTGTAGTCACCTCACACCCATGCACCAGGAAAAATGGTGTAAATCCTGTGGTGTCTTGTTTGGTGATGATGTAGGCAAACGTTATGAAAGGTAGCACCTCATCCCAGTTGCTCTGCTCAACACTGGTGAACATTGATAGCATGTCGGCCAAGGTCTTATTGCCCGTTAGTTTGTGGATAGTTGGCAGTTGTCGTGTGAAGAGTAATGTTGCACTGACGGTTTATCACTGTCACAAGATTGTATTGAAAAACTTTCCCTCAGTCCGTAATTAATGACCTTGGGGCACCATGTTTTAATACAATGTCTACCATGATGAATTTGGCTACCTCAAATGCTTCGGCTGTTTTCACGGCTTTTGTAATGGCATATGGTGTCAGTGAGAACAATAATCCATCTATTTCCACTAGCAAACATTTGAAATCATCCAAGGAGGTCAATCCCAACACGGTGGAAAGGCGTTTTGGCTGGTGGAATTGGTATGAGTCAGCCAGCTGGTCTCTGAGGAGCTGCCTTTCTTCTCTGGCACTCTCGAAAGTGCGACACATAGTGACGGACACTCCTAAATAAACCTGGCCATAAAAATCTCTTGCGGATCCTAAATCCTAAATGTCCGGTCTCAGGTGTGTCATGGAATTTCTGTAAAACATCTAAGCGCATGTGTTTAGGAATCAATGGTAGGCACCTCTTTCCAAACGGACCAAAGTTTTTCTTGCAAAGTAATCCATTAACTACCTTAAATTGTCCTTTCACATCCTCTGACCGATTTAAGGCAAGCATAATTTGAGATATCTTGGTGTCGTCCTGCTCAGCAGAGAGATCCTGGAGTGCAGCGAGACAATCACTATCTTCATCAAAGTCTTGATGGTCTTGCTCAGGGTTCCTTGAGAGACAGTTGGTGTCTTGGTGATTTCTTCCACTTTTGCACACTATGGTAATGTCATACTCTTGAAGACATTGTGCCCACCTGGCAAGTCATCCTGTTGGACCCTTAAGACCTGTCAACCAACAAAGTGAATGATGGTCTGTAACAACTGTGAATGGCCTCCGTGGATATACTGTCGAAATTTGCATATGTCCCAAATCACAGCAAGACATTCTCTGTCTGTAGTTGAGTAGTTTCTCTTGGCTTTTGTGAGTGTCCTAGAAGTGTAGGCTATAACTTTCTCTTTTCCATCTGAAATTTGCACCAGAACAGCACCGATTCCATAACCACTGGCATCTGTGTAGATCCGTAGGTGCTCTCTCATCATACACACCAAGTACAGGGTCAGTCATCAGAGCTTTTCGCAGCACATCGAAAGAATCTTGTTGAGCACCACCTCAGATAAATTTAGCATTGGCTTTTAACAACTCTTGGAGTGGCCTGGCTTTGGTACAAAAGTCTTTGATAAAACGACGATAATAAGAACATCATTTGAGGAAGCTTCTCACATCTCTAATACTTTTAGGAATAGGAAATTCCGTTATAGATCTCACCTTTTCTGTGTCTGGCTGCACACCTTTGTTTGACACAGGGTGTCCAAGTATTTTGATTCCTTTTGTCCCAAAGAGACACTTTCTTGCATTAAGTTTCAGTCCGCCTTTTTGGAGACACTTAAGAATGGCCCTCAGTCTTTTTATGTGTTCATCAAATGTCTCTGAGAGCACTATAATGTCATCTAAATAACAAAGACACATCGTTCCCTTCAGGTGACTTAGAAGATTATCCATCATCCGTTCAAAAGTTGCTTGTGCATTACACAAACCAAATGGCACTACCTTAAACACATACAGGCCCTCACGAGTGATGAATGCAGTTTTCTCAAGATCAGCCTCATCTACTTCGATTTGCCAGTATCCCGAGTACATGTCCATGGCTGAAACACTTAGCCCCCTTCAGACAATCTAGTGTATCATCGGTTCGTGGAAGAGGGTAAACATCGTTTTTAGTTATCTTATTAAGTTTCCTGTAATCAACACAAAAGCGCCGACTGCCATCCTTCTTCCTGATGAGAACCACTGGTGACGACCATGGGCTCTGTGAAGGTTGAATGATGGCGTTCTTTGTCATTTTCTCTACTTCATCGCGAATTATTCAACATTCCGTTGCTGACACATGGTATGCTATCTGGCGTATTGGTTGATGGTCTCCAGTGCTAATCTGGTGCTTCACCATCGATTTGTCTAATTTGTTCTTCACCTGTGGATTGAAGCATTCAGAGAACTCTTGAAGAATGGCTATTAGCTTCTTCTGTTGTTCCTTAGTGAGATCTGGTGATAGTCAAGCTAGAAGATCTTGTCTCGTAGTGGTAGCACTAATTTCATCCACAGACTAGGCATGGGAGGTTTCTATGATGCTCAGCTGTTCTGCAATTAACGGCTTAGCGTTTGCTACACACATGCATCTTGGAAGGTTCTGCAGTTCTCGGCAACAGTTAACTATCCACAATTAACTGACTCCATTCTTAAATGACACAACAGAGGCTGGGATGACGAAGTTATTCTTCAGTGGCATGTTTCTCTTACATGGCTTGACACATGACAGTTACCTTTCTAGCGCTGACTGCAGGAATGATCACTTCATCCAGCACACACAGTCTCCACATACTCGGATGCGCGTCTTCCTGTCCACAGTATCTCATCTTGTCTAGCATAATCTTCGAGCGACCACAATCTACAATTGCCTGAGAAGCTTTCAAAAAATCCATTCCTAGAATGACGTCATGACTACACTCTTGTAAGATGATGAATTCTAAGGGCTGAGTATGGCCACTTATACCTACACAAATGACACATCTTCCTGTAGGCTTTCATATTTCCCGTTAGCCACCTTCAGCAGAGATGTTTTATTGTCGATGAATATGGTTTTCTGCCACTGACGACAGTACTTCTCTGAAATGACTGAATATGATGATCCAGAGTCCACAAGAGCTTGGGCTGGTCGGCCATCCATGAGGATATTGATGTAGTTTCCTAGCATTTTTGTAGTGATCGATGAGGGAGGAAATTTTCTTTTCGGCAGCCTCACCTTCAAGTAAACTTGCACCTTTTAGTTTTCCAGGTTGTGGCAGCTTGGTGATCAGCCGGAGCTTCTAAACGGTGATGGAGACCTTGGTTGGCGTTTTGGGGACCGTCCTCTCCAGCGGCTAGCTTGTGGCGATGGTCACCTAGGTTGTCCTGCACCCACATCTTGTTCATCTTTGTCGTCCTGGAGTTGGCGTCGGCTAAGATCGGTCTGCTGTCTTCCAGCGCAGGCATCATCAATTATCTGCTGCCTTTCTCAACACTATTGCACCACATGTCCCGGTTGTCCACAGTGGAAACATGCTGGTTGGTTATCCTGGGTCCTCCAGATGTGGCATTGTAGGAACGTAACTCTGCCTGCATCTCGACTTTTCACCATTTTAAAGGGAAATGAAGGACGAAAGATTGGGTCCAATGTCTGTCCCACTTCCTCCCTTACGACCTCTTGAAGCGTCTCGGTTTTTTGCTCGCTGTGCAATCCAAGTGCCTTTTGAACTTCCTCTCTCACTATCTGACGAAGAACACTTGTGAAATCAGTGTCTTCCTTTTTCACAGACATTGCTATGACATTTGGAAGCCATTCAAACTTCTTATGTGTAATCCTTTTTTGATGCATTGTCTCGATATATTGGCACCATTCTATAAAGTCGTCTGCTGTCGAAACCTCCTTCAGGAGTAGGGCTTGATACATATCCTCAGCAACACCCTTCATGAGGTGTGCAACCGTATCGTCCTCCTTCATTCTAGGATCCACTATTTTACACAGCTCCAAGATATCTTGAATGTAGGATGCTGTAGTTTCTCCTGGACGCTGTGCCCTGCACTTTAGTTTATCTTCAGCCTTGCACTTCTGTCGTCATGTGTCACCAAAATACTTGTGCAGTTCCACTTGTAATACTTCCCAGCTTGTGAACTTCTCCTTGTTGTTCTCATACCATTGCTTGGCAGTGCCCTCCAAGTAGAAAAATACGTTAGCCAAACATACGGTGTCATCCCATTTGTTAAATTTGGTTATACACTCATATAAGAGCAGTTGAACGGAATGGACAGTGTCTTGAAAGGAGGGTATAAGATATACATCAACAAAAGCAAAACAAGGATAATGGAATGTAGTCGAGTTAAATCGGGTGATGCTGAGGAAATTAGATTAGGAAATGAGACACTAAAAGTATTAAAGGAGTTTTGCTATTTGGGGAGCAAAATAACTGATGATGGTCGAAGTAGAGAGGATATAAAATGTAGACTGGTAATGACAAGGAAAGCTTTTCTGAAGAAGAGAAATTTGTTAACAACGAGTATTCATTTAAGTGTCAGGAAGCTGTTTCTGAAAGTATTTGTATGGAGTGTAGCCATGTATGGAAGTGAAACATGGACGATAAATAGTTTAGACAAGAAGAGAATAGAAGCTTTCGAAATGTGGTGCTACAGAAGAATGCTGAAGATTGGATGGGTAGATCACATGACTAATGAGGAGGTATTGAATAGAATTGGGGAGAAGAGGAGTTTATGGCACAACTTTACTAGAAGAAGGGATCGATTGGTAGGACATGTTCTGAGGCATCAAGGGATCACCAATTTGGTACTGGAGGGCAGCGTGGAGCGAAAAAATCGTAGAGCGTAGAGGGAGACCAAGAGATGAGAGATGAATATACTAAGCAGATTCAGAAGGATGTAGGCTGCAGTAGGTACTGGGAGATGAAGAAGCTTGCACAGGATAGAGTAGCGTGGAGAGTTGCATCAAACCAGTCTCAGGACTGAAGACCACAACAACAACACACTCATATACCTTCAGTCACTTGTTTGGATCTTGGCCATCCTCACCAGAGAACCTGGAAGGATGTCTCATATGGTGGTACACAGTTGCTGTCATCGTTACATCCTCTGTCTCCAATAAGATTGCGATCTGTTGAATATGGCTCGAACTCAGTTTTCTCACCACAGAAATGGCAGCTGTGTTGTGGCCTGATGGGAGCCACTGTGTCATCGATAATGTGCGCTATCACAAGTTTCAATACCTGACGTCTCCACCGGAATAATGTCACGTAGAAGGAGGTGTAATTAGATGAATGATGAACACTAACTTCACTTAACGAAGGTTTATTCAGCACTTGCACATACAAGAGTGTGGAGCGAACTGCCTCTGGCCAGAACACTTACGGTATATACACAGTTACAGAACATTCCTGTACAGTGATTCTTGACATTTGTGGATACTTTTAGAATGTACTCAAACCGAATATAGAAATTAAAATTTTATAGTTCAGGTGAATTTTCAACTCACAACCGTCAATGCAACAGTCTAGTATCATAACCACTACACCGTGGTGACTGTGCTGTTCAGCTTCTTCTGCGACAATATTAATTGTTCTCAGTCAAAAGTTATTTATTTAAAGAGTCTATGTAATTGTTGAAAATATTTGGTTTGAAATACTAACAGATTTTTCAGAACCACTGATAACTGAAAAGGTATAGGCTGATAATAATAATGAAATAACAACTCATTTTCACTTCATCACCGAGACAATAGAAGCAGCCACAACAGCAGGAGCAGCAGTAGCAGAAGAAGTAGTAACAAAAACCATAATCCAGATTATGTATTGTAAAGGCAAGGGTGAATCATAATTATATTGAAGCTAAATAAAATGGCTTTACTTGTCAAGACAGTACTATTGGGCCTTCACGGCCTGTTCGGGTGGAGTTTGATCCAGACACTATGTCAGTAAGGAGATAGGGAAATGATGAGGAGCTTGTCCTGCGATGGTGGGAGATGGCTGGTAAGCATGGGGTATGGCCCACTGCGTCCTCAGACTTGCTGGTGGAGTAGACCTGGTATGGCCTATTGTGCCCTGGTACTAATTTCAGGTTACCGGCAGGCAATACCTCACCAATATTATTGTTTAGTTCTCTTGTGTAAATAGACAAAACTACTTCACGTAGCACATGTTGATATAATGGAGTTATTTTCAGTTTATTAAATGAGTCCTTATTTGCTGTTGTTTATGGAACATTTGTGTACATTCCTATAAAAAGACTGAGAAATATGTAATTTGTAAGTGTGATGTTGTCAGTGACCTATGTAGTATTAGTGGGAAAGGGATTGCATAGAACCTTGCTGCTGTGTATTGTTGACAGCATATTGAAATGCCATGTAATTGTGTTGTAGTCACTTGGTGCTGAATTAATGAATGACTAAAAAGTTGCAGCACCTCTCTCACCATTCATTCCGCAGTAACAGTGAGGAAGAAATCGTGAATGAAACACGGAATCTGATTAGATCAGCGAAAACTGTATACCCAACGTCCAGGCTGGTAATTAGTGGAATTATTCACCGAAGATCGGTAAGTGATACTTACATCAACAGGATAAATACCGGCATTAGGGAACAGTGCAAAAGACTTGGTGCAGTATTCATTGACCCAAACAAGTTCTTAAACTATAAGTGTCTGGGAAAAGACAGCCTGCACTTGAATAGATTAGGCTCTGTGAACCTTAGTAAAATGTTCATAGACGTGTGTAAAATCCTAAGAAGCAAGGGAAACTAATTCATTCTAATAGGGGTGATAAAGAAAAAACTCAAACTGAAAATAAAAAGTTTAGGTACCAAACAAAGGATGCACTGGAATAGAAATGGCTTAGGGGCAGACCTTCCAAATCGTAAATACTCAAAAATCGACGAACTAAAAATTCTGCTTTCAGAATCTGTAAATATTAAAATAATCTGTCTAAAGGAACACTGGTTAACAGAAGATAGTATGAAAGTATTAAATAGAATTAATAATTTTAAGGTAGCTGCTAGCTTTTGTAGAATAAGCAAATCTCGTGGAGGCTCCTGCATTCTTGTCAATTCTTCTGTAAGTTATACAGCAATAGATAGTTTTCATTATTTAAATGTAGAGAGCGTGTTTGAAAGTTGCTCTCCCTAAGTGATCTGAACACACTGGTTATAGCAATCTTCAGAATTCCTGGATGTGTGGTAACAAAAGTGTTTTTAGACAAATTCGAATGCCTCCCAGAAAAACTCCAGAAAGTAAGTAAGAAAAAAGTTGTTATAGCAGCAGACTTCAACTTAAATGTCTTAGTTGGAAGCAATGATTCCACAAAATTTTGTGACTTAATTCAGAAATCTGGTTTCAAGCTAAATTTTTTTGAAGGCACTGGGGAAAACAGCAGATCAGTTACCTGCATTCACAATATTATTACTAACTACTAATTTGACAGTGGAAATAAGCACAAACACTGCTTAGACTTGGGTATTTCAGATCACTCAGCTCTGTTTATTGAGCTCCCAAAAGCAAATAACCTAAAGCTTCCAGAAGTGTATATAAAAAGTGATCTCAGTAAAAGTAAAGTGGATTTATTCTGCAGTAAATTAAGTATAATAAGCTGGCCTGTAGACCACAATAGTTCAAGCATGATAAACTATAACAAATTCTTAAATTGTTTCTTAGAGGTATTTAAGGAATCATTTCCTTGTAGGGAGAAAGTAAATGGTGAACTCAAATGGATTACAACAGGAATAAAAATTTCTAGTGCCAGAAAGAGAGAGCTCCACAATGAGTTAAAATCAAACAGAAATCTGGATTTTGTTACTTACGTCAAACAGTATAAAGCGGTATTTAGGAAACTTGTAGTGGCAGCTAAAAAAATGGCAAATAATAAATTCATACAAGAACACAGAAATAAGACAAAAGTGGTCAGTTGTTCAGTCTGAATTAGGAGCCAAAGTAAAAATTCATGAGATTTTGAAAATTAGACATGAAAATGAAATTATAGTAAACCCTGTTCAGATGTCAATTTGTTTCAATGAATTCTTCCTAAATGTAGTTAGATCGGATGTGGATATGACATTCTATCAGGGCATCACAAATTTGGAAAACAGCCAGAACACATCTTTTAAACAATTTGAAAAAAATCACCCAAAGGGATATGGAAAAGGAAATATTGTCTCTAAAACACAAAACCTCCCATGGGTGGGATGAAATAACATCTGTAATCAAGTATGTGTATGATATTATTTCTCAGCCACTGCCAATTATTATAAATCAATCTTTTGAACAGGAATGCTTTCCAAATGTATTGAAATATGCTGAGATCAAACCTCTATTCAAGAAAGGTTCAACAGAAGATATGGGAAATTACCACCCTATCTCTCTCTTGGTGGTCTTCTTTAAAGTGTTTGAAAGATTGCAGCAAAACAAATTAATAAATTTCTTACTATAAATGATATAATTTTTCAAAACCAGTTCGCATTCCAACAGGGTAAAAGCACCGTGGATGCTATAAATGAGTTTATCCAAAACATATGCTCCACGTTAGGTAAAGGTAGAAAGATCACTGGAATATTCTGTTATCTAACTAAAGCTTTCGATTCAGTGAACCATGCCATTACTCCTCCAAAAAATTACAGATGTATGGAATCAGAGACACTGCTTTAAAATGGTAATTTTAACTTCAAATGGAACCAATTGTTCCTCAGACTGAAAAACAGTTCTCCAAGGAGTCCCACAAGGTTCGATATTGGGTCCCTATCGGTTTCCTTTTTACATAAATGACCTACCACTTGCTACTGATGTTCATTCAGTCTTATTTGCTGATGGTACATCAGTTCTAATTGAAAATGAGGTATCTGAAAATATTCCAGAAAAAGTCAAGAATACTTTAGAAAAACTTGAATCTTTGTTCTATCAAAATGGACTAAAACTAAATGTAACTAAAACCAAAATGATACAATTTGAAGCTATATCAGTAGAAAGGACTGAAATAAACATAACTTGCAATGATCAGGATATCACAGAAGCAAACCACATGAAGTTCTTAGGCCTTAATCTTGACAAAAATTTTAATTGGGAGGTACGCATAGATTACTTAGCAAATAAACTGAACAACTTAGCATTTGCAATGTGTGTGTTGTCAGATGCCACATACATGGATACCAGAAAGATAGTTTATCACTGCTACTTTGAGTCAATTATTAGTTATGGTATATCTTCTGGGGAAATTCAGCAAATGTCACTAGGCTCCTAGTATTACAAAAGAAAGTAATTAGAAACATGTGTGTTGCAAATAAACGGGAATCCTGTAGACCACTGTTAAAAAATTTAAAAATACTGTCTATCCCCTCACTTTACATATATGAGATGGTGGTGTACCTATGTAAAAATCAGCATACACTAAGGCACTTTCCGTTCTGACCACAACTACAGCACTTGGCACAGAGATAACTTCAAACTTCCAACACATCATTTCAAACTTTATACCCAAACGTCAGAGTATATGGGGTTAAAAATTTTCAATAAAATAAAAGGTAGTAATATATTTAAAATGGAGCTTGGTTCACTGAAAAGATTGCTCTTTACTCTTCTGGTGGAAAAGTGTTATTATTCTGTCGAATTCATTGAGGACAGCTTCTCAGTCTGAACACAGCGATTGTATTATATGTATTATTTTATCCTTGAGCACCCCATTTCTCTTGACTCTTTGCCGAATTCTGTTGAATACTACTTCCAATCTCCTCATCTTATACGGCATTTCTCTTGGGTTGAAAAGCACCTTCAGTGACCACTAATGGCTGGTAAATATCATAACCTCTTGCCTCGAGAACAGCACTCCTCCTTGCAGCAGTTGGTTCTGCAGCACCTCCTCCCCAATGCAGGCAACAAAATGTAATATTATTATGTCTTTCGTTCTTGCCTTCAACATATCACAACCTGAGAATAAGGACTAATATCCCTTCTCTGCCCCCCTCAGAAATCTGCTGCCACTACTGAGCCTATTCATGTATAACAAAAATAACAGAAAAAAATTTATTCACTACAATCCTATACTAAGCAAATACAATGAAAATAGAAATCCTTAACAAACACCCCTTACCTTCTTGATCTTACTGCATGCAGTATTGCTTGCACAGGCCAAACCACCTCTTCTTTTCTCTTCCTCTAATTCCTTCTCCTCGTGTTCTTCTCCAGTTCCATCCTTGAAATGCCTGTAACCAACAGTCAACACCGCACTACCTTGAAGAGGTCACAGATACCTGACATGTACTATTTTTATTCTTTTTAGTAACTGAAGCTTCATGTTGACTGGTGAAGTAGTCTTCACCACCTGATAGGGTCCTTGATACCTTATGATGAACTTCTTTGTCTTTCCTTCGCCACCCATTGCCCTACGTTGTTCTGTGGTAAATTAGCCATACATTTCACTGATTACTCCTGATTCTCCAATGCCTTTGTATTTGACTTCTATACTTGTTTCCATACTTCTTGTACTGCTTTTGCAAACTCCCCATTTCTTTGCCTTTATCAAATCAAATGATGTTGGCATTTTTGAACCGTACACCACCTCATATGGGGACAACCCAGTATTCATATGTATTTTATACATTGGCACGACATACCAAGGACATGTATCCCAATTTCTGTGATGTGCATTCACATAGTCACTTGAGATTTTCTCAATTGTTCCATGTACCCACTCCATTCTGCCATTGGTCTGTGGATGAAGAGAACTAGTTGTTAACTTCTTCACATGCAACAACTGACTCAGCTCCTTCAATATATCCAACATGAAATGCATACCCTGGTCTGTAGTTGCTGTATCTGGCACTCTAAACTTCAACATCCACTGCTTGTGCAACCGTCACTGCCTCTGTTTTGGCATAGCAACCATCTCCATGTACCAAAAAAAGTGATCATATAATTTTTAATATGAATCTGTTTCTTGGTAGCATATGGTTGAGTGGCTCCAATACATCGATTCCAAGCATTTTAGATGGTTTTGATGCTTAGGGCAGCTTCTGCAATGGCACTCTCTTACAGTTCAAGTCTGTTCGCAGCACATACTGCAAGCAATTCCTTGCATTTTGAGCCACTTCTGCTTACCATCCTCTCCTCCAGTATCTATTGGCTACTCTCCGGTTTGTTGCTTTGCACCCTCCTTCACCAGATAACATATGATCATGCCCTTGTTTTAAAATCTCTTCCTTAAAGTTCATTATTATTACTACGCAGGGCCCTAGACTTCTTTCCTTGCTTAGCAGTCCATTATGTACTAAACTGTGATTGCATCCTGTACTCTTTACAGTCACTGTGAGTATTCTTTGCTGCCTGCCATTCTGGAAGAACTTTCAGCACTGCTACCTTCCTCCTCAATGCATCTGCATTCCTGTGCTTTGTCCCTGGCTTGTGTACTGCGTTTTAGTTACTTCGCTAGGTCTCTGGCCTCATCTTCTCTGCCTGCTAGATGGATCCCTCAGTCACAAATATCACCTCAAAGCAGTGTGGTTGGTCAGTACTTGAAATTTTTCCCACAAAAATAACATCTAAAATAAGGACACCATAAATGAGGCTCAGCATATCTTTTCCAGTCATTGAATAAGCTCTGCTGCATTTAGCTGTCTCGATGCTGAGCCTACATGATACACTTTACCGTTAATCTTCTGGCTTCAGAGACATCCCAAGGCAAACCCATTCAGGAATGTTCTGTATTAATTTGAGATCTCTGATAACAGACTGCAGTTCCTAATTGACTTAGGCACTGAGAACTCGTGAAAGCATACATTAGCCTGGAGTGTGTCCTTACTCCATATTTATTAATTTCCTGGCTTAAATACCCTACCTCTTCTAATTCAAAATGTCACTTATCCACTCCCAGTGTCAGACATGCAGCCATCAATTTCTTAAACACTTCCTCCACATGTTGTCTATGTTGCCCCCATGTCTTTTGAGAACACACTGACACTGGCATGGTTTCAAATCTCTCAACACACCGTTCAGCAATGTATGAAATATTGCAGGTGCATTTTGTCATCCAAACAGCATGCTGTTGTACTGATAGTGCCCCCATGGCACCGAAAAATGCTGTCTTTGGCTAGTCTTCAGAAATAACCTCCAATTGATGGAACTACTTCTTAAATACATGGTCAGCAAGTACTGACATTGCCCTAAGTTACCGATGGACTCATTAATGTTGAGGATGGGGTATGCATCCATTACGGTCTTTCTGTTCAGGTGATGATAACCACAGCAAAACCTATACTTTCTAGAAACATCTGTAGAATTCTTTGGTATGACTACAGTTCCTGCACCACACAGACTTCTGTTATCCCATCAGCTAACTGCTGGCTAATAAAAACTTTTATGATCAATTGCAAATATATAAGTAACTGATATGGTTTCTGGTGCTTCATTCACTGTTGGTATATGATAGTGTGCCATGGGCATTGCTGGCAATGGACTCCATGAAAGAAACAAATTCTTAAATTGAAATAGCAGTTCTTCCATCCACTCTCTTTAATCCATTTAGATGCTCCACTTTCCTGTGTACTTCAGTTTTTATTATGTCTTGTGCCTGCATGTGGTTTACACTCCTCATGCACAACTCATCCTCATCCAGAATGTCCAAGCTTAACATCCCGTTCCTTAACTTCACTGCTTCCGTACCAAAATGATCTACACTGCAGGTGGAAAAAATAAAAAATAGAAAGAAAGTAAATGAATAAATATACCATTTTAGAGGTTTCCAATTCATTCAAGATTTATTATTGCAGTATTGCACATGGAGAACATTAAATGATTACATTTACAGGTCAATAGCACAAGCAGTTCTGAGGTACCATGTATCGACCTATGCTGAAACACACTTATTTGTACATGATATAGCCTCCACAGGTGGCAATGGAGGCACTAGCTCAGGCATCCAGTTGACCATAGTGATGGCAAATACTGTCCTGGGATACATTATGCCACACCTGTATGACCAGTTCACATAGTTCTGTATGAGTTGTTGGTCGACAAGTCACACGGGTCACTTCTCATCCCATCATATCCCACACATGCTCAGTTAGAGATAAGTCCAGAGATCATGCTGGCCAGGAAAGTTGCCGCATGTCTTGCAGAGCAAGTTGAATTTCACAGGCAGTGTGCGGCTGACCATTATCCTGTTGGTACAACATATCACCTTTCTGTTGCAAGAATAGTAAAAGAACATGTTTAACAACATTCCACACGTACCAAGTGCTGGTTATCGACCCCTCCAGGAACACCAAAGGTGAATGAGAATTCTAGCTTGGCATACCCCAGACCACAAGGCTTGGGGAAGGGCCATTATGTCTTGGATGAAAGCATTCTGCAGACAGTGCTCACCAGGTCTACATTGTATTTTCATATGTCCATCACTTGCATGCAGGCAGAATCAGCCTTCATCGCTGATGTGATCCAAGTGATCCTCTGATGGCCCCAATTGTGCCATGCATGTTGATGCTGTGGAGTGAGTGGAAGAGGGCTAGATGTGTGTGTGCTCCCATAGTCCCACTGCTAATAAATGGTTTGCAACAGTTTGTGTTGACACATCTGGGTGCACAGGCCCTCTTATCTGTGCTATTGTAACTGTACAATCTGCCATTGCTGCCCTTATGATACGACAATCCTGTGGGGGGGGGGGGGGAGGGGGGGGGATCTATGTTTTGTGGATGTCCAAAACTCATCTATGTGTGTAAGAATGTCCACACGATGACTGATACCAGTCCCATTGCGCAGCAGGTCCAACTTGTGTGGCAATTCTCCAAAAGGACCATCCAACAGCTCAGAAAGCCACAATTTGACCCGTTTCAAACTTGCTCAGTTGGCTGTAGGAAGCACAAGTGTGTCACTGCAGCATGATTGCGTGCCTGCTTCAAACATCTGCACCACACTGAGTTGTGAGCAATCCTTACTAAAGGGTAGAGACAGATGGCACTCTGGTAGCTATGCCACTATGCCATCTGTTGGCAGACGGTGTTGAAACTATTATCAGTACATCTACTATTCTCCAGATGGCATATGCCATCACTGGATTGATATTGACGTCATCTTCCCAGGTGCAATAATTTTTTTCTCAGTAGTGTGTATTTTCAAGTACCACTCTCTTGCCATTCCTTTCTTGTGTGTGTACAACACTTCACTTAACAAAACAACTTGTTGGATCCAGCATATTGTGCGCTTCCAGAGGCTCTACAACTTACAACACACCCACAGGTAAATTTGGCTTCACATTCACCCCAAGTGACTTTCCAATGTCATCTGTCACCAGAGTCATACGAATCAATCCTTAATGTAGTTGTATGCAGTTCAGCGTGTTTGTCCAATATGCTAGACACCCCTTGCAACAGTTCTACACTGGCAACCTTAGCCAGAATGTTATTCCACAAAGTTCTGTTATAGATTGCTGAAGGTCAGTTTTAGCACAATGTTGATACAAAACTCTAACTACAGGATCATTCTGTAGCCCTTGCTTACATGTGGTACCACTTCTACACACTGCTTAAACTGAAATGACCCTGTATGAACATCTACATAAACTGACCCCAATGGCCTCGCATCATTATCCCCAACCCTACGTAACCTGTAGCATGGCATGTTCCATCACCACTGACCCACTAAGTGTCTACTGGTAACCGACACATGCACCCCTGTGTTCAACAGAAACTTAAACACCACTTACAACACCCATTACTGTATGCTACATCTCTGCATACTTATTTGTTGCTTCTTGGGAACACCTTTTGGTGCATTTGGGGTTCCATCTTGCATTTAATGGCCGCTTACAATCTCCTTGTCCACCTCACTCTGTTGACATTCAATTTCTATGCATTTTGCCACTAACCTAATAGCAGAATAAACATCATTGGGTGCATCTGTGTGCACTCTCCTTGACATGTCTGAAGGTAGTACCCTCAGGGAAGTTTTGAGCACCCTCTACTCACCTACTTGCCACAAGAATGCATTTGCTACATCACTCTGCCCTAACTCTGTTTGTTACATTTACTTATCTTTCCCACAAATTTTTCCTTAGTTTCCCATATCTCTTCACAGTAGGGCTCAACTGCTCCCAAAAATGCATGACACTCTTGTGGTTTTTGTGTCTTTGCAAAAGACCCTTCTCCAACTGCTCCAAGTTTGCTGCATTCTGCAATGCCTCTGTAGCCCTCTTATACATTTTCACTTCTCTAACCAGTCACAATTTTGTTACCCACAACGACTGACTATTGGTCCAACACCCTATCACTGTAACTGCCTTAAGGTCCTCTAATAACTAGTGCACATACTCATATGATTTCTAAAAAAGCGAACAGTTGATTCTGTGTCAACTGGATCCACCTAATGCTGCAGTTCTGTTCATCCCTAGCTGTCAGCTGCCCATGTAATTGCATATTATCTTCTGTCAACTGTGTTACATTTCTAACAATGCTTGTACTGCTTCCAGCTCAGGCACACCTTCCATCTCAAACTCTCCCATTGTAATACTCTTACCCTCCAATATACACAGTAATAACAAAAAAAATTACAACTCAAAAAATCATCACAAACTAGCCTTTACACTGCATTGTGAACCAGCAGACTCTCTAATTTGCCCTGCAATATGACCTTCCTGATGACTTGTGTAACAGGTTAGAGGCACTGACTCCATGCATGGTGCAGCATACCTAAGAAAACATTACATACACATTACAGACATCAAATACTGCTCTGTGGGTTTACCTGTAAGCTCAGATAAGTCACTTAGCTCCTATGTTCTAAACAAGGTAACCTACAAGTTACTATGACAGTCGTGCCTCGCATCCACGTATGTTACAACCTACAAAATATAACCAAATGATTTATCACTCTTTGCACCATGTTGACACTATAGGCAGTGGTCCAGAAGCTTTGCTGTGTGGAGGTGATGACACTAATTCTGACAACAAACTATATCACAGCCGCCCCCCCCCCCACCCCTTCCCTGTCCAGGGTGGGGTTTCTATCAGCCAGGATGGTGTGAGCAAGTGGTGGAGGCAACGTGAGAGCCCAGGTGGCTCCAGAGGAAGGCAGTTGCAAAGGTAACAAGTTCTTTATTGAAACATACGCACTGTGTAGTAGACTGTGTCAGTGGCCAAATGTCCACTGAGTTCTGCTGGGCTGGCTACTTGCATACCCTGTGATGCTGAAATGGAGCCTCTGCTGTGTGCTGGTAACCTCGTTATGCAAGCCAGTAGCGAGGATTCTCTGGCAGCAGTGTTTATACTTAATGATGCCATATTGGCTGCGGATGGCACCTCAGCTGTGGCATGACAGCGGATCCCTTCTGCTGTGAGGTGCTTGTCTTGTGATGGCTGAAGACAGCTAGTGTGCACAGGGAATGACCCACTGCCTCCTTGGCAGGAGTTGAACATGCTGCTTGAGTAGACCTGGGAGGGCCTGCTGTGCCATGGCAGTAAGTCAGGGAGGGACTTAATGTGTATAGCTGCAGCCGTATCATAGCCTCAAATCAGTGACTTCTATTGGCAGGTCCACTTGGTGACCTTGCCCAGCACAGTCCTGTCATCATGGCCGAGATGCAAGTTAGGTTCATTACAAAATGTCCAGTACCTATAGTTGGCATTGGTGCACCTGTGCACATGTGCCCTACCAGTCATGTATCCTGAAACATCACTGCCACTGTCAGTGTGGAAATCTACCTTTCCCCTTGCTGTGTAAGTTTGTGCCATACTGCTAAGTCCTCTGTTTCAGCAAGCTAAAAGTGGCTCACAACATTACATTGGGCTCATTGAATTATTGTAGTGACAACATCCTGTGCTCATCTGCAGTTAGTGCAGCTACAATACACCACTAAGATAAACAGTATTATGCCAATATGTGGTGAGTGCGCTACAACATCTACACACATTGCCAAAAATGAATAAGAGACAGATTGAAATCCTATGACTGTCTGTGGAGTGCACCCAAGAGCTTGGACCTGTTGTCTGGCACTTTCCCACTGAGCAATTGAGCTACTTTATTTGCTTATGACAGCTGAATGTAACCTTGTGAATTACAAGGTGTCTTAACCCAATATCAGTTGCAACATACTTGCTTTGAATCTTGCCATCAGATTGGAGGCGAAGTAGGCCATTCAAGCAGCTGTATGCAACTGGATGAGATGGTGACGGTGTCAAGTTGAGATTTTTTGGTATCTGTGGTTGGAAACAGTACGAAATGACTGAGATGTCAGACTAAGGAGGTAGATATGGTGTTAGTAGTGAAATGAGACTCTGAGTTAGTTTTAGGTCTGCTTTTAATGCTTCTTCAAACATGCTGAAGAGCAGAGACATTGAGTTATCACTTGATTCTTAAGACCCACTTAATAAAAATGCAAAACATTATTACTAAACAATTTTTAGAACAAGTGGCCACACCAGTTAAATGCTCTATTACAAATAAGATGCACGCAGTAACATTTAAAAATGGTATTCCAGACCACAAATCATGAAAAGGAGTCAGTTTTTATTGCTGTAATTAAACATTTAGGTCCCGTTGGATGTCAGAATGAAAGTGAAAAAGAGATACAGTTACACATAAGCAAATGTACAAAGGAAACACTGTCCAGATGTGGATACAGGCAAGTTATTACAAGTCCTTTTTAGTATACAAGCTTAGCTGCGTATTATCCTCACACACATAGTTTCTGCTGTTGGCTGCTGATAATCCAAGGCAATGGCAGGATTGAACTTCACTCCAGGCTGGAACTTGGTCATGCCTGACATTTGGAGGCCTCTGTATTCAGCATTTGGGCCTGTTTCCTTACAGATAGTGCATGACTGTTTCTCCTTTTGTGTCCAATTTGCAATAAGTGAGCACAAAAACAGTGATTTCTTAATGCATATGACACCATACTTAACTGACAAAAGTGACTGGCACAATGTCTCCATCTAGGTTTTTAATATAAATATTCATGTCTAGATGATTTTGTATTTTATTGACAACCCTTCATGATTAGGTCATTACAAAGGAAAGGTGGTACTTTTAAGAAAGCCGGTGCTTCCTCAGTTACATTATCAGTGAAATGTGCTTACATAAATCAGTGAAACTGATGTGATGATTCTCAAGCATGATGTTGATACAAACATGTAGTTTTGCATTTACAGTGCAAATATTAGCAAATACTGTTGAAATGAGTTAATCAAAAATAGCATCTCATATTTACTTTTAATCTATCATTAGATATGGTAAAGCTTTATGTGGAAGTTCAAACAACATCTCTTGAATACCGAAACTACAAAAGAAAATTGTCAGATAAAAATGAACTGTACAACAAAAAGAATCTTGTCACCTATTATTTCGGAAACTGCACATCCTAACTGTGTTCTTCATACACATTTATGAAATTATTATCTTCCTAGACAGCAGACAAAAATTATTTCATGTGAATGATTTTAGTCATACATACAACACAAGACAGAAATGCCATTGTTACGAGGGTACTGTTGTTAAATTAGTTCTTCCATGTTTGTGCTGAAGTTTTTACATGTTTTTGACGTGTCTCCTATACCTGCATCAAATGGTGTAGATTGTGTACATTATGAGATTAATAAACCACAAAGCGCAAAAGCCAACCTTAAGGTTGGCAGCTATACATTTTTTACTTAAGGAAATGTACACTCTCTCAGCATATACATCTTCCAGAGAAAGGAAATCTGGAGCAGATGAAGATACAGTGTTAGAGCATATTATGTGCACTGAAACATAATTATAGAATCAATTGTAAAGATGTTTGGGAGGGGGGGGGGGGGGGTGGACTGATCAATTTTATGAGTGCTTCACTGTTTATTGGCTCTTGTACTGGAAAATCCATTGAGTACACTGTTGTCGGGAATAACAAATGTATCACAACACAAACAGCTTGTAATGCGATAGTTTGTGTGAGATGTGAAGAATTTGAAGCATTACAGCTGCTCTTTCCTTGGCCCTGTCATCACTTAGGTCATCAGTCCTGGAGAAAAGGTATGTAAAGGTGCAGATACACTTCGTGTTTCATAGATCCTTAGTGAATTGGTTTTCAGTGATGTAGAACTTTCATTCAGTTATTAACTTACACTCCTTAATTCTTATCATGAAGAGCAGCATTCATAAAAGGTAAATGAGCCGAAGTTATTCATTAACAAACAGAAACAGCCACTGCAGGTAACTTGTCTGAGGTATACCAACAACCAGTTGTGACTGCTCTACTTACACCAAGAATTATGGGAATTGATTCTGATTTATTGAATCTGTAATAGGAGAAAAGTAGATATTTTGGGGGGAAAAAAGGCCACTGCTCTTTCTCTTACACTTCTCAGCTGTTGTTTTTATCTATCACTTCATACCAAGCCTTTATTTAACTTAACAGTCCACCTTCATAACTGAGTGGTCAGTGCGACATAATGCCATGTGAGGGGCCTGGGTTTGATTCCCAGCTGGGTTGGAGATTTTTCTCTGCTCAGGGTCTGGGTGTTGTGTTGTCTTCATCATCATTTAATCCCTGTTGATATGTGAGTTGCCAAAGTGGCACCAACTAGAAAGACTTGCACCAGGCACCCAGGCTTCCTGCAGTTGGATGAGGGGGCTCTGGACCTAGCCACATGCATTATCATTATTGCTTAACTTAACTGATATAACATATTGCTGTCATTTGTTTGTTTATTACTGGAAAAGTTACAAATCTGTTTGATATGCATGTCATCGTAAACTGCAGTTATATCCACAAGTCCAAATATTTTGGTAAATTATGTGATTAGTGAATAATAAGATAATTGTTACTTTGTTTTTGAATGTGTGTGGATTTATAAATTACTACCTGATGTCTACTGGCAATCTGATACAGATTTTGGTTCAAAAATGCAAAGCTTCATTTTCACCCCAAGACAGGAGCGCACAATCTATACATAAATTATATAATTATTAACACAAAAGTGTGCTCAGGCTGAGCTTGAATGAACAAGTTTACACAACTTTTAGAGTTTTGGTCTTTGTTGTAGTTTGTTATAGTTTTCATTCTCTTTGCACATGTACTTATCCATATAGCATACACTCTTCAGTTACAATTTGTCGTTGTTCATATTTTATGATGGAACTAATGTATTGCGAGTCTAGTTGTTAAATGTGTCTGATTCCTACACTGTCTGGTTCTGCTGTTGTCCAGCATGGCTGATGAGTTGTAGAACAATAGGTCTATCTCCTTCTTCTGGTCTATTAATCAGTTCCTGGTAAGGTCCTGTGAAAGATAGCCAGTGCTGTAATCTGGTGTCATCTGTGAAATAAGTCTCGTTCATGAGTTCAAATGGAAGTCAGGGTGGTACTTCATATATAAACTGGGGTGGTATTGTGTTTCCACTGCTAGTATCCATTTCATACACATGGTCTTGACTTTTTCTATTCATTTCATATGGGTTATTTTAAGTCTTTCCCATATGATCCATATTCCACAGATTATGACTAGCAGCACTGTTGCTTTGAGCAGTGTCATTGCTGTGCTTGTCAATAGATTGGATATGTTTGGATTGTTGTATGAGGCTTTGATGGTGGCTGCTGCTGCTGCTCTTCCCTGGAAGATGTTACTGTTCTCTGTAATGTAATCTGCAGGTACTTATATTTCCCTACTGTTTGCAACGGTTTTTTGTGTTGTGTTTTGTCTTTGGATACGGTTTTTCTTCCCTTCCTGAATGCCATTTGAAATGTCTTCTCCTGGTTTACTTTTAGGTCATTTTCCTTTGACCAAGTTTCTAGTGTTCTTAGTGCTTTTGTAGGTCCTCTGTTACTGCCGGTCCTACAACCAAGTCATCTGCATACAGTATCATTTCTATTTTTGGCTCTTCTCTATTGTGTTTGTCACATCTGCTGTATAGACGATGAACAGCATTGGACTCCATATAGTCTCCTTGGAGAACTCCATTCATCTGTGTAATTGTCTCTGAGATTTTAACATTGTTGCTTGTTTGGATCAAATTTCATTGAAGGATGTAAATCATTTTACTTATAGTATTTTGGTTTTGAATTCCACAGTCTCTCTTAAATTCACTCATATTATTGATTGCCAGTTCTATGTGCTGAAACAAATGGCCAGAATGGAACCTTAAAAACATTTTATTGAGTCTTTTAGGGTTGGAAACTTTTTAGATATTATCTTTATTGGAAGCAAAATGTGGAAAAAACTGGAAGTAATGGTGAGGGGGAAGTTAGGGATTCATCATCATCATTAGTTATCTGCTATATTAGCAGGTCCTTTGCCTCTCCATTTTCTGCGATCCAGTGCCGCCTCCTTATGGCTGCTGTATGTTGTACTGTCCATCATGTCATCCGTCCATCTTCATCCAGTATCCAGTTAGGGATTAGGGGGCATAATTTTTAAATTGTTGGAAGTGAGTTCTGATGGCTCACATAACAGCTGAAATTTATGTAGTAGTCTGTGTCACACTTTGACATATAATTCTAATTATCACATGAATCAAATGGTAAGTAAATTTACTTGCTTCCTATGAGTTTTGAAGAAAAAATGAAAATTAGTAAGAAAAAATGTTTTTGTATGTTGATAAATTGGGAGCTGGTGAAGTTACGTATGTCACATCAGTATAGTATTTATGGGATGTTTTATTAGTGAAAAGAAGAAAAAACTAATTTACTTTTCGAAATAGTTATCTGCAAAAGTACATTGTTCAAGATGTGCTGGGACACCTTATCATTTATGCAGTACAAATTGTGAACTGAAACATGATAGTCATCATCTAGGATTTTGTTGAGGTAAACAGCCTTCTCCTCTCCACCCAGTAAAAGTGTCCTATCCACAGGTATTTTCATAAGCAGCAGCATTTTCTGGTGTTCTTGCATTTATCATTTGCTGCAAGCAACAAATATTAAAAAGTGATTCACCTTCAGTGTTTAGTGAATGAATGATTTTTGGACTGTTTAGCATGTAATATATATTTTTCTGTGTACTCCTCTAGGGCATGTTTTATTGTCTTATTAACTTTTATTTTCTCTGGTAGGAGAAGCTTGGTTCTAATCGCATGGCTGATCGACCTGCATTCAGGTTGGTATATGTGTTTGTGTACTGCTTAATCTAGCAAAATTGGTTAAGTGAGCTTTTTAAACTTAAAGCACAAATGTTTTAAGAACTAAAACCTTTTGATTTCAAGTATGGTTGTATGTTATTGTATGCAATCCTAAGGTGCCTGTACACCAGAGAAAACACAAGCGAATGAGCAATCCAGAGAACAATTCATGAGTGTTCACTACAATGTGCTTGTATTTATGAACAAGCGCTTACACCAGACGAGTGAAAGAAAGCAATGTTGAATGTGTATTGAGCAAGTGAACACTGTGATTTTGTTTATTTGGTACTAAACTCGTATATACAGATATCCAATAGAAGTGTACCATAGTGAAATAGTCACAATGAAAAACAGTGAGACAGGATTGTTGCGTATGCTAGCTGCACTGTTGGTCTTGCACAAAGCAAAGCAGCAAAGGGAAAGAAGAATATGGGGATCTGAAGTTTCACAGAAGCGTCAAATACATGGTGGTAGTGTGCTAGTCACTGAATTACAGCTCCCAACTTCATTAGGCCTGCTTCAAAATTTTATGCATAGGTCTCAGTTGACTACATGAAGAAAGACTTGCACTTATGCTCTAGTTCATAGCAACTAGAGACAGTTACACTAGTTTTAAGTATTTATTTCGAATTTCAACAGCATATATATCACAAATAGTTCCTGTAGTCTGCAGTGCTATATGCGAAGCTCTCAAGGGGTATATTAAGGTAAGAAAATAACTTCAATAAATATGAATAATGTAAAGTGAAAATATACAAATGACCTAAAACAGTCCATAAAACATCTATTGCTTCAAGCCTGTGGTTCCCAACCATTCTAAGATCGTTACTCCTACCCCTCAGTGCAATCAGGTGTAAACTAATTCTCCTCCCCCTCCCTCCCAATTCATGAACATTATTGCCAAACTTAATTTTAGAATGAAAAATTTTTTTATAATTTTTTTAATAAAATGATTAAAGATAAACAATCTTTGCTTCTTGTTAGTGTTTTATTAAAAAAAGAACTGAGTGTGAGATACTGGTACTGCTTATTTCTAATCATCTTTTACACACTTGGTTTCTTCTCAGACAATGTACACTGTTAAGTCATGCTCCAAGTCTATTCAAGTCTTTTTTGTTTCATTGATATCATAATTAGAAATCCCCTTTCAAACATGTATATGTTGATTGCAATGTTTCTTTCAGTGTGTGGTGCTTCAGTAGTTTGTGTGCTAGAATGAATGATGAAGCAATTCCCAGTTCATTACAAGGAATATCTACAACTCCTCCTCATAAAAGAAAGCTGCACCACTGTCCTTCCTAATGGTATTTGCTTCTTCCACACCCTCTACCCTCAAGTAAAATCAACCCAGAAAATGTGTTTACTATACTTTCTATTTGTAAAGTATTTGATTGCTGGGCCTCCTTACTGCCAAACTGGCTGAAATAGGAAGATTTCAGTATGCCAGTGCTTCATTTCTGAGCAATGCCACTAATCACAATAATAGCAATAAATAATATTGTGTAGAGCACTACACTAGCCATTTCATAGTTACTGTCTGTTTTTGTGCCACTTAAATTGCTTATCTGTTTCAGAGTGAATACTGAAGAAATTTCTGGTGCATTGTAGGAACTACATTAAAGTCAGAGGAGACATTTTTCATACATTTGGCATTTGTCACTCCCATTTCTCACTCTTAGGCATGGTACAAAACACAATACATGTATGTGTGCTAACAATAGTGATCCTTCAAAAATAATTTAGTCTTGTGACAGACACAATCAAAGACTTTTGCTTCCACTCCTCAAAAAATTTCATTTTACCCCTCAGGGAATAATTACTGCCAGGTTAGGAATCACTATTTTATGTAATAAAATCTGCTTTGTAGCTTTTAGGCATAATATAATATGATGAAGATGAAAGCTTACTTTCATACATACTCATACAGGATAGTCCAATAAGCCAGTCAATAATATACAACTGTATGAGGCGTTGTGTATCCACAATTTCTGGTGAACAAGTGCAATTTATAGATTTGAAGGCCAAAATAGTATAATTATTCCTGTTGTTTCAGCTTCCTTGCCAAAGAATATATTGATTGCAGATTGCAAAGGGCTTTGAAGAGCTGCGGAACTTTCCACACTGCCTTGGAGCTGTGGATGGCTGCCACTGTGAAATTAGTGCACCTGCCAATAGTGCAATTGAGTTTTACAATTTTGGAGGTTTCTTCTGTGTAATTAGGAGTTGTTGATGCAGAATATTGTTTTATATATGCAAATGCTGGTTCCCAAGAACGCAACTCAGATGGCGGAGTTCTGAAAAATATTTCATTTTGGAAACAGATTGAAGCTAATGTTCTAGGTATACCAGAGGAGGTACCACTAGCAGGGAGAACGAAAAATGTAGCTTATACATTGCAAGCATTTGCCATGCATGAACATACGTTGAAATTGTATCCTGGCAAACATGCACAACAGTCGGTGGAACATTTGTTCAACTACAGATTCAGCAGAGCTAGGAGTGTGGTAGAGAACACTTTTGGAATTTTGTCTGCAATTTTCCAGGTGTTGAGGAAACCTGTGCTCCTGGGTGTAGACAACTGGTAGTAGTTGGTACGCATATGCATATCTGCATACTTTTTTTAGTAGTAGTCAGAGTTGGATACACTTGTATATGTCAAGAGGAGTGCCAGGTGACAAGAGTGAAAATGGAAATGAGGTTTTTGGCAGCTGTTGGCAAGGCAGTGAACACTGTTCATTTTTATCTCTGAGATCTGTGCCCCAGAAATCTTTGAAGAAATGTGCATAAATTCGAAACCAATTGCACAGCATTTTAACTCTGCATTGGGTGGGTCACCTGGCAAGACAATTACTGTTAATCTTTACATATATATATGTTCAAAGGTTCAGTTAATGAAAAGAACTATAAACTGTAAATCAGTTTTATTCATACTAGTAGAGCAGCATTTGAACATGTGGTAAATCTTAATTCACTGTTCCACGTCAGATTTTTAATCAAAATTTCTCATATCTGCCTGATATAATGAATCGCTCATTATGTATTGTACATTTCTGATGTCACCTTTTAGTTTCACTGCTACATATTCACCATAATAACCACTTGCTGTCCTAGGCTTTCTACATCAGTAGCTTTGATAATATTGTTGCCAACAGATTTTATTAAGTTGAGAGCACTGCTGATTTTTGCTTCTGCTTTATTAATTCTTCTTTCCTCCTGTGGTGGTTACTTTACATCTGTGACACTTTTATATACCACAACTTCATTGTTACCCAAGTTGTCTTCCACTACCTCTAGAATGCTACATTGATCTTCATCTACTACAGCTTCTTCAGCTGAATTATGTGTATCCTGTAAGAAATCAATATTTATTAATGTAGCAAATTCTTTCTGCTTGACATGATTTTGCAAACAAAGCACTTACATAAATGGACTCATATGTAGTTTATTTATTTCTATCAACACCTAAAATATGGACCAGCTCAAAGTACATTTATTATCCAAACATAAAATCTGTCAAAGAGAGCATTAAAGCCACTTTTTGCAAAGGGAAGGTGCATGGGGGGTGAGAGTTAGAGTTAGAGAGAGAGTTATTTATTTCTATCAACACCTAAAATATGGACCAGCTCAAAGTACATTTATTATCCAAACATAAAATCTGTCAAAGAGAGCATTAAAGCCACTTTTTGCAAAGGGAAGGTGCATGGGGGGTGAGAGTTAGAGTTAGAGAGAGAGTTAGAGAGAGAGAGAGAGAGAGAGAGAGAGAGAGAGAGAGAGTGTGTTACCAGAACTTAGTTCGTGTACACATGCATACATTTACAAAATAGTATGTAATCTCCTCGTGTATGAGTGAATTACATGTTAAATTTCTATATGCTGTTGTAATGCATGCAGATGAACATGTGTTCAACTACAATCTTGGTGGAGAAGGGAATGTGATAGACAGATGTGTAGTAGAATGAGATTTTCACTCTGCAGCAGAGTGTGCGCTGATATGAAACTTCCTGGCAGATTAAAACTGTGTGCCGGACTGAGACTCGAACTCGGGACCTTTGCCTTTCGCGGGCAAGTGCTCTACCAACTGAGGTACCCAAGCACGACTCGCGCCCCGTCCTTACAGCTTTACTTCTGCCAGTACCTTGTCTCCTACCTTGCCCGCGAAAGGCAAAGGTCCCGAGTTCGAGTCTCGGTCCGGCACACATTTTTAATCTGCCAGGAAGTTTCAGATGTGTAGTAGTTGTGCAAGCATACACATATCTGCCCTTTTTTTAATTTTTTTTAAATTTCTTTTTTTTTAAAGAATGCAGAGTTCAAGACACTTGTACACACCAAGAGTAATGATTGACAAAGAGATTGAAGGTGGAACTTTGGGTCTTGGCAGCTGGTGCCAAGTCAATAAAAACAGTACTGATAGAGTGTTTCCCACAGCATCAGATAAATTTTTAAAGGGTCATTAAAAAGTAACAGGCAGCACTCAGCTTTGAATTTACTTATGCCACATGAATGTTTAAATTTCAGATAACTTTGCATTTACAATCCAAGTAGTTTTGTTATCTTGCAAATGGGATGACTTGTGGTGCTTTCCACTGCTGTCATAATTTCTTTTTAGATCTTTCTATGTCAGGTGGTGTTCACTAATATTGAGCAATCACTGTTAAAATATTTTTATAGTTCGTTTTATGACTGATAGCAATTTTGCCATGTGATGCAACAGTGAGTTTTTCTTAGTTTATTGAGGTAATAGATGGGCACAAGAAAGTGACAAGGTAATATATGGAGCTGTAGAAAACAACATGTAACCTTATATTCAGTTGAAAACACTGTATGAGCATGTAGAGTGCTAAACATGTCATGTTTTCATGTTAATATATAAACAAAAATTGTTGTTTATTATGAGTGAGAGGAATTTGCTATATTTATACAGTCACACTCAAGAATATAAGACATTGTGACAAGATTTCTGTAACAATATTTACTGGCAGAAGTCATACCTATAACAAGAAACTGCATAGAAATTTCCACATATTGTTCCTCTGCCCAACACCATATATTTAAAGTATGGTGCCTGTAGAGACCATGAAGATAAAATTAGAGATGTACAAGCCTGCACATACTTGGATAAACAGTCACATGCCCCACTCCCTATCCATGAATAAAACAGGGAGACACCTTGTTATGTGGAACCAAAAAACTGAAATATATCTTGCAGTTGGGTGACTTATGACATCAATTTATTTTCAGAGCTGTGGAAGGTTACACACTACTCTTTACAGTTTATTTATGTGGGTCGCTTGTTGGCCAATCTGGGGCAGGGAACTCAGTTGTAACAAGACCTGATCATGGTCAGCATGTTATTGAATCCCACAGCATTGCATTTACTAAATGCAGTTCCCATAGTTATACCTTACACACCAAAGTTTCACTTTGTGCCTTTTTATCTGAAATGTTTCATTATAGAAAAAGTGATCACAGAAATGTACACTACACTCTACAAATAAGTGATTATAAAGATATTGCTAAATGAAATTACAAAAATGCTATTAGTGCAACTTCAAGGAGTATCTTGCCTCTGTGCACTTGCTTTGGAATATCTTGCCCCTGTGCATTTGCTTTGTCTGGTGTTGATTTTATTGAGTAGAAAAGACATCACCTTGAAAGCAAACCACTTAGAGTGGTATGCTTCACCATCACTTGAGCCCAAACTGGTACATTCTTTATTTCTTTCTTGTCGGAAAGAAGCTAGTAAAGATATCATCTTCTTCTTCACTTCCTCGGGCAGAATGAGAAGTATCTTGGAAATTTCTCGCCAAGCGTCTGTTTTTTTATTATTATTATTATAATAATTTTTTTTAATTTAATATTTTACATTGCAAATCCCTTGGATCCCACAAGCACATCCAGGATCAATATTCTCCATTCCTACAAGTTTCAATTTTGCGTACGGTAACAAAGAGAAAAAAAAAGAAAAAGGCAACTATGAAAGCGAATGCTTTCTGTTTACACCAATCTCAACGTCAAAGCTGTGTGAATGCGAACTTCCTTTGATGATTCGCTCCCAGACTGACAACCGATGGATCACGTGTGAACACTTGGGAATGCCAAATAAATGCTGCTTGCTGCCTGTTTACATCTAAATAAATGCTATGTTCACTGGTTTACACCAAAGTAAATGCTATATTCTTTGTTGCTTATTCGCTGCATTTGCTCCAGTGTACAGGCACCTTTATAAGTAACATTTATCTCAAAAATTAAATTAAGTGAAATGTTGGTGAATTCAAAATAGTATTTTTGAAATATTATACACTAAGACATATTTTTATGATTTATAAGATTACCATTCATATTTCTTTTCTTTTTTGCCTAAACTTTGTGCAAGATACCTGCAAATACCTCTCCAAAGCAATGTTAAAATTAATTACATTAGTCAAAACTTGCAATTGCAATCCTTCTGACTTTACTAACTCAGGCTGATTAGTTATCATCACCACTGCCCCTTGCATACAGCATGTATTTTGTGTAGAAAAAGCCTTGTAGTGGTGTGTCTAACTGGTGTCTAACTGCTGGTAGGGGAGTCTCCAGGTATGTCTTCATCCTGGAATCTCATTGACTGGAGGAGACGTATCTTCAGTGATGGGCCCCAGTTTGAATTGAGGCCTGATGACCAGTGAAGACCTGTCTCTAGATGCGCCAGACAATCTACATCTACATCTACGTCCATACACCACAAGCCACCTGACAGTGTGTGGCGGAGGGTACTCTGAGTACCTCTATCGGTTTGCCCTCCTATTCCAGTCTCGTATTGTTCGTGGAAAGAAAGATTGTCGAAATGCCTCTGTGTGGGCTCTAATCTCTCTGATTTTATCCTCATGGTCTCTTCGTGAGATATACATAGGACGGATCAATATACTGCTTGGCTCCTTGGTGAAGGTGTGTTCTCGAAATTTCAACAAAAGCCCGTACCGAGCTACTGAGCATCTCTCTTGCAGAGTCTTCCACTGGAGTTTATCTATCATCTCTGTAATGCTTTCGCGATTACTAAATGATCCTGTAATGAAGCGCACTGCTCTCCGTTGGATCTTCTCTCTCTCTCTTCTATCAACCCTATCTGGTACGAATCCCATACCAGTGAGCAGTATTCAAGCAGTGGGTGAACAAGTGTACTGTAACCTACTTCCTATGTTTCGGATTGCATTTCCTTAGGATTCTTCCAATGAATCTCAGTCTGGCATCTGCTTTACCGACAATTAATTTTATATGGTCATTCCATTTTAAATCACTCCTAATGCCTACTCCCAGATAATTTATGGAATTAACTGCTTCCAGTTGCTGACCTGCTATATTGTAGCTAAATGATAAAGGATCTTTCTTTATATGTATTCGCAGCACTCTACACTTGTCTACATTGAAATTCAATTGCCATTCCCTGTACCATGCGTCAGTTCGTTGCAGATCCTCCTGCATTTCAGTACATTTTTCCATTGTTACAACCTCTCGAAATACTACAGTATCATCCGCAAAAAGCCTCAGTGAACTTCCGATGTTATCCACAAGGTCATTTATGTATACTGTGAATAGCAACGGTCCTACGACACTCCCCTGTGGCACACCTGAAATCACTCTTACTTCGGAAGACTTCTCTCAATTGAGAATGACATGCGTATTCTGTTATCTAGGAACTCTTCAATAGAATCATACAATTGGTCTGATAGTCCATATGCTCTTACTTCGTTCATTAAATGACTGTGGGGAACTGTATCAAACACCTTGCAGAAGTCAAGAAACACGGAATCTACCTGGGAAACCGTGTCTATGGCCCTCTGAGTCTCTTGGACGAATAGCGCGAGCTGGGTTTCACATGATCATCTTTTTTGAAACCCATGTTGATTCCTACAGAGTAGATTTCTAGTCTCCAGAAAAGTCATTATACTTGAACATAATACATGTTCCAAAATTCTACAACTTATCGGCATTAGAGATATAAGTCTATAGTTCTGCACATCTGTTCAACATCCCTTCTTGAAAACGGGGATGGCCTGTGCCCTTTTCCAATCCTTTGGAACGCTACGCTCTTCTAGAGATCCATGGTACATCGCTGCAAGAAGGGAGGCAAGTTGCTTCGCGTACTCTGTGTAAAATCGAACTGGTGTCCCATCAGGTCCAGCAGCCTTTCCTCTTTTGAGCGATTTTAATTGTTTTTCTATCCCTCTGTCATCTATTTCGATATGTACCATTTTGTCATCTGTGTGTCAGTCAAGAGGAGGAAGTACACTGCAGTCTTCCTCTGTGAAACAGCTTTGGAAAAAGACATTTAGTATTTTGGCCTTTAGTCTGTCATCCTCTGTTTTAGTACCATTTTGGTCACAGAGTGTCTAGACATTTTGTTTTGATCCACCTACCGGTTTGACATAAGACCAAAATTGCTTAGGATTTTCTGCCAAGTCAGTACATAGAACTTTACTTTCGAATTAATTGAATGCCTCTCGCATAGCCCTCCTCACACTACGTTTCGCTTTGTGTAATTTTTGTTTGTCTGCAATTCTGTGGCTATGTTTACGTTTGCTGTGAAGTGCCCTTTGCTTCCGCAACAGTTTTCTAACTTGTTTGTTGTGCGACGGTGGCTCTTTTCCATCTTTTATGATCTTGCTTGGCACATACTCATCTCATGCATATTGTACGGTGGTTTTGAACTTTGTCCACTGATCCTCAACACTATTTGTACTTGAGACAAAACTTTTGTGTTGAGCTGTCAAGTACTCTGAAATCTGCTTTTTGTCAGTTTTGCTAAACAGAAAAATCTTCCTACCTTTTTTAATATTTCTATTTACGGCTGAAATCATCGATGCAGTAACTGCTTTATCCCACAATAGTGGGATAACAACTTGACTGTCGCCCACCATACTGCCAGACAACTAGGAGTGATGGTCTAGGGGAGCCATTTCTTTTCACAGCAGAATGCTTTTGGTTTTCATCTGCCAGCAATACATCAACGATATTCTATGCCCCATTTGGTTGCCCTTCGTGGCAAATCATATTGTGCTTACATTTCAGCAAGGTAGTGTCTGCCCTCACATGATGAGAGTTTCTGCTGTTTGTCTTCATGTTTGCCAAACCCTGCCTTGGCCAGCAAGTTCGCTTGATCTCTCACCACTTCAGAATGTTTGGAGCACTTTGGGCATGGCTGTCCAACCAGCTCAAGATTTTGACAGTCTAGTGTGTCAGCTGGACAGAATTTGGCACAATATCCCCTGGGAGTACATCAAAAAGCTCTATTATTCAATGCCAAACCATATAACTTCTTGCATAAGGGCCAGAAGTGGACCAATGCATTATTGACTTGCTCAATTTGTGGAAGTTCTTCCTCTTGAGTAAATGATCCAATTTTTCTGTTGTAATATTTGATTTGTCTGTACATGTAATCACACATACTGATTTCCAGATTTTCATCCTGTTTCCCCCCTTTTTTTCCTTTAGAGTGTATAATCTTCACCATTTGCTCAGATTGCAGTGGTTAATCTTAAAGCCCACTAAGTGATAGATGCATACTCATTCATTTATGAGACTTTTCCTTTTTTCTTTTCAGGGTAATAACTTGATTGTAGCCTTTGCTTCATTACTCATTAAACTGTAAATGGAACTTAGCTACTTTGTAAGCTGCTTTAAAATTTTTCCTGAAGCTAATATGGATACTTTGTGAGTTAACGAGCATTGCGCTTTCATTTAAATATATGGCCGAAAGAGTCAGCCTACAAGAATTGTGAAACGAGCCCTGTCGTCCAGGACTGCATGCCACAAAGGGCACCGATTCGCCATGAGATGTGGAAATTCAAAGGCGTCTATTATCTATTGAGGCCTAAGTGCTGTAGTGTGTGAGTGAGACAGATGAGACCCTGCCTCATAGGGAAACCCAGTAGAAGCTGTTTGTTGCTGAGGAGACATAGCAGTGTTAAATGAGGCAGACCTAAGATCGGCTACAAAGGGTATCATTTACGGAAACTATTTAATTCTGTAGTAATGCAGGGAATTAAGCCACACTTATTTTAATCTACAATCCTTCATAAATTTTCATGGTGAACCCGATAAAACCTGAATATTTGTTATATCTATAATAGTTTAGGATTTACTGTTGAAGTGAAATTAACAAGTTTTGTAACAAAGACCTGAATGCTAAAATCTGAACGCTGTGGTCGATCTTAATGATCGACATTTCATATAGAAGTGCGTCATTAAAATGACAAACATTGTAAATATCAGCTCTGTGACTTAATTTGTTTAATAGATATAGTAAATTTATATTATCAATATTTTCAGTTAAGCATCAGATCATCATTTCCTCCACAAAAAACATATTGAACGATGACAGCATGACACCTTATTGAATCATTAGGTAATGGAATATTTGTTGTCAAGTTTGGTGCGTAACAGTTACTTTTGTTATTTATTTATTTATCAGAAAGCACATTGGTGCAAGCCTACTGCCGATGACATTCAAAGTTAAGAAGGAAATTGTATTGGTTTTATGTAAAAGAATTTAACGTTTATTATGTAATGGATATTATTGTTACTTTATTTAGGACGTTAAAGTGGTCAAGCTTTGATTACTTAAATAAATTAAAATGTGAAATAATGTTGAATAATTATATTAAATTTCAGCCTCCAGTTGCATAAGCAAAGAAACTTTACCTAGGTTTCTGCTATAAAAGTGTAGCCTTCTTCAGAAATGTCAGAATATAAAATTAAAATTAAACCATGCTAGATATTGGCCTTGTCAAACTTTAAATGTTAGTACTACAGTACATAGTAATTAGACTGCATCACTTCTACAAGGTTTTGTCAATAGGCCACACAAACAGGCCAGACAGATGGGCTGCGGGCACTGAGTCGTAACTCAATGTAGAATAAGCTGTAGCCAATCAGATAGATGGCTTCAGGAAAGGGAACTGCCTTAGTCAGTTGAGTGACAACACTCGGCATGCCAGAAACACAGCTGGGGATGGGCAGAGGGCACGCTCGTGGAGACACGAAAGCAGACAGTCGGTCTTTAGGTAGCTTGGAAGTGAAACAACTTAGAAAATTCCATGTTGTGTGGTATCATGGGACTTAGTCTCTGAGCGGTGAGCAGCCGCGTGCCTGGTGTGAACTCTTTAACTTTTTGCAAAGATAACGTGGTGGAATATTAGGCTTGTAAATATTCTAACCAAATCGCAACTGTGTGTCCTAACTCATTTATGGGTAGTTAATTTATTTCTCGATATTATTATTACTGTTAAAACTTTGTATTTCTCAAACTTGCCATCGGCCAGACAATTTAACCAAAGGGCCACAAGTGTCTAATTTAGGGCATGTAATGTGACACGTGCAGTTCGACGCTTAGACGAGTTTGAGCAAAGAAATTTCGAAAAAGAGGAACCACGTGAGCCCGAACATCTGTGGGATGTTAGCTTGCAACTTGACTTGAGCAGATATTGTGTTACCTCCCCTGTCTGCTCGTGATCATTTTCCTGTCTGATTGTGCTACTCATTGGAAATGCATGTGCTCTTTGTTTTCGTGTATACATTTTTAAATTGTATGGTCTGTCTCTTAGGTGCCTGAAACCTGCAAATGTTCATTAAGTATTTAATAAACAAGTACAGGTTTTTAATGTTTTTGAAGCCCAGGCACATAAGTTATAAATTCTGTTTTTGCATTACCTTTCCAGTAATGCATGCAACAAGTTGACTATAAATATCAAAACTTTTTTTGTTTTGATGATTAGCCGTTTATCCTCCTGTAGCTTTGTGCCTCTAATACTTCATTTTAGGAATATGATTGGATTTCTGAAGTCAAATTGATAATTTATTTGGGATAATTCCTTTTTACAATGTTTTCTGGCATGATCTGCATGCATATATCTGTTGAACAAGCATATATCTGTAGATATTTGTTAGAAGTGTGTGTGTGTGTGTGTGTGTGTGTGTGTGTGTGTGGAGAGAGAGAGAGAGAGAGAGAGAGAGAGAGAGAGAGAGATTTTTTCATTAATTTGTATGTAGACAATTTCCATTGTATAAATGTAGTCAACATACATACCATTCCAATTATATGTATGCATACAGTATAACAAAGACATATCTAATTTATTCGAAACTTAATCTCCCAGAGTTGAACACCCAACACCAATCCAAGATTTGACTTAACATAAGCTGGATGGGATAAAAACAAGAATGACACACTATAATGTCCACAGGCGTTCACACACTACTGTTCACATTCATGCTTTCACAATTTCATTTTTATAATGTACACATATGCTCATTAATCTTCACTGTCTTCACTCTGGCTACCTCACTTTGTAGTAGCATATATGTTCAAGGCATCTGAACTAAACAAAAAAAAAGAGCAAGCAGCAACAGGATCATTCTTATATAATGAGAAAGATCATACATTGTATATTTATGCTTCCTGGTGTATCGATACGCAGATGTCTCAATAATTTCCTGTTTGAATGAGACTCTCTCTTCTGTTTATCTTCTAAGTGTTCTTTTAGGCTAAGTACTAATGGAGGGACTAAATAACTTGTGAAATTGTTACTGAAAACATACAGTATACCTTTTCAGTGCATTTTATTCTGAATGGTATTTTATTTTATAAAATTGGCCCAATAGTTATGGGATCTTTTTTTGGTTAATTTGAGCCAGCTTCTGTATAGATAATAACTGTCCCTGTTTGTCATATTGTAATTGTGTGTATCTGTGTAACTTTGCAGTACTATTTGCTGCCAAGAGCATAATTGTTGCAAATATACGGGTGTCCCAGGAGGAATGGCCAATATTTAGATATATGACAAGAACAATCATCCAAAGCAGAAAGTCTTATAAACATTCGTTCAAACTGCACACCTTCAGAGCTATGAATATTTCTTCATCTTTGATACTGACAAAAAAATCTCTTCTGCTGCAAGCTCTTAGCTTTCCATATTTTAGGAGGTAGTAATACAGACCGAACCATGGAAAAAAATCCTGGTAAACATGAGCTTTAAAATGCATACCTTAAGAGCTGTGACTGATGTTCAGTAAATGAGATGTATTTCACAGTAGCAGAGATCAAAAAGAGTTTATTGCTCCAGAGGTATTCACATTACAGCCAATGTTTACTGGAGAATTTTTTCTTATTTTGATCCATACTACCACTGCTCAAAATATGGAAAGGAAAGAGCTTGCAGTAGAAGAGATTTTTTCACAGTTTCAAAGATGGAGAAGTGCACATGGCTTGCAAGGTTTGCATTTAGAACCCAGGTTTACTAGACTTTTTTACTTCCAGTGATTGTTCCTGTCATATCTCTGAATATGGACAATTTTTCCTGGGACACCTCGTAAATAGTGAAGATCATGATATCAAGTTCTCTTAATTTATTTCTGCAGGATGTCTTTGGTCAAACTGTAATGCGTGTAATGTATCTAACACCCTTCTTCTGAAGCTTCACTGTTACGTACGAGGGCAGTTCAATAAGTAATGCAACACATTTTTTTTCTCGGCCAATTTTGGTTGAAAAAACCGGAAATTTCTTGTGGAATATTTTCAAACATTCCCGCTTCGTCTCGTATAGTTTCATTGACTTCCGACAGGTGGCAGCGCTGTACGGAGCTGTTAAAATGGCGTCTGTAACGGATGTGCGTTGCAAACAACGGGCAGTGATCGAGTTTCTTTTGGCGGAAAACCAGGGCATCTCAGATATTCATAGGCGCTTGCAGAATGTCTACGGTGATCTGGCAGTGGACAAAAGCACGGTGAGTCATTGGGCAAAGTGTGTGTCATCATCGCCGCAAGGTCAAGCAAGACTGTCTGATCTCCTGCGTGCGGGCCGGCCGTGCACAGCTGTGACTCCTGCAATGGCGGAGCGTGCGAACACACTCGTTCGAGATGATTGACGGATCACCATCAAACAACTCAGTGCTCAACTTGACATCTCTGTTGGTAGTGCTGTCACAATTGTTCACCAGTTGGGATATTCAAAGGTTTGTTCCCGCTGGGTCCCTCATTGTCTAACCGAACACCATAAAGAGCAAAGGAAAACCATCTGTGCGGAATTGCTTGCTCGTCATGTGGCTGAGGGTGACAATTTCTTGTCAAAGATTGTTACAGGCGATGAAACATGGGTTCATCACTTCGAACCTGAAACAAAATGGCAATCAATGGAGTGGCGCCACACCCACTCCCCTACCAAGAAAAAGTTTAAAGCCATACCCTCAGCCGGTAAAGTCATGGTTACAGTCTTCTGGGACGCTGAAGGGGTTATTCTGTTCGATGTCCTTCCCCATGGTCAAACGATCAACTCTGAAGTGTATTGTGCTACTCTTCAGAAATTGAAGAAACAACTTCAGCGTGTTCGTAGGCACAAAAATCTGAACGAACTTCTCCTTCTTCATGACAACGCAAGACCTCACACAAGTCTTCGCACCCGAGAGGAGCTCACAAAACTTCAGTGGACTGTTCTTCCTCATGCACCCTACAGCCCCGATCTCGCACCGTCGGATTTCCATATGTTTGGCCCAATGAAGGACGTAATCCGTGGGAGGCACTACGCGGATGATGAAGAAGTTATTGATGCAGTACGACATTGGCTCCGACATCGACCAGTGGAATGGTACCGTGCAGGCATACAGGCCCTCATTTCAAGGTGGCGTAAGGCCGTAGCATTGAATGGAGATTACGTTGAAAAATAGTGTTGTGTAGCTAAAAGATTGGGGAATAACCTGGTGTATTTCAATGCTGAATAAAACAACCTCTGTTTCAGAAAAAAAATGTGTTGCATTACTAATTGAACTGCCCTCGTATATGCACATGTACTTCTTTTCCCCAGATTAAGATGCATTGTCAGTGAGGGTAGAATCGACCATAGTATATATTTCACAGCGTGTGTCTGTTTACAGTCCTAGACAACTTTTTCATTGAGAATATTTTAGTGTTTATTTTTGAGCATATTTTGCTGTTATTGTCCTTCCATGTCAAGTGTGTATCAATACTGACACCCAATAATGTGTAATTCCCTACTTTCTTGATAAATGAGTTACCTAGTTCAAGGCAGATATTATTAGTCTTTGTAATTTTATTTGTTTGTATTTGTTCCTATTTGCATTTACAAACAGGGTTTTTTTAACTGAAATGTTTAAAAGCCTCTTTGAGATTTGCAGAGAATATTTGATTCTAGTTCTTGTACTGAGTCACTTTTTACTATGAGTGAAATGTCATCTGCAAACATTAGTACATTGTTATCTACTGCTAATATCATCTCTGTGCACCAGAGTTTACAAGCTGAAAATTAATATGCACATTTACAGCACCACCACTTGTTTTATGCTTTTCTGCTGCACACTGCTCTCTGTTTTCCTCTTTCTTGCCCTGAGTAAGCATAACAGTTTAGTTTGTATATTAGTCTGCTGTGACACACATAATTAAATTCCTTTAAATGTTAAGGAAAACTACACAGATTTTTCTTATCTCATCTAACATTCCAAGTAATATCAGCTACAGTCTTAGCTGTGGCTGCGGTAGTAGACTTACATATCAAAATCCATGCTATATCTCTTTGAGCATGTTATCTCAGGCAACTGAAACCACACTGCGAGGAGCAGCACTTGTGCATGATGGGAGTGATGACTTGGTGGGGATAAGGAGGAGGAGGCTGGGTTAGGGAGGGAGAGGGACAGTATGGTGGGGTGGTGGACAGCGAAGTGCTGCAGGTTAGACGGAGGGCAGGGGAGAGGTAGGGAGGGGCGCATGGGGGAGAGTATTAGAAAAGGAAAGAAATAAAAAGATTGGGTGTGGTGGTGGAATGAGGGCTGTGCAGTGCTGGAATGGGAACAGGGAAGGGGCTGGATGGGTGAGGAAAATGACTAATGAAGTTTGAGGCCAGGAGGGTTATGGGAACATAGGATGTATTGCAGGGAAAGTTCCCACCTGCGTAGTTCAGTAAAGCTGGTGATGGTGGGAAGGATCCATATGGCACAGGCTGTGAAGCAGTCATTGAAATGAAAGGTGCCATGTTTGGCAGCATGTTCAGCAACAGGGCCAGTTTGTTGGTGGGCATTCATGTGGACAGACAGCTTGTTGGTTGTCATGCCTATACAGAACACACGGCACAGTGTTTGCAGCTTAGCTTGTAGACAACATGGCTGGTTTCACAGGTAGCCCTGCCTTTGTTAGTATATGAGTCGTTAGTGACCGGACTGAAGTAGATGGAGGTGGGAGGATGTATGGGACAGGTCTTGCATCTAGGTCTATTACAGGACTATGAGCCATGAGGTAAGGGATTGGGAGCAGGAGTTGTATAAGGGTGGACAAGTATATTGTGTAGGTTCAGTGGATGGCAGAATACCACTGTGGGAGGGGTGGGAAGGATAGTGGGCAGGACATTTCTCATTCCAGGGGATGATGAGAGGTAATCGAAACCCTGACGGAGAACGTAATTCTGTTGCTCCAGTCTTGGGTGGTGTTGCGTTACGACGGGAATGCTGCTCTGTGGCCAGACAGAGGGACTTTGTGGGATGATGGGAGACTGGAAAGATAAGGCACAGGAGATTTGTTTTTGCACTAGGTTGGGAGGATAATTAAGGTCAGTGAGACACTCAGTATATTTCAAGAGGGTCTGCTCATCACTGCAGATGCAACGACCATGGGTGGCTAGGGTGTACAGAAAGGACTTCTTGGTATGGAACGGGAGGCAGCTGTCGAAGTGGAGGTACTGCTGGGGTTAGTAGGTTTCATATGGATGCATGCATCCTTGAGGTGGAGATCAACATGTAGGAAGATGGCTTTTTGGGTTGAGTAGGACCAGGTGAAGCAAATGGGGGAGAAGTTGTTGAGGTTCTGGATGAATGTGGATAGGGTGTCCCCGCCTTGGATCAAGATAGTAAAGATGTCATCAGCGAATCTCAACCAGCTGAAGGGTTTGGGATTCTGGATTTTGGAAGGATCCCTCTAGATGGCTCTTGAATAAGGCGGCACAGGACGGTGACATGTGGATGCCCATAGCAGTACCCCAGATATGGTTGTAAGTAATGCCTTCAAAGGAGAAGAAATTGTGGGTTAGGATATAGGTGGTCATGGCGACTAGGCGGGAGGTTGTTGGTTTGGAATCCATTGGGTGTTGGGAAAGGTAGTGTTCAGTAGCAGCAAGGCCAAGGGCATTAGGAATGGGTAGGCAGAGGTGGAGGGAACGCAGTGAAAAAGGAGAGAAATAAAAAGACTGTGGGTGCATTGGTGGAACAGAGGGCTGTGTAGTGTTTGAGTGGGAACAGGGAAGGGGATAGGTGAGTGAAGGAAAGTGACTAACGAAGGTTGAGGCCAGGAGGGTTAGGGAGTGTAGGGTATACTGCATTGAGAGTTCCCGCTTGTGCATTTCAGAAAGCTGGTGTTGATAGGAAGCATCCAGATGGCACAGGCTGTGAAGCAGTCATTAAAATGAAGAACGTTGTGTTGGACAGCATGCTTAGCATCTTGGTGGTTCAGCTGTTTCTTGGTCAAAGTTTGCTGGTTGCCATTCATGCAGTCAGCCAGTTTGTTGGTTGTCATGCCCATGTAGACAACAGCACAGTGGTTGAAGCTTAGCTTGTAGATCACATGATTGGTTTCACAGGTAGTCCTGCCTTTGATGGGATAATTGTTGCTCGTGAGTGGAATGGAGCTAGATCTATTACAGGGATATGAGCCATGGGCCGAGGAGTTCAGAACAGGAGTTGTGTGGGGATGGATGAAGGTATTGTGTATATTTAGTGGGTTGTGGAATATCGCTGTGGGAAAGGTGGGAAGGATAGTGGGTAGGACATTCTTCATTTTGGGGCATGATGAGAAGCAGTTGAAACCCTGGTGGAGAATGGGATTCAGTTGCTCCCGTCCTGGGTGGTAATGAGTCTCTAGAGGAATGCTCATCTGTGGCCACATGGCGGGACTTCGGGAGTTGGATGCGTGTGAGGCATCTGTTTCTTTACAAGTTTGGGAGGCTAATTATAGTCTGTGAAAGCCACAGTGAGAGGAACTTCTCATCACTACAGATGTGACATCCATGGGTGGATAGGTTGTATGGAAGGGACTTTTTTGTATGGAATGGATGGCAGCTACTGAAGTGGAGGTGTTGCTGGCAGTTGGTAGATTTGATGTGGACAGAGGTTCTGATGTAGTCACCTTTTGAGGTGGAGGTCAACATCAAGGAGGGTTGCTTATTGGGTTCAGGAAGACCATGTGAAGTGAAAGGCAGAGAAGGTGTTGAGGTTCTTGAGGAATGTGGATGGGGTGTCCTCACCCTTTATCCAGATACTGAGGATGTCATCAGTGAATCAGAACCAAGTGAGGGGATTGGGAATCTGGGTGGTTAGAGAAGATTCCTCTAGATGGCCTCTGAGTGGGTTGGCATAGGATGGTGCCATGTGGGAGCCTATTGCTGTATGCTTGATTTGTTTGTAGGTGATGCCTTCAAAGGAGAAGTAATTGTTGATGAGCATATAGTTGGTCATGGTGACCTGAAAGGAGGTTGTACGTTTCGAATCTGTCATGCACTGGGAAAGGTAGTTTTCAATAGTGGCAATGCCATGGGCGTTGGGGCTGTTAATGTAAAGTGAGGTGGCATCAGTAGTGATGAGCAGGCCCACTGAAAAACTGCGGACGAGAAACAGCTGGACCACCCAGTTGCTGAGCACACTGCCCAAAACAATAATCTTCACTTTAATGATTTCTTCGCAATCTCTACCATCTGGATCCTTCCTGCCAACACTACTTTTCTGAACTACGCAGATGGGAACTCTCCCTGCAAGATATAACCTATGTTCCCAGCTTTGCTGGTCTTAACTTTCGTTAGTCATAATCCTTCAGTTACCTATCCTCTTCCCTGTTCCCACTCTAGCAATACACAGCCCTCTACTCTACCAATGCGCACACAGTCTTTTTATTTCTCTCCTTTCCTGCTGCCGCTCCTCCTCTCCCATCCCTCGTCGAACCTTGTGACTAACCGAGCGAGGTGGCGCAGTGGTTAGCACACTGGACTCGCATTCGGTAGGACGACGGTTCAATCCCATCTCCGGCCATCCTGATGTAGGTTTTCCATGACTTCCCTAAATCGCTTCAGGCAAATGCTGGGATGGTTCCTTTGAAAGGGCACGGCTGATTTCCTTCCCCATTCTTCCCTCACCCGAGCTTGCGCTCCGTCTCTAATGACCTCGTTGTCGACGGGACTTTAAACACTAATCTCCTCCTCTAACCTCCTGACTGCGCCTAGCCAACCTACACCCTTTCTCCACCTCATCCCTGTATGATACCAAAAGTGGCACTTTACCATCCTCGACCCCTACCTGCTATCCCTCCCCCTCCCCACCCCAGCTGCTCCTCACTTCCACCATCCAGATTGCTTCTCCTGTCACGCACAGCTGCTCGCAGTCTGGCCTCCGCAGCCAGAGACCATTGTTGTTGTTGTTGTTGTTGTTGTTGTGTGTGTGTGTGGGGGGGGGGGGGGATGGGTGGGTTGGAGGGTCTTATTTGGAAGAAGGCCTTTTGGCCCAAAAGTTTACTTATTTGACAGTCTTTTTGTTGTTCTTATCTGTGACTCGACTTTTCCGCTATATAGTGAATAGGAATGTATTTTTTTGGTAATATTGTCATTATTGCAAGATTATATCAGTTTACATAATTTGTTCCCCATATTTTATTTACTCTATATTTTATATTTTCCCTATATATTACACCAAAGAAACTAAAGGTGGAGATGGAGAACACAATGTTGAGCCTCCAGCTGAAGATGAGAGGAAGGGGAAATTGAGATCGTGAACAACCACTTGAAGATTGGAAGCAGTTTTACAAATTATGTGACAGGAGCCGAATTTGACCCCCAGCTGAATGTGCTGGGAAGTAAGTAGACTGTCTTGAACCAAATGCTTTTGAAGAGGCACTCTCAGGTCCAGACAAAGAAAAATGGAAATGATCAATTGAAGAGGAACTCCAAGCATGCCAAACAAGTGAAACTTGGTTCATACTGCCGTAAAAGACCCAGACAACAATAGATTCTATGTGAGTAGTCAAAATCAAACCATTGAAAACCAAAAATGACTCCCAATGAAAAGCTCGACTTGTCGCTCGAGGCTTTACTTCTTGCTTTGGACTGGACCACAATGAAATTGTCTCACCAGCAGTGAGATATGACTCTCTACGCACTTTATTTGCAATCATTTTTAAACTCTTGAAGAAGTTAGATTTCAAAGAGAGTGACACAGATACATGTATTTTCACTGGGAAAGTTGGAAATGACCTGGTCTTCTTGGCTTTGTGTGTAGATGGCAGGTTGTTGTCTGGTAAAAGTGAAGAATCCCTCGAGGTCATTGTAGAAGGAATGACGAAAATGTTTGTAATGACTGTTTTCAAATTGAAAGTCTTTTGCAGAATGGGAAATTGAGCAAAATAAAGAAGAAAAAATGTTGTTTGTGCACCAAACAGTATGTGTGAGGCGAATCCAGAAATATTTTGACTTGGAAAATTTGAATCCTGTATCTGCTCTGGCTCTTCCAAAAGTGAAATTGTACTCAGCAGATGAAAATGCATCCGTTATAGCAAAATTTTCATTCAGGAAAACAGTTGGTTCACTTTTATTTCTCACAACTATTAATTGCCAGACCTGGCTTTCGCAGTGAATGCAGTGAGCAAATACTTGAACAATGATGTTAGTCATTTTCAAGCCTTCACACACATTTTCAAGTATATACAAAGCATGAAAGACTTTGGCGTATTGTGCAGAAAGAGTGGAGACAAGATGATTCTGTACTGGTATAGTGACTCAGATTGCATGAGAGATACAGAATGGTTTTGTTTTTCTGTTATCAAACGGACCAGTAACATGGTCCTCTCAGCATCAGATAGTGACCTTGAGCACCACAGAATCATAATATGTGGCAGCCAGCATGGCTGTGAAAGATGAAATATGGCTGCGAAATCTGATAAATGATTTTGGAAATCAATGTGATCAAGCAACAATACTACATGTGGATAGTCAGAGCATGATAAACCTCATAAAAAAATTCCAAGTTTCATAAAAGATCAAAACACATTGATATCTTACATCATTTCATAAGAGAAAAGTATGAGACGGAAGAGAGTATGTTCCAAGCGAAAAACAATATGCGAACATTTTCACCAAACTATTGCCCAAAGATAGGTTTTTGATATTTTGCACATGCTTGAACAACGTCAGAAGTAGATTTTAAGATACTCAAATAGTGTTAAGTGTTGAAACTGAAATGTTATTTTTTGAATTTAAAATCTCCCTCTGTATATGATATTAATGGCACAACAGTTCGATGTTCCTTGGGCATATCCCCCTGTTGTTTATTCATTGTGTGTGTCTCATTCAGTGCACTTTGTTTTGTATTAAGACATAATAAAAGTTGTTATTTACATTCATATGTCCGAAATTGGATTCTGTAAGCTTAATAGTTCCTCTTATTATTCTGTTGTAGACTCTCTTCCTGTCCTTATAAGTGTCAATGCTGTTCATAATTTTGTTTATTAGGCAATTTTCATATGCCATTTTTAGATCATCCACCCAATTTCATAGTGTTTTGTGTGGTCCAGTTCTTCATATTTACCATATTTAGATTTTTGGATGCTACAAGACAAGCACTATTTATGTAGTAGTACCCTAATGTTAACAAAAGTACCCCCGTCTCTTCTCTAAGTTATTTAACAAGTCCATTTCCCTCCATCTGTATAAATCTTCACAATATTTTTTTTACAAAATCTCTGTCTCATGATATTTGAAGTATTTGTCCATAAGACTCAAGACAGCAAAATTTATGACCTGCACTGATGGCCTACTCTGAGGAATGTTTGTAATTACATGATCTATCGGTGTTTGTGAAGTTTGACAACGTCTTGTTGGGATACATACACCTAACTTCAGATCGTAGGCATTGATCAGATCAGAGAAACTTTTTGTATGACAGCTGTCACTATTTAGATCCCCCACTATTACTATATAAGGAAATTAATTAATGACTTATCTAAAAGCACTTCTATTTCTTTTAAAAACTTTGTCAGCTATATCAACAATGTAGGAAAATACAGATTGCTACTTACCATAAAGAAGATACATTAAGTTGAAAATAGGCACAATTAAAAGACACTTACATAAAACTTTGGGCACAGCCTTCATCAGTAAAAGAGACACACACATCATTCATACACACAAGCAAGCACACCTCATGCACCTTGAGTGGATGGCGGTCATGTGTGCGTGAGATGTGCTTGTTTATGTGTATGAATGATGTGTGTGTCTCTCTTTTGCTGGTGAAGGCTGTGCCCAAAAAGTTTATGTAGGTATCTTTTAATTGTGCCTGTCTGCCACTGAATGTGTCTTCTTTATCGTAAGCAGCACTCTGCGTATCCTACACCTCTGACACTCCTACTTGGCATTGTCATTGTTTTATTTGCAAGGTAGGTGATTGATACAGATGTAATATCAACTTCTCTCCCTGCATTTTTATTTTGACAGTTACTTGTTCAGAAAACATTTCTGAATTATTTTTGGTTGGCCATGGAGTAGTTTCCCTCATCTTGACACTTACATACACAACAATTCCCTCTCCATTATACTTACCCCTTCAGAAACCCTTATTTCATTTTCTCTCAGGCCATATTCAGACAGAATAAAAACGTGTGCTATCTTAGTTGGCAATAAAATTCCTGTCTCATCTAATTTACTTGACTCACACTGAACATTTTGGTGCAAAATTTTTATGGTGGAACTACCTACGTCAATATTATCTATGTTCCTTTTTCCCCGACCCATGAGTTAAAAAAACCTGGTTCCTCTTGTTGGTGGACCTATGAGTTCTTCCATTTTATTTGCATTGCTCTGTAATCTCTGCTGCTGCTGCTGCTTGTTGTTGTTGTTGTTGTTCTTGATGATGATGGTAGCAGATTTTCTGCTATAGCTGATTGTAATACAGGGAGTGAGACTATGAAAGAAGTCACTGAGATTTCATAAGTTTAATTCAGTTCATGTATTAAACTCCTAAGGAAGAATATTCGAGCATGGCTAGATAAATAAGAGAACTTACGTTTACTTTCTCCTCAACTTAACAACCTAAACTCTTCGACAACAATCTAGGAAAGGACAGATTGCTACTTACCAAAAAGAAGATATATTAAGTTACAGATGGGCACAATTGAAAGACACTTACCTAAAGCTTCCGACCACAGCCTTCCTCAGCAAAAGAGAAACACAGACCATTCATATGCCCAAGCGAGCACACCTCATGTACACATGACTGCCAACTCCAGCATCTTGGCCCCAGCCCAAAAAAGGCTCAGTTTTCTGTGGTTATGTGTCTCAGTAATGGTTGCAGATTGTTTTAATATTCCTGTAGCTACTGAAAAATTTTATACTATGATATTATCAGTAAAATTAAAAACATAAAAATACCAGAAAATGGGACATCATTATTATTGAAACTTCCTGGCAGATTAAAACTGTGTGCCGGACCGAGACTCGGTCCAGCTCACAGTTTTAATCTGCCAGGAAGTTTCATATCAGCGCACACTCCGCTGCAGAGTGAAAATCTCATTCTGGAATCATTATTATTGTTTCTGACGAAATCACTCAATGTTTCAAGAATACAAAATTATACACTAGCTACAGGAAGATTAACAATGTGCAACAATTATTGATTATCATTTAAAAAATTCATCACAGCTGCTGACCCTGTCCCAATGAAGATAGTTTGTTTGGTTATCCATTGTATATCAACTTGGAATTCTCTAGTACGTTAAACACTGTCCACCTCCATCTGTAGTATGATATGCCTTTTTGAAATCAACAAATATGATTACATTATATTTATTGATTTTATTTTTATTTATTGATTTATTTAATTGTTTACTATAATATTTCACTGGAGGAAAGCAACATTACATTGAAGATAGCTATTACAGTAGTGGTACTCAAAAGTGATTCCGTTTTTTAAAGAAGTACCTCCTTCACTATTGCAAGAGTTGTTTCTAAGCACTGAATGACAAGCTATCACAATTAAGGGTTATGTTTGCCATCAAATTAACATTTTGGTTGTTTCCTTTATGCAAGTTACAGTCCTGCAAATATGCATAACCTTTCTGCCTGTATGGTGCTTCAATTGCTTTTTCAAGGTGCTTTGCAGCAGTATGATCTGCTGATGAAGCTACACTGGCTGCCACCATCTAACATGCAGCATGTAAGTCTGCTTTCACCTGTGGGCCTTGTTACATACAATTTGACTGCCTGGAGGTAACTGAATCATAAACATCCAGTATTCATGTTGCTGACTGAACTGTGTTCAGCAGGAGTAGCTGATGGTGTAGAATGTTTTGAATTGCTGCAGACTGAATTATCATTATTCTTCTTACAAGAGTGGTAAACTACTCTTCCATTCTTTATACAGTCTTTTACCATGTGACCCTGATTGAGGCAAAAATGCACCTGTTTCTGGATCGATCATGAACATCTTTCACCTTCTTGCAATCTTCTGCCCAGTGACCATGCTATTTAACAACACAAAGTAGGCTTGGATCTCATATAAGGTCATCTGTGCTGTACATTCTGATTTAGTTCAGGCAAATACTAGGATGATTCCTTTGAAAGGACGCAGCCGACTTCCTTCGCCCATCTTCCCTAACCCGATGGGACCAATGACCTCACTGTTTGGTCCCCTCCCCCACCAAATGAACGAACTTATATCGAACATTGAGGGCTGCTGTAGACTTTACAGTGTAGTTTGTCTGAAAGATTCCCCATGAATATTTTATGCCATCAGGCCTCCTGTCTTACTCTTATAATGAGAACTCCATCCATTTCAGGATTTTCCCTTCTGACAATTGTTTCCTCCTCAAATGAATTACCCAACATCAACATATGTCTCCCAGAAATGAGCAAGGTATCTTTGAGACTAAGACTTGACCATAGGTCTCTACGGCCTCCCATAGTGCATGCAGAACTTGTATGTGCTTATTGAATTCAGTAAACGTCAGGAGTTTCTGGGGATTGAGATATTGTAAGTGTAACATCTTCCAGGTAGTCAAGATGTGCCTGGGTAATTCTATTTCTGCCATCATAACATGCGTGTAAAATTTCCATACTTTGGTCATAGGCAGCTGTGGTATAGTAACATCTTGTGCCAAACTCTTGGGTTCCTTCTCCATGCATCCTCAAAGAAATACTTGTTTATTGCCAGTTCACAAGCTGGAGTCTGCATCAGTAGTGGATTTTAACTGTTTGCAGAAATGACCCCATTGCGTAAAGTCACCAGAAAACGTCTCTAATTTGATTGGTGGCAGCTGAGCACTGTTATTGTGCCTACTGACAGCCATAGTGTCATCCCTGAAAATTGTATTTTGCCTTCAGGAATGCCCATTTCACTGAGTTTCTGTATTCTTTGCATGCTAAGATGGCGGATTTGTATTCTGCATTGTTGAGTAAGTCTTGGATAGCGTCATCCAGGATCGTTACATTAGCCAAAGTTCCCTGCAGTTGACTGCTAAAATATTCTGTCTCATTCTTGGATGTGAAATTATCAAACCAATTTATCTGATAAACAGAGTCTTGCACTGGAACATAGTGTTCCTCATTTACATTTCAATTTAGAGGGACAGTCAGTTGTTTGAATATCTTTCCTAATGTTTAGTCATAATTGTAGTATTGCTAACAGTTGAAAACACTGGACAAGTCTTAATCTTAAACATCATAACTAAAAGTCAGCTATGCACATCCTACATAATTCAACAGTTACTCTTCTATCCTCTGCTCAGATATTACTCCAGTACCCAGATGGAGATGTGTGCAATATGCTGACAAATTACAATAATGAATGCAAGTGAGATGACGATCTCAATGCTTAAATGACTTAGCTGAGAGCGTGTATTGTATTATATCCATCAAGATGTTCTGCCATTTAGTTGCCCTGAATTGATGGGTAGGTCCACTTGAATTATTGCTGACATCCCTGATATCTTGAAAGTTTCTGTCCCCATCACTACTCCCTGGTTTTGACATCAGAAATTGTGTGGGAGCAGTTATCAAATGATTCGACTTGAGTCAACATAAAAACTTTATTTACACAGTACCTACAGATTGTGGAAGTTATTTTAAATAATGCCTTAAGTTACGAATGCAGTGGTAGAGATATAAATGCAGAGATGTTTAGTTATCTCCTAAAGGAATACAATGTGTCTGAAATAAGAATAAATCAGAAAAAAGTATCACTTGTCTCAAAAAGGAAAATGTGGTCATGAGTGTCTCCCTACTTAATAGGAAACAGTTATCATATATTGACGTGGAGAACAGATGTGAGTAGGGTCAGAAACTGGGGAACTGGGGAGAGAGGAAAAGAAAACACTGAAGGCTTTTAAAATATGATTTTAGAGCAGAATGTTGAGTATACAGTGAACTGTCAGAATGTCAAAGGGATAAATGCTCAGAAAAGCTGGTGAGAAGAGGAACCTATGCACAACAATTAGCATGGAGATAACAGTGTGGTAGTTATGTGCACCGTCATTCTGCCAGTCCACTACCCAGATGGAGGAAATCGTAGTTAGAAGTAGACAGGGAGGGAAGTCATGAGTGAAAATCAGGGAAGAAATTAAAGAATGATAACAGAAAACTCTGGATAACATTAATAAACTACCTTCAGGAAAGGATGAAATGTGAAGTAGCTCTCCAGCCTCTGGTTTCATGCAGAGGAAGTACAAGATGTACACAGGGTCATCCAAATAGACGTTACCACTTATATGGGAAGTGATTATTTGATTTTGTTATTTTTATATTATATGATTATTTTATTTTAAATACAAAAACACATACAGTATACACAAATCAAAATAAAACTAGTGAATTTTATTGATCTGTACTCCTTGGTTCTCAATGTGTGTGTAAAGCCTGTTTACCATGCAGGTCATTGCTTGTTTACACATCTCAGTAGGCAATAGTTCAAAGGCTCTGAGTACTATGGGACTTAACTTCTGAGGTCATCAGTTCCTCAGTAGGCATACAGTGGACAACTTGTGTGTTGCAATCATGGTGGTCATTAATGTCAGTAGGATTGTACCACACATGTTCTTTCACCAAACACACATTCTTTCACCATTTTCCATATCCAGAAATTACATGGAGTCAAATGGGGTGAATATGGTGGCCATGCTGAAGATCCATCTCTTCCAATCCAGAGTCTACAAAATATCTCATCCATGTAGTGTCAAATATTTAACTAATAATGTGGTAGTGCACAATCTTGCGCAATCTTGCTGGAAGCAACGTGATGTTATGGTGTGGATAGAAAGATTATCAACATTAAAATTCTACAAAACTCTGCAACTTATCTAGGTAAGAAAAAAAAAAATGGGCAAAGTGCTCCAGACTTCAAAGTACCACTCCCTGCATTAACTTTTGGAGAGGATCGAGTGTGCTCTCTGAATTTATGGTAATTGACTGTACTTTAAATGACACAAGTGTGCTTATTCATGTTGCCGTTGACACCACATCTAACATAAAGAAAACTGCACTTGGATGTATATGCATCATTTCTAACAACACTTCTGGAGCTCATACACTAGCAATTTTATCAGCATTAGATGGGACCTTTATCTTTGGAAAGTGGTATGGCTACATTCGCAGATCAATGTCCAGAATTATTAAGACACTTGTCTGTGTGTGACTCCAGTTTCCAATGCTATGGGGGACTGATGACCTTAGCTGTTTAGTCCCCCTTAAACATCCCAACAACCACCACCATCCAATGCTAATTTCATATTTGACATTTTTGGGCTCTTAATAATTATGCTTTGAATATTTATGATGTTATCTTCTGTACAAATATGCCTTCAACATCCTTTGTTTTGTTTACAGTCATTGGTCACAGACCTGTTGCCTACAAATTTCTGCAGTTGACAAGTAGTTAGATGATTCTGAGGATCTTTATTGACACCTTTGCTGAAATTTTTTTCAGACTATTGAGGGTGACTCAAACACATCATCCAAACTGTTACTTTCCTTCTCTGTTCCAAAGTATGTTGGGTAGCTATCTCTAATCTGCAACAGAATGAAGTTTAAAATTATGTAGTGCCATATGTGTGATAACATCTTGTATATGAATGATGTTCAGAACATTTAAATAAATAAATGTCACCTGGAAATACCTTGCTCATAATAGGCCAAAAAAATCGATAATCCAGGATGGAATGTAACAATATTATAAGAAGGAAAGTTGCTACTCACCATATAGCAGAGATGCTGAGTCACAGATAGGCACAACAAAAGGATTTTCACACTTAAAGCTTTCGGCCAGTGGCCTTTGTCAACAACACACACACACACACACACACACACACACACACACACACACACAACTGCAGTCTCAAGCAACTGAAACCACACTGTGAGCAGCAGCACCAGTGCATGATGGGAGTGGCGACTGGGTGGGGGAAAGGAGGGGGCTGGGTTGGGGAGGGGGAGGGATAGTATGGTGGGGATGGTGGACAGTGAAGTGCTGCAGGTTGGGCGATGGGCAGGGGAGAGGTGGGGAAGGGGGGGGGGGGAAGTAGTGGAAAAAGAGAGAAATAGAAAGAAAAAATAAAATAAATATAAATAAAAAATAAAAAATAAAAAATGGCTGCAAGTGGTGGTGGAACGATGGCTGTGTAGTGCTGGAATGGGAGCAGGGAAGGGGCTGGATGGGTGAGCACAGCAATTAATGAAGGTTATCACCACACCCAGTCTTTTTATTTATTTTATTTTTTATGTATTTTATTTTTTATGTATTTTATTTTTATTTATTTGTTTTTCTCTCTTTTTCCACTAATCCCCCCCCCCCCTCCACCCTCCCCACCTGATCTCTACAATGGTCGCCCCCAACCTGCCAACCTGCAGCACTTCACTGTCCGCCATCCCCACCCTACTATCCCTCCCCCTCCCAGCCTTCTCCTTTCCCCCACCCAGTTGTCACTCCTATCATGCAATGGTGCCGCTGCTCATAATGTGGTTTCAGTTGTCTGAGACTGCAGTCATGTGTGTGAGTTCTGTTGGTGTGTGTGTGTGTGTGTGTGTGTGTGTGTGTGTGTGTGTGTGTATTGTTGACAAAGGCAATTGGCGAAAAGCTTTAAGGGTGAAAATCCTTTTGTTGTGCGTATCTGCTACTCAGCATCTCTGCTATATGGTGAGTAGCAACTTCCTTCTCACAATATTGCCCATAATAGTACCATATACCGGGTGTGTGAGAAAAGTAATGAGACTGACAACAATGTGAGCAGTCTGGCAACATTATGCTGTTCTACTTATTTAGCCTGGTGTGTTCATCCCTTCCTGATGACCAGTCCGAGTTTCAGTTGCATGCAGCCATCACATGATTTTTCAGAGCGTCATCAGTGAAGTTGTGTTTTTGTCGTGCGTTATGAAAATGGAACAGTGGAATTTAGAGCAACTTTATGCAATAAGGTTTTATGTTACAATTTCTAATGGTTTCGGCGACAAGGGAAGCTGTGCAAAACTGGATTGCGAACTTCACACTTCACTTACTAAAGTTGACTTATTTGAAATGTTTAGCTGATCCTCTTCTCTGGATATGTGACTGCGTCAATCTCCATAACTGCTTCTCCAAAGAAATAATGCTGGTTAGAGGGACTAAACATGCTCTCTCTCTCAAAAGAAATAACTCTCTACCCTCATACTTTCAGTTCAGGTATATTTTCATCTCCACAAGTTTCACATGTAAGTATACAAACTCTTGCAAGTCAACTACACCGATACCCATTAGATACAATTAAATATAATTACATTGTGATGAGTTTAATAACCACCAGAAATTCAGAAAACAAGTGTTGCTTCTTGCTTCTAGCAAGTCTAAAAGCAAGATTAAGTAAGAGTCTCTAGACAAATGATGTTTCAATTGTCTGTAAAAATTACAGTTTTTTGACCACCAAGGAATAATACATAGTTACTCCTTGCATCCTCCATACAGACACTTGCCAGTGTCACTCGTCTGGCACAACTCTTGTCTTTCCACGATAAATGTCCATCCTGCACACACAGACACATGTTGCACAGTAAATAGGCTCTCTCTCTCACACTTATTTTTAAGCCATCGCATGTTCGAGGTGGCAGAAGGTCGAGTGGTTCCAGAATTTATGTGGAAATTCTCGAATCACTATAAATTGGGCAGTCACTACATATCCCCCCCCTTTTTAGATCGAACATGCAATATTTTATACTTAATTACCATGTACATTAATATCACATAGGATAACACTTCATTTTTCAACAATACATCTTTTTCTATTAATTATTGTAAATACTCTTGTTCTCATTGCTTGGTCATTCCTTTTTTCCATTCTACTACAATTATAAAACAAGAACCTTTCAATCAATGTTGGAGTTAGCTCTTTCAATATCTAAAAATTGAGAGGACTAAAATTTTTCTTTTCTGTTCCTATTGACACTCAGAAAACATAATAATGCAAATGAAATATAGAATTCAGTTCCTACAAAATGTGTGACTTCTGTCACGATACTGTCCTTTTCCCCTTGGATCAGTATCTTTACCTTACATATGGGTCGACCCTACGAGTGCACTTCCTCCTTCCGTTTTGGTAGGTACACACCCCTTAATTCTTATTCTCTTATGGTACAGGTCAACCCCTTCTTGGTGTCCCTGTCCGCACAGTATAGGTCAGCTTTCTTAGGTCTGCCTATCTGCCTTATATATTCAATAAATGCTGAGTGTGCCCTCCTCCCTCCCCCCTTATACTTTACAAGCCGGCCTCATAGTTCCTTGCCCTAGTATACGTCTTTGTGTGCACAATAGTTAAATATTCTTTGGTAAAATTAAAGATAGACTTCACACTTTACACTTGCTTCTTAATCCTTCAGTTCATACCCTAGAATCCTCCTTTACTAAACATCTTCTAACCGTGTCTATATACTCTATTCAATATATTTTACTCAAGCTATAAGAGTGCCACTATCATTCTCTGGCTTATGTTCTCTTTCCTTACTCACCCTTCTTCTTTATGCATACTCAGTGTGGAATCATTCTAGTTTTTATATACTTAAAAAAACAGGCAATGTAGATCCATTACAGTAAACGACAATGTGTGCATATCTCCCTAAAGTATTGTTATATAACCGTGTGTGTGATGTAGAACTGTCACCGTAAACGACATTGTGTGCATCCTTTCTCAATGCACACATTCCGTTTCTCCCCTACAATGCTCGACGATTCTCCCCTTTCGATGTGTAAGATCATTGTTTGTGTAATCACATTTTTTGTGTGTATGTGTAAGTGTGTTTGTGTAGCCTGATTCTTTGGCGTACTTATATAAAATAAGTTGTAAATTATTGGAAACCACGTAAAATGAGAAAGACTTCTGTGATAGAAGTAGTTGAACATGGAAAGAGGGAAAGATAGGTAGGTCCTCAAATGGGAAGTAAGAAAGGAAAAAGTAGCAACGGTTGCTAAGATCGAAGAAGAGAAAGAAGATAGCTCCAAAGACAGGAAACCCTTCCCACCCCCCTTCCCCAGGTTCCCTACTTCGACGGTACTTGAGTGGGAAGCCGGAGGAGGTATGGTGTTAAACGTCTCCACAGAATGGACATTCTCACCTTCGCCCTTGAAGTCCCTGAAGAAAAATGTTAGCAACACCTATGGAACAGCAAATGGTGAAGAATCAGTCACACTTGTTTGCAATGGTTGTTTGAAAGGTGTGGTGTGTGTTCTGTGTTAGCCATGATTTATTTGTTAGTGTAAATCATGCTTTAATCTATAATACCCACCCCTTCCAAAATCAATACAAACCCTCCCATCTACATCACATTTCATAAAAGGTATAAAATATTCTATATTAAATAGAAAATCATCACTACGATAACATAGTTTTTGGTCATTAAGCTTATACTGTATTTTTATACACACATAAAAGATTATGCTCAGTTCATGTTGTCTAGATATTATTCTGTTTGAATAGTACCATCATATTATGTTTTCCACTAATACTATATACTGTTCGTTGCCTTTCATGTTTAGAGATCACTGTTTATCCATGATTCTCTTAAGTCTCTTATCTTTTAGTCATATTTATTTTCCTAGGTACTAACACTATAGGATAGTTAAAGAATTCAAGAATAGATTACAGAATAGTTTAAGATTTGATTGGAATTCGGTGTAGGAAATATAGTACAGAAGAAATACCGAAAGCAACTCGGGATCCAACAGTCGTCACTCCGCCTGTTAACACAGAATGTTAATGTCCCTGCGGGACAGACATGACTCCACCTGGATCCTATGGATCTGACATTAACCTCACTCGATTACTTACAGATGAATACTTCTCGTTAAATTTTGTGTGAAAGCCTCCACACAACAAAACAATTACCACTTTACTAGGTAACACAACATTGGGTAAAGTTATTGTGTTTTCTACTCTATCCTGGATAAGTTTGAATTATTCCCATAAATTATCTATACTCTCTTAGTATCATTAAGTTCTGAAGCTAAATTTGAAGAAATGTTGTCAGTGGTTATCCTCTCGGCAACTTCTCGGTTAATTATTTTCTCTACCTGTTCCTCCAGATTACTTTTATTTACTATGTCTGAAGTTTCTCTTGAACATTTCATTTCACGTCATCTACTCAAATGCTCATGCCTGCAATTTGCGATTGGACCATAGGTATTAATTTACACTGCCTTTCCAAATGCTCTTTTAAGGTGTGCAACCTCTGCTTTACAGCATCGAATGTAACATCACAGAAACTCTGAAATGATCATAATTTTTCGCCAAGTTCAGCTTCTACATTATTATACTTATCTTCAATATCACATTCTAACTTTTTAGCTAAGTCCTGAAATTGGTTACTCTGTGTCTGACTCAAGTCAGTGAACAGTTGGTTTACTTGACTACTTAACAAATCAGATAACTCCTCTTTCAAATCTATTTTAAAATTCTCTACTTTTGTAGTTAAAGTGTCATTTCCCATGCCTTCACATAACTGACTAAATCCTTTACTTTTTTTATCTACTCTAGCACTTAACAATCCTAAAGTCCCATTCTGAACATCCAATTTATTATTTAATTGAGTGTTGACTGAATCTAATTTAAGATTTTGAGCATTTAGAGTTGTATTTAGTTCCTTTCTTAAAGAAGTATTTTGAGCGGTGAATTCTTTAGTTTGTGCATCTAATTTTTCACTTAATGTTGCAATTTCAGAATTTGACTCTGTTCTTTGGTTATCTAATTTAAGACTTACTGCTTTAATTAAATTTGCTACCTCAGTCCAGTTTTCTTACTTTTAGATTGAGTTATCATTTTAAAAAATCCACCTCTTTAATAACTATACTGACAGTCTGTTTTGAACAGTATCCTTAACTTCACACTCAAATTGTCTTTCGCTCACCTGGTGTAGAGTTTTAGGCTGCGTCGGTGAGCAGGTGTGGAATCAGCGCCAGTGAACAGCACAGGCACCGGCAGTGTTAAAGGTTGGTTTCAGCATTGGTGTCGGTGAACGGATTTGTAGTCAGCACCGGCGAGCAGCAGCTGGCGTCGTTGGCATCGGTTGCTGGTTACGGGGTCCATGCCCCCGCAATGTGTGTGAGGGCTGCTTACTCGCCACACTGGATCTTCATCGCCGAATAGATCTCGTCGTAACTCTTCTTAGTCTAAACTGTTGAGATTTTCTTTGCGTCTTTTCTGTATGGTATTTATTAATTTTCGCTCCTTTTTACCGTTTATACAGAATCCAACTCTGCTAAACAATTTCCCTGTCTTGTTACAAATGGTTGCTATGGCATCTCACAATATCTTTTTATCTTGATTTCGTTTCAAAATTCCTCTTTCTTCAAGTCCTGATCACGTCGGTCATCACGTTCTAATGATTTCTGTCAATAGAACGTGTGGAGTAAATATACAAACTATATGTTTTCACCAATTAATGATGTATTGGATTATGCAGAATAACGTTCTCGCATTTCACGTGTAAATATTCCCGTCTTCTTGTATTTCACTTGTATTTCAAGCTTTTAACCCATTTGATTAACATTTACAAACGAGTTTGGTTTTAGAACCACTTGGAAATTCAAAAAACTGGTCTTTCTTCAAGCAAGTCTAACACCAAGAATAAGTAAGAGTCTCTAGACAAATCATGTTTCAGTTGTTTGTAACAATTACACTTATTCGATCGACAAGGAATAATACGTAGTTACTCCTTGCATCCTCTACACAGATTCTATGGTACGAGCAGCAAACACTAGTCGGCGTTGCTCGTCTGATGCAACTCTTGTCTTTCCACGATAAACATCAATCCTGCACACACAGACATGTGTTGTGCAGTAAATAGGCGCTCTCTCTCTCTCTCTCACTTATCTTTAAAACATCGCGTGTCCGAGGCGGCAGATGGCCGAGTTGTTCCAGAATTTATGTAGAAATTCTCGAATCACAACAAATTGGGGAATCTCGAGTGTGACCTTTGAAAAGTTGAGACAGGCCTATGGGGAACATATCTTTTAGAGAGCACAAGTTCATCACTGAAACATATCATTTTGGGAATGCTGTCTGCTTCACATCTCCTCTGCAGCAAGCTATGTAAATTTAGGTATTACCTGTGTTTTTCTTACTTGTCACTTCTTTTTCCGTGTGTTTTTGCTTTTAAGGAGCTTTAATTTTCGAGTATTAGTAATAGTGTTCCAGAGATTCCGTGTTTGTTTTGAATACAGTCCAGAGACAGTTAGTGCTTACTTTCATTGTTGCCTACAAGAAGTGTGTAGTACCCACAGTTTAGTCAGCTATCATTCACCTTTAGTGAATTAGCAGCCTAGTTAAAAGTTGATTACTTAACTTTCTACAGTTAATTGTTAATTTCTTAGGATGGATAGGATGTGTGACTGCTGTGTATGGACGCAGGAGGAGCTGGCCACTGTTTGCGAACAACTGAGCTTGCTGATGGCCGCAGTCAGCCGTCTTCAGGCTGCTGCCTCGTAGTGTAGCGGCAGTGGGGGGGGTCTGATGCGGTTTGGGTGGAGATTTTAATTTACCGGATATAGACTGGGAGACTCAAACATTTATAATAGGTGGCAGGGACAAAGAATCCAGTGAAATTTTTTTAAGTGCATTGTCTGAAAACTACCTAGAGCAGTTAAACAGAAAACCAACTCATGACGATAACATATTAGACCTTCTGGTGACAAACAGACCCGAACTATTTGAAACAGTTAATGCAGAACAGGGAATCAGCGATCATAAAGCGGTTACAACATTGGTGATTTCAGCCGTAAATAGAAATATTAAAAAAGGTAGGAAGATTTGTCTGTTTAGCAAAAGTGACAAAAAGCAGATTTCAGAGTACTTGACAGCTCGAAACAAAAGTTTTATCTCAAGTACAGATAGTGTTGAGGATCAGTGGACAAAGTTCAAAACCATTGTACAATATGCATTAGATGAATATGTGCCAAGCAAGATCATAAGAGATGGAAAAGAGCCACCGTGGTACAACAACCGAGTTAGAAAACTGCTTTGGAAGTAAAGGGAACTTCACAGCAAACAGACAAACAAAAATTACATGAAGCGAAATGTAGCGTGAGGACAGCTATGCCAGAGGTGTACAACGAATTCGAAAGTAAAGTTCTATGTACTGACTTGGCAGAAATCCTAAGCAATTTTGGTCTTATGTCAAACCGGTAGGTGGATCAAAACAAAATGTCCAGACACTCTGTGACCAAAATGGTACTGAAACAGACGATGACAGACTAAAGGCCAAAATACTAAATGTCTTTTTCGAAAGCTGTTTCACAGAGGAAGTCTGCACTGAAGTTCCTTCTCTAGATTGCCACACAGATGACAAAATGGTAGATATCGAAATAGATGACAGAGGGATAGAAAAACAATTAAAATTGCTCAAAAGAGGAAAGGCCGCTGGACCTGATGGGATACCAGTTCAATTTTACACAGAGTATGCTAAGGAACTTGCCCCCCTTCTTGCTGCGGTGTACCGTAGGTCTCTAGAAGAGCGTAGCATTCCAAAAGATTGGAAAAGGGCATAGGTCATCCCCGTTTTCAAGAATTTTGTAACATGTATTATGTTCGAGTATAATGACTTTTCTGGAGACTAGAAATTGACTCTGTCGGCATCAGCATGGGTTTTCGAAAAAGACGATCATGTGAAACACGGGTTCCCAGGTAGATTTCATGTTTCTTGACTTCCACAAGGTGTTTGATACAGTTCCCCGCAGTCATTTAATGAACAAAGTAAGAGCATATGGAGTATCAGACCAGTTGTATGATTGGTTTGGAGAGTTCCTAGATAACAGAATGCAGCATGTCATTCTCAATGGAGAGAAGTCTTTCGAAGTAAGAGTGATTTCAGGTGAGCCGCAGGGGAGTGTCGTAGGACCGTTGCTATTCACAATATATATAAATGACCTTGTGGATAACATCGGAAGTTCACTGAGGCTTTTTGCGGATGATAATGTAGTATATCGAGAGGTTGTAACAATGGAAAATTGTACTGAAATGCAAGAGGATCTGCAATGAATTGACGCATGGTACAGGGAATGGCAATTGAATCTCAATGTAGACAAGTGTAATGTGCTGCGAGTACATAGAAAGAAAGATCCTTTATCATTTAGCTACAATATAGCAGGTTAGCAACTGGAAGCAGTTAATTCCATAAATTATCTGGGAGTAGGCATTAGGAGTGATTTAAAATGGAAAGACCATATAAAATTATTTGTTGGTAAAGCAGATACCAGACTGAGATTCATTGGAAGAATCCTAAGAAAATGCAGTCCGAAAACAAAGGAAGTAGGTTACAGTACACTTGTTCGCCCACTGCTTGAATACTACTCACCGTTGTGGGATCTGTACCAGATAGGGTTGATAGAAGAGAGAGAGAAGATCCAATGGAGAGCAGTGCGCTTCATTACAGGATCATTTAGTAATCACAAAAACATTACAGAGATGATAGATAAACTCCAGTGGAAGATTCTGCAAGAGAGACGCTCAGTAGCTCGGTACTGGCTTGTGTTGAAGTTTCGAGAATACACCTTCACCGAGCAGTGAAGCAGTATATTGCTTGCTCCTACGTATATCTCATGAAGAGATCATGAGGATAAAATCAGAGAGATTAGATCCCACACAGAGGCATACCAACAATCTTTCTTTCCATGAACAATACGAGACTATAATAGAAGGGAGAGCCGATAGAGGTACTCAAGGTACCCTCCGCCACACTCCATCAGGTGGCTTGCGGAGAATTGATGTAGATGTAGATGTAGAAAATAACTCTCTCTCAGGGAGACCTTCAACTTCTAAAAAATGATTTGCTTTTTGACAGTAGGGATATCATGCATAAATAATTTGTTCCTCATGGACAGATTGTCAACCAAGTGTTTTATAAAGATGTTCTTGCTAGCCTCAAGAAAAGAGTGAATTGAGTTAGACCAGGCATTGCAAACAAATGGATGCTGCATTATGACAATGCCCCATGTCACATGGCCACTACAATCATGGAATTTTTGAGCTCAAACTGCATTCCTGTTGTTCCACCCCCTCCCCCCCCCCCCCCCCCCCCCCCCCGCCCTATTTTTTTTCTCTGGATCAAAGTCCTTGTAAAGTTTTTCTGTCCCCGAAAATGTGAATCGTAAAAGGATGTAATTTTGGGACTCTGGAGAATATTCCAAAGAACGTGATCGGCCGACCGCGGTGGCCACTCGGTTCTAGGCGCTGCAGTCCTGAACCGCGCGACTGCTACGGTCGCAGATTTGAATCCTGCCTCGGGAACAGATGTGTGTGATGTCCTTATGTTAGTTAGGTTTAAGTAGTTCTAAGTTCTAGGGGACTGATGACTTCAGATCTTAAGTCCCATAGTGCTCAGAGCCATTTGAACCATTTGAAAGAACGTGATCAACACAAAAGAATGTGATCAACTTGTTAAGGCCCCTACCAGCTGAAGCCTTTCAGTGCTGTTACAAAGACTGGGAACAGTGACTCAGCTGGTGTATGTACATCTACAGATAAAAAAGTGATTAAAATTTTAGAAAAATTAGGTGATTTATTCAAGAGAAAGATCTTAACAAACTGAGCAAGTCAATAAAGCGTTTGCCCATCTCTGGCACTTACGCAAGCAGCTCTCAAGCTTGGCACCAATTGACAGAGTTGTTGGATTTTCTCATGAGGGATATCTTGCCAGATCCTGTCCAATGGGCCAAATAGATTTTCAAAATCATAACCTAGTTGGAGGATCCTGCCCATAATGCTCCAGACCTTCTCATTTTGGGAGAGACTGGTGACCTTGCTGACCAAGATAGGGTTTGGCAATCACAAAAACAAGCAGTAGAGACTCTTCCCGTGTGCTGGTGGGTATTATCTTGTTGAAATGTAAGTCCGGGTTGACTTGCCATGAAGGGCAACAAAACGGGGCACAGAATACTGCTGTCTGTAAGTGTGCCATGGATGACAACCAATTGGTACCCCACAGCTGTCCAGGGCATCTCCGGACATGTTTTCATCCAGTCTTCCCATTTTTCATATCAGGACCCCTTTGGTTGTCATCCATGGCACCCTTCCAGTACAGTATTACGTCAACAGCATTCTACATCTCATTTTGTTGCCCTGCCCTCAGTGGGAGTTTCTGCTGCTTATCTTCATGCTTGCCAAACCCCACCTTGGCCAGCTAGGTCGCTGTCTCTCTCTCCAGTTGAGAATGTTCGGAGCATTATGGGCAAGGCCTATGCATCAGCTCATGCCAGTTGAACAGAATTTGTCTAGATATACTTCAGGAGAACATCAACAATTCTATTAATCAGGGCCAAGTTGTAGAAATGCTTGCATAAGGACCAGAGGTAGACCAATGCATTCTTGACTTGCTAAACCACTTTCTCTTTAATAAATCATTCATTTTATCTGTAACTGTAGTCATTTGTTTGTCTGTACTTGTACAGCTCATTTACTGATTCTCCCATTTGCAGATGTTTATTTATTTATTTTAGAAGTTATGTATGGTTTAGGTTCTTATTTCATTTGTGGAGAGAGCTGCTTTGATATGTTTATTTAAAATTGACCCTATGCCTACTTATCGACTATCTTCTGAGATAGCTTTATGCTGTTATTAGATGCATATAATTGTTATACATTAACATGACACAACTAGTCACCTAGTATATAACCTTTACAATTTACCTATGGGACGACAGTCACTCCACAGCTGTAAAACTAAGCAATACACAGCTTCCCTCTGAGTGTTCTGTTCATCATTTTCAACTTAATTCTAAGGTGAGTTGTGACACATGATAAAGTCAGTAGCTGTTAGTAGAACTATGTACACACATCAACAATAGTTTTGCATCACCCTGAAATGTCTTGGGCATATGTTGCTATTGTTATTGTTCTTATACTGATTGGAAGGCCGCCACTGGCGTTGTTTGTAAACATACACATGGTAACAATAAGCACGACCAATGATGACAATTTCTTCTTGATGGGTGATAACTCATATACTGTTGTGCTATTATCATGAAAACGTTCCTTCAGCACACTAGGAGCACCAGAAAGGAGTTGCCTGCCTGTTTCCCAAACATGTACCCAGTCGAAGATGTGTAGGAATAAATGAAACAAGCTGTTTTATGCTGTCTACAACATACATGTACTCTGCACGACTTATGGAGAATCTCCTTTGAAGAATGAGACAATGTGGACCGGGACAATGTAGACCCAAGCAAGTTTGATGATCTCATTGATGATATGCTTAGATGGATTCAAGCCTGGATCCAAATAAGAGAATGTTCCACTCCCACAAATTGACATTGTTCAGGAGTGCTGTGAAAAATCCCCATCAGACAATTTCATAACTACAAAAATGTCCTGAAATAAATGGGCGATGCAAAATTTTTTTGACTTGTGTATATCTGAAATGCAGTATTATCTTCAGTTGCTCCTTTAGCTGGAATAATATGCATGCCTTCTTAAATTTTTTAGTCTGACACTTGCACAGTGAGCGAGTTAAAGGCAAACCTGTGGGTTTCATTATTAGAAGAAGCAAAAAGCCAAAACAGAAAAAAAGGTGAGAAAAGATGCAAGACATTATAGGTAAGTGTCTCAGAAACCAGTTTCAGGAGTGGATAAGAACAGTGGGATGTGAGTAGAGTGCAATAATAAAATTTAGTTAGTGTTAGCCCCTTTAATCTGGAATTTTGAGGTTTGTTTCTACAATCTTATCTCCTTTCTTGCATATAGCTTGGCATGTGGTACTGGAACTAAGTTGATCAATGGGTATGGTACATTGCTATTTATTTTTGCTCTTCATCTAGCTTCTGTTCTATACAGAGAGATAATACTTGTCTGCTATCTGTGTCAGTGTTGTAATCCAGCGAGTAATAATGTACACATCGCTGCTGTATTCATTAAAGCAGTGTAACAAAAGTCTTTGACTCTATCCATGTACTATTTTTTATTAATTTTTGAGTTCTAAATATAATTTTGTAAAATGTAGCTGTCATTGTATTTCCAGCTGCTTTTCCTTCTGTCCGCTTTTCATGGTGCAGGTTGATGTTACTTTTAATATTGGTCTTTTGGAAGGAAGGTTGGGACATACTTTCACGGAAGTGAAAATGCGCACCTAGAAAGCTGCATTTCTAAATGTCTTTTTTTGTTTCTAGATCTGGATCAAAAGTAATGGAGCGAATAAAAGCTGAAGGAATGAATACGAGTGGACGAATCTCACCAGCTAGTGAAGCAGCTGTAAATGAAAATAAAAATATCTTTCCACAGACATTTGCATTTGAGTCATCTGTAGAGTCCCAAGATAATGCTGATGACAGGTATTGTGCATGCACAATTTATTTTAATTTGTTGATCATAACCTTATTTGATTTTACTGTGTCTTTCTACAAGATCATTTGTGAGTTTTACGTTGTTGTATTTGTTGCGCTTCATACAGAGATTCTGTTTCAGATGTACTTTATTAATAAATTTTTATGAATGTATCTGAATGAAGTTAAGGGAGTTTGTTTGTTTGTTTGTTCACTTAAGTACTAAACCATAGTGATCAATTTATTGCTGAGCTGCAGAGATAATGCTTACTTTCACATTAAAATGAACTTTTCTGTCATTATTTAAGAATGGAGTCTACATATCAATAATCATTGCACTGATATGAACTATATTGTGGACTGACTGTTGACTCACAAAGCCATTGTTATATGTCAATTAACACTTCTTAAACTTAACAGTATGAAAAATTGAAAGTTATAGTATTTTGCGGAAATCATCCTGGAAACGTACACTTGCAACTGCTGCTTAGAATGTTTTGTTGGTCCATTGTTATTAAGTGCCTTATAACAAAACAATGTACCAGAAGCTATTTTAGAGATGCAATTATTGATAAATGTATTGATGTATCACATTAATGTCAGGATCAATTTCACTGAAAATGTACTACATTAGCATGTGGCTACAAAAGTGAACAGCTTTATTTCATAAATTCTGTTGGTAGTAACAATGCCTCTATGACATTTATTATTTCCAAATCTTTCTACCATATGAATATGACAATATACAAGCACAACACAAAAAAAATAGTTTCCAAGGAAAATGAAATTGAAATAGTTTTAACACTCAATTCATCTTCTTCTTCAATATTACAAGCTTCCTCATGTTTCAGATTGTGACAGAATTCAGGGTAAACCATTGTGATAATGTTCTTTTGACATAGGAGCATCAAGTCAGAAAACTTTTTCTCTGAAAGTGGCAGTGGTGATGATTTACATACGGCAAGTCTTCTACAGCATACTCTATACTTAGCCTGCAACCTTGAAATTATGCATTGAATCAATTGTATCATAGTCTGGTATAAATTCATATTTAAATGACATCATCCATGGTTCTTCCTTCCTCACCATTATTACTCTGATGTTATCTGACCATCTTGCTCTTTCTCCACTGTAAACTGTAGCAGTTTCAGATATTTGAAACCCCTTTGGAATCAAAGAAATCAAGTGCATCACACCTCTTACCATTTTTCTTGGCTGTGGCAACTAGAGTGTACCACTGCTGTAGCACATAAATGTTCATGTCTGTTTTCGTCCTCTCGGTAACACTGTACATAATATCTGCTTCATTTTGGATGCGTGCCTTCTCAAGAAACTTATGGGTAGTTGAATCAGTTACTAGAGTACTCACACTGTACAGATACATAAATACATAATTCCGTTTTGGTTCTGACCTCTGCAATTGTCAGAGAAGAAAGAAATATTTTTGTAGCCAGTCTCACTTTGCTGCTTTAGGAATTTGTAGATGCAGCTAGCTGTGCCTGTGCTTCCTCTACATACAGTTCTCTTGTGCCACATGAAGCACATCTCCTTTTGTATTTGCATGTTGTAGATCAGGGGTGTCCAAGTAAATTTCAAAGTGGGCACATTATTAACTTTTACCACTGTGTCAGGCCAGACCAAAAATGATTTTGTAAAGGAATTAAACCCATGGAAATAAAACACAAATTTTCTCAGTTGACATGCAATATGTACTTTCATTAGAATATTACAAACTTAAAATTAATGAAAAATAAAATTAATGAAATGTAAACTTAGAGAGACATATAACTCTCTCTCTGTCTTTCTCTTTCCTTGCATATTTGCATGATGTTTGGAGATATATTCATCCACTCAGCTGTCTGTCTGTTATTGAAGATCTCATTTTAGATTTTACATTTTTCATGTATGAGGACAACTGCTTGAAGATATATGTGCTTCTGAGTAAGGACACCATTTGAAGTGCGAACTGGAATAGATTGGGATACTCATCAGATTTTGTACATTTTTTTATAAAATTCTGCTACTTCACTCTGAGAGTGTGGATGGTGATTATGCGTCTCTTCTGTGACCATCGTAGTATGCTCATGTACTGTTGGTGGGAAATGCACAGTAGGTAGCAGGTATGGAAGAGGACAACTAGTAGGTTAACAGGTAGTCAACCACCCCCTCCTTGTACATACATGTTTGTTTGAGCCATCACACAATTGATAAAGAAGGTTAATTTTAAAAAATTTTCCTCAGTTACTACTGGTCTGAAAAAACAACGTTGTCGGGCTATGGTGGGCCACATTCTTCATCCGCGGTCCGCAATGTGGCTCACAGGCCTGATGTTGGACAACTCTGTTGCAGACAGTCAAACTGCAGGATCCCAGCTTTCTTTCGTAAAAGAACAAGGACACTTCACAATGTGGAGTCTTTGAGTACCTACCGTAAATCAATCACATGGAAATGTACTGTCTGTTTGCGCTTTTAGCTTGTCAGAATCTTGTTCTGTTCAAGCTGTGTCCTTTTTTTTCTTTTTTTTTTTCAGATGTCTTATTTCCTTATCACCTTTCTTGCAGTCCTCACACACATCAAATGCATCTTTTGTAGGGTTTGAAAAACCTAAGATTTTATTCTATGTTGAAAACATGTGCATACCTCCAAGGTGACGGATGTTCCTCTCCTTCCTCTTGGCAGCTCTGAGTGTTCATTCTACACATCTTTCGAACATTGAGCATGCTATTTACGTATTTCCATGAACTGTCCTATCTGATGTTGTGTGTTTCTACTTATCAAATTAATGTCAATGGTTTCTTATGCCTTCAATAATGTCATCTGATGTCTGTCGATGATTAGTGCACATGCCACATTTGCTCTCACCCGCTACACTTTCTGTACTAGTTTTTCCAAATATTTTTTTACCCACTGAATTTTCATAATCAGCTAACTTAGATAATCACATTTCCTGTCTGTAATTTCTAAGCCATCCTCACTCTGAGAATGATGTTATGGCTGATATTCTGATGAATCATCAGACACTGGAATGTCTTCTGCAGAAGAATCACCACTGTTGCCCTCTTCAGCATCTAATTAATAATAATAATAATAATAATAATAATAATAATAATAATAATAATAATCCCCGTAAATAATAAAACCCATGGAGACCCAGGAAAAGATAGGCCTCCGGTATATTCTGCCAGTCATAAAAGGCGATGAAAAGAAAAAAACCACTAATAGGGCTAACCACCCTTTTAGTGTGATTAGTTGGTTCAGGACAGAACTAATGAAGCCTCGGACAAGCGCTGTCATGGTCGGGGACGACACTTGAATTCTACGGCCGTCCACAATGGTAACGACACTGCTAGCCACATGGGAAATGATTAAAATCCAAATAGAGGTGTTTTGCAGGATATGCTTCCTGCAACCACTCTAGAAGGAAAACAAAGACAGAGGATGAGATGGTCAGATGAAGTTAACCGTCACCTCATGTTCTGTTATTACCAAGCAACAAACTTAGGAACCAACGCAACTGGATACAGATCACAAGTATACACAACATTTATTACCAGATACCCAGAATTAAAATTTTTTAACAGAACAACGACTAGCTGATCAGATTCGTGTAATAATTAAAAATAACAGTATACCCCAGTCAGAATTAGAAAACATCAAACAACAAGTACAACAAATACTGGAACAAAATAATGTGCAATCAGAAGAAGAAGAAAATACAGTAATGGACTCAAACATCCCAGAGCAAACAAACAAAGAACAACACGCATCAAATACACAGTCAGAGGAAAACGAAATCTTAAGACAGCCACCAGAACAAGCACAAATAGAACACGAAATGACACACATGTTAGATATAGAAGAAAATTTTCAACTGACATATATAGAATACAAAAGACACAAATACAGACATTAGACCATTCTTGCATAGACCACCAAATAACCCACAAGTTGAAAAACAATAAAAACTATCAACACAATCATACACAACAAAATAAATGAAAATACAACTATGGAAGAGTTACAACTACTGATTTATATAGGCGCACTCACTACACTAAATATACACACTAGGCAGAGATCAGAACCAACCAACACACACAAGAAACCCACAAAACCAGCATGGCAACACAGGCTACAGATCAGAATAGAAAAACTGAGAAATACATCGGACAGCTGACACAATTTATAAGAAATGAAATATCAGACAAAAAACTAAAAAAGTTAGGTAAAATCTCACAACAAGAAGCTCTAGAGCAATTAGATGAAAAGAAGCAGAAATTACAAGCATAGGCGAAACGACTTAGAAGACACAAAAAAAGTGAAAATAGAAGGAAACAAAACCAAACATTCAGTACAAACCAAAAGAAATTTTACCAGACAATAGATAACACACACATTAAAATAGACAATCCACCAAACATAACAGACATGGAACACTTCTGGAGCAACATATGGTCAAACCCAGTACAACTTAACAGACATGCACGGTGGATACAAGCAGAAACAGACACATACAAGATGATACCACAAATGCCTGAAGTGATAATTTTGCAACATGAAGTCACCCAAGCAATTAATTCTACTCACAGTTGGAAAGCCCCTGGAAAAGGTAAACAAATTTCTGGGTAAAGAAGTTCGCCTCAACACATTCATATCTAACTAAATTAACAGTTACATTGCAGACCCATACACATTCCCTGATACACTTACACATGGAATAACTTATCTGAAACCTAAAGATCAAGCAGACACTGCAAACCCAGGTAAATATCACCCCATAGCATGCCTACCAACAATATACAAAATATGAACTTCAGTCATTACACAGAAATTAATGACACATACAACACAGAACAAAATTATAAATGAAGAACAAAAAGGCTGTTGCAAAGGAGCGCGAGGATGTAAAGAGCAACTGATAATAGATGTAGAGGTGACATATCAAGCTAAAACTAAACAAAGGTCGCTGCACTATGCATACATTGATTACCAAAAAGCTTTTGATAGTGTACCCCACTCATGGTTACTAAAAATATTGGAAATATACAAAGTAGATCCTAAATTGATACAGTTCCTAAACATAGTAATGAAAAATTGGAAAACCACACTTAATATCCAAACAAATTCAAATAATATCATGTCACAGCCAATACAGATTAAGCGTGGAATATACCAAAGAGACTCATTAAGTCCTTTTTGGCTCTGCCTTGCTATGAACCCACTATCCAACATGCTAAATAATTCAAATTATGGATACAATATTACTGGAACATACCAACACAAAGTCACACATTTGCTATACATGGATGATCTAAAACTACTAGCAGCAACAAATCAACAACTCAACCAATTACTAAAGATAACAGAAGTATTCAGCAATGATATAAATATGGCTTTTGGAGCAGACAAATGTAAGAAAAATAGCATAGTCAAGGAAAAACACACTAAACAAGAAGATTACATATTGGATAACCACAGCAACTGCATAGAAGTGATGGAAAAAACAGATGCCTATAAATATCTAGGATACAGACAAAAAATAGGAATAGATAATACAAATATTATAGAAGAACTAACAGAAAAATATAGACATAGACTAACAAAAATACTGAAAACAGAATTGACGGCAAGAAACAAGACAAAAGCTATAAATATTTATCCTATACCAATATTGGCCTACTCATTTGGAGTAGTGAAATGGAGTAACACAGACCTAAAAGCACTCAATACACTTACATGACCACAAAGCCACAAATATAGAATACATCACATACATTCAGCAACAGAAAGATTCACATTAAGCAGAAAGGAAGGAGGAAGGGGATTTATCGACATAAAAAACCTACTTTACGGACAGGTAGACAATTTAAGAAAATTCTTTATAGAACGAGCAGAAAGTAGCAAAGTACACAAAGCAGTCACTCATATAAATACATCTGGTACACCACTGCAATTTCATAACCACTTCTACAATGCTTTATATCACATAGCATCAACATATACAAAGAAAGTAAATTGAAAAAAGAAAACACTGCATGGCAAGCACCCGTATCATCTAACACAGCCACACATCGATCAAGACGCATCCAACACATGGCTAAGAAAAGGCAATATATACAGTGAGACGGAAGGATTCATGATTGCAATACAAGATCAAACAATAAACACCAGATATTACAGCGAGCATATTATTAAAGATCCCAATACCACAACAGATAAATGTAGACTTTGCAAACAACAAATAGAAACAGTAGATCACATCACAAGCGGATGTACAATACTAGCAAATACAGAATACCCCAGAAGACATGACAATGTAGCAAAAATAATAAATCAACAACTTGCCATACAACATAAACTAATAAAACAACACATTCCCACTGGAGAATGATGAATACAAATTATACTGAAACAGAACCATTATAACAGATAAAACAACACCACATAACAAACCTGACATCATACTCACCAATAAAAAGAAGAAATTAACACAACTAATCGAAATATCCATACCCAATACAACAAATATACAGAAAGACATAACGTCTGAGAAAGGAAAGAAATAATAATAATAATATAAATATAAATAATATCTTAGCCCAAACTGTGCTGTAGTGCTTAGCCTACAGCCATATTATTACCTTCTTGATTGTTGCTTGCTTGCTTTTTAGACGAAAGACTACTCTTACAAACTACTCCTCCATAGCTTGTGTTCTCTGATTAAGAAGCTGGTTGCAGAAAATCGTCCTATATTGTCTTTTCTAAAGTAATTTGTAACATAAATCTGGCATAGCTCATTATACAGGGTCAACCAAAAGACAAAATGGAAGCTAGGTTAGACTATATACAACACAATACGTTGTGCTGTAACCTGAGTCAATGATTTTCACTACAGTACCTACAATATGCAGTAAGTGAAACAGGCAAAAAGGAATACAAACGTCTCAAAAATGAGATCGACAGGAAGTGCAAAATGGCTAAGCAGGGATGGCTAGAGGACAAATGTAAGGATGTAGAGGCCTATCTCACTAGGGGTAAGATAGATACCGCCTACAGGAAAATTAAAGAGACCTTTGGAGATAAGAGAACGACTTGTATGAATATCAAGAGCTCAGATGGAAACCCAGTTCTAAGCAAAGAAGGGAAAGCAGAAAGGTGGAAGGAGTATATAGAGGGTCTATACAAGGGCGATGTACTTGAGGACAATATTATGGAAATGGAAGAGGATGTAGATGAAGATGAAATGGGAGATATGATATTGCGTGAAGAGTTTGACAGAGCACTGAAAGACCTGAGTCGAAACAAGTCCCCGGGAGTAGACAATATTCCATTGGAACTACTGACGGCCGTGGGAGAGCCAGTCCTGACAAAACTCTACCATCTGGTGAGCAAGATGTATGAAACAGGCGAAATACCCTCAGACTTCAAGAAGAATATAATAATTCCAATCCCAAAGAAAGCAGGTGTTGACAGATGTGAAAATTACCGAACTATCAGCTTAATAAGTCACAGCTGCAAAATACTAACACGAATTCTTTACAGACGAATGGAAAAACTAGTAGAAGCCAACCTCGGGGAAGATCAGTTTGGATTCCGTAGAAACACTGGAACACGTGAGGCAATACTGACCTTACGACTTATCTTAGAAGAAAGATTAAGGAAAGGCAAACCTACGTTTCTAGCATTTGTAGACTTAGAGAAAGCTTTTGACAATGTTGACTGGAATACTCTCTTTCAAATTCTAAAGGTGGCAGGGGTAAAATACAGGGAGCGAAAGGCTATTTACAATTTGTATAGAAACCAGATGGCAGTTATAAGAGTCGAGGGACATGAAAGGGAAGCAGTGGTTGGGAAGGGAGTAAGACAGGGTTGTAGCCTCTCCCCGATGTTGTTCAATCTGTATATTGAGCAAGCAGTAAAGGAAACAAAAGAAAAATTCGGAGTAGGTATTAAAATTCATGGAGAAGAAATAAAAACTTTGAGGTTCGCCGATGACATTGTAATTCTGTCAGAGACAGCAAAGGACTTGGAAGAGCAGTTGAATGGAATGGACAGTGTCTTGAAAGGAGGATATAAGATGAACATCAACAAAAGCAAAACAAGGATAATGGAATGTAGTCTAATTAAGTCGGGTGATGCTGAGGGAATTAGATTAGGAAATGAGGCACTTAAAGTAGTAAAGGAGTTTTGCTATTTGGGGAGCAAAATAACTGATGATGGTCGAAGTAGAGAGGATATAAAATGTAGGCTGGCAATGGCAAGGAAAGCGCTTCTGAAGAAGAGAAATTTGTTAACATCCAGTATAGATTTAAGTGTCAGGAAGTCATTTCTGAAAGTATTCGTATGGAGTGTAGCCATGTATGGAAGTGAAACATGGACGATAAATAGTTTGGACAAGAAGAGAATAGAAGCTTTCGAAATGTGGTGCTACAGAAGAATGCTGAAGATTAGATGGGTAGATCACATAACTAATGAGGAAGTATTGAATAGGATTGGGGAGAAGAGAAGTTTGTGGCACAACTTGACCAGAAGAAGGGATCGGTTGGTAGGACATGTTCTGAGGCATCAAGGGATCACCAATTTAGTATTGGAGGGCAGCGTGGAGGGTAAAAATCATAGAGGGAGACCAAGAGATGAATACACTAAGCAGATTCAGAAGGATGTAGGTTGCAGTAGGTACTGGGAGATGAAAAAGCTTGCACAGGATAGAGTAGCGTGGAGAGCTGCATCAAACCAGTCTCAGGACTGAAGACCACAACAACAACAACCTACAATATGGTCATTCAAATACAGTAATTATAATTACGATGCTGATGGTTGGGTGATATTAGACAATAAACACAACACAGAATAGATAAAAAGCTTTAATTTCCATCTCCTGCTTCAGTTAACCACTTTTCCCATGCATTATAATGACAAAAGATTGTGCTATGGTATATAAACTTCATTTGTTTGTTCAATGAAACAAAATTGTAAAAGCAGTTAGGATAAAAGGCCACACAAGTTGCTGAAGGTATAAATGCAAAAGGATTGTAACAGCAGTTGCGATTGTATTACAATAAAAATGTATGGGATTGTCAAGTTACCATGTTCAATCATCTCCTTTGCATGATGGATCAGTAAAAGAAGCAGTTACAATTTTTTTGTTTCACAGATAAAAGATTAGCTTGGACAACACAGTTTCATTGTAGCTTCATTTTCTCCCAAATTGTAATTAAAGTAGTATTGCTCTGAGCCATTGATACCTGGAAAATGAGCTATTACTGTCATTGTTAATACAGAGGGATTCTCAGGCATGTCACTGAAGCTACAATAGTTTGATGGAATACCTTCTTGTCATCTTCAGGCAAAGCTGTTGGCTTTTGATGAGAAGTACCTGGAGATTGTTGCATGTATCTTGAAAAAGACAGACATGCAGAAATAGTTTATAAATTTCTGTCGCTATTCATTGTTTTATGAAGGATAATTTTATAAGTAAAGTAGGCTTCTTTATATTTTAATCGTTTGGTCAGAATTTAGAGGTATAGAGTAATATGTGCCTAGCAAAAATATAGAGGAGGGATAGGATCCAACTTGGTTCAAAAAACATATTAAGAAGTTGCTGAGAAAGCAGAGAATTTTGCACCATTTTAAAACTAATCACTGCCCCGCTGACAAACAGAAATTATGTGAAATGAAAGCAGTTGTCAAAAGGTCAATGAGAGATTGTTTTAATGAATTTGAAAGCAATATTTTATCTGCATATTCCAAAAATAACCCCCAAAAATTTTGGTTGTACGTAAAATCTATGAATGCTACAAATAATTCAGTACCTTCTCTTGCTGAGTGTGTGGGTAATGTAAGGGATGATGATAAACAGAAGGCCAAAATTCTAAACCTAGCTTTCAAAAACTCATTTACAGTGGAGGACTGCAGCACCATTCCTCCTTTCAATTGTCAAAGAAACGCAAGGATGGCTGACATAGTGTTCAGTGTATCTGGAATTGTAAAACAGTTAAGATCCTTAGACACCAGGAAGGCGTCTAGCCCAGACGGTATCCCCGTAAGATTTTATGTTGACTATGCTACAAATATAGCACCATTATTATCCATCATCTTTCAGAAATCATTGGAACAGTGGAAAGTAATAGGTCCACTGCTTTTTACGATTTGCATAAACGATCTGGTTGATGGTATTGACAGTTACCTTTGATAAGGAATGTTCATACTTCACAAAAGAAATTTGTTAACGAGTATAAAGAAATAAAACATTAGTAATTAGACATCTGAACTATTTCTCATGATCTAATCCTTCTAGAAACACTTAATTTTTGCCACTGAACTGTAAAACGACATTTCAGCTACCTCCAGCTTTTTTTCTTTTTCAGGTTTCCCATTTGTATAAATGCATTCAGTATTTCATTCAATAGTTTTCAGTTGAATATTTTTTCAAAGTTCTCCATTCTTTCATTCGGAATGTCTGTGCCATCTATTTCAGCATTAATATGTCAGTAGCTTTCAGTAGATTGTGAAGCTTAAAATAGAAAAAATCAGTTTGAATCATTTCTGAAGTAATAAATAATAGACTGATATTCAGAAGAATAAAGAGAAAGGTTTACTTGTGGAACTATAATAGTTAAAAATAAGAAAAAAATGACATTAAGTGGAAATTATTCCCTATAAGTGACCACTGTGCTAAACAAGGGTGTGAATGGTAGTTCAGGAGACAGAAGTGGAATGCAATGCAGAACTAAACAATTAAACCTGGAGAGAGCTCCATAATGACTTCCATGCTTAAAAATGGGAGAAAGCATAGGTGAAGTAATGAAATAATAATGCTACATATGAAGTAAGTTGCGAAGACGACTAAGAAACTGATGGGCACACATGATGAAACCTTTCTTTACCAGTGGAGCTGCAATAATATCAAATATTCACATGTAATTGATGCTGATGTTTTTAAAACTGTGAATATGGAGCACAGCATTTTATGCAAGTAAAATACAGACATTGGGGAAACAACAGTAGTAATTGGCGTTGATACTACATAATCATACTAAAAATTAAATTGATTGGTAAAGTACAAAACAAAGGAGTACTGGAAAAAATAGGTTAAATCATTGGACAGAAAAATTGTTTGCACTTTAATGATGACACTTTTTTTAACCATTGTAGCGAAAAGTATATCCGTCAGGCGTAATTTTCAGTGAACTTCCAAAAGAGCTGAAAAATTTGGGTGATAAACTATCAGTTTTTCAAATCAAACAATAAGTCACTAGTCTGCCCTGTGGCACACTTCTTTTATCCTGTAAAGAAGTTTTTTGCAGTAGTTTAGTTTGAGAGTACTGACGCCTTGCACTCTAATGTGTTATTTATTGTACATATTATATTAAATATTTTTTTAATGTATTTCTTTTCATTTTTGTTACTTTCTATTTTTGTTTTTAAATTTTCATATTAGCTTTCTGTGAATTATGTAGTGACTCATTCCAAGATCAACAGCTTCGGCTTACATGCTCATTTGGAACCAGAGGATTTAAATCAGGTTACAGGGAATCTATGTGTGGACTAGTAAATCTTGCCAGGTGATGAAATAGCTCAGGTGGGTATGGGCTAATTATAGAGAACATGATTAGTATACAAAAATGAGAAGATAACCACAAGACAGGAAGAGATTTGGGACATTGTAGCATCACTTATCGAAAAACAAGCAACAAACTAAAGACATTATGAAATAGATGTAACTGAAGGACTTTGGATCACTTTCTATTTGCACAATTCTCTTTGTTGTGATGTTGAATTTTGTTCTGAGATATAGTGTGAAATTAAAGGTGTTACAGCATGCCTATACATTCTCCAATGAATTATCGCCACCTTTAGTGACCAACCTTCAGTGGTGACCTTGCACAAAATGTGTCACTATGAATTCAGAAAATGGAGATTACATAAGAACAGAGTATGATGACAACACTTTGCAACTAGCCAACAATAATGTGAAAGGTACTCTGCAAGATCAACAGCCTCAGCAAACGGCTTCCCAAGGTAGGAACACGCAAAACATTAAACTGCCGTTGTTGTTGACCTCAAGACCAGAACTCTGGTTCCAACATGTGGAAGGCATTTTCTGTGAATGCAACATACAGGGTGACACCTTACAATTCCATTGTGTCTTTGGTCACTTAAGTGAAGCTTGGACGGTTTTTGCAGAGGTTACTTCAGACATGCATAGCTACACAACACTTAAAGTCTGTCAATGGACAAGAAAAGATATCCCCCACCTAGCTATTACACAACAATCACTTGCTGTGGGGGGTCTGACCTACTTTGTAGTCATTCATTCATGTTTTTGTCCTTGGTGCATATGTACAATGTGCCAAGATGTCCACATCATCCCCTGCATCATCGTCTCTATTCTCAGGCATGGTGATTTCTCTGCGTGCATCTCCAGCAGTGGGATTTCAGGCAGTAGCAATAGTGTAACATACACACATAGGGCAACAACAACATTTTTCTGCCAGTCCCAAACCAGGATATGATAAACATGTGCTGCAGTTACATTACTGCCTCACCTTGCTGTGAAACCTTCAGTTTCGAAGAACTGTAATTTGGCAGTGGTCAATACTCACTAAGCAGAGCCTCACTGATGGATCATTTTCATGTTGGTTTCACCTGCTCACAGAAAATATCAAAAAGATAACTCATGATGGGCAAAGTAGCATAGTCAAGTTTTTGTGGACACTGATTTCAACATCAACATTTTACCAAGGACAACAGTCTCAGCTGAACTGTATGGCAGCTACCCTCTACATCACAGCAACTAATAACATGCCCATTTCGACATACCGTGAGAAGAGATTGTGCGTTGACATAGGCCTAACAGAGCCAATCAAGTGGAATTTCCTAATTGCACACATCCTGTACCTTTTCCAATTACTCATAGATGTCGGGAGAGGCCTGATAGCTCAGGCTGTCATCACAAGCCCCTTGCAGGAGAACAAGTTTTGATGAATCATAGACTAGTTTCCTAGCCTTACTTCACCGTCAGGTGACAGGCATAAAAGGGGACCAAAGATTCAACACATCGCCTGTATGAACCCGGGGCAACCAGTGGCGGCTAAAACCCACCATCTCAAGCACAAGAAGTTGACTGCATCCAAAGTTAACATTGAGAGACATGGGGATGGAAGCATGTGCCCTTCGGACAGCCAGTAGGCCTCCCCCCTCCATATGGGACCAAATGAGATGGTTTGTGGAGACTGGGAAATTACTGAATGAGAGAACCATCCTTGACAGGTACCCAGTTCTCCAAATTAATGCACGTGAGCAATGAATTGGCTGGAGTGACAGTGTTCAGTGTAATTGGGGGACATGGCAAAGACTGCCATAATGACCCCTTTTGGTTTATATGAGTACTTGTACATGCCATTTGAGCTAAAAAATGTTGCCTAAGTGTGGCAATAGTTCATTCACTAAGTTCTCCAAAGTCTAGTGGATGTATGTTGCTGTATGGATGATACCCTTATGTTTTCTCTTTCTCCAGCACAACGTTGTAAGCACCTACGGTAATTTTTCAAATATACTTGAACAGGCAGGGGTTGTGGTAAACACAGCTAGATGCATTTTTGAGTTGGGTACTGTCAAGTTATTAGGATTTGTGGTGCCAACAGCAGGCATCTTACCTCTAGTGGAATGAGTCAGAACGATCCAGGAAGTGACATGACCAAGAACATTTGAGGGCCTTAGATGGGTGTTAGGTATGCTCAACTAACTCATGTGGCATTGTTACTGGCACCAGTGACCACATTGCTTTGGCGAAAACACACAGTAGTTACTAGGAAGGAGCCTTGGAGTGAGGAAGCAATAAACATGTTTGAGTTGGCAAAAGAGTGTGCCACACATGCTGTACTACTGAATCATCTGCATGAAAATGCACCAACAGCTATTATGGTCAATGCAAACCAGATAGCTGTAGGTGCTGCCTTCCAGCAGCACATTGACATATGGCCGTCCCTGGCATTCTTCCACTTGTTGCACATGGCAGCCCATGCCATTCTTCCCCTTGCTGTCAACAGAGAGGTCTTTCAGCAGCACATTGACATATGGCAGTCCCTGGCATTCTTCCGCGTGCTGCACATGGCAGCCCCTGGCATTCTTTCACTTGCTGTTAACAGAGAGGCAAAGAAACTGGAGCACCATAGATCATTAGCTATATGATGTCTATGTGGCTGTCAAGCTCTTCTGCAAGTGTGTGGAAGGCAGAGAGTTCACGGCTTTCACAGACCATTCCTCCATCACCACACTGTTTAAAAAAAATTGACTTATTGGTTCACTTCCATAGATCAAACAGGTGGTGTTTATTTCCAAGATTACCACCAATATCTGCCATGTGAGTGCTCACAAAAACATTGCCACTGACTGTTTATCCAGAAGCTACACCAGTATTAGGATGGTATGACAGCACCACATCGCCCTTGCACACGCACTGAACAGGAAGTTAGATGCACTACAGGAGCAGCAGATTTCAAATCTACAATTACTGAGAGTCAAATCAGCACAGGCAAATGTATATCTGTTTTGCGATGTGGCACACATTAGCACACACGTCTACATATTGCGCAACTTCCAGAGAATTTTTTATCAGCCTTTTGTAACCTCCTGCATCTAGGAGTAGAGGCTATGGTGAAGCTTGTGAAGGTTAAGGTGGTGTGGCCTAGTATTGCCAGAAATTCCTGCGTGTGGGCAAAGCAATATAACAAATGTCAGCGGAGCAAAATTGACCACCATTTTCCTGGCCATAAGAAGTCATCATCACACCTTTGGTGAGAGTTGGGCATGTCCTTGTAGACCTTGTAGGTCCCCTTCCATTCTCCAGTGGCTTCTGTTACCTGGTAATGCTAGTGGATTGCTTTACCTGGTGGCGGAGGTCATTCCTGTCACAGACATCATGGCAGCTAAGGTGGTGAAGATCATCTTACAGGTATGGATCGTGAGGTTTGGTGTGCCCATACCATCTGACTGACAGGTGGTGGCAGTTCATGGCATCCTTACTTCAGGAAAACCTACAACTATGTGGCTGTTTCCACATACACGCCACCAGCTACCATCCTGCCAGCAGTAGTATGTGGAGAGGTTCCACCATGCCCTGAAGGTGGTGTTGATGTATGCAAACATAACATGGTTGGATTCAGTACTGCTTTTCCTGTTGAGCCTGTGATCAACAGTCAAAGATGATCTGTAACATTCACCAGCACAACTCACATACGGTGAAGAGCTATGCCTGCTGGTGGAACTAACCGACAAGTATTCCGACCTCCCTCCACTGGCCTCCTTGACAGAGTTAATGTGTGAGAAATGGTATTGTGCCCCAAATATGCTCCTCTGTGGTGTAGTTACACATACATGGGAACGTTTTTATACTCTAGGGCCTCTACAGCATACCTTCCGGGGTGATGACTTGGCCCATCCACCTCTCATACCACCGTTCAGTGGACCGTGGAAAATTCTGCAGCATGGACTGCACGCTTTTAAAACTCAATACAGAAAAAGAATTAAAAGGTTTCAGTTGAGTGGCTGAAGCTGGCACACTTGAATGCAGAGGCAGCAGAGGTCACTGCTCCTGTACCACCCACCACACCACTAGCTGCTCACAGACAGTGCAGCTACCACATCCTGACCGGATGTCAACTGTGGGATCTCACCTCTTTTCCATCCCCACACAGAAACTGGTTCCAAAGACTACAAGATTTCACTACATTGTAAAACATCAATTTTTTTAAAGAAAAGAGAAGTGTGTGTGTGCGTTGGGGGGGTTCGTGATGTAGTGACACAAATTGACAAACAAAGAAAAAACTATAGACAATGTGAAATTGCTGGACTTTGTATCACTTTCCATTGGTGGGATTCTCCCTATGCCACCATAACATGAATCAAGATAGTAAAATAAGAGATCTCATCAAGCCAGTGTGTTGTTTTTGTAAACATTATGACATCTGGAATGTCAGAATGACTTAAATCTTACAAAGTGAACTTGGATTTGCATGCGGTAGTGATATCATCAAATAATTAAGGATGCTCAATAATAAATATATTAAGATCTAAACTAATAAATAAATATTTGATAACTTTCAACCTAGTGCAAGCCTTTCAGTTTGGTGCCATTTCTGCGATAGTATTTCAAGCAGTATCTTGTTTCACCTAATGAGGCTAAGTGGACTTCATTCTAGATCTTCTCACCTCAGAAAAAACTTAGGGAGTCACTGGAAATTGAACTACTGACTTCCTTGTAAAAGCCAGCAGCACTAACTACTAAACAACAATTTAAGTCAGTAGCACAGAGGCAATATCATAAAAAATAGTACTTGTTACTTTTCTGTTTAGTACATATTGTGTTTTGCAGCTACTCAATGCTATAAAAATCAGACAACACAGGAATACTTGTTATTTTTCATTTTATGTTTTTTTTATATGTTTATCTTATATGTACCCTACATTGTGGTATTACATCAATTTTAGTGTCAACCAGACAGTTACGCATCGCCTGAAAAGTAATGCATCCATTCAGGAAATTCTGGATGCAATGAAGAATGTGCAGACTGGGGTTGGATTCCTTACAAATCATCCTAGTTTACCATCTAACACATTTGTGAGTGCTGATGCTGCTCAGTGGCTCATAAGCCATGTGGAGGGTATCAACCATGAAGAAAAGGCAGTGAATTTGCTAACAGTATGTATCTTTGATTGTTATAATTAACAGTAACTAAATAAAAAACTCATATAGGAGAACAACATGAAACTAAAACCATTGGATTCCAATATTTCAGTGAAAATAATCAGTTTATGCTGATATAATGTAAATGGATACATAAAAAAAATGTATTCACCAAGCAAAGGCAGGAGAACCTTAATATATGTGTGTGTGTTCTGCTGCAACTGCTTGGTGAGTAGATTTTTTATCTGTTTGGATTCCAATATTTCTGTGATATTTGCTGAGAAAATTGTTAACTGAAAGAGGCTACTTTGATATAAGACTGCAGCCATTCATGAACATTGTTGTTGTAGGTAAACTTTTCTGTGTTTTTAAGCCATATCATTTTTCTCTTTAAAAAGTTTTTCATTTTAGATTTCAAGTGTCACAGCCACAAATTTGTTGGACAAAAAATTAATTTTTCCTTAGGGATGACGTAAATAACAATGATTCTATAACAGCCAGGTTGAAAAATGGAACTGTCCTTCCTCTTCAAATTGCTCCTTCAGTGTTCTACGTTTCAACATGTCTGCTGGTATCCTCTTTGGGAATCTTGTGGTATCTCCACTTGTCTAAACATTTTTGGGAACCAGTGACAGATTCACTTGTATAAGGACAGTCTCCTGTAGTTTTTGTGATAAAGTAGATATTACGTAAAATGCTACAGGCCGCTATTGATTGGGTGTCATAATTGGATAGGTCATTACTCTGATACTAGATAGTCTGGTGTAGGGTATAAAAATGGACTGAGTAAAGGCAACCACTCATTAAGGGATATTCAAATAATGAAGAAAGAACAAACGTACACCACAAAAACACTCTCTCTCTCTCTCTCTCTCTCTCTCTCTCTCTCTCTCTCTCTCTCTCTCACACACACACACACACACACACACACACACAGAGAGAGAGAGAGAGAGAGAGAGAGAGAGAGAGAGAGAGAGAGAGAGAATAGATTGCGGTGTGTAGAGGAAATATTGAGTTGCAGTCAGCCACAATGAAAACACTGTTATACATTTTAGTTTTTAGCCAAAAGGCCTTCTTGTGGAATAGGAAACACACTCAAAAGTGCTAGTGACACACACATGATTACTGTATCTGGCTGTTGTTATAACTTCACCTCTTGAGCAGCTGTCCAGAGGTGGGGTTGGGGGTGGGGGTGGGTGGGGGGTGCAAGGTGGAGGCATCAGAAAGGGTGGGGGTGGGGGGAATGGCAGGGTGAGGTTGGTGGTGGGGTGGGGTGGGGGAGGAGAGGAAGGCGTAATAATACGAGATCTGTTCAAAAAATTCTGGAACTTTGCCCACAAAATTTTTCTACACTTACCTTTTACTTACTGTGCATGGTCTCCTTCAAAATATTCTCCTCCACAATTGATACAATACTCCCAGTACTGTTTCCACCTCCGGGAACAGTCTTGGTATGTATGAGGAGCCATTTGTGAATTTTCTTTTACCTCATCTATCATACCAAATCTTCATACTTTCAATAGTGTTTTCAACTTTGGAAATCTGCAGGGGCCAGATGTGGAGAGTATGGAGGATGAGGCAGCACAGAGATTTAATTTTTTTTGCAAAAGTCATGCAGCAACAGGGATGAATGTGAGGGTGCGTTATCGTGATGCAACAGCCATTAATTGTCTTGCCACATTTCAGGCCATTTTCTTCTCACATTTTCTCACATACATCGCAACACATTTTGGTAGTACCACTGATTAACAGTTTGTACCTGTGACATGAATTCGTGATGAACTAATACTTCAAAGTCAAAGAAAACTATGAGTATGGCTTTGTCATTTGACCTGATCTGATGAGCTTTTTTTTCATCATGGAGAATCTTTCCTGAGCTGTTGTGAAGACTGAACCTTGGTCTCAACATCATAGCAGTAGACCCACATCTCGTCACCAGTATTATTCTCGTAAAGAACATCTCATTCTCGTTTGCGAGATCCTAGAACTCTTCACAGACTGTGAGGCAAAGGTCTTTCTGTGTTGACTCATGAGCTGTGGGACGAACTTGATGCCAACATGATGCTTCCAAGATGGTATGTCAGGATTTCATGACATGATCCAACTGAAATGTTACATTCTTCTGCAATCTCTCGGACAGTCAGTCTTCAGTTGGCACGAACAATTTTGTTGACATTCCTGACATGAGCATCATTGGCATCCTGAACGAGTATCATCTTTAACTTCTGTCTGCCCATTTTTAAACCATGTGAACCATTTGTAACACCAAGAACGGGTTAATCACTCATCATTATAAGCTTCCTGCCGTGTTTGGTGTGTCTCTGTAAAGGTTTTCCTTGGTTTCACACAAAATTTAATGCACATTGCTACTCCAACTCTGCCATCTCAAAATTCACAAACTGTGTGACATAACATTTATTCAGTATGGCACTGAACAATTACTGAAAGATGTACAACAGTGAAACTTCCAGCAGTTACACATTAAACACAGGCATGTGGGGAGGGATGCCAACCAAATTTCATTCCAATGCACCATTGGCACGAAATTACGAATCTTCCGGAATTTTTTGAACAGACCTTGTACAGTCACAGTACATAAGCTAATCACAAGTGCAGTTTAGAAACTTTTAAAGGAAGCAGTGGGTACAGTTATTCAGTAAGAATGGGAAATTTTAGAGAAAGCTTCAAAAATGGGGCTGCGGTCAAGTCACAATGAGGCTAATGCCAGTTCTGAAATCAGCATATTTCTTAATAAGTGTGTATCCATTTTAAAGCAGACCTTCTTCTAGCCCTTCATGCATACACAAATTAAATACAATACTAGCAAGTCATCAAAGAAACTTTGAACCACTACAGATACTAGTGTGCCTTCAGAACGAAAGGGAAAGTCTACAAAATTGCCAGAACAAGCAAAGATTTCGTATCATAAACAGGACTGTTAAAATAATTCCTACACATTATGCCTATTAAAGAAAATAGGAGCATTATAAAAGTTCATGTGTAGCATATATTTTTAATATATATATATTTTTAATAATATATATTTTTAATAATTACTTTTAAAAAGTGGGTGATGAAATTGATTCCAGAAATTCAGAAAAAATTACACTGAAGAAGTAATATAGAAAAAAATTTAATTTATTGATAATTTCTCACAAGTTCCCATGCAAACTAAGAAAATCATCATTAATCACTAAGTAGTTCAATGAGTTTTCTCAAAGAGATTAAAATATGCCATTGTTAGACCTTTCCGTTAGAAAATTAACTTCACCAATATCTGTAACTGGAGGCCATCACACATACAATCTGGAATTGCCAGAGCCTGGGACTGCTTATGCACATAGGCCTGGCAATTAAGATTAAATGGTTTAACAGACCAACGGACGGGTAATAAGATACTTCACTGCTTGTCGAGCTGGAAATGTATGTGAGCAGCTTTTTGAAGCCAAGTGTTATTATCTGGAAAGACAGGATTGTCTATAGCATACTAATCTTGCAGATGCAGAAGAAAGGGCAACTCTGGGTCACTGGAAATGTTGACATATATATCCTTGCTTATGATCATAGTAACTTCAATGAATGGGGCCCCAGTCACGGCACAAAAACTTCCCCAAAACGTCACAAAGCTACCTTCGACATGAACCACGGCCTCCACAGTGTGTGTCCAACACGTCATTGAACCATTGATGCAGTTTATACTGTCCATCATTTGTAAAGGGACAACAGTATGATGGGTAAGACCACACTACACATCACACCACCTTGATGGTGAGCTGTTGTGAGCAATGGCCTTTTTTTGTTAGGTACTCATCTCCAAGTGCCCAGTGCATGCTTCATAACATTGTGGTTAGAGTGCTGACAGCAAAGTTTTCAGATAGTCTGCATAACCAGTTATGTTGGCCACTGATGCAGTATATATAGGGATCATTTCAACCCCTTCAGCATCAACTACAGCCTGATGATAGCGCATTGAAGCGCCAAAACTGGTTGCTAAAAAATAAATAAAATCATAAGGATGGCTGTAGGTGTTTTATTTTGTCACAACAGTAAACGGCAATCATCCCCAAGACCTCCTGTCAAAAACAAACACAAAAAAACTGGTTGAAATGAACCTGCATTCACTGACAGCAACATTTTTTGTCACATTCAAACCAACTGTCATTGAAAAAGTGAAATAATTGCCTTGGCCTGTGTTAGTTTGGATCTTTTTACACCTACTATTCCAAGAACTTGATACAATACATGCACAGCTCAAGCAACTGTTTGAACACGAATTACATTGTGCTGCATAGTTTGCAACACGCACGTCATTGTGAAAATCCACAGTCCTGAACTTTTACAGGACATGCCTAGTGTCATCCAGTATGTGTAGCTAAGGTGTAACAAGGTACATTACAAAACATGAGAGTAATAAAACAAATTCCTTCAAGCAGATATTTAGTTCCCTTGTAGAGTAAGTTTGTGATTATTGTAGTCAGGTTTTTAACATCTTCTGGTTGTAGTAGCAGAACTTAGATAAAGTAGTTTTCTTGTTTCAATAAGTGTAAAATTTTACCATGAGTGAGAAGTGTGGGCTTTGCCGTAGGTTCGTGAGTATTGGATTGCGGTGTGAGACTTGTTTGAAGTATTTTCACTGGGGGGGGGGGGGGGGGGGGAATGCAATGGGGAAGCCAGTGGGCATTCTGGTGAGATTCTCTCCTGGAACTGCGGGTTATGTAGCAAGAGTAAGTTGATAGAAGAGCAGGAGCGTAAGACCTGTGCCCTTCAGGTGCAGTTGAAAAACGCACAGGAGCAGCTAGATAGGATGAGGAGGGAGAAGGGGGTTGGGGAATGGGAGCTGGCTGTTGGCAAGAGATCTGCTGGGAGAAGATGATTTTCAGATAGTTTTACTATTGGTGTTTGCAATAGATGTGACCAACTGTCAGAGTCTAGTGGAGAGGAATCTCTAGTAGCTGTAGATGTAGGAAGTATGCAGCAGACCTCAGCAGTTACGGTGGCTAGGACAGTTGCAAAGTCGAAGAGGAAGAAGAAGGTTCTGCTGTTAGGTAGTTCTCATGGCAGAGGTGTAGGCCAGCAGTTGCAGGAAGTGTTGGGGAGTGAGTACCAGGTCACCAACATTGTGAAGCCTAATACAGGATTGGCCCAGGTGACTGTTAACATAGGCGGGTTGTGTAGGGATTTTACTAAAGAGGATCAGGTAGTGATTGTGGATGAGGCTGGTAATAGTATTGATAGGGATGGGGAGTATGACATAGATGGTGACCTGGAAAAGATAGCTACTCAGACTGGCAACACGAATGTGCATTCGTGGAACTGTTACAGCGTCACGATCGGCCTCATCTTAATACAGCCGTCAGGCGTAATAACATGAGACTTGGGGGTGCGCTGATGACAGAAAGCATGGGTCACATTTCAGTGGTGTCGGTGGAGTCTATCAGCAGGACGGGGTTCACTAGACATGGCCTGCACCTCAACAGGTATGGGAAGGGGAAGTTGGCAAAACTTATAGGTGACAGCTTAGGTGGAGGTGGTGGGATCACTCATGGGAAAATTCCTGCAGTAGTGAGTGTTAGAGCTACACCTTTTTTAGATTGAAGTCAGCTGATAGGTATTCCTGCTTAAGGAAAGTCTCTCTAACAAAGGATCCACTTTTGACAAAGCTTAGGTATCCGAGTAATGAGGGAATTAGTATATTTCATCAAAATATACAAGGTATTAGAGATAAAGTTAGTGAACTGCTTATAGATGTTGAGTCTGAAATTATTGGTATATCTGAACACTTCTTAAATAAGGAGATAATTCAGAGGCTTCCTTTACCAGGATACAGGTTGGCTGGCAGCTCTTCTAGGAGCTCTTTGCAGTGTGGGGGAGTAGCCATGTATGTGAAAAATGGCATCCCATTTGAGTCAATTGATGTTTCAAAGTACTGCACTGAAAAGGTGTTTGAATGTTGTGCAGGTGTGGTTAAATTTAATGGAGCTAAACTTCTAACTGTTGTTATTTATAGATCCCCAGATTCCGATTTCACAACATTTTTGCTAAAGCTAGAGGAGGTTCTTGGTTCACTTTATAGGAAATACAAAAAGTTAGTTATATGTGGTGACTTCAACATTAATTGTCTAAGTGATTGTGCAAGGAAAAGGATGCTGGTAGACCTCCTTAATTCATATAATCTTATGCAAACCGTATTCTTTCCAATGAGAGTGCAAGGGAACAGTAGAACAACCATAGACAACATTTTTGTTCATTCCTCATTACTAGAAGGGCATTCTGTTAGCAAAAAGGTGAATGGCCTTTCAGATCATGATGCACAAATTTTAACTCTAAAAGACTTTTGTGCTGCAACACATGCTAAATATAGTTATCAACTGTTTAGGAAAGCTGATCCAGTTGCTGTAGAGACCTTTGTAAACCTTATCAAGGAACAAGAGTGGCAAGATGTTTATAGCGCTGATACAGTAGATGATAAATATAATGCTTTTCTCAAGATTTTTCTTGTGCTCTTTGAAAGTTGCTTTCCGTTAGAACGTTCAAAACAGGGTACTAGCACAAACAGGCAGCCTGGGTGGCTGACTAGAGGGATAAGAATATCTTGTGGAACAAAGTGGCAATTATATCAAAACGTTAGAAACAGTCAAAATCTAAATGCAGCAGCCCATTACAAACAGTATTGTAAGGTGCTTAAAAATGTTATTAGGAAGGCAAAAAGTATGTGGTATGCAGATAGAATAGCTAATTCTCAGGATAAAATTAAAACCATATGGTCAGTCATAAAGGAAGTGGCTGATCTGCAGAGACAGGTTGAGGATATAGAATCAGTGCGTAGTGGGAATGTCCGTGTTACTGATAAGTTGCATATATGTACAGTATTTAATAATCACTTTCTGAATATAGCAGGTGAACTAAATAGAAACCTAGTCCCAACAGGGAATCATATAGCGCTCTTAGAAAAAAGTGTTCTGAGACTGTTACCTGGAATGCTCCTCCATGATACTGACAAGAGGGAGATTGAGTTAATAATTAAATCACTAAAGACCAAGAACTCTCATGGATATGACGGGGTATCTAGCAGAATACTGAAGTATTGCTCTATGTATGTTAGCCCAGTACTTAGCCATATCTGTAACTTTTCCTTTAGGAGTGGTCGGTTTCCTGACTGATTAAAGTACTCATTAGTGAAGCCACTTTATAAAAAGGGGGATAATGTTGACAATTTTAGACCTATTTCTATGCCATCGGTGTTTGCTAAAGTTATCGAGGGGGTTGTATATACAAGGTTACTGGAGCATTTAAATTCACATAATTTGCTGTCAAATGTACAGTTTGGTTTTAGAAATGGTTTAACAACTGAAAATGCTATATTCTCTTTTCTCTGTGAGGTTTTGGACAGATTAAATAAAAGGTTGCGAACGCTAGGTGTTTTCTTTGATTTAATGAAGGCTTTTGACTGTGTTGACTACAAAATATTACTGCAGAAATTGGACCATTATGGAGTAAGGGGAGTAGCTTACAATTGGTTCGCCTCTTGCTTTAAGAACAGAAAGCAGAAGGTAATTCTCTGCATAATTGAGAGTGGTAGTGATGTTCAGTCCCAATGGGGCACCATTAAGTGGGGCGTTCCCCAAGGATCGGTGCTGGGGCCACTGCTGTTTCTTATTTATATAAATGATATGCCTTCTAGTATTACAGGTGATTCAAAATATTTCTGTTTGCTGATTACACCAGCTTGGTAGTGAAGGATCTTGTGTGTAATATTGAAACAGTATCAAATAATGTAGTTCATGAAATAAGTTCATGGCTTGTGGAAAATAATTTGATGCTAAATCACAGTAAGACTCAGTTTTTACAGTTTCTAACTCACAATTCAACAAGAACCGATATTTTGATCAGACAGAATGGGCATATTATAAGCGAGACGGAACAGTTCAAGTTCCTAGGCATTCGGATAGATAGTAAGCTGTTGTGGAAAGCTCATGTCCAGGATCTTGTTCAGAAACTAAATGCTGCATTATTTACCATTATAACAGTATCTGAAATATGTGACAGTTCAACACGAAACGTAGTCTACTTTGCATATTTTCATTTGCTTATGTCGTATGGCATTATTTTTTGGGGTAATTCTTCTGATTCAAAGAGGGTATTTTTGGCTCAAAAACGGGCTGTTTGAGCTGTATGTGGTTTAAGTTTGAGAACCTCCTGTCGACCCCTATTCAATAGTCTGGGAATTCTGACATTGCCCTCACAGTATATATTTTCTTTAATGTCGTTTGTTGTTAGCAATATTAGCCTATTCCCAAGAGTTAGCAGCTTTCACTCAGTTAATACTAGGCAGAAATCAAATCTGCATGTGGAATGCACTTCCTTGACTCTGGTGCAGAAAGAAGTGCAGTATTTTGCTGCATCCATTTTCAATAAGCTACCACAAGAACTCAAAAACCTTAGCAGTAGCCCAAACTCTTTTAAGTCTAAACTGAAGAGTTTCCTCATAGCTCACTCCTTCTATTCTGTCGAGGAGCTCCTGGAAGAGCTAAAAAATTAAACAAATTCCAGTGTTATATTGTTGATTTTCTGTATTTAAACTTACGACTTGTCGCCTGAATATGTTTTTTTATATTTCATTTTATCTGTTTCTACCATCGTGTTATAATTTCATATATTGACTCGTTCCATGACCATGGAGACTTCTCCTTAATTTGGTCCCACAGAACAATAAATAAATAAATAAATAAATTTCACTGCTGTACCACCTCAACATAAACTCATTGGATAAAATATTAGTCAACACATTATAAGAAAATATTGCTAACTTAAGAACATTGTAGCTAGTGTAGAATTGATAAGCGACCCTCTTCCACTGACATATGTCATGACAGTGATGTGTATGTGTCAGTAGGTTGTATGGTATTACACTACATGTCACACAAGCCTTTTTTTGTGGGGTACTTATCTCCAAGTGCCCATTCCATGCTTCATAAAGTTCACTCCAAAACTGATTGAAATTGACCTGCATTCACTGACAGCAGCATTTTTTTGTCACATTTGGACCAACTGTCATTGATAAAGCAAAGTACTTGCCCTGGTCTTTGTTAGTTTGGGTCTTTTTACAACTACTTCTCTTATGAAAGTATGGCTGAAAGTAGTACACTATTACGTGTAGACACATTGACAGTGCACATTGATACACCAATGAATCAGGTTGCTTTCACAGCGTGGTCATAGGCCCTTCCAAACACAATAGTTCCTTTCTACTATTTTGTTACATCTACACATTGACACAATCTTACTGTGCTGATTCCATACAACTAATTGACACATGCACATCACATTACTGCCATGACATGTCAGGTAAACATACTAGTTCTGCACCACCTACAGTGTTCCTTAGTTAACATTGTGTTCTTATAGTGCATTGACTAATACTTTAATGCATTGACTGATAATCGGTGGAATAAATGCCTGCTTGAAGGCACTTGCGTTATTACTCCCAAACTTTGTAACTTACTTAGTTCCACCTTAACTGCACTTCTGAATGACATTGGGCATGTCCTGCAAACATTCGGTACTGCGGATTTCTGCAATAATGTTCCTGTTTCAAACTGCAAAAATTAATTCATGTTCAACTTAATTCATGTTTAAACAATTGCTTGTGCTGTGCATTTATTATATCAAGTTCTTGGAATAGAATGATGCTTGAAACTAGGTTTACTTGGTCTTGAATTCTGGAACCATAAAACACAAAAGTTACTTAATGCAAATATTTTGTTTTTGTTTTTAGTTATTTATTTTAAGAGTAAACCACCATTGGGGTGTTTATTACTACCGTATTTACTCGAATCTAAGCCGCCCTTTTTTTCCGGTTTTTGTAATCCAAAAAACCGCCTGCGGCTTAGAATCGAGTGCAGAGTAAGTGGAAGTTCTGAAAAATGTTAGTAGATGCCGCGACAACTAACTTCTGCCATTGAATATATGAAGCGCTACACAAGCATGCTTTGCAGGCACAAAGATAAATACTGGCGCCAAAACCTCTGCGTCAGTAAATAAATTAAAAAAAGGTTGAAGACGAGCTTTTTTTCTCCACCCCGAGTTTCGACCACTGCATTGACTCGTTCCATGACCATGGAGACTTCTCCTTAATTTGGTCCCACAGAACAATAAATATTGTTCATCTTCGAATGTAGCAGCATTTCAATGAACTACGAAAATCCGACTGGCATGACTGGGATGTTTGTCAATATGGCCAACTCTACGTTCTGAATTTTTTCCTACCTGTGAGAAGAGATGGTTGCTAATTGGAACTTTTATGAATTGTGAATCACATGCGAATATAAACATTTTGCCGTGTATTCTTTCGTGTTTGCTGCTATCTCATTTAAACATAACTACTGTAGCTGTATCGTCATTCATTCGACCTAAATTGTGTCTCATATTACAATGGACCAACTTTGTATCGATTTGGAGGTGCGGCCTAAAACTTTTCTCTCCCCTTGAATTTCGAGTCTCAAATTTCAGGTACGGCTTATATTCGGGAAAATTTTTTTCCTTGATTTTGAGTCTCATTTTTCAGGTGCAGCTTCAATTCGAGTAAATACGGTATATTTATCTTCTTACTGTCTAGATATGGCTTTTATGACATTACCAGCTGCAATGCTAAAAGTTGTTAGACTGTTGTTATGTCACATCTGTTAAGGCTGTACAAAGCAATAAACAAGACTAATGCATGTCTTTTAGATGTCTGAGTTATATAGTAAAGACATGGGTTAGTCTTGTTTATCTGCTTTGGACTGCTTTAATAGATATGATATAATAATGGTCCAACAACACTTAGCATTGTACTGATAATGGTATAAAAGCTGAAATCTAGAAGATACAGAAGTTAAATATACCAAACAATGGAAAATTCAAGATGGAATGTAACAACACGGTCAAAAGAAAAGTTGCCACACACCTCCTAGCATAGATGCTGAGTCGCAGATAGGCACAACAAAAAGACTCACAAATGTAGCTTTTGGCCAGTAAGGCCTTTGTTAAAATTAGATTTCAAACACACACACACACACACACACACACACACACACACACACACACACACACACACGTGACTGCAGTCTAAGACAACTGAGCCGAAACAACTGTTTGTAGTCTAATTTTGACAAAGGCCTTACTGGCCGAAAGCTATATTTGTAACAATCTTTTTGTTGTAGCTATCTGCTATTCAGCATCTCTGCTGCATGATGAATGGCAACTTTCCATTTCACAGAAGATAAATATAGTAATACACAGTCAAATGGCAGTTTACTCTTTTGCAAAATGTTGCATGAATGTGACTCAACACCATTGAAAACTTTTTCAAAAATGTTAATTGCTGTGCAGGGTTAGTTGCCTAGCTACTTTGTTGTTCTCAGCTTGGATGGAGATTTGACTCCATAACCGGATCAGCTACCTATTATATGTCACCACTTTGTACTGCAGCAGTGATTAAACAGTTTGCTGTGTCCACATTAATAAGGGACACTTTTGCATCAAAACACATGACGCCATGGGATGGGCAGTTCATTCCTAATGCTGCAGATGGATAACTGGTTAATGATTGAGAGGAAACTTTTTGTGAACTTCAGCTTGCTTTGTTAGGGCATGACGGCAAACAAAGTCCTATGTACATCTGTCAGTGTGATGGAGGATGATGTAACTGGTGTATGCTGCATCACTGGACTGCAAGTGACTGACTACTTAGTAATTCAGACAGCAAAATTGACATACTGTCAGCAGTTAATTGATGAACACAACATTGATTACTATTAAGAAAGTCGATACTATTGTTATTTGTTAATCAATTAATGTGACTTTGAATATTACTGAGATGTTCAACACTAATTTTATCACCAAACATAACCTGTGATGAAGCTTTAGCAGTTTTTTTAGAACCTCATTTAATTTACAATCAGATGACACTAGCGCCATTGCACCGACTGCCTAGCTGGTGCTAGCTGTATGACAGTGTCACAGATTAAAGATTCAGTATAAGATGTGTCACATTGTTTGCATGAAAAATCACACTTGGGTGCTAAGCATTGCAAATCTGCACTCCATGCTGTGTACATTTGCTTATGCCCTGTAACACACTCATTAAACTTGAGGCTAGGTGCGACTGTGTGGGTTTGTTGGCCATGGTAGTAATTTGTTTTATTGAAGTAAGTGAATTGCTGAGGGAGGCAATGCTTCAGCTGCTTCAAGCTGTTGTTGCAGCAGTGTAACATCAGCTGTTCTGGTTATCTTTTTCAGTTCACATAAAAATCTTTCTTAACAAACAGCTCTAGTCTATTTCCATTCACGTTGAATTTCCAAAAAAATGTTTAAATTTATTTGAAAATGATTGCTTATTATTTGAAACTGAAGATTACTAATATGAAACAATTTGGAGTTCAGATAGATATACATGTCCTTAATGTGATAAGTAGGTGATGATGTTGGTTAGCTATCTGCTGCTTCAAAATTTGCTGGTGTTGCTGTTGCACATCTAACTACTACTGATAGTGCATTTCCTGTTTTTATTGCTATTGTTATCACAGTTCCAACTAACACTGTCACAACCACAACTGCAGAAACTAAGGATCCATGATAAGCATTGCATAATTGCACTTTTCTATTCTACTATGGCTGTATCAGAAGCTAAGTCCAGATTACTTTGAAAGTTCTTGTAAAGGATGACAAATCTGCCCAGAAATTAATACAAATAAAGAAATGTAAACTGGGAATTTCATACCACAAATATCCATATGGTGCTGTAACTTGAGGTTCTATAGAATGTAATAGGTTGCCTGAGGCACCTCTAGCTGCAGTATTTATTAATTAATGGTATTGCACCAGTGAGCACACCCACTGCATACATTGGTTGCACTCTTCACAATGCCACAGACAAGGTGCTAGGATTGTCCAAATATCTATGACTGCATGTTGAGATTGATATTTGAGCAGAGCAGGGAAAAAGTAAACTGCTACTAGATGCCATATTATCCAATAATATTTCATTTCAGAGGAACAAATTCAAAATAGCATTTTATTTGTCCTTTTAAAGAAATGAAATTAAACAGAACTTTTATTTTCAAATATTTGTATTCAGTACTGTTGACAACAAACTTCATATGACCTGTTTAATGTTTAAATAGCTCAGTTATCTATACAGTGATGAGAGGTGATTACAACTAGAATTTGAAAAGGGAATACAAGGAAAAGAACTAAATGTTTAAACAACAACAGGTTGTTTCAAAAAGATTCATCCAATTTCACAAGACTGCCTCTTACATGGATGATAGAAACTTGGGGTGAATTGTAACCTATTCATATGACTACAAAGTTTAAATATAGTAAGGAAAGTTCTGACAGAATGTTAATACTTTAGGAATAAAATAGGCTACTTACCAAGTAGCAGAAGAATTGAACCATTGAGAGGTGTACACACAGAAGAGAGAGATAAAGCTTGTGCATCTATACATTGCTTGTATAAATGCAGAAATTAATTTCAAATTCAATATTCCTGATAATAAAGAAAGAAGATGAATTTTTGTGAAAGATCTTGCTGTTGGCCTGATAGAATAACACTTAAATCAATGAGCATTACATCAAACACATCCCAAGGATATTTATGTGTTCTTGCCTGAGTACAGGAATGAAGGAGAGCAGATCAAGGAACCAGCAAAACCTGGAGTTTTTTTTACGTATGTGGCAGGCATAAAAGCAACAGAACAAAAACAATATTTGTGAAATGCAAGAAAAATGTATGCTAGAAACATAATGTGCAACATGTGCGCAATGTGAAAGTGAGCTGCAGATTGAAGTTGACTAATTTATTCACAATCATAAACAGGAGTGTGTGTTTAAGAGTGCTCCATTTCATAATGTGTTCTCATGTTACTTGTTTTCACGTGAATCAGTGTAGTTAACTGATATAATTAAAAAATATCATGAAGGGGCAAAGAATATCTGCACCTTGTAAATTACAATGACAGTAATAGACAAGTGTGAAAACAAGATATAAAAGATTATTTTTATAGAGCCATATAATGTTTTGTTATGCTTTCTCAAGGAAAATGCAGCTAGCAGTTATATGTAGATTATTTTCCCAAAGGTTAAAAATGTAATACTAATTGTGATGTAAAAGCCGCAGTGTGCCTACTCATGGAAGTTTGAATGATGTGTTCACCAATATGTTAGTGGAGATTGAGGCCAGGAGGGTTATGGGGCTGAAGGATGTTAGCAGTGATAATTCCCATCTGTGTTAATGAAGCATCCACTGAACTCGAGCATGTTGTGCTCAACAACATGTTGTGCCACTGGGTAGACAACTTTTTTCTTGGCTGCAGTTTGGCAGTGGCCATTCATTGTAATGGACAACTAGTGGTTGTCCTACCAACACAGAAAGCTATGCAGTGATGGCAGCATTTTCGGTATATGACAGGGCTGCTTGTAGTGGTATTCCTGCCTCTGATGGGATAGGATAATTTTTGCAGGACTGGAAGTGCTAGGTGAGTGGATTCAGTCTTCCACGGGGATGTGATCCCTGGGATTGGCGTAGGGATGGACTGGGATGTTTTGTTAGCTGCGTGAGTGGCAGAACACCACATTATGAGGGATGGCAAGGATCTTGGGTGAGCTGCACCTCATTTTTGGGCATGATGATAATCAAAACCCTGTCAAAAAATATGGTTCAATTCTTCCAGTCCATAATGATATTGGGTGATGAGGGCAGTGCTCCTTTGTAGCTGATCATTGGGAGTGATGGGAGGATTAGGGTTGTTTGAAAATATGGCACAGGAATCTGTTTGCAGAGTAGGTTTTTTTTTTGGGGGGGGGGGGGGCAGGGGGGGGGGGGAGTAGTGGCTGTCTGTGAAGGCTCTTGTGAGACCTTCAGCATACAGGACAAAGGTGTTCTTGTCACTGTAGATATGCCATCCATGGAGTGACTGGGCTGTATGGGAGCAATCTTTTGTGTAGAAGGGATGACAGCTGTCAAAGTGCTGGTACTGTTGGTGGTTTGTAGATTTAGTATGGCCAGAGGTGTGGATGGAGCCATCAGAGATGTGGATGTCAATGTCCAGGAAGGACATATTACGCTCCTGTTGCATTTTTGGTGTTGTTCTTCTTCTTACGAATGCCAATTTGTGGTTTTTTCCGCACATTCCACAGCACCATGAACTGAACACTTGTTTCAATGCAATTGAAAAACAACACCAAAAATGGAACAGGAGTGTAATATTTAAGAAATTGTCCACGCAACCTGCCACTGATGATGCCTTGCAGAAAATAAAGGCGAAACACGTATGGCACTAAAATAGTGTTTTATTCAGTTGCTGTCAGACGGTCCATAAGTAAAAATTATCAATGGGTAAATTATCAGTATACCGTAATTATCAATATACCGTAATATACTGTACCGTAATGAATATACAACTGAGGAAGCCAGGACTACAAAAGTTGAAGAGGAGAGAGAGTGTTGAGGTTGTGGAGGAATGAGGATAGGGTGTCTTGGCTCCTGAGTCCAGATCATGGAGATGATATTGATGAACCTGAGCCAGACAACGGATTTGGAGTTTTGGGAGGTGAAGAATGTTTCCTCTAGATGGCCCATAAAAAGTGTGGCATAGGAGGGTACCATACAGGTGTCCATGGCTGTGCTGGAGATTTGTTTATATACCTACCCATCGTGGGAGAAGTAGTTGTGTATGAGGATGTAGTTGGTAAGGTGCATTAGGAATGAGGTAGTGGGTTTGGAATCTGAAGTATATTGGGAGAAGTAGTATTTGACAGCGGTAAAGCCATGGGCATGAGAGATGTTGGTGTGTAGGGAGCTGACATTAACAGTGGCAAGTAGGAATCCAGGAGGTAAAGGGGTGGGGATGATAGTGTGTCAGCGAGTGATGTAGTTAGTGTGTTTGACGTGAGAGTCTAGGTATCAGGCAGGCCACTAGCTAACCTCCACCCTGTAACAACCCCATCCATCCTAGTCTACCTGCCACAATACTGGGATTGTGTATCCAATCAATACTGTGTAGGGGCACAAGAGTGGATGAGAGCATGAATACTTTGTGAGTAAACTCATTCTGCAAGCTAGCAAGTTTTCTTTCCATTTTGTGTGTGCCTATCAATGACTCAGCACTACTTCTTTTCAGTGAGTGGTCTCCTTTACTCCTAAAGTATTGTATCTAAGGTTTTATTTTCAAAAGAACCCCATGATTTTGCTGGGGTATCCCTTTTACGTGAATACAGTTATAATCTGGTGGGTAATTTTTGCAATTACATTTGAGTTCTAAGTTTTCATTAACCTTTCACAAATGTTTAATGAGCCCTTCACTGGAAGCACAACAAACGTTCAGACGATAATCAAACTTATCCCATACTTCTACGAGCATGCATGATGTTACAGCATTCAGTGCTGTTACTACAAGGTGTCGCAATGCACCCAAAGTAATTGGAAGGGGAAGGACACAGAGTCTTCACAGTCTCCTCCCCCCATTCTCCACCTCCCCCCCCCCCCCCCCCCACCCAAAAGAAGGGTGATTAGGTGACCTTAGAGGCTAGTGGTGCAGTGATGCAAAATCTATACACCCATTTAGGCTGATTCATCACTGAGGGATATTGTTGTTAAGAAAAGCTCTTGTAAGCCGGTGCAAGTGCAGTGATGCTCTGTCCCTTTGAAAAATGAAATTTTTATTATGTTCTCACAATTACAGAAGAAGCCACAAATCTAACACATTCATTTGCATAATTTCTGTAATTGAATGAGTGATGCAGCTTGCTGCACCAGGGAGACCTACTGGCAAACTGTTGAGCTGGCAACTCACAACTACACAAGGGTGTTAATATTGATTTAGCAGCACTGACAGAGAGAACAAAAGCAGAACATTGTACCATGAACTGTCATTGCTTTCGGAGTAAGAATATTGCATAAACTGTTCACTTTTAGCTATTTCTGGCTTTCTTACAACGTTAAAATTTCTTATTTTAAACTGTTGGTGGAACCTGTAATTTATATATTGAGCACAAAATGCAGATTTATATGAGATTGTTTACTCACTACAGTAAATGTGTTTACGTCAGTTGGAACTCAATATTGTATGGCAGTGGTACGCTACAGCTGTATATATTATATATGCCACAGTTGCCATTTAAAATTATACAATTCTTTGAAGACTCATCATGGACGGAAACAGAATAAAGTGATTTTCTGGTGAATGAGGGGAAGAAGGTAGGCAGACTAGCATATCATGAGTAGCTTTTGTATTTTTACTGCTTGTACACACAGGTACTTTAGAAAAGCAGGAAAACTAAATAAGAGCTCAGCTATGTTGTTGTTGAGTTACCTACAGATCTTCTAATGGGTCTTCCTTTGTTTACCAGGTGTGATTAACCACGAAAATTACCATTGTGAAATAAAACAAGATAGGACAAAGTTTATTACAGCCTTAAAATTAATGGAAGCATGTCTAGACACACACAAATTCTGCCACATGAATTTTGATTTGTTTTATTTTTTCCAGAATATGCTAAATGAGAAAATGATATGCCACGCATCTGGAGACTTTCGTCATCCAATTATAATTGGTTTTTATCTGTATCATATAGTTCACCAGGAGAAGGATTTGAAAGGTAATATTAATTCACTAAAATGAAAAGTTGTAAAACTTGTTTCTGTAAATAAGATTAAAACTTACTTCCTATATCTATCAGTTTATATTAGGGGTTTCCATGGTTTTCAAAATCATTCTAGGCAAATTCCAGAATGGTTCATGATGATGATCCAGAATTAACACCTTCCTGTATTCTTTAAATGAAGAAGAATTGTGAAATGAAGTATTACCTATGAAAACAGACTTAAGTCCAGGCAAGATTAGTAGGCACTTTTGTGTTTATGATCAAGGAATATGATGGGGCAGTAGTAACAGCGTACATGCCAACATTTTTACAAGTGGAATGCCATTTGCAACACATCCATATATGAATGCTCTGCATAGCACAACAATTAAACAATGAAGGCACTTTAGTTTGAAAATATACCTGACTCACTATCACTTTGGTAACATTTATGCAAGTGTAATGTCTCTGAATAAACCGATGACTACTTTAGTTCTGCTACTGTACAGTTTTGTAAAATAAATGATAATTAATTGAAACCCTCAACTTCTGACAGGTGTTGTTGATATACCTCAATGGGGACAGCTGAAAATGTGTGCCTCGACTGGAACTCGAACCTGGGATGTCCTGCTTGCATGGCAGGTGCTCTATCCATCTGAGCCACCAAGGACACAGATGATTAACGCGACTGCAGGGACTTACCCCTTGCACGCTTCCCATGAGACCCACATTCCCAACTGTCCACAATCTACATACATAATGTACCTAATAGATATTTGCCCATCCACACATTACTCGCACCCACTAAAGTGACGATTCCCATAGGAGTTCAGACAACCTGTGCGCATTTGCACAGACGAAGGACAGTGGCCAGGTAGCCTTTAAGTAGGTATGAAGATAGTAACTGTTCTCGAAAGAACAGAAACCATTGATGACCATGCAGCTTCTCTAGAATAAATGATAATTAATTGAAACCCTCACCTGCCGACAGGTGTTGTTGATATACCTCAATGGGGACAGTTGAAAATGTGTGCCCCGACCGGCTGCATGGTCATCAATGGTTTCTGTCCTTTTGAGAACAGTTACTATCTTCGTATCTAGTTAAAGGCTACCAGGCCGTTGACCTTCGTCTGTACGAATGCGCAGAGGTTACTCGAACTCTTATGGGAATCATCACCTTAGTGAGCCCGAGTAATGAGTGGATGGACAAATATCTATTAGGTACATTACGTATGTAGATTGTGGACAGTTGGAAATGTGGTTCTCACGGGAAGTGTGCAAGGGATAAGTCCCTGCAGTCACGCTATTCATCTGTGTCCTCAGTGGCTCAGATGGCTAGAGTGCCTGCCATGTAGGCAGGAGATTCCTGGTTTGAGTCCCAGTCGGGACACACATTTTCAACTGTCCCCTTGAGGTACACTCTTTGACATAAAACTTGACCGGCGGCCGGCCGCTTCAGAGGCTAAGTCCGCGCCGATCGCGACATGGCACAAAAAAACTGGCCAACTCGCTAATTTTCTAAGTCCGGTTATCTGCACAATCTGGCAACACTGTAGACTGCGGCACTTCCTGGAGGAAAACTTGTCCCATGATAGAGAAACTCTAGGCTGATTACGCCTGTGGTCTAGCGGTAGCGTGCGTTGTTTCTGTTCATAATGTCAGTGGATCGAGAGCAGCTGGCATAAAATATTTTTATAGCCTCTTCTGTCTGAATGCTGAAGACGTGAATGTAATGGTAGCGCAGATTCAATCTATTTCGCTTTGTGACACACCGATATCAAAATTTTATCCAGTAACGATTTTGCGGCAGATTTCCTGCAGACTGTCCTCCTCTGGACGCCGTATGCGGCAAAACTCCGGGATCCATTTGCTGGCTACTGGCAGCGGCCGTGGTGACAGCAGGGGCGCTGCACTCCCCCGTTCTTTATCGAAAGCGCCTGCTACCGTTCATCGCTTTTGATGATTTAAAACTCTTTATTATTAAATGTTGCTCCACAGAAAATTTCTACAATTTCCATTCACGCTCAAAAGCAACGGAGACAGACGCCCTGATTAGTAGGCGGGTATTATATTACATTAATCGGCAAGAGCTGAGTATGGCCCAAAATTAATTTTATAGACTGGGACGAAATTAAACCACCTCACTACATTCGATGAATTTATAAATGCTTCATACCTCGTTTCTTTTCCTTTCAAACTCAATTATTTGTGCAACTTTTGGTCAATGTTTGGATGTTTTCGTCAAGCCAGAGTGAGCGTCTGTGGTGTAAAGTGTATTACAGTTCTTGTTTCATTCCTTATGGTAAGTCTATGCGATAAACTGTGTGAATACCTTGCAATGCATGCTCTGTAGCAGTGCAGGAACACTGCACATTTGGAGTTCCATGTATGGGTTCATGAAGTATTTATTGTTGATTGGAAGTGATAGTTAAGGTCATCAGATTTAAACCAGAAAAATTTGTCGTTTTGAAGGTTTCAGAGAATGGAAAGGAATTGCTAACGCCGGTGTTCGAAAATGTCTACAGTTAAATGCTATTGCAAAAATTTAGAAGAAGGGAACTACATTAACGAACATGTGCACTTCATAAACAACCTTCTGACATGTTAGACCTATATGACGAACAAAGCTCAAATTTATATCGTTGACAGTCGGTTTGAATCTTTTCAGGGTCTATTTTACAGTGAAGCACCTTGGAATTTGCAAAGCAGAAATCCATGATATTAACTTAATTTACTAAGTCGAAATCGGACGAAGATTGATGTTTAAAGGCATTCTTCAGATTTCGCATAAGAAATTTTTACTAGCAGTTTGCAACTCCATTAATTAAAATGGAAAATAAAAGGTTGTAGTCAGAGGCTTCTACCGTGATTCGAACTGCTATGTCTTATAGTACAAGCACTGCAACGCACAAGGGAACCTCTGAGCTAACGACACACTGGCGGCCAGAGGCGGAATATAGTCACTGCGATGTTGCCTGAGCCTCAAAACGCAACCTTAAACACACGAACAGAGGAGGTGGAGATTACTGTTTTAACGTCCCGCCGAAAACGATGTCATTAGAGACGGAGCACAAGCTTGGATTAGGGAAGGATGGGGAAGGAAATCGGCCGTGCCCTTCCTAAGGAACCATCCCGGCATTTGCCTGAAGCGATTTAGGGAAATCATTGAAAACCTAAATCAGGATTGCCGGGCGCGGGATTGCACCGTCGTCCTCCCGAATGCACACACAAACAGGTGTTACTTATGTGAAGAACGCCGTTCTTGGAGTCCAGAAATTAAATATACTTTCTAATTGTGTCATCTTGCAGTGGATTATATCGTACAAGTCTTCGATGTGGAAAACGAATGTCAAGTGAATTTAGCGAGGTAACGCCGACCTACACCCGGAAGTAAATGCACTATCAGAGTGTTGACAAATACTTGCTACGACGCTGCCATTTCTAGGCTCTCTGACGAGGCAGCTCTTCAGCCAAATGCTTGCCGTGATTCTCCGGTACGGTTCTTCAGAGTGGAGACGCGCGCGCACGTTTGGTTTTTATGAGGCGTTCTCCCCTGATGGTTTCTGACGTCGCCTTGTGGGCTATGTATACATATGAGACATTCAATTATCATTAATCCAGAATGATACAAGTTTCAGCTTCCGGCGTGGAAGAAGGCTGTTGACGCTGACATTATATCATTTCAACGTAGGGAAAGCAAAATGGATCATTCAATGTTTCTCATTCAACATAAAGCATGTGAGATAATTTTCCGTAACGTTCATAATCATCTAAAAATACAAACGAAGTAAAAATACACCGGAAGCTTATTCGAATTGAATATAACGCTTTGCACCTCCATGTCGAATTTGTCCACTTGCAATCTTTTGCAGCATACACATAGAATGTCATGATTACCACGAGAATGAAGAGATATGTTGGTAAGGATGGAAGCAAGAAGAGACGCAGTCAACAAATATTCTATTTCTCATGGCATTCATTTCATTTGACACGTAAGAAGAGGTAAAGCGGGAATTTACTTTCGTTTACACGAAAGATATGCCGCACATATTGATAACGAGGAAGTCTGCGTCTTCATACGTTTCCTCCTTGAAATCTGTATGCTCTATTATATACTAAGTAGCCCGATCATTGTTTCAGTAATGTTACCCTCTTGTTTGACCCCGTAACGATGAACAGATTCCAAATGCATGTCTCCCTTCCTGGGTTGTTTTTTGTGTTTTATTGCTTGGAATTCCTGAAGCAGACCACTGTGCCTTCCTCCCTCGTGGGTTAGGTCTCAAAACTAAACCGCTTTGTATCCAATGGCATAATTTATTCAGACAGCATCAGCATAGGACTATCAAACAAAGCCTTCCACTCTAACTAAACAAGAGGGTAACATTACTGAAACAATGATCGGGCTACTTAGTATATAATAGAGCATACAGATTTCAAGGAGGAAACGTATGAAGACGCAGACTTCCTCGTTATCAATATGTGCGGCATATCTTTCGTGTAAACGAAAGTAAATTCCCGCTTTACCTCTTCTTACGTGTCAAATGAAATGAATGCCATGAGAAATAGAATATTTGTTGACTGCGTCTCTTCTTGCTTCCATCCTTACCAACATATTTCTTCATTCTCGTGGTAATCATGACATTCTATGTGTATGCTGCAAAAGATTGCAAGTGGACAAATTCGACATGGAGGTGCAAAGCGTTATATTCAATTCGAAAAAGCTTCCGGTGTATTTTTACTTCGTTTGTATTTTTAGATGATTATGAACGTTACGGAAAATTATCTCACATGCTTTATGTTGAATGAGAAACATTGAATGATCCGTTTTGCTTTCCCTACGTTGAAATGATATAATGTCGGCGTCAACAGCCTTCTTCCATGCCGGAAGCTGGAACTTGTATCAGTCTGGATTAATGATAATTGAATGTCTCATATGTATACATAGCCCACAAGGCGACGTCAGAAACCATCAGGGGAGAACGCCGCATAAAAACCAAACGTGCGCGCGCGTCTCCACTCTGAAGAACCGTACCGGAGAATCACGGCAAGCATTTGGCTGAAGAGCTGCCTCGTCAGAGAGCCTAGAAATGGCAGCGTCGTAGCAAGTATTTGTCAACACTCTGATAGTGCATTTACTTCCGGGTGTAGGTCGGCGTTACCTCGCTAAATTCACTTGACATTCGTTTTCCACATCGAAGACTCGTACGATATAATCCACTGCAAGATGACACAATTAGAAAGTATATTTAATTTCTGGACTCCAAGAACGGCGTTCTTCACATAAGTAACACCTGTTTGTGTGTGCATTCGGGAGGACGACGGTGCAATCCCGCGCCCGGCAATCCTGATTTAGGTTTTCAATGATTTTCCTAAATCGCTTCAGGCAAATGCCGGGATGGTTCCTTAGGAAGGGCACGGCAGATTCCCTTCCCCATCCTTCCCTAATCCGAGCTTGTGCTCCGTCTCTAATGACATCGTTTTCGGCGGGACGTTAAAACAGTAATCTCCACCTCCTCTGTTCGTGTGTTTAAGGTTGCGTTTTGAGGCTCAGGCAACAACGCAGTGACTATATTCCTCCTCTGGCCGCCAGTGTGCCGTTAGCTCAGAGGTTCCCTTGTGCGTTGCAGTGCTTGTACTATAAGACATAGCAGTTCGAATCACGGTAGAAGCCTCTGACTACAACCTTTTATTTTCCATTTTAATTAATGGAGTTGCAAACTGCTAGTAAAAATTTCTTATGCGAAATCTGAAGAATGCCTTTAAACATCAATCTTCGTCCGATTTCGACTTAGTAAATTAAGTTAATATCATGGATTTCTGCTTTGCAAATTCCAAGGTGCTTCACTGTAAAATAGACCCTGAAAAGATTCAAACCGACTGTCAACGATATAAATTTGAGCTTTGTTCGTCATATAGGTCTAACATGTCAGAAGGTTGTTTATGAAGTGCACATGTTCGTTAATGTAGTTCCCTTCTTCTAAATTTTTGCAATAGCATTTAACTGTAGACATTTTCGAACACCGGCGTTAGCAATTCCTTTCCGTTCTCTGAAACCTTCAAAACGACAAATTTTTCTGGTTTAAATCTGATGACCTTAACTATCACTTCCGATCAACAATAAATACTTCATGAACCCATACATGGAACTCCAAATGTGCAGTGTTCCTGCACTGCTACAGAGCATGCATTGCAAGGTATTCACACAGTTTATCGCATAGACTTACCATAAGGAATGAAACAAGAACTGTAATACACTTTACACCACAGACGCTCACTCTGGCTTGACGAAAACATCCAAACATTGACCAAAAGTTGCACAAATAATTGAGTTTGAAAGGAAAAGAAACGAGGTATGAAGCATTTATAAATTCATCGAATGTAGTGAGGTGGTTTAATTTCGTCCCAGTCTATAAAATTAATTTTGGGCCATACTCAGCTCTTGCCGATTAATGTAATATAATACCCGCCTACTAATCAGGGCGTCTGTCTCCGTTTGCTTTTGAGCGTGAATGGAAATTGTAGAAATTTTCTGTGGAGCAACATTTAATAATAAAGAGTTTTTAAATCATCAAAAGCGATGAACGGTAGCAGGCGCTTTCGATAAAGAACGGGGGGGAGTGCAGCGCCCCTGCTGTCGCCACGGCCGCTGCCAGTAGCCAGCAAATGGATCCCGGAGCTTTGCCGCATACGGCGTCCAGAGGAGGACAGTCTGCAGGAAATCTGCCGCAAAATCGTTACTGGATAAAATTTTGATATCGGTGTGTCACAAAGCGAAATAGATTGAATCTGCGCTACCATTACATTCACGTCTTCAGCATTCAGACAGAAGAGGCTATAAAAATATTTTATGCCAGCTGCTCTCGATCCACTGACATTATGAACAGAAACAACGCACGCTACCGCTAGACCACAGGCGTAATCAGCCTAGAGTTTCTCTATCATGGGACAAGTTTTCCTCCAGGAAGTGCCGCAGTCTACAGTGTTGCCAGATTGTGCAGATAACCGGACTTAGAAAATTAGCGAGTTGGCCAGTTTTTTTGTCCCATGTCGCGATTGGCGCGGACTTAGCCTCTGAAGCGGCCGGCCGCCGGTCAAGTTTTATGTCAAAGAGTGTACATCAACAACACCTGTCGGCAGCTTAGGGTTTCAATTAATTATCATTTATTCTAGAGAAGCTGCATGGTCATCAATGGTTTCTGTTCTTTTGAGAACAGTTACTATCTTCATATCTAGTTTTGCAAAAGTATTATGTTATATGTTGAAACTATATCATCTCATTTGCTCATGGTGGTTTGTTTATTCTAGTACCTTTTAAAGTAAAATCCTGTGGAGACAACAATTTTGTGCAGAATGTCCTGGCTTGCCCTGACATTCACTTTTGTGCAGTGAAAGCTGTGGATTGATAACTGATTTTTATAATATACAAGGCAGCTTGTTTATTCTTTATTTTGGTCGAACTGGTACTGGACTACATTCTTATTTTCAGTGGTTGTGTAATTTATTATTTTGCCTTCATATATTTTCTGAAGATGATGTAAAATGCCATTCATAACCTTGATAAAGGCTGCAGGATATCATGAATATAAAATGAATGCTGGGAAGTGTTTACAAAGTAGATGTGTCTATATTGCTCATTTCATCTCAGAAATTGTCACCTAATAACATATTGTGTGCACTTCACTTCTTCATTGTGGGGGGTAGATACTTGAATCTGACTCTGCTCTAAATTCTCTCTCTCCATCCACAATTTTCCCTCCATTGACTTAACTTCAATATTTTACGTGCACATTCCATCACTTCATTCTTCAGCACTGTACCCCTTTCTTCTTCTCATTGTTAATAAATTAAATGATGTTAAAAGCAAGCTGTTATGGCTGATTGTGAATTCATTTTTCAAAATAATTTTCCATGCTTAATCTGTAAGGTAACAAGGCTCACTACTCTCACATATAACGAGGCTCTACTCAGTCATGTGAGCAACTTAGATCCCCATATGATCTGATCTACAGTTCACTTCTACTATGTTGTATTGTTGTTATTATTATTATTATTATTATTATTGATGATGTTGTTACTTTCATTTCAGAATTCCATAGTTCAACATTATATTATTTTAATGTTTTTTGTATGAGCTTGTATCATCGACATAAGGGTTCATTTGAATAAAATATGAATGAAAAAAGTGATATAACTACTCTACTATATTTTTAACAATACCAGAGAAGGAAAGTTGCTACTCACCATATAGCGGAGATGCTGAGTCACGATAGGCACAATAAAAAGATTCACACAATTAAAGCTTTCAGCCATTAAGGCCTTTCTCAGCAGTATACACACACACACACACACACACACACACACACACACACACACACAAATGCAACTTGCACACACATCTGTAGTCTCAGAGAGCTGAGACCACACTATTTATTTTTAGACATTTTGAAGTAGGCATAATCCATATCAGTTTGGTCTGGGGCGGGGGGGGGGACCTTCATAGTCTCGAATGTTATTGAATTTAGCATATGTTAAAATTCAGGAGTAAGTAAGAAACACATATTTTTTTTTTGTTTCCTCCAAAAAATTATGCAGTTTTGAAGATGCAAATTTTGGAAAAAAAATTCTGAATATCTGTAACAGTTATAGATATTTTGTTAAGAGTTCTTTTTTATTTGGAAGATAATTCCTTTATGAATACAATGGTATCTTCCCATTTGGACATATCTGTAAAAGTTTTTTTACTGTCACCTTTTAAATAATTTTTTTGTGTTTTCCCCAAAAAAACTTTTTTCAAAAATGCCAATTCAGAAAAGTTAGATTTTTTTTATGTTGATTAGTACCATATATTATTATATTCTCTGTAAAGGAGAACTTCCACTTTTAAGTTGGACTGGTTTTATTTTAAAAAAATAAATTTTTTAACTGAAGGGTAATGTATGTCTTCACTGAAGTTGTTTCTTAGTAATTTCTTTGTTACAATGTTTATTTTTATTGTCTTTGTTGTTATTTCTTATCACTTTCTTTGTTGCAGTTATTTATTTTTACTTTCATTGTTGCAGATATATCTTATACTTTGTTGTAGTTTCTTTGTCGTGGATGTTCATTGTAGGCTTCTGTATTGTAGTTGTTCAGTGCTAATTTGTTTTGCTGAAGAGGCTTCTAAGAAATCTGAGACCATCCAGTGAGTTCTGTGTTTTTGTGAGAGAAATTTGCTGATTGACACAGTTGCAGTGTGTTTTGTGAAAAGGACTGTTTAAAACGTCTTTTGACTGGGGTCACAGGAGAGTGAAGTGTACTGACTATTTGCGTATCCATGAAAGAGTATAAGACAACAAATTGTGTTCTAAATTTTATTCAATCTTGTTCCATAGTTCATGAATATGACATTTCGTAATGATGTGGAACGTGTCACTTTAACATAAGTTTTCTTTACACAAAATAATTAATAATATTAATATTAATAATAATAATAATAATAATAATAATTATTATTATTATTATTATTTTTACAGTTACTACTTCATATCTAAGAATTCATCTATTGAGTAGAAGGAGTTGTCATTCAGAAATTCTTTTAATTTGCTTTTAATGTTGGTTGGCTATCTGTCAGACTTTTAATACTATTTGGCAAATGACCGAAGATTTTTGTGGCAGCATAATTCACCCCTTTCTGTGCCAAAGTGAGATTTAATCCAGAATAGTGAATATCATCCTTTCTTCTAGTGTAGTAGCTGTGCAATTCACTGTTATTTTTGAATTGGAATGGGTTATTAATGACAAATTTCATAAGTGAATATATGTAATGTGAAGGTACTGTGAATATCCCAAGTTTCTTAAATAAATGTCTGCAAGGTGATCTTGGGTGGGCTTCAGCTATTATTCTGATTACACGCTTTTGTGTAATGAATACTTTCTCTCTTAATGACAAATTGCCCCAAAATATGATTCCCTATGAAAGCAATGGATGAAAATAGGCATAGTAGGCTAATTTACTGATATGTTTATCACCAAAATTTGCAATAATCCTAATAGCATAAGTAGCCAAACTTAACCGTTTCAGCAGATCATCGATGTGTTTCTTCCGATTCAATTTCTCATCAATGGACACACCCAGAAATTTTGTGTATTCTACCTAGCAACAGACTTCCTTTCATAGTCTATATTTATCAATGGTGTTATGCCATTTGCTGTACAGAATTGTATAAACTGTGTTTTCCAAAAATTTAGTGAGAGTCCATTTAATAATGGAATTGATGGCATTTCCAACAGAGTACTAAAAGCTTGTTCCCAACAAATAAGTAGGATTCTCAGTCATTTATGTAGTAGTTCACTGAAACACGGAATTTTTCCAGATAGACTGAAATATGCTATTGCCTAAACCATTGCATAAAAATGGGGATAGATCTGATGCTAAGAACTACCCGCCCAAATCTCACTTCTGAAATACATTATTTGCAATGGCCCTCAGTTGATTCTTGCTTCTTGGGTGTGATTACTATAATTGCATCATCAGCAGAAAGAAGTAATTTGCATCTTCACAAATATAGAGCAGCAAGTCGTTAATATATGATAAGAACAATAAGGGATCCAAGACTGAACCCCTGTGGGGCACCATTCTTGATATCTCCCCAGTTAGAGGACTCTGCTGGTTTTTATAGACTATCTGTACCGTTAATTTCAACCTTCTACATTCATCCAGTTAAGTATGAATTAAACCATTTGTGCACTGCCCCACTCATACCACAATACTTCAGCTTATCTAGAAGAATTTCATGATTCACACAATCAAAAGCCTTTGAGAGATAACAAAATATCCCACTGGGTGATGTTCGGTTATTCATTGCATTTAATATTTGATCAGTGAAAAGCGTATATAGCATTTTCTGTTGAAAAGCCTTTCTGAAAACCAAATTGACATTTTGTTAGTACTTCATTTTTACAAATATGTGATGCTACTCTTGAATACATTACTTTTTCAAGAATTTTGGATAAACACTGTCAGAAGTGAGATTGGGCAGTAGTTCTTAGCATCAGATCTATCCCCTTTTTTATGCAATGGTTTTAACAATAGCATATTTCAGTCTATCTGGAAAAATTCCATGTTTCAGTGAGCTACTACATAAATGACTGAGAATCCTACTTATTTGTTGGGAACAAGCTTTTAGTACTCTGTTGGAAATGCCATCAATTCCATGTGAGGTTTTACTTTTGAGTGAATTTATTATTTTCCTAATTTCAGTAGGAGAGGTGGGTTGAATTTCAATTTTATCAAATTGCGTGGGTACTGCCTCTTCCATATACTGCCTTGCATTTCTAATGAATAGCTGCAATCTATTTTCTCTACAACACTTAAAAAATGATTATTAAAAAATGTTTTCTACTTCTGTCTTCGTGTTAACAAACTTTTCATTGTGTTTGATAGAAATACAGTCTTCCTGTGCTCTCAGTTGCCCTGTTTCCCTTTTCACAATATTCCAAATTGTTTTATTATCTGTTGTGTCCCCTTGTAATTTTACAATAGTTTCAAGGGAATTTCCCCTGTTTGTACAAGTAAGCTTTTATTTACGCAGTTCCCTCTTTTTTGTAAAATAACATTTTATAATAAATTACTGAGCCGTTACCTAAAATCCCGAGATTGTGAGTAATTACTTATGACATGAAACAATGGCCAGTCCATGATAGAATAATGCCACTATTATGAAAAGGATAGATTGATACTCACCATATAGTTAGAGCCATTGAATCGCAGATGGGCACAGCATAAAGACTGCTAAACAAGTGAACTAAAGTAGACGTAGACAACACACACACACACATTCACACACACACACACACACACAAACACACACACACAAAAGCCACTGTCTCTGGCTGCTGATGCCTCGGGATCTCAGAATGATGCTGTCCGAGGCTACTGGTTATAGTGTGAGGTGTGCTTGTGTGTGTGTGTGTGAGTGTGTGTGTGTGAGTGTGTGTGTGTGTTTTTTTTCCTTTTATGAAGAAGGCTTTGACTGAAAATTAATATGTAAGTGTCATTTCATTGTGCCTGTCTGCAACACAATGTGTCATCTTTATGGTGAGTAGCTATGTATCCTGCTCTTATATTACAGATTCAGTTACACACATCTCTGGCAGTCTCCTTTTTGTTTTTTACATGAATAAAAAGTTTAAGCACAATAAAAATAATAGGCAGATGTGTGGTTCTGTTGTGGTGAAATGAAAGTAAATGATCACTAAATTTAAATGTGTATGTATTATGAAAGTTGGAAAACACTCCCATGATGAGGAATTCCTAAACTCATAAACAGAAGGTTCTAATGGTTGCTAAGATCTTATTTGGAAAGAAACAGTGAAGTGGAGTGTAAATGAGCCCATATATCACACTTATTATTCCCAAGTGGCAGTATGGAAAGAGTGGGTTTTTTGTACAATATTCATATGTTGGAACACTGTTGGAAACAACATCGTGTGTTTTCCATCTCTTTCTTATGTTTGCATACCATAAGTAAAAGAAATACAATAAGAATAGTATAAAATGATGAATTTTTATTTAATTCATAGAATGTCTGGAATGTAATGGAAACTGCAATAAAGATACAGTCAAAATGCATTGCCCCAAGTTACAATATGTAAGTAGTCCTAATACCTTAAGGAAAGGTGTTGTGTCTTGTATTATTTAATCAGGGCCTGGTTTTTTAGTCTCACCAAAGTTAACAATAATACAAGTGTAAGAATTGCCCGCAAGATAACATTATCTAATCATCGGTGAAGCTACATTTGATCGCCTCCAAGAGCAGCTGGAGTTCAGGCAGTAGTAAGTACATATAACAGCAAAACTCACAGCACCTGAAGAAGTCAGCTGGGTCGGTCATCAAAATAATGGTGCTTAAAATGGGAACACCTACTCTACAGAACACTCAGACGTATGTTATTAAACTATGACCTTTGTTGATCAAATGTATAACCACTCAATTATTTTTTATTGTTATTAGGTCACAGCTGCATAATTACTGTTGTCTCCAATGACTCAATACAGTGGTGCAGTTGGTAAAACACTGGACACACACTCAAAGGGATATTTATTATTTGTTTGGAATATTTAGATTTTACATTAATTTCTCTAAATAATAGGAGGTTGTGTCATGGTGCCTTAAACAGAATCAAAAATCATTTTCTTCTGCATCCTTGGTCAATCTGAGTCTTTCAACAAAAGCCAGGCATTTCTCCAGGTGCAATGACGATCAATGATGAACTTCATTCTTGGATGTGACAGAATGTGCAGTTCAGAGCTTTTCTCATGTTTTAAATGCTGCAAAGTTATTGTGCTTGATGGTAACCCTATAACTCTGTGAAAATTTCAACAAAGCACCTTAAAGTACCTGTGTGTCATCTTCAGGTAATGTTGTTAACTGTTACTGGGTGACCAGGAATAATTTGTCAACTTACAGGTCTTTCTTATACTATGATTGTGAAATGGTACTTCACCCCTGTGTGTGATAGCAGTGAGGAAGCATGCTTCTAAGAAATAGTCCACATCAGCATAGAGACTGGCAGGCATCTTCAACATAACGAAACATGGCATCAAGATGCAAATGAATTAATGGAATGTTTGTAAAAAAATTAATGTAACCTATTCACAAAATTTCCATTTCACTGTCTACAACATGTTTTGCAGTCACATGAAGGAAAGGGTTTGCTATGGGGTATTTCTTGTGAGCATTCTGAATGATCTTTAATTAATCACAAGTAATTCCAAAGCTCTATCAGAGAAAAATGTATCTCATATATTCATTGGGGGAGGGGTGAGGCACACTCTCTTGTCGAAGATTGACTAGTACTACCTCGCCTAATGACACTGTTGTGTTTGTGTGTTCAGGCATTGTGCCACTCACTAAACCATACTTGTTGTAGCATAGACTGCAAAGTCACTGGGTGTACTAGCATTGGGACACTGAGCACATCCTTTACTCATTACTACATCTTATTGTTTCGCCATCCTTTCAGTCAGTGCTTGTTAACATCTTCAGTGACAATGAGTATTATCACTTGTTCAGTAAATAAAGATAGACTGCAGCTCTTTGTGGTAACATCTTCTTTTTCAGTTATTGTCAATTTGTGTATTTGTTCCCATATAAAAATCTTCTGCGTTGTACACCATGTCATATTGTAAAATGGTGACCCACTGTTTTAGCCACTATGAATACACTATCTGATAGAAGTATCTAGATACCTCTACGTAATGTGGAATTGACCACTAGATGTAACAAAAAGCAGACGCACCACTATAAAAGGGGGGCGAGGTGTATTGCATTGTCGGTAGAGAAACGGTAACAGCAGAATGGGCCTGTCAGAAGAGCTCTTTGACATTGAACACAGACTGCTCATTAGATGTCACCTGAGTGTCCATCAGGGAGATTTTAACTACTGTAAAGGTTCCCAAACTGTCTGACTTGTCATGTAATCATGAAGTGGAAAAGTGAAAGAACATCCACAGCTTAACCAAGAACCAGGAAGATCTCATGTATTGATTGATAGGGACCATTGAGCATCTGTGGAAGAGTGCTTGTAAAAAACCACATGAAATGAGTAGAAGGAACCACTTGTGAGCTCCAGAATGTTAACAGCAGTCCAGCCAGCACAGTGAATGGACATATAGGGTTAAAAAAAATTAGGTACCAATGTTCAAACAGCTCCTCATAAGCTACACATTAGATTACTCAATTAGATGTCACCTGAGTGTCCATCAGGGAGATTTCAACTACTGTAAAGCTTCCCAAACTGTCTGACTTGTCGTGTAATCATGAAGTGGAAAAGTGAAAGAACAAACACAGCTCAACCAAGACCAGGAAGATCTCATGTGTTGAGTGATAGGGACCATTGAGCATTGTGGAAGATGCTTGTAAAAAACCACATGAAATGAGTAGAAGGAACCACTTGTGAACTCCAGAATGTTAACAGCAGTCCAGCCAGCACAGTGAATGGACATATGGGGTTAAAAAAAATGAGGTACAATGTTCGAACAGCTCCTCATAAGCTACACATTTCTATAGCCAACACTAAGTGATACTTAAGGTGGTGCAAAGAACAGCATTGTGTACTGCATACAGTGGAGCAATCAATTCAAAGATGATGGATGATTGTATCAGCGTAAACTACACCATGTCATAAAGTAGCTTATGCAGGGCAATGGTTTGTGGACAATAACATACCTGAAATGGACCAGTTGAACCAAAGTCCCTAACCGAACCTGATAGAACAGCTTTTGGATAAGTTAGAACATTGACTTTCACTCTAGGGACCCCAGCATCCAAAAATCACTACCATCTCCGATTTCGGCTCTTGAAGAAGAATGGGCTGCCATTCCTCCACAGGTATTCAAACACCTCATCGAAAGTGTCCCCCAGCAGAGTTCTAGCTTTCATAAAAATGAAGGATGGACACACCCTTTTTTACTGTTTACTAATGGACATCTGGATGTTTTGGATCAGACAATGTACTCTGATAAAGAAAACTTGGGGTAATACCCAAAATATTGGTCATTGTTTTATGATTTGGTGCTGTCTACTACACAGAATTTTTTAATGGAAATTGTTATAAGATTACTCTTTGTGGGATATCCAAAACTTTTGTTAAAATTTTTTGTGATGAATAAATCCACTCCATTTGTATTTGTGTATAAGATTTCATCCAAATAAAGGATTAGTCAAGTACAACTGTGGCGGATTTATTCATCATAAAAAATGTTACAAGATTCTTTACTCAAGGTTAACAATGGAATTTTGATTGAGACAGGGAAACAGCAGCAGACTATACTTTATTTTCAACAGTGGTTTGAGTTTATGTGAACATTGGTATCCTCAACTAGCAACCTTGTACATAAAAAGATTGGTAATGTACCTGCTAGAACTTGATCAAAATATGTGTTTTATGCAAGTGAATATTTAATTACCATAAGGATCCCCCCCCCCACCTCTCCCCCCTTCTCCCCCACCCTCCCCCCCACACATCTCTCTCTCCTCTCTCTCTCTCTCTCTCTCTCTCTCTCTCTCTCTCTCTCTCTCTGTGTGTGTGTGTGTGTGTGTGTGTGTGTGTGTGTGTGTGTGTGTGTGTGTGTGTTTGTTTTCTATTTGGTAGTTTTTGAGTATTATTATGATAAGTTTAAGTAGTAGAATACAGTGTGTTTATAGAAAATCACAATTACAGATGGTGACTATGTGAGACCTATAGGTGATAAGAACAGTTAACATCTCCAACAAGTGAGCCTTCTTCCTCAACAACACCCAATTTCCTGTTAGATGAACTTGATAAATGTTGTCATTATCATGGGGAGAACAACAACGCATGGTCAGGTAATAAACCCAATATGTGAGTAAATCGTGCCTGTGCCCTTGCAGAATTGATTTTTGTTATTTAACTCATTCAAAATGTTGAACAAACTTGGTGTACAGTAAAAATTCATTTATACGTTTTTCACTTAATATGTTTTTCTCACTTATAAGTTGTTTTTTTTTGTCCCGGTGAAATATCCACAGTGTGCACAAGTTATCATGCAGTGTTTCACAGTGGGGTGGGTTGCCGAGAATTGGATTGGTAAGGCCAATATTAGACTATAATAAGATTTGATAGTGTCATAAGGAACTTTGTTAAAGTTAGGCATTGGTCAAATTTTCTTTGATCAAATGTAGCGCCTCACCTTAGTTTTGATCAAAGGAAGCGTTCGTCTTATGTTTACTGCATGGAGAAATCAACCGCTTGGAGCACTAGCATCGTTGCAGCTGTCTGACACTCAATGTTTATCAATATGACTCCCAAATTTACATGGTGTGTTGCATATATAATGAAATTGATATAAATATTCAAGGCAGATGAAGCACTGTGTAGCTTACGACATCCCCAATACGGTTCATTTCTTTTCCTTGGCCATAAAGGGTCTTGTTTTTGTTTTGATTTGTATCTCTTTGTTTTTACTGGTAATCTCTTAGATTCACTCTTTGTAGATGTTCTGTGCACATTCAATTTTTTATACAATTTTGGTCCAGACTTTGCTTCCTGGTCTTTGGTTCAACATAGAGTTATATACTCTATTTCAAAGGTATTAAACTAGGCCCCCATCCAGCATAAAGTAATACTTTGGGACTCCCTTTAAGTTCAGAGCAATGTTAAACATGTACTCATTTGTGGTTCCTACTACATATCATCTGAATGTCTAGATTCAAGGATTGAAAATTCCTGTTTTAGATATTTAGCAAGTACCTGTTTGAATTGTAAAGCTGTGTTAAAGGTAATTGTTCATCATAAATACTGCTTTCTTGTTGCAAAATGTATAGATTACTCTTTTTTTTTTAAGAGTCATAAACCTATCAAGTAAATATTAATTTACAAAAAGAAGTTAAATTACAGCTATTTAACATGGTTTAAGAAACTGCAGCTTCTTTCAAAGCAATGGCTGTCTTGGTATATTACTAGGTTACATTTATCAAACAATGGAAAACCCAGGATGGAACGTAACAATAGTGGAGATGCTGAGTCGCAGATAGGCACAACAAAAAGACTGTCACAAATACAGCTTTTGGCCAGTAAGGCCTTTGTCAAAATTAGATGGCAAACACGTGCATACACCCTCATGCAAACGCATGTCACACACACACGACTGCAGTCTCAGACAACCGAAGCCACACTGCAAGCAGCAGCACCAAGGCATGATAGGAGAGGCGTCTGAGTGGGGGTAAGGAGGAGGCTGGGGCAGGGAGGGGCTGGGATGATAGGGAAAGTGTAACAGACAGTGACGTGCTGCTGGGGAGCATGCAGGGATGAGGTGGAAAGAGAGTGGGGCGGCTATGTGCAATAGGGAGGTTAGACGGAGGGCAGCAGAGATGTGTTCGGGACATGGGGGAGGGGCATAGCCGAAAAGGAGAGAAGTAAAATCACTGGGAGCGATGGAGGAATGAGGGCTGTGTAGTGCTGGAATGGGAGCAGAGAGGAGGGGCTGGATGGGAGAGGACAATGACTAACAAAGGTTCCCATAACTCTCCTGACATCAACCTTTGTTAGTCATTGTCCTCTCCCATCCAGCCCCTCCCCTCTGCTCCCATTCCAGCACTACACAGCCCTCATTCCTCCATTGCACCCAGTCTCTTTACTTCCCTCCTTTTTCCCTATCTCTCCCCCCCCCCCCCCCCCCCCTCCCGCCGACCTCTCTGCTGCCCTCCGTCTTACCTCCCAACTGCAAATAGCTGCCCTATCCTCTTTCCACCTCATTCCTGCGCACTTGCCAACAACACATCACTGTCTGCCACCCCCACCCTACTATCCCTCCCCACACCAACTTCCTGCTTACCCCTACCCAGTCACCACTTCCATCATGCACTAGTGCTGCTGCCTGCATTGTGGCCGCAATTCCCTGAGACTGCAGTCATGCATGTGTGAGTTGTGTTTGCGTGAGTGTGTGTGTGTGTGTGTGTGTGTGTGTGTGTGAGATCTAGTTTTGATGAAGGCCTTACTGGCCAAAAGCTATATTTGTGACAGTCTTTTTGTTGTGCTTATCTGTGACTTAGCTTGTCTGCTGTATGGTAGGCTGCATTTATCTAACATAAGCACAAATTGTATTAAGAAGTGTAGTCAGTTTATTGTTAATATAGTGTATAGATTAGGTTTCAAGGAATGTTTATCATTTGTTAATTTGTGCCTTGACCTGTTCCACATCTCTAAAGGTTCTCACTTGTGATGAAATCTATGGGACATGGTGATGGATGGATGATGGATGGATGAAGGGATGGATAAATGAATGGATGAACGATGAAAAAGAATGAGTCAAAGACAGCAAGTAGAAAAATAGCTTACCTGTTGCTTGGAGCTCCACAATTTTCACGATTTTGACTGTGAAAAGGGATGTTACAGTGTTAATCTTCAACACAAAATTTGTGCTTTTTAGAAACTTTCACCCACAGGATCCTTGCTCAGAGCTAATTGCTCCCTAATTTCATCATAAATTCATATAAAAAAGGTATATTTTTGATAGCGTCTAAAAGGCAGTGAAGTTCATATAACACTATCTACAAAAAGCTAGTGAAAACGGAAATTTGACAGCAGTGAGAGTTCTTGTGGAAGTTGAACCATATATCAAAAGACTAGGCTAATGGTAAATGGAGCCAGTGTATTTGTCAGAATGGACAAAAAAATCCATGAGATAGAAAATGAAACAGCATGTGAGATTGTTTAGACAAGACTCACTGTCAGGGGCAATCATAAAATTGTAAATGGTTCCTTCTGTTGACCATCAGACACACCTCTCAGTGTAACCAAAAAGTTGACAGAAACCTCAGTTTGTTAATGGTTTAGTTCCCCAATCGTACTGTAGTAATCCCATTTAATTACAGTTTTGTTAGGGATGTGTGTGACGAGACACATTACCGAATGCCTTCTCTGAAAATCTACCTTGAACATATGGTTCTGGACCCCACACCTGATAGAAATATAGTAGATCTTTTCTCGACAAATAGACACCTGACCTCTTGGAGGTGTCTACATCATAACTAGTATCGGTGACAATGAGGTCATTGTAGGAACAATGGTTATCAAAGCACAAAGGTAAAAAAAGATTTGTATGTTCAGTAAACTTGAGAAGAAGCAGTAGTGCCATATCTCAATGAGGAACTCGAAACTTTCGGCTCAGGACAGGAGCATGTAGAGGAACTGGGGCTCGAATTTAAAACGATAGTTTGTAGTGTAACTGTAACACTGGGGATACAAGAAATGTTGTTCCAAAAAGAAAATAAACTGAAAGTTTTGTAATGTTGATGGTAGCTGTAAATAAAGTTCTTGTAATTTGGTGGGTGTAACTCAGTATCTTTAGAATGATAATGAATGTCATTAATGTATCTTGCTCATGATGCTCTGGAGACTTCAATACAAATGCAGTTTCTTGGAAGTTTGTTAAGTGAAAAATCAGTTCAGTGAACCACATGGCTCTCAATATATGTGCAAAGACAGTTGTTGTTTCTGGGTTATTTATTATGTCACAGAGTCCTTGTCAAAATCTCTCATCATACTGCTTGCCCCAGCTCTCTCTCTTACTCTCTTTTTTTACTTTTTCGAAATAATCACTTTGTTTACATCATCAATAAGATTTTATTTTATGAGTTTTAATACTTACTAAGTAAATAGGTGTTGTTATTATTAGCAATTACATAGTAAGCTGTCAGTATGTTAATTAGAGTTATTACTGGTTTCAAACATTATCTGTTTCATTACTCGATTGATTGTAGCTGAATATAAGTAAATGAATTGATTGTACATATTCGTAGCAATGGTTAGACGTAATCTTGATGAGTACTTTGACATGATGTTATTGAAAATTAAATTTCGATGTTCATAAAGTGAAATTTTCTACAAGTCCTATTTATTGATATAACTGTTAATCAAGCAACCTGAATTAGCTTTATTTCATGTCATGTGAAAGATAAACTAAATCAGTTAATTAGTCCTTTGAATCATATGAAGAATGAGCTGTTATGTTTAAATAACTCCCCTCCCCAGAAATATATGTATATATAAGCAGACCAGTTCAGAATATCTTCTAATTTTAATTTGAGGCAGGCAAGCACGATTCATATCCCTATTTCTTTTCACTTTAAACAGAACGTACATTGATATTTTTACGAATCCCTCTATACAAGTCGTCAGTTTACAGTATTTCATCTCTCACAATCATCAGTCTCTTCTCGTTGCTAAAGGCAAATCCAGTCAGCTATTAATATTTACTCAATCTAGGTTCTTTTACATTAAAATACGTATTCTCTTTGTACACAGAGCATAACAGTATTGGTTTTCTTTTGTATTATGACAGAGGGTGTCAGGTAAAACATCATCTCTCTTTCTCCAATGTGTAAGAAGTCATCAGTAGAATGTTTTTCAACTTGACTGATCCCAGTATGTATAAGTAAACATGAATTAAACAGACATTCCCTCACTTTTTATTATCACATGAAAAGTTCAATATCATTTTCATGTACAGTGTAAGTAATACAGTTCAGTACGGTTCATACTAGATATGCCAGTACACATTTCAATATACAGGGTGTAAATTTTAAGTTGACAAACCAGAATAACTTGAAAAATAAGCTTCACTTGAAAAAAATCTGTAGAATCCAAAGCTGATTATTTTCAAGGGGGACATCTGCTGGTGCTAAAATTAGCCCGCCAGGCCAGCCCCCTGGGGGTGGACGGGAGGCAACTTTAAAATTTCAAATGGGAACCCCCATTTTTTATTGTGGAATCAGATTATACATAAAAAAACTACATAGATTTTGTCTTAAACATTTGTTTTGATTCTTGGTAGTTGGCACTGTAATTCAAGAAAATCCATGTTCTCATTTTTGCAAGGAAAATGGTCAATTTCATACCAAGGCATGTGTCAATACTACCATGTTATGCATCTACTTGTAAAATTATCTCACCACAGCAGTGGCACATAATGTGCCCTCCACCACACACTGCTGGGTGGCGTGCGGAGTATAAATGTAGATGTAGACATAATCAGTACCTCTTCTCCACAAAATTATACATAATCAATAATACTGTTCATAAAATCAAATACATATGTACATGTTTCTGGCAAAAAGTGTGTCATTCCATCAAAGTTACTAGTAAATGCAGAATAAGTAATCATAAGAATAATATCAAAATGTCTGTATCAGTGTTTGTTTCCCATTCTCTTGTGGTTAAATAATTAATGATAAATTATGATATTCTCTTTCACATTTCAGAATGTGTTTCTCAGAGTATTTCAGAGTAACTCAACTTCTTCCTCAATATCTTTTCTGTGTATTAATAGTGTATGTCACAATTCATAATCCCAAAAACAAAATGTTAAGTATTTTCAGTTCTCATCATCCATGACCTTACAAATGCTGAATGCAGTAGCAGTCTGAACAAACGTAGCATCCCTTCTTTTTCATATGAGTGAAATGTCATGGTGTAGTGTAATAAACAATATCCATAATCATCAGTATATTATTGCACTCAACATAGTTAAGTAAATTTTCCACTTGTAAAAAACTGTGTGCTGAAGGTATGCATGTAGAATCCATGTCATAGCTTTTGAACTTTAAGTAGATACAGAAGACTCGACTCATGGTTACTGGCTCAATACTGAGTATCATGGTAAGAGATGTTGAAGTTTCAAATGGATGAATACAGTTATTCCATAAATTAAGAACTTTCAGGAGACAAAAGATATAAATATATGTGTCTATGACATAGTGTAGGCAAAATAATCTCATCATAGCATGGCAGAATTGTTCTCTAGTACAAATGTTATAAACTCAGTATACAGTATGTTTGTAATGAAAAACCAAGTACATCTTCATAACCAGATCTCCATCCAAACACCAAAGTATACCAATCAAACAGAGACATGTATATATGTAGGTGTTTAAGTTATAAGAATAGTCTAAAAAAATAAGTGACATCAGAAATACATTACTGTAAAAGCAAATGCCACATGGATGGAGTGTTTACATTTGTCACATGCATAATGCAAGACTGAGTATGCATCCTCCTGAGGGACTCTACTATTTCCCCACTTTTTATCAGCTATAGATTCCTTTCCACCACTTTGCTTTTACAAATGGGTTTGCCATAAGGCTTGTACTGACTATGACTTATTCCCATTCTGCAGTGCCATTTAAACTGCTTTTCTTTTACAGATGGGAAAACCATAAGGGTTAAAGAAAAATGGATCATGAGATTTCAGCTTAATTGTACATTATAATTCTTCATTCTACCTGATGTCAGATCAGTTTGGATTCCGTAGAAATGTTGGAACACGTGAGGCAATACTGACCCTACGACTTATCTTAGAAGAAAAATTAAGGAAAGGCAAACCTACGTTTCTAGCATTTGTAGACTTAGAGATGGCTTTTGACAATGTTGATTGGAATACTCTCTTTCAAATTCTGAAGGTGGCAGGGGTAAAATACAGGGAGCGAAAGGCTATTTACAATTTGTACAGAAAGCAGATGGCAGTTATAAAGAGTCGAGGGGTAGCAGTGGTTGGGAAGGGAGTGAGACAGGGTTGTAGCCTATCCCCGATGTTATTCAATCTGTATATTGAGCAAGCAATAAAGGAAACAAAAGAAAAGTTCGGAGGAGGAATTAAAATCCATGGAGAAGAAATAAAAACTTTGAGGTTCGCCGATGACATTGTAATTCTGTCAGAGACAGCAAAGGACTTGGAAGAGCAGTTGAACGGAATGGACAGTGTCTTGAAACGAGGGTATAAGATGAACATCAACAAAAGCAAAACTAGGATAATGGAAGGTAGTCTAATTAAGTCGGGTGATGCTGAGGGAATTAGATTAGGAAATGAGACACTTAAAGTAGTAAAGGAGTTTTGCTATTTGGGGAGCAAAATAACTGATGATGGTTGAAGTAGAGAGGATATAAAATGTAGACTGGCAATGGCAAGGAAAGCATTTCTAAAGAAGAAAAATTTGTTAACATCGAGTGTAGATTTAACTGTCAGGAAGTCGTTTGTGAAAGTATTTGTATGGAGTGTAGCCATGTATGGAAGTGAAATGTGGATGATAAATAGTTTAGACAGGAAGAGAACAGTAGCTTTCGAAATGTGGTGCTACAGAAGAATGCTGAAGATTAGATGGGTTGATCACATAACTAATGAGGGGGTATAGAATAGAATTGCAGAGAAGAGGAGTTTGTGGGACAACTTGTCAAGAAGAAGGGTCCGGTTGGTAGGACATGTTCTGAGGCATCAAGGGATCACTAATTTAGTATTAGAGGGCAGCGTGGAGGGTAAAAATCCTAGAGGGAGACCAAGAGATGAATACACTAAGCAGGTTCAGAAGGATGTAGGCTGCAGTAGGTACTGGGAGATGAAGAAGCTTGTACAGGATAGAGTAGCATGGAGACCTTCATCAAACCAGTCTCAGGACTGAAGACCACAACAACAACAACAACAACAACAACCTGATGTCTTGTCAAAAATATCCACGTATTCCCACAAAAAATTTTCTAGTTCTTCCTTATGCTCTACTCAAAACTTCAGCTTCCCCTATCAGTTTGCTACATGTTCATTGTAAGAATCATTATTTATTTCCCCATCACAAAATACTTCATCTTCCTCATAGTATCCTTTGTCATCAAATTCTTCACCCCCCCCCCTCCCCCCTGATCTAATTGCTATTATTTATCATCACAATATCTGTCTCTCCAGAAATTCTCCTCTTAGGATCAGTAAATGTTAATTTCATCTCACTCCAGTTATAGCTAACTTTATCCTTGACAATCCACCTCATTCCCAGTATTAGACTTTCATTTACATTTTCAATACCTAAACATTCGTGCATGTAAGATCATCATCATCATCATCATCATCATTTAAGACTGATTATGCCTTTCAGCGTTCAGTCTGGAGCATAGCCCCCCTTATACAGTTCCTCCATGATCCCCTATTCAGTGCTAACATTGGTGCCTCTTCTGATGTTAAACCTATTACTTCAAAATCATTCTTAACCGAATCTAGGTACCTTCTCCTCGGTCTGCCCCGACTCCTCCTACCCTCTACTGCTGAATCCACGAGTCTCTTGGGTAACATTGCTTCTCCCATGCGTGTAACATGACCCCACCATCTAAGCCTGTTCGCCCTGACTGCTACATCTATACAGTTGATTCCCAGTTTTTCTTTGATTTCCTCATTGTGGACACCCTCCTGCCATTGTTCCCATCTACTAGTACCTGCAATCATCCTAGCTACTTTCATATCCGTAACCTCAACCTTGTTGATAAGGTAACCTGAATCCACCCAGCTTTCGCTCCCATACAACAAAGTTGGTCGAAAGATTGAACGGTGCACAGATAACTTAGTCTTTGTACTGACTTCCTTCTTGCAGAAGAGAGTAGATTGTAGCTGGGTGCTCACTGCATTAGCTTTGCTACACCTCGCTTCCAGTTCTTTCACTATGTTGCCATCCTGTGAGAATATGCATCCTAAGTACTTGAAACCGTCCACCTGTTCTAACTTTGTTCCTCCTATTTGGCACTCAATCCGTTTATATTTCTTTCCCACTGACATTACTTTCGTTTTGGAGATGATAATCTTCATACCATAGTCCTTACATTTCTGATCTAGCTCTGAAATATTACTTTGCAAACTTTCAATCGAATCTGCCATCACAACTAAGTCATCCGCATATGCAAGACTGCTTATTTTGTGTTCACATATCTTAATCTCACCCAGCCAGTCTATTGTTTTCAACATATGATCCATAAATAATATGAACAACAGTGGAGACAGGTTGCAGCCTTGTCTTACCCCTGAAACTACTCTGAACCATGAACTCAATTTACCGTCAACTCTTAACTGCTGCCTGACTATCTATGTAAAGACCTTTAATTGCTTGCAAAAGTTTGCCTCCTATTCCATAATCTTGTAGAACAGACAATAACTTCCTCCTAGGAACCCGGTCGTATGCCTTTTCTAGATCTATAAAGCATAGATACAATTCCCTGTTCCACTCATAACACTTCTCCATTATTTGCCGTAAGCTAAAGATCTGGTCCTGACAACCTCTAAGAGGCCTAAACCCACACTGATTTTCATCCAATTGGTCCTCAACTAATACTCGCACTTTCCTTTCAACAATACCTGAGAAGATTTTACCCACAATGCTGATTAAAGAGATACCTCTGTAGTTGTTACAATCTTTCCTGTTTCCATGTTTAAAGATTGGTGTGATTACTGCTTTTGTCCAGTCTGATGGAACCTGTCCTGACTCCCAGGCCATTTCAATTATCCTGTGTAGCCATTTAAGACCTGACATTCCACTGTATTTGATGAGTTCTGACTTAATTTCATCCACCCCAGCCGCTATATTGCACTGCAATCTATTGACCATTTTTTCCACTTCCTCAAATGTGATCCTATTTCCATCATCATTCCTATCCCATTCTACCTCGAAATCTGAAACATTACTGATCGCAATTTCACCTACATTGAGCAACACTTCAAAATATTCCCTCCATCTGCCCAAGGCATCCACAGGATTCACCAGCAGTTTTCCTGACCTGTCCAAAATACTTGTCATTTCCTTCTTACCTCCCTTTCGAAGACTGCTAATTATACTCCAGAATGGTTTTCCAGCAGCTTGACCCATAGTCTCCAACCTGTTTCCAAAGTCTTTCCACGATTTCTTCTTGGATGCTGCAATTATCTGTTTGGCTTTGTTTCTTTCTTCGACATAACTTTCTCTGTCTACCTGGGTTCTGGTTTGTAGCCATTTTTGATACGCCTTCTTTTTCCTTTTACAGGCTGCCTTGACTGTATCATTCCACCAAGCTGTTTGCTTCATCCTACTTTTACACACTACTGTTCCAAGACATTCTTTAGCCACTTCTAGTACTGTGTCCCTGTACCTTGTCCATTCCTTTTCCATTGACTTTAATTGACTACATTCAACTAACTGGTACCTTTCTGAGATCGCTGTTATGTACTTGTGCCTGATTTCCTTATCCTGAAGTTTCTCCACTCTTATCCTCCTACGAATGGACCTGACCTCCTGCACTTTCGGCCTCACAATCCCAATTTCACTACAGATTAAATAATGATCAGTGTCATCAAAGAATCCCCTGAATACACGTGTGTCCCTCACAGCCTTCCTGAATTCCTGATCTGTTATTATATAGTCAATGACAGATCTGGTTCCCCTGCCTTCCCAAGTATACCGGTGAATGTTCTTATGTTTAAAAAAGGAGTTTGTGATTACTAAGCCCATACTGGCACAGAAATCCAAGAGTTGTTTCCCATTCCTGTTGGCCTCCATATCCTCTCCAAATTTACCCATAACCTTTTCGTACCCTTCTGTTCGATTTCCAATCCTGGCGTTAAAATCACCCATGAGCAGAACACTGGCCTTGTCCTTTACTCTAACAACTACATCACTGAGTGCCTCATAAAAACTATCCATATTATCTTGATCTGTCCCTTCACAATGTGAATATACTGACACAATCCTAATTTTCTTGCTGGACACTGTCAAATCTATCCACATCAGTCGTTCGTTTACATACCTTATTGCAACTATGCTGGGTTCCATTTCTTTCCTGATGTAAAGCCCTACACCCCATTGTGCTATTCCTGCTTTGACTCCTGACAGGTAGACCTTGTATTCTCCCACTTCCTCTTCTTTCTCACCCCTTACCCGAATGTCACTAACAGCTAAAACGTCCAGCCCCATCTTACTTGCAGCCTCTGCCAGCTCTACCTTCTTCCCAGAGTAGCCCCCATTGATATTAATAGCTCCCCATCTCATTACCATTTGTTTGCCAAGTCGTATCTTTGGAGTCCCTGGTTTGTCAGTTAGAGGTGGGACTCCGTCACCTCCAAAGGTCCGAGGCATTTTGCTCTGATTGTTGCCAGCATCATATTTAAAGTACCAGGGAAGCAGGTTGCTAGCCGTACTTGCCCCGAGTCCCATTGGGTTTTACCCCTAACGGCTGAGGGACTAACCGGTGGATTTGGTAGTCTTTGCCGTATGAGCACAAAGGTGACCACGACTCAGAATATGTCCGAGATGCCCAGCCTTATTCCAAAGTAACTGGTATCCCGACTGTCGGGACCACTTACTTGGCCACTCATACATTGCCCGTGGTTCATGAACTAGGACATGACTACAGGAACCCACACCATGAACCACGCATGTAAGCATGTAAGATACATCATTTATTTTAAAGAGCAATAAAACCTGTCTTATACTTTTTCCAGTGGCACCTTTAACCTTAGCTCTAGTTACTGGAAACTCAGCAAAATTCTCCACAGCTTTTACTCTGTCTCTAAGCATTTTTGATATTCCACAAATAGGTCTTCCAGTGTTTACCAGACAATTACATCTCCAGTTATCAGTTTGAATGCAAATATATGAACTCCCTTGTATAACAATATTTTCATCATCACATAACAATCCATCTCTGACAACCATACCTTTTTTTCCCCCCACAGATTCTCCAATCCCTACAGGTTGTAAGCATTCCAAAACTACATTGCAATTTACTGGCTCTTCGTTAGGTACAGAATTTATTGCCCCCCCCCCCCCCCCCCAAATTCAGATGAATGTCCTGACAAATTCCCTTCAATAAATCACATATTTCACTACCATTACCAACATTATCAAAATAACCACAAGTAGCTTTAAAAATGTCATTAATAATCAACTCAGTTTGCTTATTCACATGTTTGTGGACACTAATTCACTGATATTGACTGGTATAAGCCGTTCATCATGTATTTCCCTATTCTTCACTAATTCATCATCAAGATCTGCAGTTTCACTCTTTATCGGTACCTTTCATCAGTGTTTCCTGTTTAATCTCAATGTGAATCATTCCATCTAATTCTTCACAAACTGTAGTATCATCATCACTTTCATCATCAAAAACATCATTAATGACAACAACACGTAATGGCAGCGAAAACTCTGCCTATGTTTTGAGTAATCGAAAAACTGCATTGCCACACGAACACAGGCAAAGAAGTAAGCCCATTTACTTCGCCAACAAAACAGGAAAACGTACCACAACTTCAAAACTATGACATGTTGTATATTGTGTAGCATAACAGCTACCAAAACAAGAGGACAATAATATAATGTAAGTTAAAAATAAAAATAGAACCCACTGATGATAGCACAAAAGTGCAGAAACATGTATGGGTGAAACAAAAGAAAAAAAGGTGTCTTGCATAAGGCGGAACTTCTCATCCCATCATTAATAGCTTTATGTTTGCCTCAAATGCCATGGCTGTATACCGTATTTATGGGAGCGAATGTTTGACATGGAAAGGATGGAAACTATCAGAATGTAGGTACTCTTTCTTGTTAGTAGGTGACCCTCAGTGAAAGTTAGCTCTACATCAAGGAAAGTGGCATGGGAATCGGAATAAGACATGTGAAATGTAATTGGGGAGATTCCATAAATTTTAATATGTTAACCTCACCCTAAGTCCACACGGCAAAAACGTCATCAGTATATGTAAACCAAACCAGGGGCTGAAGGCTAATGGGTCCAGGAAAGTCCCCTCCAAGTGACCTTTGGCTAGAAAGGAGCCATACTGGTTCCCATGGTCTTGCACCTGCCATCAAGATCCCCTGCCTATGATACAAACTGACGTAGAGTGCCTCTTAAAAACTTCAGGCCCCTCACTAGGAATAACACCTCAATCCATTGCTCCATATCAGCTGTTACATAAACACTGTTGTGTTTTTAAGTTGGTATGCCTACCACCAGGTTATCCGTTAGGATGAATGATCATAGACAGTGGGTGTATACTGGCAACACACAATATCCCATTGCGGAGCATCCTCTGCAATATGTCAGCCATGACCTAGGTCCCTGTTTTGCCACATGTGCCATCTGGATTCTCCTCTGTGACACCAATTTCTCTTACTATGCAGGTGGGAACTGGCATTACAGTATGCCCTCGGTTCTTGCCATCCACCCGGCCCTAATTTATGTGAATATCTTTGATCTCAGCATTTCTTCGCTCTCGTTTAGTTTTCTGACCTTTCTATTTCCCTCCACCTCCCCCAACCCCCACCCACCTCACATGTCAACTATAAATAGTGCACTTAGCTGTCTGCTCTTATTAACTTTTGCACAATGTTTTGGCGATAATCTCTGTATTGCTAATTATCCTATCCTCTACCCTCAAGTTCTCAAATCTTGTCTGGAGCAGTCGCCAACCATCAGTCTTTTTATCTCATCCCATCAGATAAATCTCCCCTGACTTTTGGTTCTTAGTGACTTTACTGTAACTCTCCCCATTTTGTAATGTTCGCCAGTCCTTTTTCTTTATCCATCTTCATTCCCCTTCAACCATTCTTCCAGAAGTAGAAACCACTGGCTCTGAATGTGTGCACATTTCCTGAACTTTTATGTGTGTTTCTCCTGCTGCCAATGTCTGGTAAATAGATTATTATAAGTTGGTATGCCTACCACCAGGTAAAGTCATTTATATACCTCCATCTGCATCAACAGCAAACAGTTGCATGGAGGAGGGTACCCTGAGCCATTACAAGTCATTTCCTTTCCTCGTTCACTCGCATAGAGAGTGAGGGAAAAATGACTGTCGATATGCCTTTATATGAGCACTAATTTCTCATGTCTTATCTTCATGGTCCTGATAATCATTCTTTGGTCAGCTTCAGTGCCGGTTCTCTAAAATTTCTCAAGAATCTTCTTTGAAAGGAACGCCACCTTCCCTCCAGGGATTCACATTTGAGTTACCAAAGCAAGTTGTCTACTTCCTTAACTGTGTTTTATTGCACATCAGATCGAAGTATGTTTCCCCTGCCCCACTCTTTCCCTCTGCTGGCAGTCTTTCTATTAGCTTAGACATGATTCACCAAAGTCTTTGAGCAGTCGTATTATACAGCCTCAATGACCGTAGGTTTGATCACTCCAGAAGAATCACTACTGTGCAGAATACAGGTCATTATCTTCCTTCTGGTCTTTAGGTAAGGGTGGTTCAGGTTAGGCTTCAGATAGCCACATTAGAACCTATCTGTGAGCTGCATGTTACTTTCGACAAAATACGGTTGTTAATTGATCATTTTGATGAGTTTGATGACCTGTTCTATCAGCTGAACTTCCTACTGAACTTCCTAGTAGTTCTGTCACACATAGGGTAGTGTGGGTGCATATGTTCACTCTCATCAAAAACCAAAGATATTAAGCATGTTTTATGTAATTGATGAAAGATAAGCAGAGTGTATGGGCGTAAATAAAGTTATACAGAAACATGCTGGTTTCCATAATTTTGCAAGTAATGATCTGCAAATGGCGTGTGAAGAAAAGCAGAAAACAGATGAGATTCCAGTAGAGTGGAAAGTCACTTAACACACCTTCTGTACAAGAAAGGAGACAAAAAATATGTCAGTAACTACAAAGGAATGTCTTTCCTACCAGTTATGTCTAAATTATTTTTAAAAACTTCAAGTGAATAGAACTACCAAAAATCTCGAACAACAACTGAACAAATACCAAGTGACTTTAGAACAGATATTCATTTTGAAATCCATAATCCATCACACACTACTGAACTTTAAAGACATAGTTGTAAATTTTGTGGATTTCAAGAAGTTATTTGACTCTTTTGATAAGAAAACACTAGAGATAGGAGTCCAAGAACTTTGTGGTAAAACTAAATTTTCATGTCTAATTCATGGCATGCTTACAGATGGTCCTGAAAGTAAAATCCATATTTGTATCTTTTTTAAAAATAAATACTTGTGTAAGATATGTTAGTGAATTACCTCCAGCCCTCTGGTTATTAGAAAAAAATGGTATAAATTTGTATGGAAAAAATAAAAGAATATCAAATATGACCAATAAAAGTAGGACTAAAGAAACAGTATATTGAATTAAACTGTCTGACATTTGCAGATGATTTTGCTTCACTGTCTGAAAATCTAGCAGATGTGGAACGACATCATTGTCTTTGACAGTAGAGTAGATTTTAGAACCTCTGCACAGAAAACCAAATTTATCATTAATACAAAAAAATGCAAAAATTTTTAATGGACAGTCATTAGCCATAGAGAAGGTGAAACAGTTAAAGTATCTGGGAAGATAATTCAGGGAAATTGGTTGAAAATGAGAAGATACAAAAAATGGAAAGGGCATATGGAATAACAAAAAATATCTACAGTAAAAAGTACCTGTCAGTAACGTAAAAATAATAAAATAATATATTACAACATGATAGTGAAACCAGAATGCCTTTATGTAAACCAAAGCCTAACACAGAATCATAAGCTAGATGAACTAGAAATATTAAATAAGAATAAGAAGGAATGAAGCAATGATGAAGTATATCAAAATGGAGAAAAGTAACTGAAACAACAAAGAAAAGAAGACTGGTGTGATTTAGACATTTGTTAGGATAAATTAATAGACCAAATCAATACTACATGGAAGGCAAAAGAATAAGAATATTGGAAAGAAAGAAAAGAGGAAATGATAAGGAATGCAAATTGTCAGATTGGTCCCTAGTTTGTCATATTGGAACGGTGGGTGGGGTAGGAGAACTCCTATATCGGAGGGAGGTCAGTTACCATAGTGAAACTGTGCTGTAGTGCCATGTTATGCTGTGCTGCTATGTGATCATATACCAGCATAACATGAACATCAGACTATGTATTTTATAATTTTGATACAAGGTCATTGAGAAGAGATTGTGCATTTAGGAATCATCCTGAGAATGTGGCAGTTGATATGGGAACATAAAATAGCTATTCTTATAGTTTTTGTAATGTTAACACTGGTATGCTGTATGCTTGTTGCCTGAAATGATGATCAACTTCAGAAATTATTTGCAGTGGTATATCAGTTCCAAAAATATACAACACTTAAATCTCTGTCAGTATTCTATGCTGCAGATATTTCCATAATTTTCCAATGACTGCACTTTTTGCATTTTACACTGCTCCAAGAAAACTGGTTAATCTGACAAAATAAACTCTTTGTCCAACATAAACATCTTCGTTTTCCACAAATAAAATATTTTTTCACCTTTTTGCATTATTGTAAAGTTTGAATTGCTGTGCAGTGCTTCGTGATCCGTGTTAAGTCATATGACTTATAACCTTTTTGGATGAGATAAAAATTGCAATTCACCAGTGCAACATGTTTAGCACAAGCCATTTACAATATCATTTTCTTTTGTTTAATAATTACAATATTTAAATAATGATGACAGGGAATTAGAACAAAATTATTATATCTTTTTTGCAGTTGACTGTTGTCAACTAAATGTGATGGAGCAACTGGAGTGCTTACAGTTTTCTCCACGTGAAGTATACAAAACTGTGTTGCTCTGATCTTCACTCATTCAACTTGAAACAAAAGCAAAATAGACCATTTGCAAGTACTTGCAGACCCCTATGAAAGGAAGGAACTGTCTGATAACATGATAGAAGAAGAAATTGGAGTTGATACTGGAGTTAGTTTAACAGAGCTGTGGAAGATTTGCAGTCGAATAAGGTGGAAGGCATAAATTATAGATAATATTGCTCTAGACATCATGGGGCTGGGGAGTGGCAACCAAACGATTATTCAATTTGGAAAATATCATCCACACAGTCTTGAAGTTAGCTAGTGTAGATAAGTGCAAAACATATCGTATAATCAGCTTAACAGCTCATGTATCAAAGTTGCTAACATGGATAATAATACAGAAGACTGGAAAAAAGAGGCTTTCTTAGATGACAACCAGTTTGGGACCAGAGAGACAGCTTGACACTACACTTGGTGATGGAAGTAGGACTTAAGGAAAGTCAGGACACATTCATAGGATTGTTGAATTAAAAAAAGGGTTCGACAAGAGATTATGGTGCAAAATGTTCAGAAAGGCTCAGGAAAGTAGTCATAAGCTATAGGCAGGAAAAGACAAGTAATTTTCTACAATATCTTCAAAAATCAACATGGAATATTAAGAATTGAATACCAAGAAAGAAGTACTTGATTTAAAAAGAGTGTAGGACAGGAATGCAGTTTTTGCCCCTACTGTGCAATCTGTACATCAGAGAAACAATTATGGCAATAAGAGAAAGGTTCATAAGTGGGACTAAAATTCAAGGTGAAATGATATCAATGATAAGATTCACTGATGACATTGCTCTCCTCACTAAAAGTGAGAAGACTTACAGGTCCTGTTGAATGGAATGAAAAGTCTGAGTGCAGAATATGGGTTGAAGGTAAACTGAAGAAAGATGAAAGTGATGAGGAATAGCAGACTTGAGATAAGCACAAACTTCATATCAAAATTGGTAACCACATAGTAGATAAATGGAGGGAATTCTGCTACCTTGGAAGCAAAATAACACAATATGGACCAAGTAAAGAGGACTAGAAAGCAGAAAACCAAAGACAAAGATTGCATTCCTGGCCGGGGAAGTCTGCTACTGTCAAACGTTGACCTGAGGACAAAATTTCTGAGAAAGTTATTTGCAGCACAACATCGTGAGGTAGTGAATAATGGACTTCGGGGAAACTGGAAAAGAAGAGGATAAAAGCTTTTGAGAAGAATGTTGATAATTAGGTAGACTGATAAGAAAAGAAATGAGGAGATTCTGTGCAGATTCGGCAAAGAAAGGAACGTATGGGAACACCAATAAGAAAAAGATACAGCATGATAGGACGTGTTAAGACATCACAGAATAACTTCCATGGTACTAGATGGAACTTTAGAGAGTAAAAAATGCATAGATTATATCCAACAAATAATTGAATATGTTTGATGAAAATGCAGGTGAGAGGGAGAGCCTGAGATGGGAGAGGAAGTTGTATAGGGCCACATCAAACCAGTCAGAGTATTGAGACTGATGGAAAAAATAAAGAAAAGCTGGCTTATAATTGGTTGAAATTCACTAAATATGTTTTACATCATTTAGTATCCCCACCAGCTGTCATTGAGACAGATGTGGGGGAGTTGGTGAGGTTACTGCAGAGGAATAATATAGACCTCTGTCACAGAGGGTGCAGATGAATCATGACATGGGGAAGAGCCTCTGAACTACCTGTTTATCTGCCAGCAGCAATAGATCTTGCCAACAGCTGTAATGCTGGTTTCGGTGTCTGTGTGCGTAGCCTTTGCCTCACACTGTGTCTCCATGTGTTCAGTTGTCAGTTGCTCATGGTTACATGCTGTATTTACCTACTTGCTTGATCTCTACATGGAGTTCAGAGTTGCTGCTTTCCTCTACATTGACATGTACACAGAACTCATTGCCTCCTCCAGTGCTCAGCTCCCAGCATGTTGTCAAGTCCCCGTCAGCTTGTATGTCATTCTTTAAACATGTGATGCTGTTATTTTTTTTAATAGTGTTCAATTGTGGCCATGGTGGCCCACCATCTTTACTATGCTGGAAGGAGCAGTTGGGCCTTCAAGAGCAGCAACGAAAGCTGCAGTAGGAGCCGGTGCAGAAACTGGTCAAACAGAATGCAGAAGTGCTCCATACTTGTGCCATACTGATAGCGGGCTAGGTGCCTGCCAAGAAGCTTTCTCTCCCTGCCCCTGCTGATGTTCACCTCCATCAGACTTGATGAGTACATGTAAACTGAAGTGTTGTAATCCCCACTTACAACTTTTTTCGGATTCTTGATGGGACTGCTTGCACATGGATGCCATATGTAGGGTGCACTGCAAAGTGGGCCATTTGGCAACACTTTGTGACAGTGAGTGAGTCACAGGGTGGCAATCGGAGACCCCATCATTTTCCCTGGAATCGAGAGTGGTCTCTGACATCCAATGAGCATCACCCCAACATATTATACTGACAGTAGTAGTGGATGGGAGACCAACTGATTATCAGTTAGCCAAGGGAGTGATGGCCTCATTAACTTAGATATTAACTGGCTCTTGGGCTGTCCTGGGTTGCAATGGGCACTATGTCATGTTATCTTACAGTTAACAGCTTGTTCCTCTGAGGGCACAATTTTCTGTTTCTGTGTGTTATTAGAATGTGGAACAGAAACTTATATTTAGGGGTTAATTCATGATTGTAGAATAATAGTTTTGGGTAAGACATCTTTTCTGTTTTTGGTTTCTGGATTTTGGATGAAGTACATTTAGTGTCTCAGATTTGATTGTATGACAGGTTGTTTGAGAATATCTAGGGGCAGCAGAAAATTTTCAGGTACACATCTTCCTTAAACCATGTGCAAAGCCTAAATTTTGGCCCACCAGCCCTATTCCCTTCATCATGTGTGACAATGTCAAGGCTGAGTTGCAGCATTGGCAGGACCTTAACATTGTTCATCCTATGTCGTCGAGTCAGTGGGTCACCCCATTGGTGGTGGTTCAGAAGCTAGATGGTACCGTGCATCTTTGCAGAAATTTTAAACAGATGGTCAATGCACAATGCATTGCAGACTTGTACCCATTTCAGTACCTAGAGGAGGAGCTGCTGGCAAAGTGGGGGGAAGGGGAGGGGAACAGTATTTTGGATGCTTTTTCTTGGAATTTCTTAGTGCTCAACTCCTTCATTGGGCTTTATCAGCTGAATCGCCTGCCTTTTGTAATGTCATTTGTGCCTGTGATTTATTAAAGATATTTGGAGATTCAGGATCCACCTTGTTACATAAATTACCTCAATCACATCTGGGTCACAGGCTCCAAATGAGAGGAGCATTTACGGAATCTGCAGGGGAATTTCCAATGTCTTCTAGAGAACTGCCTTCATTACCAATTAAAAAAACGTATTTTTCCCTGAAGGTGCATTTTTAGGTCATATGCTCAATAGAGATGACCTCATCCATACAGACAAGCACGTCAAATCTATTGTGAACTTGCCACTATCCAAGAACATGAAGGATCTCTAGTCATTTTTGTGCAGGATTTTGTATTTTGGTAAGTTCATTCCCCAGGCCACATGCATCTGCCATCCTTTTAACTGTCTTCGTCAAAAGGGTGTCAAATTTGTCTGCTCTGCAGATTGTCATAGGGCTTTCCAATCCCTCAAGCAGTGTTTGTGTTCTGCTCCCTGTTTGGCTTCCTTTACACCAGGTGAACCTTCACCCCTACCTGTAAGCCTTCCCCGTGTGACATTGGTGTGGTCCCATCACATCAGAAACAGATGGCCCTGAGCAGTCTATCACTTATGCATCATAAATACTTTCCACAGCACAGTGTAATGATTCACAGGAGGAAAAGGAGGCACTGACTGCTGTTTTCAGAATTTCCCCATAGGGGGTGAAGTTTATACTCATCACTGACCACAAGTGGTTGATCTCCTTATTCAGCTGTCATTCCAAGCTGATGTATAGGACTGCCCACCGATTGCAGAGGTGGGTGCTCCTCCATGGTAATTATTGTTATGACATTTGATACTGGTCCATTGCCCAGCATATAAATGCGGATGCACTGTTGTGATTGCCAGCAGGGCTGGATGCAAGTTCTACCCACAAGAGTCTCTTGTTTTCATCTTTAATAAGGCCTTGCAGCAGACTTCCTTTAATGGCTTGGGAAGTTGCAGCCATCATGGCCACCAACTCCTCTTCCGGAAAACTTTTTCAGCCGTCCTGATGGGGTGACCAGAGCATGTTCTTTTGTTAGTGGATTTGGCATGGCGTACATGATTGTGATTGCCTCAGCATTGCTCAGGAGGTCCTAATGCAGGCTATGGAGGAGCAGAGCTGTAGAGTGGTCATACCTCCACCATTTTGTCCTTGCATACTCCAGCTGCTGCATGCGTCGCACTGGGGTATGTTCCTATGAAGGCTTTGGCATATTACCACTGGTCGGCAATCAGTCGTGATACTGAACATCTTGTATGGACGTGAGTGAGGCTGCACCGCAGTGTCAGTTTTCCCCTTGGCCAGCCCCAGAGCGCCTTTGGGGCAAAGTGAACATCAACTTTACAGGCATGGTTTTAAGACGCAGTATGATAATCAGTGCATTGTCAAAGTTCTTGTATGTTGCCATCTGTCAACAACGACCGTTCATGCTTTGTCAATGAATTTTGGTATCAGAGGCTTCTTCCAGACACTCATAACTGATAACAGTTGGTAATTTGTATCACAGTAGTTTGAAGACTTTTGCATTTGCAATGGTATCCAGCACCTAACTATTGCCATGTTCCACCAGGTGTCCAACTTGGAGGTGGTGTGTTTCGTACTTATGTCCATATGCGCATCATCCCAGGACAGTGCATTGTTGAGTTTTCTGGCTGTGTACTGGGTGCTGTTGTTCAACGGGTGTAGCCCAGTGGAACATTTAGAGAGATGCCAGCTGTTGGGTCCTTTTGATTTGTTGCACCCCGATTCGCCTACCCCATTCCAGTCCTGCCCGCCACGTTTTCCTCTCAAGCCTCCCATTTTGGTGCAGTCTTTTGGCCAGCAGCAGGGTTGGCTGTCGGTTGTTATGGTGGACCACAAAGGTCTTGGCAGTTGTTTGTGGTGGATGTCAGTCAGATGAGGCTGATCCATCATTCCAGTCAGTTGCAGCCATATCCGGTTGGACCTTCAGTGCCACAATCTCCAAGCCAGCTGGGCAATAGGGTCGTTCACAATGTTATTCTGGTAGGAGGCTTCCAATGGTGGCAGCATACCCACCACTGCTGCCATTACTGTCCTACCTTTGACCACATGACAGGGTGATAGTGGGGCTAGCTCCTGCGCTTACTGCTGCTGATCCCATGGAATTTGAACTGGTTCCCTCTTTTCCCTGCTCTACAGTTGCAGAGTCCTTCCTCCACCCAAGTCTGTGGATCAACCGCTACCCCCGCCTCCACGACCTTCTGCTGCTTCGGCAGAGCAAAGTGTGTTGGTGTTTTCTCTTAAAGTGTTCAGTCTGTATAAACTGAGTCGCATGTCGTGTCTTGTTCCATTATCTGGGGTTCAGCTTCCTTGTATGGATACTAATCATCACACAGGCAGCAAAAGTAGCAATGTGATCAAAAATTCATGTCCTATTGCAAAGCTTATATTTGTTTGTAATAGTAGAGGTCTTTTTTCTGTTAACACTGCTGCTTCCATTTCAGTGGAACAGATTTTCAAGGTGAACAGATAATTTGTACAATAGTTTATAAATAAATAATGTTTGTAATTTTGTTTATAATTTACAAGAATTCTCAATTTCCTATTTTGTGTATGGGAATTTTTAGACTAACTGTGCGTCAGAATGCAGAACTTTGTATTGTTAGCAACAAATACCATGAAGGAGTGAATATAGTTGGGGTGAATGTAGGAATTCCAAAATCTTCAAAAGGATTTCTGCAAGATTTTCAGATATCTTTGTTGAAGAGTAACCTTAGTGTTAATTTTTTCTGAATAAATGGTTTATTTACTTTAACTGCATTTGCCCAGAAGATAACAAACTTAGAAATCATGCAGAATAAGCCAGAACCTCAGCCTTCAAATCAGAATAATGCCTTACACTTAAGTTCAAAGTAGAAAGAATTGAGAAAGTTAATACATGTGTTTCTTTCTTTACTTTATTGTTTCTACTGTCCACCTGGGTTCAAAGAAATGTTACACATAGCATAACATTTAGTGTATTTATTTTCATTCAGTTTCATTATTTAATTCATCAGGTTCTGTGGGACAGTGGGGCCAATTCTGTTTGATCAAGAAACAAGTCACTACATAATGCACAGAAAGCTAATAAGAAAATGTAAAAACCGAAAAAAAGATTATAAAAATTAAATAGTAATTTCTCTAATGTTTCACTTTATGCAAAAGTTTAGCATGGTCCATGTAACCAAATGCTTTTATTAAATAATATGCCTTCTGCACTCAATGTTTCATTTAAACCTGCAAGTGCTGCATACACACGAAAGAATAAATTATGTTAGGCACTGATATTGCTTTCTTAAATACAAACTGCAAGTCTGACAATAAATCAGATGTACCGAGATGTACAACTACTCTATTATTCATTAGTTTCTAAAAATCGCCAGTAACAATGATACCAAGGATATTGGTCCATGATTGTGGACATTATCTGTCTCTTCCTTTTCATAAATTGATTGGGAAGGAAGCGTCAAAAGTTTAGCCGTCTTAACTTTTACAGTTTTATACATGTATAAAGCAATAATGTGGTCACGAAAGTAAGTTGAGAGTGGATAACAAATGCATAAAACCATACCCACAGCAAGTGGAAGGAGAATAGTTTAAGAAGTGTGTCTCATTGGCACTTCCTGAAAAAGGGTCTCGGCTCTCAGGATCCAATTGATAAAAAGTCTGCTCAATAGCCTACAGAACAATGTGCATGATGGTACCTCTTGAAGTATCTAGTGGAAAATTAATATTACAGTGTTGAAGATTTTTCTAACAAAATAAATCTGTAAATGATGTTCTATGCAGTCATCAGAAAGTCTAATCAGAAATGTTACTCTTGTACACTGTGGAGACTGGGACCGTAAATGAATTTTGGGCCTAGGAAACTAGCCATTTCTGCTGTTATTCAATTGTGTTACTGGCACATATGTAATGGATGTATCTTCAAGAGTGATACATAGTAAAAAAGGGCCAAGCTTCAAGATTTATGTTTAATCTTCAGTTCTTGTGGGTGTGGAACATGTCAGGAAGTATAACATAAAAACATAAAACATTTGAATATAATACTTACTATCCTGGTCATTTGTCTAGAGGTCTCAAAATATTTTGCTCACTCAATATACAAGACATATTTCTAGCAGAATTGCAGCAGACTGTGAAACCTAAAGAGTAAATGCATCAAATTACGTCTGTGCGATCATATTGGGTCTGCCAATCATAACAGCTGCTGTTATGTTCACTAATGCTTCTTGACATGAGAAGGCAGCACGAATCAAGATCCAGGTCCTGAGACATTTATACACTGTTGTCATGTGAAATGAATGCAGTTTTCGAGGTGTAGATGGGCTCCACTTTGAGGAAACCGGTGCCTGCCCTATATTCGAGCTTGGTCTTTTTAACACAGAGTTGTGGCCCAAGCTGTGCTCAGGCTTGATCTCCAGAGTGTTAAGTAATTTGTAATATTGATGGTCCTATATTCTTGGCAAGGCCCATATTACATGACAACTTGCAATACACAATATGATCCTCCAGGATCAAATAAAATCGGTCACTCAATCAAACAGATTCTGTAGGTTTAATTTTGTTTTGAGAGGTCCACCACATTGTCTTGTTGTAATGGCATACTTTGGTACTTCGCAGTATTATCTGTGGTGAAATTCTTTAATCTGTCTAGGAGTGTCCGTCTTATGACACAGCTCCTGTTTCCTCATAATGACATTCTAATGCCATCTGTCTGTAGATTTTATTGTCTTAATCTACAACAGCAGGTTACGCATAAGAATCTGAACAAGTCGATATATAAGTATACAGGTGGAAGTGATTTCTATGCATGCTTATTTAGTATTACAATAATGAACTTCATACATAAAGTATTTATATAGTACTCTTCATAAATTTACATATTTTTTAATTGAGTAAAAGCAGTGGACAGACAAAACTTCATAATAGCAGGACTCCAAGATATGATAAATACAACAGAAGATCCATTTGAATCTCAGGGTTATAAAATTTACAATGGAAAACCAGGACAAAGATTTATGAAACAGTGCCCACAATAGGGAACAGGGTTTATAATAAATTTGAAAATGATAGATTTAGTAATTGATTTTAAACTATTTCTCCACAAATCACAACTTTAACTCTGAAAACCACACACAAGATCTATACTACTATTATAAACACCCATGCCCCTAACAGTGACAAAAATTTTCGAACAAGAACTGCGATAGAAGTTGAAAAAATTCTGGGATCTTTTGGATCAGACAGTAAATCAAGTCGATGAAAACAATGTAAAAATCTTAATAGGGGATTTTAATGCCAAAGTGGGAAAGAAAAAGAAGTACGGAGATATAATTTGAAAATGGGCCCCACATAAAGGGACAAAGAGTGTGTGAAATTTGCAGAACACGTGAGCTCATCTCTAAATTTACATATTTTAAAAGAAAACCAAACAAACTTATGAAACAGAAACATCCTGATTGAACAAGAGGAGACTGGCAGCTAGGCCATATCTCCAAGGACAAATACTTTCATAAAGAAATTTGAAATGTTAAAGTACTGAGAGGAGCAGACACAGGTTCAGATCATTATTTAGTCAAAATCAAAATCAGATTCACCCCATTAAGGAAAAAAAGTCATAGAGCAATTGGATATAAAAGAAAGTATGACCCACATAAATTAATAAAAATTATAAATACTAGGAAAAAACACAAAATACAATAGTAATGGATAATCTTGAGGGATTAATACCAATTTTAAAACAACATGCTGAAGAATTGGCCCCAGTAAATCAATGTAAAAAACATGCATGGTGGATTATGGAATGTGATGACATTCATGATGAAGAACATCAAGCTTAGACAAAATTTCAAACTCACAAAATTGAAAAAAACTGCAACTAACCTAAAAAATGTCAGAAAAAAGTCTCTCAAATCATCAGAAAAACAAAGCAGCAATATTAAATGGATCTACCGAATTCCGTTGAAGAAAACTACTACAAAATCAATTTCAGAGATTATTTTAAAGCCTTTGATAAACAATTATCTAATTACAATGCTCCCACACTACTACTTAGAAATAAAGATGGAAGAATAGCCTGTAATAACAAGGAAAATACAGAAATCATAGCAGAAGCATTCTACAAGTACTTGAATTGCAATGAACCTGAAAAGCTTTTAACAGTAGACACAAGCATTCTTGTAAAAACCAAACCAGAAAATATAAACCTACCTACATAACAAGAAATAGAAATTGCACTTAAAGAAATGAGAAACTATAAAGCATGTGGTGAAAATCAAGCATTTGTGGAAATGTGGAAGTATGCTGGTAAAATAACTCAAACATCTTTACATATTATTTTACAAAAGATTTGGGCAACAGAAAAATTCTCAGAAGAAAGGACCACAGCTGTAATTAGCCCACTCCGCAAGAAAGGAGACAAAAGAGATCCATAGAGGAATCTCACTCTTGGACTGTACCTACACAATTTTTTCAAAGGTTTTACTCTACAGGATCAAAGAACAACTGGAGAAGGAAGTGGGGGATTACCAAGGAGGCTTCAGACCTTGGAGAAGCCTTGCCAAACCAATAATTACTCTGAAATTAATCATGGCTTATTACCACAAACAAGACAAGCCTTTCTCAAATACATTTATAGGTTTTAAGAAAGCATACGCTTCTATCCATAGACCCTCACTGTTGAAAATTTTGACACATTTTGAACTCCACCTAAAATTAATTAAACTGATAGCACTTACCTTAACAAATACAAATTTGAAAATTAAGTTCAATGGGGAACATTAGTAACAACTGGTTTAAGGCAGGGAGACAGCCTGTCACCAATCCTTTTTAATGGTGCCCTTGAATATACAATGAGGGAATGGTACAAGGACAATCCAAAGAACATCAAGGTTGGAATACAAAAAGTTGACATAATGTTAAACTGTTAGGATATGCTGATGACCTCGCTCTTCTTGCCAACAACACTCAAGAAACAAAACAACAAACTAATTCATTACAGGAAATAGCCCAGAGTATTGGCCTTAAAATATTTTTTTGGAAAAACAGAAATAATGCCAAGGGAACAGCTGCTGGCAAACAAAATTAGAATTCGAGAACATGACATAAAAGTTGTTGAAAAATGTAAATACTTGAGAGACATAATTACAAATGACCTGAATGAGAAACCATCATGGCAGAGTAGAATAAACAAATTGATTGAAACACGTCATAAAAAAAAATGCATCTCAATAGCCATAAAACTGAGACACTACAAAACAGTCGCACAGCCACAAATAACATATGCTAGCAAAACTATATTTAAAACAACCAATACTATAGCAATAGACAGATTACTTAAAACAGTTAGGATAGCCAGAACATGTATAAATAAAAAATACAAAAAAGATGGAGTTTCGAAAATAGCTTCAAATGAAGCAGTTTATAAAGAACTAGAAACAGTGACAAGTACAATAAAAAAGAAACAGGTCTGTCTGCTTGGACATTTGATGAGGAGAACAGAAAATAAAATTAGCAGGAGAATAATTGAGAAGTTATGGAATAGTAAGAGCGGCATTAGATGGATAACAGAGATCAAGGAGGACATGATGAAATCACAGATTTGAAGGGCAAGACAGATGGGCTCAAGATACTTCAGGACAAACGTAACACACCACCAGTAAAAATTAACAATCTAAGAATGGGAAAGGTGATTTCAGATGAGGGGAGAAGTGCACAATCTGAAAGAAAGTAAAAGTACTGTGCATACAAAAAACAGAAGAACCTAATGCATAATATTGGCTAAAGTGGACCAGTCAGTTGTTGTGGGCAGTGATGCTGTAGGGGGCATATGTAAGGTTTTTTTGTCTGGTAAAGTGATGATGAATATCACAGTGGTTTTTTCCCCACCAGACCTTAATTATGACATTAGTTTAAAGAATATGAGTGATTACATAATGTAGATATATGGTGGAGGAATATCAGAAATTGTAAACAGAGGTGCCCTTGAGTCTCTTGAGTTGCATCCAAACATGATTGCAGTGGCCAGTTTTTGTAGTTTGAAAGTGTTGATAGCTGGGAATTTCCTCAGAAAGTGACTCCATATTTAAGGTGAAGATGAAAGTAGACATGATATGCTTTTTATTGAAAATGATTGCTTACTAGTATTGAGTTTGTGACTGTGAGTTTTTAATGCAGAAGTTCTATCAGGGAAAACAATGAAGATTTCTAAAAGTATGTTTATGTGCCACTCAAATTCTTTGCACTGTAGATGTCTTGTGAAGTGTGCCCTACAAAATTGGCTTTATATGTAATGCATTTTCTAGTACCAAAAGGTCATTAACATTTGTTTGCTTTGTACTAGCTGCAGACCTGTTGAGTTATCATCTTAGATGTGTCAGTGTATGGAGTTAGCTTCCATCATCTGACATATGGCAGTATATTTGAGTTAGCTTCCTTAATATTGACACTTTTCTAATTGTCAAATGTTACAGTTTTAGTTGTACATTGTTGCAATGCAGGACATTGTTAGCACTCATATAGATGAATGTAGAATACTGTAGACTACAGTCATTTAATTGAATGTATATAAGTGACAGTACATGAGTCATAAGTTGTTGTATCTCTTTGCTGTGTTTCAGAGCGTAGCAGTTTCCATTATATTGCTAATAGACACAGAGGCTGAAGGGAAGGCATTGTACATAAACATTGTTTCACTGAAGCATTTATAATTTAATAATGTGCTGCATTTCCATTCCACTTCGACTACACAGTTGGACAACAGACCCAGAGTATTATTGCAATTTCCTTGGTTGTGGATGTAGATATTAGTAAGCTGGTAATTGTGGCATTGAACAGATTACACTTCATCCGAATCGTGGAAACATATTGTCCAGCTCACCATTCAAAATGCTCTAAAATTTCCACAACAGTGGACAAACTGGAGAGGTGAACTTGGACCAGAAGCAACTCATCATAGATACTGCATAACTTTTTTGAGGTTTCTGTCACCACCTAGCAGGGCAGTCACAAGTGTGTATCCTGTGTACTGTCATCAGAAGATAAATGCAGGAGTTCTCAAGCTGAACAGCACTGTATCTCATCTGGCCAGTTTACATATTTCTGGCCCTGTTTGTTCCTATAATTTTTACGCAAGCCTGCAAGAAATACTGGTTCCTAAACTCTGCCCATTATAGGGTTATCTGTTGAGTTTTTCAAAGTGAATGATTCACATTCCAGTTGCATATTTGTAATGTAACTCTGGTGTGTAAGGTTTGATGCCATATTAGCCATCAATTTTTCTATCATTTCAAATTGAGTGGAATTGTGGTTAACCATTTCACTGCATTCAGTAGACAGTGAACCAGTCAATCTGACTGTTGTATTATACACAAGATTCTACAACTAGGGATTGTTGAGTATCTACACTATTTCCAGTGTGGATACTGTTGTTCACATAGCACCAAATATTGTGTGCGTGCAATTCCCTTTACACACTTTGAGGACAAATTCCTTTCATTAAAAAATGGGGGGGGAGGGGGGGGGGGGGGGTAATAAATGTGGGCTCTAAAATGTATACCTTAAAAGCTATGAGCATTTGTTCATCTTTGATACTGTGGAACCCATCTGTTCCACTGAAAGCTCTTTGCTTTCCATATTTGGGGAAGGGGACCAAAACAAGAAAAAAGGTCCTGTAAACATGGACTCTAAATCTCATGCCTTAAGAGAGATGAACTCTCTTCCAATAGTAGAGGTGTGTTTCACAGTAGCGAAGATGAACAAGTACTCATAGCTCTTAAGGTAAGATTTTCGAGTGCATGTTTACTAGACATTTTTTTTCTTTTTTTGGTCCATACTATCTCCTCCAAAAATATGGAAATCAAAGAGCTTGCAGTAGATTAAAAAAATCACACATCTCTTTCCTCCTCTCTGTGTTCACCTCTTCCTCCCTCAGTCTCTCTTTCCACTTCAGTTCCCCGGCTCCTCCCCCCTTCTCTGGTCATCTCTTCTTCCTTCCCCTCTCTGTCTGTCTAGCCCTCCTCCCCCTCTTTATGCCCATATATTGCTCCTCCTCTTTGCGTCCATCTTCTCCTCGCCCTCCTCTCTTCCCATCTCCTTCTCCCCCTCCTCTCTTCCCATCTCCTTCTCCCCCTCTCTCCCCATCTCCATCTCTCCCTCTCTCTGTATATCTTCTCCTCCCCTCTTTATATCCATATCCTCCAACATTTCTCAGCCGATCTCCCACATCCCTGTACCTATCTATCTCCTCCTGCCCCACTCTCCCTAACCACCTCCTCCTCTTCATCTCTTGCTGGCCCCTTCTCCCTATCCATATCCTCCTTTCCTCTCCCCCCTATCCATCTCATCCTTCCCTCCTCCCCCTATCCACCTCATCCTCCCCAGTTTTTCTATTCCTCCCTCCTTTCCCCTCTCTCTGTCACTCCCCTCCTTCCTCCCTCTCCCTGTCCCTCCCCTCCTTCCTCCCTCTCCCTGTCCCTCCCCTTCTCCCTCCTCTCTTCCTGTCCCTCCCCTTCTCCTTCATCTCCTCCTGTCCCTTCCTTCCTTAAACCATATGTTTCTCCCCTCCTTATTCTCTATGCCCTCCCCTCCTTTCCCCTATCTGCGAGTCCCCTGCTCCCCCCTCTCTATCCAACACATCCTTCCCCCCTCTGTCCATCACATCCTCCCCCTCTCTGTCTCCCTACCTCATCCTTTCCCTTTCTCTGTCCACCTCATCCTCCTCCCTCTCTCACTATCCATATCTTCCCCCACTCAATCTCTGCTGACTCATGCCCATCCCTACATATAGCTCCTACAAGGTACGCCAATACCACCTGCACTACACAACTCCTGACCCTCTCTCTGTTCATCTCCACATCCCCCCTCTCTGTCCATCTCCACCTCCCTCCTCTCTGTCCATCTCCACCTCCCTCCTCTCTGTCCATCTCCACTTCCCCTCCCCCTCTCTGTCCATCACCCCCTCCCCCTCTCTGTCCATCTCCACCTCCCCCCCCTCTGTACATCTCCACCTCCCCCCCTCTCTGTCCATCTCCACCTCCCCCCTCTCTCTCTGTCCATCTCCACCTCCCCCCTCTCTCTCTGTCCACCTCCACATCCCCCCTCTCTCTCTGTCCACCTCCACATCCCCCCTCTCTCTCTGTCCACCTCCACATCCCCCCTCTCTCTCTGTCCATCTCATCATCCACTCTCTCTTCCCACCTCTTCTTTCCCCCATTTTTCTGTTCATTCACTGTTCTTTCCCCCATTTTTCTGTTCATTCACTGTTCTTTCCCCCTTTTTGCTATACATCCACTGTTCGTTCCCCCTTTTTGCTGTACATCCACTGTTCTTTCCCCCTTTTTGCTATACATCCACTGTTCGTTCCCCCTTTTTGCTGTACATCCACTGTTCTTTTCCCCCTTTTTGCTGTACATCCACTGTTCTTTCCCCCTTTTTGCTGTACATCCACTGTTCTTTCCCCCTTTTTGCTGTTCATCCACTGTTCTTTCCCCATTTTTGCTGTTCATCCACTGTTCTTCCCCCTTTTTGCTGTTCATCCAATCCTCTTCCCCCCCCCCCTCCTGTCCATATCCCCCCCCCGTCTCTCTCTCAATCTATCTCCTTTTGCCCACCCTCTCTCTCTCTGCCCATATCCTGATATCCATCTCTCCCTGTCTCCTCCCATCCCCTCATACTATCTATCTCCTCCTGCCCCCACTCTAGGTCAACCCCTCCCCCTGTTCCCCTCACTCCCTATCCATTCCCTCTTGCTCCCCCTCTCCCCATCCATTCCCTCTTGCTCCCCCTCTCCCCATCCATTCCCTCTTGCTCCCCCTCTCCCCATCCATTCCCTCTTGCTCCCCCTCTCCCCATCCATTCCCTTCTGCCCCCTCTCTCCCTTCTGCCCCCTTTCATCCTACTCATTCCCTCCTACCCCCTCCCTTCTTACCCTACTCATTCCCTCCTGCCCCCCCCCCCCCCAATCCCTCCCTGCCCATTCCCTCATACTCCTTCCCCTATTATCTTTTACCTCCTGTGCCCCTTTCTCTGTTCATCCCCTCCTCTGTACACAACCTTCCCCCCATCTGTGCCCATCAGCATGTGGGGCTTCTGCAAAAAAACAGGCCTATCTATCATGCTGATGCTGGGCTCTCACAACACACCTGCCATTCAGGGAAGCCTACTGTCAGATGCAGAAAAATCTTTTTTTCTCATATCCTGGTTCCTGTGTGAGGTGATTCTTGTTTGGTAAGCTCTAAGTATACCAAATTCAGTTGAATTCAGTCCAGTGTTTTAGGAGGAGATGCTGGACATAACACACACACACACACACACACACACACACACACACACACACACATTCTTTTATATGTATATTTAAGAGCCATGTTTGCCCATTTGCAAACCATTAGATCCCTTAAGAGTGTTCATGTTATCATCTCAGACTTTTGTATTGTTTGTGTATATACTGAAGCAAGTAACGCTGAGTATCACCAAACTAAGTAACATAATTAAAAATATAGTTGCTTATATGAAACCAGCAGCCCATCTGTTTATTGTCAACTAAGCATACATTTTTAATGGAAACACTGAAAAATATTAATAAGTGTATGTGTCATTTTCCAGTGCCATTATACAAGCACACACACTTGGAAACAGATGTCAACAACAAGAGTGATCGCATTGAATGGGGTCATGCCCGTTATCAGTCTGTTTTCAGACCAAACAGAGCATATGAACTAGTTGTGCAATGGGTTGCTTCCTCAGGGACAATTGTAGCAGAATTGGTATGTTGAATTTTCACAATATATCTTAATAAAATATTGTATTATTTTGTGTCTGTTAGAACCCTTTGCCAATACCACGAATTTGCTTAAAGTCTTCATTTTGCTCCTGTTGTGGCATTTTTTATGCGCAAATATTAATGCTTCATTAATCCACTGATAAATTGGCTACACAGATATTTCTGCCTGGAGTTATGAACAGAACTTGCTATACTGAGTTAATGCAAAACACAGTAAGGTCAGGAAGTTCAAATATTCTGATTAAGATGTGGCTCATGGTTTCCATCCGTACTAGGAAAGTCTGCGACATTTGAATGGTGCCCTGTAACAGTGTTGTACATCACATTTTGCCCTTTTTCAGAACTGATGAAAAATGTATTCAACTGTAAAAGTGCTCATGTTTATATAAAAAATAACCAGGGTTATGAATTGTGTTATGTAGAAGAGCTTGCTTCATACATTGGCACACATTTATTCTGCTGTAAGGAAAACAGTTACTGTCCCTAGAATATAGTAGTACATCACTACAACACTATAAATTGCTATATATCATTCATTAGCATTTTTATAAATATTTTTTTAATACTATAACTTAGTAACACAGTAAAGAAATGCAGTGTGGAATAGAAGTATTTGTTTATCACAAACATCAATACTATCAGCAGTAACAAAAGTTTTCATCATACTGGCTTTAAAATGTAGTCAGTCTTAGAGACAAAGCTTGTAACACAGTATGCTAAACCAGTGACCTGTAAAATTTTCTGTACCATGGCTTTAAGAACTGCAACATTCAGATCAAATCCATATTTTTTGCCAGTGAAAGAGGAATCAACTTTTTGTGTAATGGTGAGAACTGTTGTGATATTGGAAACACATGATGCAGTTAGTGTCCTCTTCTCCTCTTGAGAAGAGTGTTATGATGCGAAGCTTATAAAACATTGTGGCTTTCTCTTATGAAAAATGCATTTGGGTCATGAGACATAAGTTTTAGACGCATGACTTTCATAATTTTTACTTAAAAATCTTGTTTGATGTCTGCCTCTCTCTGTGAAAAATCAAAAAGTATACTTGGGCCTTTTTTCTACTTTTTTCTTTCTATGAGTGTGATATCTCTGTCACAGGGCAAAAAGCTATGAACGAGATAAAAAATTTTTGCTCAGTCTGAGAAAAATACCCTGGATGTAGTAAATGCCTGTACACTGATAGCAATTTCCAGTTATTATTTGGCCAGCACAGCGGTCAGACTAAACAATAAGTTGATGTCGTTGGCCATGCTCTAATGACTTGTACATGTCTATTACATATTTAAACATGCAAGAAGCAACTTCAGCTGATCCCATTTTTCCCAGGCATTCATGCCATATGTGCATTGTTGTGTCATCAGTTTTAAGGCTGTTAATGGCCAAGTTGTAACAGGGAAGTTACCATTGGTACTAGATGTTAGATTACTTTAATGTGGGGCAAGACAAGGCCTGCTGAAGATCTTTACATAATAAAACAACAGCTTTATTTGCTGGTGATATCGTAGAATCAGTTTTCAGCTCTGCATAAGCATTGTCTGGACATGAATTAAACACCTATCTATGTCATTATCAGCCTCAGTCATTTTAATATACAGCTCATTAACATATTCACAAATGTCTGTTCCAGAAAGACCAATTTTGAAATTGTATGCTGATTTGAAAATTTCTTCTTATAAGAGTTTGCTTGCATTAACATCCAGGTATTTTTACTTCAACAGCCTATACATTATACATATGTTCAGGTCTGGGAATAGATATTTAGAGTCTGTTTGTACATGAATGTAATGACTGATTTGTTTAGGGAAATTCTGAATATGCTCTTTAACTGAAGACTCTACATTAGCTGAGATAGCATATGATCGATTGGCTTGTATGCTGCATAAATCAGTAGAGATCTGGACACCAGTTTTCATTTTATCTTGCAGTACCTGCAGCGTTTGTGGCGTCAGAGAGAAAGTATTGCAGAGTGTTTTCATCCAGATTTGTGTTTCTTTATTGTCAAGCATTATGAAATACCTGAAAGTACATTTCTATCACAATGATGTATCTGTATTGTTGCCTCGTTGTTTTGCCGGTTCATTAAAGTATATGTACTTGTAAGGTAACTGTGATTGACTCTTGTAATCAAACCCATAGAACTTGTTATAGACCATTAGCTTTTGTTTAGAGGTGAGTTTAACACAGCCCTCTTGCAAACATCCACTAGGATTACTTGCAAGATCCTGAAGTAACCACAGTTATATCCTGTAATATGTAATAAATAATATCACATAAGACTGACTGATTGGTAGTGGATATACACTCCATGCACTTCATAATAGTCTGGTTGTGAATATAACCTTTGAATCGTGTAGCATAACGTGAATTCAACTTCTTATGCATGTCGACCGAGGAAGATGTAATATGTTTACAGAAAACAATAATATGTAGAGGTTAAAGCATTGTTTTGAAAGTGAAACTACTTTGCACACCGCTTTCAGTACTGGTATAAACAAGCACTCCCATAAGTGATATGCATTGTTTTTGCACTTGCCTTGTCTTAAGGTGATTTCCCATCTATGTTATCATCTTTCACAGTTTTATATGGTTTTCCAGTGTTTTGCAGCTTCTTTCTCACATTATTTGACCATTTATCTGTGTTGATTTATTTATTTTTTCCCTTGTTTTTTGCATTTAAGGCATGAGTAGAAATACTGACGCAATTGACATTAGCTACCTTTTACAGTATACGTTATTCCAGGGACGCATATTCTCCAAACTCACGTTACAATAGCAGCAGTCAATTCCAGAGATTATGTGCAACTTTACTATGTGTATAACTCAGCTTGCCCAGAAAATGATGTACAACATGGTTCAGGGGACCATTCATTTATTGATTAGAACTAACGTAGACCCTGGGCTGTGCTACAGATCAGTGTCTCATCACATTGAAGATTTCAGAGGGGACCCAATTACACACTCTAGCCAAAAGTTTACATGTTGTATATCCTTTTCACTTCATAATCAACTGCTAAACAACATCAAAAGCTAACTCCAATATGAGATCTATGTGTAGCATATTTATTCATTCATTGACATCATTCCCCAACACTTTATCACTATAAATTGTACTAAAGAACATACTTTGGAGAGATCCTTAATGTAATGTATATTAGCTTCACTGCATACTCAATGTTTTTTATGTTTTCAGTTCTGAACTTGTTTTGGATCAACTTGATCTTTTGATACCACCTGTCAGTTTTGAGCCATGATGTGTTAGGTGACGACATTTATTAATGAGCTGAGGATCCTAATCATTCATAAATTAAACCTTATCAGTGGTTGTGCTAGTAGTGATCAAAAACAGTTATTACATTTTACATGAAATTTGAATTAGGTATAAATAAATTTTCCTTTCTGAAATAAAATATTTCCACAGGATGCTAGATGCTGTGGGAAATTGAGTCTCAAATTTTGTATTATAGGGATGTAATGTATTAATCCTTTATTTTCTTTGTTTCATTCCTTTGTTTTGTTCATTCTTGACCTTGGTATGATTCTTACAAAATGGATCCTTCATTAATATTTCAAAGTCATATACTGTAGTGGAAGATGAAAGATCAGGCATTGACTATTAACATTTTACGAAAGTTAATTGTAGTTGGAGAATATTGGAGATGTCATGTATATGGTGTTAATATGATTTGATGAAAGTTTTGTCTGAGTGCTCATCTGACTGCTAGTTGTGGAGGTGTCAGTGATAATTTGTGGCAGCCAGTAAGGTGTGGTACCTGGCTTGAGATATCAAAACTCAGTTCTCTCTCCTGTAGTGATATCGACATATTATTTTTGTTATGAATCCTTTGTAAAATATGTCATGCATGAAAGTGATGTTTTTGAATGAATAGTAATAGATTGTGTATTGGTATCATATTTTGGCATTTTGTACAGTTATCACCTTCTGGCTTTCTGTGTTGGTATCAGCATTTTATTGGTATTGGCATTTTTAGGTGAGCTAAATAGCTCAACTGATGTTTTCGATACCGCCAGTTGTTGCTTTTCATGATTTTCTCTTTGTTATTGGTATCACCTTATGGCTTATTGTAATGGTTTTGATTTTTAGCTTTTTGTATTGGTATCGGAATTTTAAGGTGAACTATGAGGGTTGTAAAGGAGTTTTGCTATTTGGGGAGCAAAATAACTGATGATGGTTGAAGTAGAGAGGATATAAAATGTAGACTGGCAATGGGAAGGAAAGCGTTTGTGAAGAAGAGAAATTTGTTAACATTGAGTGTCAGGAAGTCGTTTCTGAAAGTATTTGTATGGAGTGTAGCCATGTATGGAAGTGAAACATGGAAGATAAATAGTTTGGACAAGAAGAGAATAGAAGTTTTCGAAATGTGGTGCTACACAAGACTGCTGAAGATTAGATGGGTAGATCACATAACTAATGAGGAGGTGTTGAATAGAATTGGAGAGAAGAGAAATTTGTGGCACAACTTGACTAGAAGAAGGGATCGGTTGGTAGGGCTTATTCTGAGGCATCAAGGGATCACTAATTTAGTATTGGAGGGCAACGTGGAGGGTAAAAATCGTAGAGGGAGACCAAGAGATGAATACACTAAGCAGATTCAGAAGGATGTAGGTTGCAGTAAGTACTGGGAGATGAAGCAGCTTGCACAGGATAGGGTAGCATGGAGAGCTGCATCAAACGAGTCTCAGGACTGAAGACCACAACAACAGTTTGATAGTTGTTCCGAAAGTAAGGCCTGAATTGCTGTAGCTAATTGAATGTCATACAAACATTGAAACACCCTTGCTCAGAGACTCCTGGCATGCCTTGCCTTATCCAATGGAACATTTCTTTGTACACAGAACAAAATATCTGCTTTCCTCCATGCATTGTAGGAGCTTTATCCATCACAACAGTGTTATGGCACATTGTCTATTACTATTGTTGAATTTGCAGGAATGTTATGCAGCACGTCATGATCTTCAAAACTGGTGTTGACTACTTTTGTTGCGAATCTCGTGTTCAGACGTGCTGCACTCTTATTATTAATGAGACTCCGACACAAAACACTTGTTCACAATTACTGCAGAACATGTTAACACCAGAAAATATAACTTTACGACGAGAGCTAATGAATGTAGATGCATCTAACGCATGACACCATGTGGTACTATTCATCCATGACATGGCAAAAGGGGCAATTTGCCTTCCAAACTGCTGGCGGCATGGTCGGGAAAGCCAGATCACCATTGGTGCTACCTGGACAATGGCATCATGTCCCCTTCGGTGAGGCAAACATCAAAAGTCGCAACTAATTTAAACGTACTATAGTCAAATTTATGCAGCAAGGGGCAAAAATAAATGCATTTGCATATTGCCCTACTCTGACTAAACTCCGATATGTAATACAGAATAAGCAGTGTAACCTTATGACATCTCGAGTTTCCTTTTTGCATGAAAGTGTCAGACCCATTTCTGCCATTCACACCCAAAATCTGATCAGATCTTTTGGATGGAAACAGATTGTCCACCCACTGTACAGTCCAGATTTGGCACCAAAAGATGGCAAGGGCTTCACAACAGATGACAAGGTGAAAGAAGCAATTAAAAACTGGTTTCTGCACAGATGCCAGATGTCTATGACTTACAGATACATAAGCTTGTAAATTATTATGACAAATGTTCAAACAAATGTGAAAATGATGTGGAAAAGTAGAGAATCATGCAAAGAATAAAATAGAAACAGTTTTTTGAAAAAATCAGCGATGGTTTATATTTTCTAATAAGTTTGTACTAACTTTCTGAACAACACTTGTAGATAGCCCAACAGATGTTTTCTATAAGTTTTGTGATATTTTCCCTCTTGAAAATAATGTTGTATCTTGTTTCTTTGGATGTTTCATTTGTTGTTGTGATTTTGCGGAGCGTCGTCGTCTCCCCCCTTCCCTGTCCCCAACCCAACCACAGATTCTCATTTTCCAATTGGTGATATCAAACAGTTGAACAGTCTGATTTACCCAGTGTTTTGTGTGTGTTCAGTCTACAGTATTTATGATTTTATGGGATGAAGCAGTGATGTTCCCAGGATGTCATGGGTCATTGCTGTGATTGGCTGATGACACAAGCAAACTAAGCAACAGCCATGTTGATTTAAGTGTTACCAATGTTTGTGTGTGTTGGTTTTAGTATTTATACTTTTGTACTGTTAAAATGTGTAGTTTAAGTAGTACGACATATTAAAGATCTCTCCAAAATGTATCATTTTTAGTAAAATTTGTTATTGTAAAGTATTAGAAAATGAGACTTTCATGGAAACCAGCCATTTTTAAACACTTCGTTTAGCAGGCTAAAGAGGTTGTTATAACAAATAAATTGTTTATCACCTATTAATGTATCCTTTGCTTGCCTTAATTCATTTTTTTACTGATGAAGTCAGTTTTTCTCCCCATTTGCACTGCAAAATAGTCTGGATCCATTTCACTAAAAGTCGAACAGTTCAGTAGTTCTTTCTCAGGAAGTTCATTGCAGCTGTATGAAGTCTATCCTCATTCATCATATTTTGCATGAATGTTTTCAATGTTTTTAGTGTACAGGAACAGTGTTCTGCCTCTGTGGTTGTCATTGGAAAGATCCATATTGGCTGCACTTGTTAGGCACTTTGAGGAAAAGCTTTTGCCAAACTGTTTTCATAAAGGTAGGGAAATAAAGTCAAAGCACCTAATGCTTTTACAGATACCTTTTGGCCTACAAAGTCTGAAGATTGTAATTTAAAGAAATTATCAGCTGCTTTCAGTTCTTTTTATGGGAAAAATTTGATGATCCAAAAACAATGGCTCTAATAGTTGTGCCTCTGATAAATCATTATTAAAACTTAATTGATCATTGATCTTAGTCATGACACAGTCTCAGATGTCTTGTTCACACACCTTTCTTGATTCTATGAAACATCTGTGTTTTCCAGTTGGTTCTTCCATCTGATGCTGCAAAACGAGATACGTATTCAGTAGATGCCACTGCATCAGTATTGCTTTGTTGTAGCTCACTGAACAGAATTTCGCAATGAGGCATGACTTTACTGAAAGATGTAACCAGGAGAGGAAGTCTCCTCTTGCAGGAACCTCCTTAGTCCCATACCTAGCACGGCGGCACAGTAGTTGGTACACTGAACTAACTTTGGGAAGGATGGGGGTTCAAATCCCCTTTAAATCATCCAGATTTAGGTTTTCGTGATTTTCCTGAATCACTCAAAAATGCTGGGATGGTTCCTTTGAAAGGGCATGACCTATTTCCTTTCCCATCCTTAACAAAAAGCAGTCTGAGCTTGTGCTCCATCTCTAATAACCTCATTGTCAGTGGGATGTTAAACCCTTATCTTCCTTCCTTCCTTCCTTCCTTCCCTTCCATTCCATTCCATTCCATTCCATAACTTTGTTTATTGTCCTGTAATCATTAGTATCATCATCATCAATATTTTTTTCCCACTTGCTTAATTCCTGTTTGGTGTTTGTATATAGTGGTTATACTCCACAGTTCGAAATTCCATCTGATGGACTCAGTTCATATAGGAATACGTTTCTTTACTACCTCATCAAGAATGGCTGTGTGCTTAGGAGACAAATACAGGTAGATCTCCGTTCCAAGTAGCTGAAGATTGCCTACACACGATGCATAAAACTTACCTGATGTGCACATAGTGAATAAAGTGAGCATTTTCATACATCTCTTTAATTCTAAATTGACCTCTGCATTTGTGGCCACTCATAACAGGGGCACCATTGTAGCATTGAGCTATCATTTTTTTTTTTGTGTGTGTGTGTGTGTGTGTGTGTGTGTGTGTGTGTGTGTCTCATTTACTTTCATTTTGTCTAGCTTGCTGAGAATAGTGACAGTTACACTATCTGCAGAGTGTCTTTTAGGTCATACCAAGGAAAATATCTTTCATTTATTGTCCCTAGCAGCTCATAAAAAATTATTAGCTCCAGTAGTGAAAAATCTGCACAGTAAGTGGTTTCATCAGTTGACTTTGACAGTTCATTCCTCATAAATTGATTCCAAAAGTTCATTTTGAATTGTTTTGGACAGACCTAAGAAAACCCGTTTTTCTGATTTTTCAGTGTGCTGCTTCAAGATGCTGTCCAGTTCTGACATTAGACTGACCAGCCCTCAAAAAAAGTTTTGGGGTTTTGGAATTTTCTGTTTCATCGTGGCCCCTTAAGCCAATCACAAATTTCCTGCAAAATTAAAGGCTGTTTACCATTTTACCCATTTCTTTGACACATTTTCATTGTACATCATTGTATTATGGAAGTAAACACTATCTAGTTGGCACATAATGTCAAATTTCCCTAGCACTGAAAAATGACCTAAAACCATTTAAACGTTTTTCACTGGAATTATGCTATTTTCACTTTTGCTTTACAATTCTTTAAGACTGTGATACCATTCTCTCAATCCAGGCACTATCATTGTGACTGTAACAAGGCAGGTGAAACACAAAAATAGAATATTCACTTCACAACCACACAGCTGCATTGTGCATTCCTCTGTTGAAATTATGTGTATACCCTTGTGTGTATATACAATGTTTTTGCTCCTTATTTATCTTTACAATGAGTCTGGGCACAACAATTTTGTTCATTTTTGTTTTAAGCTCTGGTTGCAAAGTTTTGCCCATTAAATTGGATGCTTAGTTTGTATTGTGCTATTTTCAGACTCATGGTATGCTGCAGTTGTAAAGGCTGATCAAAAAGTTTACATCCGAAGGCAGTACTGTCCAGAATTGGCATACCAATCAGGCAAGATCACCATGAGCATGGAGGCAATCATCCCATTGACATGCCAGGTTGAACATTCCCATTTGGTGCAGCACTGAGTCCTGTTGTGCACAGAAGTCCATAACTGCCTGCTGCACATCTTTGTCCAACAGGAATCATTAACCCTTCAAGGGCTTTTTTATGGGGCCAAAGGTGCGATAATCACATGGGGAGAGATCAGGATTATAGAGCAGGAGCTCAGGTGTTTCCCACTTGTCCGTAGTTGATGATGGTGGCCTCCCAGATTGACAGGTGTCTTGTGTTGGATAGCTACCAGCACGGAACTTGGCACATCACTTTATAACGGTGGTTTTGACTGCGTGCTGCCCCGTTACTTTATTCATTGTCCGATGGGTGTCTATTGGTGTTTGTCCTTCAGCAGCCAAGAAAGAATAACAGCATGTTGGTCCTGTTTGGATGCATTTGGTAAGAAGTTTGCCATAATACATATGTATGCAACATAGTGTGACTTCACTGCGGATATATAAACACTGACGTGTAGGCTAGGGATTACTATGGCTTCCATGCCGTTCCAATGTGCATGCAGTGAATGTGGAAACATGATGTTTTTACTTACAATGTATAGTCCATCCACTAAACACAGATATCACTCAATCTAAACTACCTTAAGCAAAGAATAGGTGATGGAGATGTAAGGTGAATGGAACTTTGACAAAACATGATAGAGTCATCACATTGTGGATGCGCTCACACACACACACACACACACACACTCACACTCTCACTCACTCATATATACAGACTGAACCTAAATTGGTGCACTGTGAAGCAGCAGCATATGTCCTTGCAAAATAACTAGAAAAATGTCTAACAGAATTTCATGTCATCTTGTAACCAGAATCAGATCCAAATCTGAAATCAAAGCAGAGCTGTCTGTAAAGTAAAATATTAACACAGGAAAAAAATTCATTACAAACCCCAGTGTACAGCTAGAACAGAACAGAACTCTTGGAAAGGGAGTGTTGTTATTTATACAAACGTCAAATATTCCAGAATATACATTCATAAGAAATTTAGAGAACTTCCCAGAAATGATAAATACTGAATAACAAATACAGTAAACTTGCTCAAAATGGAATCACCTGGGACTAGAATAATTTTCCAAATTGGACAAGTTTCTGGATTACACAAAACTCACTGGGCTATGTAAAATTTGTCACGTATCGTGCACAAAAGTACAGTAAAATTTTTGAATTATGCCTATACTGTATTTATGTACCTTCACTTCATCACAGTAGATGTTCATTTACTGCATACTGGACAATAGAACACTGGACTATTATACTAATTAATAAGTAACACGACATTTCTATATTTTTACTCAAACTTTAAATTCGTTTATTATTTATGTACATACATATTATTCCCCTGTCTATTTGCTTTACATTTCACTTTTTTTTGTCACATACCAAGGAGGGAAACTTGTTTTAATTTCCTGTTCATAATAGTTTTTTTCTAGGCAATTTTTTGCACCATACAATAGTTGCAACAAGTTGGGAGAATTTGTGTGTGCTGCAATTTGTGTGTGCTGCAAATTGCGTAACATCTTTTATGCATGCAATGGCTTCTTCAGGCATATTAATTTTTCTAGAGACATCATTTTTTTCCTCCTCTTCTTCCTTTGTTTCTTCTTTATCATCCTCTGTGTTGCAGATTTCTATTAAATCTGTTGCTGAAGGGAAAGTGGAGTGAGTTGATAGAAAGTCATCACTTCGAATGTAATCATCTGCTCTTCATAAAATGTTCCGCGTTTTCATTAATCTAGCAATTGATGCGGCGTTTTCTTGAACTTCAATGGCCACTGAAGCATCTTGTTCTTGACACCCCAAACCCCGCAATGTTGAAGCACTTGGTGACAGTTTCGGATTTTATTTCCTTTACTACCAAGCCAATCCAATTTACTGCATCCAGAACAGAAATTGACTGTGTAGGAGCAAACCCTCTTTCAGCTTCTTCAACACTAAGAATAAGAGATTGCATCAGTAATAATCTATAATGACACTTGAATGTGTAAATAACCCCCTGGTCCGTGGGTTGTGTGAGGCTGGTTGAACCGGGAGGGAACCAAGCTAATTTCACATTTGATAATGTTACTTTTGTGTGGCAGGTTGCATTGTCTAGGAAAAGGAGAACTTGGCAATTTCCTTTTTTTCATCTTGGCATTAAAAGAGTCCAGCCATTCTTCCATAAGATCACTCATCATCCATGCCTTTTTATTGCTTTGCCATGTGACTGGAAGCTTAATGACGTCTATGTTTTTGAAACCATGCAGTTTTGCTGCCTTTCCAGTCACCAGTGGCTTCTCCATTTCATGTAACACATTTCCACACAGCAGTACAGTGAGTCTTTCCTTGGACATTTTTACGCCGGTGCACTTTTCAGCTTGAATTGCTAGCGATTTTGAAGGCAGCACAGGATAAAATAGTCCTGTTTCATCAACACTGAGCACATTTTTCAGGTCAAAATTCACGATTAAGTTGGACAGTATTGTCTTCCATTCTGTTGCTACACTTTCCCTGCACATCCTTAGCTTCTCCATACACTTCATTCCACACGCTATTGTGCTTAGCTTTGAAACTGTCCAGCCATCCTGTGTATGCCTTAAACTCTGTAATTCCAAGCTCTTCAGTGACTTTCAGAGCCTCACTCTCCGACATGGGTCCAGATAAAGGTAAGTTTTTTCCTCGCACACGTATGAACCATTTTCACACTGTTTTGTTAATATGTTCATTTCCGGTCTTCTTCGCCTTTCTTTTCATCTGCCCATTCCCTTTCACCCACTCATCCCAAATCTTAGACTTTTTTCCTTAAAGTCTCATAAATTTGTGTTTTACTGCATTTGAAGCACAACATAATTTTGCACACAGAGCATTTGTCTTTCTCAATCACCTTGGTTACATTGATCTTTTTGTTAAGTTTTAATGACACGTACCATTTGTTCGTCATGTCATTGTATCTATTTAAAGTGCTACTACTCAACTGGAACTGGCAGAAAACAATGATCTTGCCAGGTAAAACCACAGTTTAATGGAACAATACCCATCTCTTTCACTGTGCACATTGCAACAGAGTGTTGATAGATGCGCAGCAATATTCCTGTATGCGCTGGCATGCATCAGTAATGAGGAGAACAAGAAAACTGACAAACAGAGCGCTGATGAACGAACTGTTTCCTTTGATGTACTGTACCAACACTGAGCGTAACTTATTCGTTGTTGCATGGAGCACCACGGTTTTAGGTCCACACCAGCAACACCGTGCTGTGCTGGACCTCTTTTCATGATTTTGCACCGCTTAACAGAGGTGCTAAAAGTAACGTCCTTGTAGAGTCATGAATAACTAATGAACTGTCGTACATTAGTAGTGTATAGGCTCTTTCCTACGTTATACAATAAATTATTAAGCATGTTCTAAGATTTTCTTTCAGTTTCCTTGTCAGACGCATTCTGCTTTATACAAAAAATCAGCATATAAAAGTGCACTGAATGCGTCGGGACTGAAATACTTGTATGGTTTGGACAGATTTCTGAATTATACAAGTGCTGATTTTAGCAAGTTTTACTGTAATTGCTGGTGGTTGTGACTGAACTGGTGATGCACAGCATGCTATCAAGTGGTGTGAAGTGCTACACCACACAACATGTCATAGCATCCAGATGTTTCAGAAGGACTCACCAGAGCAAGCTGCAACACCCCGAGTGTAGTCCATGTCAGTGGTCCTCTATGTAGCAGCACTAGCAGTATCTCGTATTCTGGTGAGCTGGTTATACCCGTTTCACTATGATGAACAATGAAGGTAGCGTCTCCCAACAAAGATTTGCATTCATCAAGTTGGTCTTGCAATTAAAAAAAAACACGAGAAACCCCCATTGTAGATGTGAACCTTAGGATTGTAGTAGGGCTTCACGTGGAGAAGACGTATGACATCTCTGCACTTACCTCTGCTCAATGAAGTGCCATAAACCTCAACTTCATATGTGGTGTCCAACAAATGACAAAGGATCCAACACAACCCAAATTAGTGCTTGGTGTTATTGCACTCTTTACCTTTCTCCTGGTAGTTCAGGGTCTGTAACTGAACCAACTGTCTTGCTTCTTTGTTTCTCATGATGAGGTGTTTCATGTAACTATCCTGAGTATTTTCCAGTTGACATGGGAATAGTGTATCCATTGTTATTTTGGCCTAGTGACCATGGAACTGAAGGAACATTGTGCAGCCTGTAGTGTCTTGCTTCGCTGTATTGTATGTGAATGTCATGGCGGGCAGTATTGTATCCCAGTCTCTCTATTCAGCATTGACCTACACTGAGAGCATAACTGTCAATGTCCTATTAAAGTGTTCTGTGAGAACATTTTCCTGTGGGTGTTAGGCAGTTGTCATGCTGTGAGTGATGTCACAACGTGACTCTAGTCTGAACTGCCAAACTTCAGCCTGATCAGAGATCACATGGGGGCCCCCTGCTTCAAAATTACATCTTCGTAACTTCATAATTTGCAGAGCATTGGCAGTCAGCACAGCTTTGGTGACAGCATAACAGGTGAATTAGCCAGTGCAGATTTATATCCATTGATCCTAGAGTGTCTGCTTCAGGATCTTCACCAAGAGATTGATCCCAGCTAAGGGGAATGGTGCTTCCGCAGGCAGAATTTACACTGAGCCCCAGAGGTAATTGTGGCGTATGCTTTTGTTACTGGCACTCCTTACAGTGACTCACATAGTGTGTAATGGATTGCTAGAGAGCTTGCCAGTGATACCTGTGTCTGATTCCATCTAGAGTCTTCATGAATCCAAGTGACCGGACGTTGGAGCATTGTGGAAAAACTTCAGAATAGCTGGTCATAGATGAGCTGGGGTGACAAGTAAACATTTCTACCCCATTGGATCATAGTTCCTCTTACACAGTGCTCTGTTAATTAATTGGAGTTCCTCCTCCATCAAAGCTTCCATATTTTTCATCTGTTCTGGATCTTCCCTCTGCTCAGCAGCAATGACTGAGATTTTGTACATGCTGTCATGTTCGGCCACAGAATTCCTTGAAAGGCAGGCAGTGTCCAAGTGTTTGCATCCAATTTTGTATAGACTGTCATAGCGTATTCCCAAATCTTTAGTGCTCATCTTGCCAACTGATCTGACAGAACCTTCAGGCTAGTGAGCCAGCACCGAGAATGCTGGTTCCTCAGAGCAATGAATGTCGTTCCAAATAAATGTGGTCAGAACTTGTTCATGGACAAACAACTGCAAGGCACTCTTTCTTGGTTGTAGAGTAGTTCATTTCATTTCAGACTAGGAGAGTGCTCTGGAAGTATAAGGTATCACATTTTCAGCAACTTATTTAATTTATAGTAGAACTACACCTCTCCCATAACCGCTAGTGTCAATGTTGAGTTCTGTCTCAGCATTCTTATCATATAATGCTGGTTCTAGGGAAGGAAAGACATTTCTTGCATCTCATTCGATGAAAACTTAGAATATCCCTGCAGTAGTTCTTGCAAGGGACATGCCTTGGTACAAGAGTCCTATATGAATCACCCCAAGTATGAGTATATTCCAAGAAAAATTCTCACATCATTAATATGACAAGGAATTGGAAAATCTGTGACTGGTTCTATTTGCTCTGGATCATGATGGTCTTCACCACCATTCACTATGTATCTCAAGGTACTTCTTACCTGGGTGGTGAAGAGGCACTGTTTTGGATTCAGACAGAAACCTGTAATATGAAAACAGATCAATATGGCCCTCTGGTGTCTTAAATGTTCTTCGGGTGCCTAAAAAAATGACAATGTCATTCAGATACAGCAATTAGCTTCATCCCACAGATTTCAGTTGACTGGTAGTATTGTTGTATGTTTGACATGTTGTGGTATAATAATCTTTGAACACTCATCTTCTTTCTCTTCAGTAGTGCACAACACGTTCAGGATGTATGCAGTGGAAACCTACCAGCATGCCATCCCCTGTCCTCTAAATGTATGTTATTCTGTGAGGCATTACACTGTGCAGGAGAGTTTGTTGTATTTTCTTCTGCTTTCGAATGGGCCAGCTAAGGACCACAATATTCAAATCTTCAGCCTGGAGAGGGACTTGATGTTTGCCCAGTAATCCCACATTCTCTGGCTATGTTTCTCCTTTCTGTTCTTTGTACAAAGGGCGCCTGTCTTTTTACGAGGTGATCTGTCCTGAAACCTCTTTTCTTTTAGTATCCTTCTGAGAAGTGGTTGGTTTCTAATGTCACATTCAGTTATGCTCAGTTCCTGGATGTCTTTCTTGACTTCTATCAGCCATGGTGTCACAGTCTTCCTGTTCTTCCAGTAGTTGAGAAGTTGGTTAGTCAATCTTGTTTGGTCCATCCTTGTGATATGTCCATAGAAAGCGAGATGTCTTTTCCCGGCTACATCTGTGATTTTTCTCAGTGTGATTGTATAGCTCCTGGTTTGATTGTCTTCTGTACTCACCAATCCCAGAATCTTCCTCTCCTGTATCTGTAGTTTACTGTCAAGCCTTTCCTGTTCAGATTCAAGCATTCTGAGGCATATAGGGCTTCAGGGCTGATAACTGTTTTGTAGTGTTTTAGTTCGGAATTGCGAGATATGCATTTCTTATTATAGATGTTCTTGGTTAATCGATATGCTAATTGTAACTTATTAATCTGAGTTGTTACTGCTGTTCCTTCTGATAGATTAGGTTCCAGCCATTTTCCTAGATACTTGAATCTGTCAACTTTATCAATTTGACCTTGTTTCAGCTGTAGTTCACTGGGAGTATTACTGATGTTGGTGAGGTATTTTGTGTTTTCTAGTGACAATTGAAGTCTTACCTTGGCAGCCTGGAGTTTGAGCTTATTGAGCTGCTTTACTGCTACTTCCACTGAGCTTGCTATAAGTTCCAGATCATCTGTGAAAGCTAAACAGTCTACTACTAGTCGCTTCTGTTCGTGTCCCAGGTAAATACCACTTGGTATATTTTGTACTTTCATTTCTTTTCACCACTCTCTGATCACCTTGTCCAGTGCACAGTTGAAGAGAAGGGGTGAAAGTCCATCTCCGTGTCTAACTCCTGTCTTTATCTCAAAGCTTTCTGAGTGTTACTCAGGGTCTTTTGGATAAGGCTGTGAGTTTTCTGGTCCAGGCCCATTTTCTGCAAAATTCTCATAAGAATATGTCTGTTGATTGAATCGTATGCTTTCTTGAAGTCAATGAAAGTAACTACGTACTGTTTATTCGATAGTTTGATTTGACTTAATACTGACTTCGGGTTAAGGATCTGTTCAGCACAAGAATGTCCTTTTCTAAAACCACCTTGATAATCTCCAAGTTTTTGGTCCAATTGAGGTTTGGCCCTGTTCAATAATGCCTTAGATACTTTCTTATAGGTGACTGGTATCAATGAGATCCCTCTATAATTGATGAAGTTAGTCAAATCTCCTTTATTGTGTAAGGGGTGGATCAGAGAAGATGTCCAGACATCTGGTAACTTCTCAGTATCCCAAATGATCCATAGGATCTTGGTCAACTTGCTGATTTGTCTCCAGCCTGCTTCCACAGTTCTGCAACTATAGCATTTTATCCTGGTGCTTTGTTATTCTTCAGGGACTGAATGATGTTTTTCACTTCTTCTTCTGTTGAGGGTGAGAGTTGGGTTGTCTAGGACTATCTTGATAGATAGGGGAGGTCTTAGGAGACTCACAGTTGAGGAGATTCTCAAAATATTTGGTCAATATGTGATTGCATCTTTGTTGGTCTGGTGCTGATTTGTTGTTTGATGGCTGTGGCATAAATCCAAGTTGGCCAGGTTTTCTTCTGGTGGCAGAGATTGGTGTTAAAAATTGATACACATCAGCTTCATCATTCTCTATTGCCTCCTGATGTACAAGGTTGACATTCATGGCTCTATGCCTTGCTTACTTGATCTGATAGTTCTAGCTACCATAAGCTGCTGTATTTTTTCTCTTACTACCTGACTTACAAGAGAAGTGTGTTTGCAGTGATCTTCCACGACTGCCATAGGGACCACATTTGGAAGTCTGTTATACTGTTTTGATCTGACTCTTTCCTGTTGCATTTCGTTGATGCACTGGCACCACATGATGAATTCCTCAGTCGTTGTGACGTCCTTTATCAGAATAGCTTGGTGCATGTCTTCTGTGTGACTTTTCATCAGTTGCAAGATGTAGCAGCATTTGTCGTATTCAGATTCATATTGTGGCATAGGATCAAAACTTTGTGTATTAAGACAGTGTCATTTCCCCATGACTGTGAATCTTGTTCTTCGACTAAACCAATACCTGATGTGCAACTGACTTTTTACTGTTTCAAAATCCATTGGTCCCATGAATATACAGATCGTGGAAACTGTGTACTGCTTGTATTCTGGTTCCTGTCTATATAGGCAACAGTTTTGATGTTACCTGACTGGAGCCACGGTGATGTAGATGATTTGAAGTATGTGACATGTCCTCCAAACATTGTCACATCATAACCTCTGTCATGTCCATATCTGAAAGCAGGATTGTCCGTGAAGTACAATAGTCTTGTGCAGTGCAGAAGTAGACAACATGTTGCTGATGAATATATTACTGTAGTTGGAAAAGTTAACTATTTTTAAAATGGACATGATAGCTGAAAACCTGTTGTGTTGTTGTTGTGGTCTTCAGTCCAGAGACTGATCTGATACAGCTCTCCATGCTAATCTATCCTGTGTAATCCTCTTCATCTCCAAGTAACTACTGCAACCTACATCCCGCTGAATCTGTTTACTGTATTCACCTCTTGGTCTCCCTCTATGGTTTTCACCCCACACACTTCCCTCCAGTACAAAACTGGTGATCCCTTGACTACCAACTGATCTCTTCGTTTGGTCAGGTTGTACCACAAATGTCTCTTCTCCCCAATTCTATTCAGTGCCTCCTCATTAGTTACATTATCTACACATCTAATCTTCAGTACTCTTCTGTAACACCTCATTTCAAAAGATTCTATTTTCCTGTTGTCTAAGCTGTTTATCATCCATGTTTCACTTCCATACATTGCTACACTCCCTACAAATACTTTCAGACAGGACTTCCTGAAACTTGTACCTTTACTCGATGTAAACAAATTTCTCTTTTCAGAAACGCTTTTCTTGCCATTGCCAGTTAACATTTTATGTCTTCTTTTCTTTGACCATCATCAGTTATTTTGCTTCCCAGATAACAAAATTCATTTTCTACTTTAAGTGTCTCATTTCCTAATCTTAACTCCCTCAGTATCACCTAATTTAATTTGACTACATTGCATTATCCTTGTTTTGCTTTTGTTGATGTCATCTTATATCCTCCTTTCAAGATACTGTCCATTCCATTCAACTGCTTGCCTAAGTCCTTTGCTGTCTCTGACAAAATTGCAATGTCATTGGCAAACCTCAAAGCTTTTATTTCTTCTCCCTGGGCTTTAACTTCTACTCCAAATTTTTCTTTTGTTTCCTTTGCTGCTTGCTAAGTATAAGATTGGGGATAAGCTGCAACCCTGTCTCACTCGCTTTTCAACCACTGTTTCCCTTCCATGCCCCTCGACTCGTATAACTGCCATCTGGTTTCTGTACAATTCGTAAATAGCCGTTTGCTCCCTGTATTTTACCCCTACCACCTTTAGAATTTGAAAGAGTGTATTCCAGTCAACACTGTCAAAAGCTTTCTCTAAGTCTACAAATGATATAATGTAGGTTTGCCTTTCCCTACCCTATTTTCTATGAGAAGTCATATGGTTAGTACTCCTCACGTGTTCCTACATTTCTCCGGAATCCAAACTGATCTTCCCCAAGGCTGCTTCTATGAATTTTTCCAGTCTTCTGTAAAGAATTCATGACAGTATTTTGCAGCCATGACTTATTAAACTGATAGTTTGGTAATTTTCACACCTGTCAGCACCTGATTTCTTTGGAATTAGGATTATTATATTCTGCTTGAAGTGTGAGGGTATTTCACCTGTCTCATACGTCTTGCTCACCAGATGGAAGAGTTTTGCCATAACTGGCTCTCTCAAGGCTATCAGTATCTCTAATGGAATGTTGTCTGCTCCTGGGGACTTATTTCAGCTTAAGTCATTCAGTGCTTTGTCAAATTCTTCATGTAGTATCATATCTCCCTTCTCTTCTTCCTCTACATCCCCTTCCATTTCCATAATATTAGCCTCAACTGCATCTCCTTTGTATAAACCCTCTATATACTCCTTCCACCTTTCTGCTTTCCCTTCTTTGCTTAGGAGTGGTTTTCCATCTGAGCTGTTGATTTTCATACAGCTGGTCCTCTTTTCTCGAAAGGTCTCTCTACTTTTTTTCCTGAAGGTAGTACCTATCTTACGCCTACTGACATATGCTTCTACGTCATTATATTTGTCATCTATCCATTCCTGCTTAGCAATTTTGCACTTCCTGTCAGTCTCATTTTTTATACATTTTTATTCCCTTGTGCCCACTTAATTTATTACATTTTTGTATTTTCTCCTTTCATCAGTTAAATTCAATCTCTCTGGTTTTACCCAAGGATTTCCACTAGCCCTCATCTTTTTACCTATTTGATCCTCTGCTGCCTTCACTATTTCATCTCTCAAATCTAGCGATTCTTCTTCTATTGTATTCCTTTCCCCTGTTCTTGTCAATCATTTCCTAATACTCCCTCTAAAACCCTCTACAACCTCTGGTTCTTTCAGTCTTAATCTGCAGTTCATGACCAACAAATTACGGTCAGAGTTCACCTCTGCCGTGGAAATCTTGTACAATCTTTGTCTAGCCATTATTAATCAATCTGAAACCTTCCAGTGTCTCCAGGTCTCTTCTACATATACAGCCTTCTCTCGTGGGTCTTAAACCAAGTATTAACTATGATTAAACTATGCTCTGTGCAAAATTCTACCAGGCGGCTACTCTTTCACTCACATTGAGCTGCATGAAAATGATGCTACAAAGTTAAAGGTGAAACTTTTGTGCAAATATGTGTGAATTATTTTAAATATATGTGGAATACATTTGACATGTGTATACGAACAAAACTACAGGTACAAAGCTCTTCCTAAACCTCTGGAACAATATCAATCAAATTTGGTACACATACTAGTTACAATCTGGGCAGCTATACTGTAGAGATAAGAAAAAGCAGTCTCCAATTGGGGCAAATGTGACAACATAGAGAGAGAAGGGAGGATGAGAAGATGGATGGTCAGTGAGGTGGAAAGAAGAGAGAGGTGCCAATAGGAGGAGGAAGAGGAGACGGGCAGATATAGGGAATGGGTAAATGTGCAGAGAAAGGGGAGAGGAGTAAGATAAAGGAAAGAGAAGGAGATGAACAGTGACAAGGAGAGGCGAAGAGAGGCTGATAGATGGGGGAAAAGGAGATGATTAGATGGAAGAAAGGAAAGGGCCGGAGACGAATGGAGAGATGGGGCAGGAAGAGATGGCAGGGAGAGGTGGAAGTGGAGATGAGCAGAGAGAGAAGGGAGGAAGAGATTGACAAAGGGGGGGCTGAGGAGATGAAATTAGAGGGGAGGAGAAATGAACACAAGGGGAAGGAGCAGATGGACAGAAGAGGAGGAACATATTGACAAAGAGAGAGAGGGGGGGGGGGAGGGAAGGGGCATGAGGAGATGGACGGAGAGTGGAGGGTGTGGGAGGTAAACAAACAGGGGATGGTGGAAATGGACAGGGAGAAGGAGGAGGAGAAAGACTAATAGAAGTTTTGAATAAATATGTATCCGAGCAATGCTGGGTACTCAGCTAGTTGTATATAATTGAGGTAAACCTGTTTTAAATCTTACATTTACTATTACTATTACAATTACTATTACCATTACCATACAGCTAAAACCAGTAACAGCTTAGAGATTACTTAACTGTGCTGAGAACTGCTTGTGCACAGAAACTGTTTGACTTAAAATGCATGTTATATGCCTGGATGAAAACTTAAATACTTTTCTAGTGTTAGTGAGGAAGACATTAACATAGCAGCATAGCAGTAACAGCAGCAGCAGTAGCAGCAGCAGAAGTAGTAGTTTTATTAATCCTTGGATAACTTTTACAAGGATAATGTTACGGTACTCCAATTTTAAAAAAAAAAATTGTTGTTCATGTATACAATTACATATGTATGGGGAGGAGTAGAGGAAGGGGTGCAGTATTGAATACACTGTTTATGTGCATTCAAATATGTACACTCAAATGCCAAAGAAACAGGTATAGGCATGCGTATTCAAATACAGAGATGTAAACATGAAGAATATGGCTCTGTGGTTGACAATGCATATATAAGACAACAACTGTCTGGTGCAGTTGTTAGATCAGTTACTGCTGCTGCAATGGCAAGTTTTCAAGATTTAAGTGTGTTTGAACGTGGTGTTATAGTTGATGCACGAGCAATGGGAGCAGAATCTCCGAGGTAGTGATGAAGTGGGGATTTTCCCATTGACCACTTCACGAATGTACCGTGAATATCAGGAATCCAGTAAAACATCAAATCTCTGACATCACTGTTGCTGAAAAAGATCCTACAAGAATGGGACCAACAAAGACTGAAGAGATTTGTTAAACATGACAGAAATGCAACCCTTTCGCAAATTGCTACAGATTTCAATGCCGAGCCAACAACAAGTGTCAGCGTGTGAACCATTCAACGAAACATCATCGATATGGGCTTTTGGAGCCAAAGGCCCACTTGTGTACCCTTGAGGACTGCATGACACAAAGCTTTACACCTTGCCTGGGCCTGTCAACACTGACATTGGACTGTTGATGACTGGAAACATGTTGCCTGGTCAGACGAGTCTCATTTCAAATTGTATCAAGTCGATGGAGGTGTATGGGTATGGAGACAACCTCATGAATCCATGGGCCATGCAAGTCAGCAGGGGCCTATTCAAGCTGGTGGAGGCTCTACAGTGGTGTGGGGCATGCACAGTTGGAGTGATATGGAACCCCCTGATACATCTAGATACAACTCTGACAGTTGATACATATGTCTGATCACCTGCATCCATTCATGTCTCCTTTTATGTCTTAACTGCAACTGCTCACATCACTGCAGGTTAGTTGGATCAGCTCCTGGCCAGTGCTGTCCAAGTTAAATGCACTGGTAAAGCTGTTGCCCATATCATCGCTGAGTCAATATACGCCTAACGCACAGGTTAAACATATTCTCGTTATCGTACTTGACTGTACTCGAGACAGCTTGTCTACCGCTTCATGTGAAATGAAATCCAATGAGGTTCCAGCAAATGCGAAAGAATATATAGTGTAATGTTTACATGAGGTTTATTCTTATGATGAACGGAGTGTACTCAGGTAGCCAACGGTGAGTGGGGAGCACAGGATAAAACGTATTCTCGTTGAATGGTGGGCTCCATGTGGTTCCCATGTTATCGTACTTGACTGTGGTCGAGACAGCTTGGCTACCGCTCCATGTGAATGAAATCCAATGAGGTTCCTGCAAACACAGAAGAATATATAGTGTAATGTTTACATGAGGTTTATTCTTGCGATGAACAGAGTATACTCAGGGAGCTAACTGTGAGTGGGGAGCACACAAGGGTTTTTTCAGATTAGGTGGCTCTCCATCCAATCACGATAACAACAGCTGTGGCAAACCCAGAAGTATCAGTGTAAGATCAAAAGAAGTGCCTCCCACAGATGAAAGTATTAAAATCCTGAGGATAAACTGCTGAAGCATTCACAACAAACTGCCAGAGTTTGAAGTGCTCATGAAATGCAGTGAAGTTCACATAATACTAGGTACAGAAAGCTGATTGAAACCTGAAATTGATAGCAGTGAGATTTGTGGGGAAAATTTAAGTGTACATGGAAAGAATAGGCAAATGGGAAATGAAGGTGATGCATTTGTCACAGTAGACAAGAAACTCAAATCCACCAAGATAGAAACTGAAGCTGTACATGAGAATGTTTGGGCAAGGCTCAGTATCAGGTGTGGGCATAAAATGATAACTGAATTTTTCTATTGCCCACCATAATCATCTCCTGATGTACCAAAAACTTTAGAGAAAACCTCAGATCACTTCCACGTAAGTTCCCTAGTCACACTGTAATCATCGGTGGAGACTTCAATCCTCCAACAATTAATTGAGAAAATTACAATTGTGTTAGTAGGGGGTGTGACAAAACATCCTGTGAAACTTTACTAGAGACCTTACCTGAAAGTTACATTTTTGTTAGTGGTGGGCCATGACAGTCACATTCTGTGAAACTTTACTAAATGCCTTCTCTGAAAACTACCTAGAACATTTAGTTAGGAATCCAACTCATGATGGAAACACATTGGATCTGATGACAACAAGTAGACCTGACGTCTTTGAGGATGTCTGTATTGTAACTGGTATCAGTGACCATTATGCAGTTGTGGCAACAATGATTACCAAAGTACAAAGGACAACTAAAACAAGCAGAATGATATATATGTTCAGTAAAGTAGATAAAAAATCAGTAGTGTCATACCTCAGTGAGGAATTTAAAACTTTCAACACAGAACAGGAGGATGTAAAGGAACTATGGCTCAAGTATGAAAGAATAGTTGACCTTGCACTGGATAGATATGTACCCTGTACAACAGTTCATAATGGGATGGATGCTCCATGGTATACAATCATTGTAAAGAAATTTCTAAAGAAACAGAGACTATGGCAAAATAGGTGTAAAACAAAGTGTACAGCTATAGATAGAGAGATGCCGAATGACACGCATTTCATGTTCAGAAATATAAAATTGTGCACTTTACAAAACGAAAAAACACAATGTCCTATGACTATAATATCAGTGAATTGCTCTAGGAAACAACCAACTCTTACAAGACCTGGATGTAACATTTTGTAGGAATATAGATTGGAATGATGACATAGGTTCAGTCATGGGCAAAGCAGGTGGCAGACTTCAATTTACTAATAGTATACTGGGTTAGAGCAATCAATTAACAAAGGAGATTGCTGACAAATCACGTGTGTGACTGGTTCTAGAATGCTGCAGAAGTGTGTGGAACCCATACCAGATAGGACTAACGGGGGACATTTAACTTATACAGGTAAGGGTAGCACGAATAGTCACAGATTTGTTTAATGCATAGGAGAGTGTCACAGAGATAATGAAGAAATTGAAGTGGAAGACCCTTGAACTATCCTGAGAAAATCTATTAACAAAGTTTCAAGAACCATGTTTAAATGATTACTCTAGGAATATACTACAAACTCCTACATATCGCTCACATAGGGATTGTGAGGATAAGATTAGAATAATTACTGCATGCACTGAGGCATTCAAACAATCATTCTTCCCGCACTCCATACATGAATGGAAGAGGAAGAAATCTTAATAACTGGTACAGTGGGATGGACCTTCTGCCATGTGCCTCACAGTGATTTGCAGAACATAGATATAGATGTATTTGCAGATGTAGATGAAGAAAGTGCTTGTAAAGAAGGTATATAATGTGGGTGGTTGTGTTCACTGTGTATATATTTTTATGAATGAGCTTGCTGATAGCCTGACATTCCAGGTCTTAAACCTTCATTCTGAAGCTAAAAAGCTCTCAATTTTTATTAATTAATTAATTAATTTTTTTGGAGGGTGTGGGGAGTGCAACAAATTTTCACATTTTTATTTGAAGAACAAGTCACAGAGTTTTCTGAAAAGGTGGTAGTAATATTAAGAAAATAAGAATGGCATTTAAAAATGGGGCAAGTATCTTCTGCCGCGTAGTAGATCATCCTTCCATCCCTTTTAAACATCTTTGTATATCACATTTGTTAAATACACCAAAGAGCCAAAGAAACTGGTACACCTGCGTAATATAAGGTAGAGCCCCCGCGAGCATGTAGAAGTGCTGCAACACCATGTGGCATGGGCTCGACTAATGTCTAAAGTAGTGCTGGAGGGCTGTCCACAAATCCATAAGAATATGAGGGAGTGGAGATCTCTTCTGAACAGCAAGTTGCAAGGCATCTCAGATATGCTCAATAATGTTAGTGTCTAGGGAGTTTGGTGGCCAGTGGAAGTGTTTATACTCAGAAGAGTGTTCCGCATTGTCCTGCTAGAATTGCTCAAGTCCATTGAAATGCAAAGGAGATGAGCAGAGAACAATATAGCTTTGAATGTCATTTAATTTTTAAACAGAAGGAAATAATATATGGAAAAACTTACGTGATACACTTCTTAGGTTACTGGATGGGAAACATGACATCTGAGTTAACAGTTTTAGCTAAAATAGTATTGTAATTAAACACAAGACTGTTGAAAATTCCTGACTTTACCAAGGGTAATTTTTCTGCATGAGCTATATGTGGCATAAAAGTGCACTGCTGATTTCCCATGTAGTTAAATATTGAAGCCACTGAAGGTATTGCAGTTAGTCGTCTGGTAATCTTTGACCTCCTTCCATATCAGATTCCAAGCGATACAGTACATTTTGGTACTGCTACATTGATAACAAGGCAATCAGCAACAGAATCCCATGCCACCAAAAATCCACATTTCCTCCTCCTCTTTTGTAACTTACTGTTCTGTATTTCACCATCATTTGGCAGTGACATGTCAAAGCTTCTTGCATTAAGCCCAGTACATTTGGCAGCTTAAATGTCTTGTTATTTCTTCCAACAAATCTCTCTAACTTGGCTCCAGATCAATTCTATTGGGTTCAGATTGCAGTTTTATGGTTACAACTGTAAAAATGCAGCATTTCTACAGTGTGTTCAATGCCATAAATATTGTTTTCCATGTTTCTGCGATGCTTATCATTCTGGCTCATGTGAGACCAAATCTGCCCTACACAAACAACAAAGGGCATATTCAGATAAAGAGTATTTGATTTTTGATTTGTCTTCAAAACATTTAATTGTGTAATATTTTCTTAACTTTGACAATCTTTAATGATCTTTTATAAAATATTGATACTTTAGAATGTATGTTTGCAAAGAAAACCTGAATTTTCTGTGTGATAGATAATTAGAAACTAGAAGACATATCTCTTCTTGAAAATTGATAATTATAACATATATTTCATGAATTTCATATTTAAATTATTTAGGTGTTCAAAGTGGGGGGGAAAAAAAATTACAGACAACAACGTGTTTTGGACCGCCACCCACGAGCATAAACGACTGCCATTCTATGATACTACCATTTGCACCACGCATATAATTACAGTACCTTCCCCTATATTCTTAACATACTGTTTCTCGAAAAACATCAAACCTGGTTTTTCTCAGTAAACTCGAGAAACACATTAAGAACAACTTGTTTCTCACCATTAATGGTGTTCCGCACACGTATTTCACTACAACGCAGGAAGCAATGTCATCCATTTTGACAATATGTACTAACACAAGACAATCGGAGCACAAGTAGTGTTTACAGAGACTGTGATTGTACACAATTTTTTAAATAAAAATTACTTAGCTAAAGTATGATTTAGAGAAATGTTGATGGCTGTTAATATGTGAGAATGTGCTAAAGGTTCTTTTACAGTGACAGCAATAAGATGTCTAATACATAAGTTGGACCTACTTTCAGCAGCAGAACAACATCAGTGTATGAGACCTACATCTGCTGACCAATCATCGTGTTTGTGTTTGTTTACATCAGGTTTATTCTTATGATGAGAAAAGTACAGCAGCCTCTGATGTGTAGTGCACACCTAACCAATTTAGGGTAACCCTACATTCCTCAACTCTGTGGTGCAAATCCAGGAAGTCACAGCCTAACTTGGCACATAACTTTCGAAGTCTCTGATTCAATCATTCCACTTGACTCAGAACCAAACAGCCAAGATCTGTTCTGGGGACAACGCTGCAAATTGTGAGCTTCGTTGAAACTCCACAGGCAAGGCTGGTCTTTTCAACTTTCTCTGTCATTCGCTGGAGTGACCCAAGAATGACCTCGGGGCCCAGATGACAGGCCTCATTTGTTCCAATGTGCACCACAATCCACAGTTGGTTGCACCCTTTTCCCTCAGTGGCTGCTGGAATAGCCTTTTCAACATGTTGAATGAGGCCCCTAGTCATGTACGTTGAGTGCACCTGGTGTCCATTCCTGTTCCTTGCTGCCATTTCCCTAAGCAGTACCATCATTCACTATACATTTGAACTTCTGATGATTAATAGGCACAGACTGTTTTGCATTTGCCTCCTCCTGACACTCGACAAACAGACAGCACCTTGAACTTCTCGGTTAAGGGGATCAGTACAGCACCCTGAGTCCTCCCTGGTCCCTGCCACCCTGTACAGTATGCCTACATCTGCCAATGACACACCACTCACCGCCAAGTGGATAAGTAATGACAGATTCTGTACTTTCTGCGGAGGAGGCAGGATCCACGGAAGAGGGTAGTACTTCAGGTACCTCTGGTGCAGGTATCACAGGTACACGACTCTTGGGAACTCTTCCAACACACATGTTCACAGCAGCTATCAATTGTTTGACAGTAGTCAGGGTGATTTCCAACTGCTTATGAATGTCAACCAACTCATCCCGTGTTCGAGAACAGAATTCACAGTGGGGCTGCATTTTGTCTAGTGCAATGTATTACAAGGCAGTGAACAAGTAACTTTGATTAAGCCCACTCATTGCCTTTTAATCTGTTGAGCTGAAAAGTTGCTATTCCCTATAAGAAGCAAATGCACGAATGAGATTTGAATGAATAAGAATAAATGAAGGGCTGGGGGGATAAAAGGGATAAGTCCATCAATTCTCTAAACAGATGTTGTTATGCCCAACTATACGTTGAACCAATGGCTTTCGAATGGTGTTGTTGGTTGCGGGATAAATGGCACTGGTCCTTCTAAAATTAAAAAAACAAGAATACTCTATTCGGGGATAAAGGAGATCAGTCCATTCCATTTGAGCAATAAAAGGGTTGTTCCATAAAAACACGGGAGAACTGCCAGATATCAGTAACGTCCTGCCACGATATTTCGGCGCAGAGTCTTCTGGCCATCTTCAGGTGAGTGCCACAGTAGTAGTACTGGCGTGTACGCGCTGAGCTCCGCTATTTAAAGCCGTACTGAGGTGACATTGCGCATGCGCTGCTCAGCGTGCGCGTTCATAACGGCTCCGTGCGCTGCGCCTCGCACCCTCCACTGTTAAAGCCTGGCGTATCGGTATCAGGTCGATTTCCATCTTTATGCAGATAACTACGTTGACTATGAAGTTTCTCTATAACAGGATTCCAAGCAGAATTTAGCTGATAACTGTTATCTCGATTGATGAGAGTCTCGTTGTCAGACAATCTTATTTCCACAGAAATATCGTGGCAGGATGTTACTGATATCCGGCAGTTCTCCCATGTTTTTATGGAACAATAAGTACGCCAGGAAAGCTTTAAACATCACAATAAAACGGTTCATTCCAAAGATTCATGGGAATTGCATGAAGACTGGGATCAGTCTCAGCACTTGTTGTGCCATGAACCATGACTCATAGGCATGTCTAGACTTGTTTCTAGATTGGCCCACAATATTGTCTTCAGTCTCGCAACAAGACGTGAGTGAATAAGAAGCTCCGATAGTTAGTGTACAATAGTGTGTGTTCATTGCAGTTCGTGCTGCTAAACTCGGGTAAGTGGAGTTTAATGTGCAAAGTTTGTGGCTCTTAGTTTGTTTTTAGTGCATCACAGTGCAGTGCTAAAACAGTTGACAAGTCTGCAGGGTTCACAAACAATGGAGAATGATGCTGATGAGTTTCTAAGAAGTTCAGGGACGAAAAAAAGAAAAGTGAGTGGTAGAATGTCAGCTGTAAGGAAAAAAATTAATCTAATAACTCATGTTCTTGGCCAATATTGTGAATGTCGACTTTAATGTTTTGAAATGGTACCAAATTTAGTAAAACATTTGATACTTCAACAGTTTAATCTCATGGAAAGTAAAGACGAGCAAGACACTTACATTAATGGCTTTATATCTGTTCTTCCTGTACAGCGTCAACATAATCGGAAACCAGCAGCAGAGGCTAGAAGTAATTCGGCCACTTTTAAATACAGAGTCCATGGTAAAAATGATGAGGGCCAGGCAGCAGAGTATGACATTTGCAGAAAGGCTTTTTGTTCTTTTCATGGAATAGGGAGAAAACGAGTAGAACATGTTTGCACTGGTCTGGCAGTGGATTTTGTACAAAAAGCAAACAAGGAAAGCATGATGTTAGGCCTCACAAGATTAAGGATGATGTAGTAAATTTAATCAGAAACCACATTAAATCATTTACTTCCAAGAACAATCATTATGGTTTGAAAGATTCCAAACAAACTTACCTGCAACAAGATTTGAATGTAAAAAGAATGTTTGAATTGTTTAAGGAACAAAATCAAGGAGTGAAGGTGTCCTACCACTACTACAATGATGTGTGCTCTCTTCTACATGACTTCTTTTATAATCACCTGCGACTAGAAATCAAGGAAATACACTTCTTTTGTGACGCATGTGGTGGCCAAAATAAGAATTTCACCATATTACGTTTTATGCATTATTGGGTCCACCATGAGATGCGCTTTACCAAAATTACTCTCACTTATCCAGTCCGTGACCACAGCTACTTAGACTGTGACAGACAAATGGCTTCATTAAACCCAAAAGCTTGGCTTGAGACACCTGAAGCTTGGAAGGAACACTTTGAAGCAGCTCGGCGAAAACCTTCACCCTTTGTAGTTCAACTTATAACAGAAAATGCACAAAACAGTGATCAGATTGTTGGGCAAAACATTTTTCGGAAATGGACAGAACACCTAACTCCACTCTACGCAAAGAGGAATCTTCCAATTCGGCCAATACGAGAGGTAAGGACCAACAACACCACTGAAGACATTCTTTACTGGATCACATACAATGGAGCGTGGGAAAAAGCAGTCATTGTGAAAAGAAAAAGCAGTCATTGTGAAAAGGAACAATTGGCCACCACAAAATGAAGAATTCATTCTACCAGGCCTCTCCTATGATAGTAAGTTATTTTCATTGGACCCTTTTTTTAAATTTCATTAAAGAAAAAAATTAGATTCTTAATCACTTGTCTTTTTATTTGAGGGCTCATTCCAATAAGTGCAGCAAAATATAAAGAGCTACAGAGTTTGGCCAAATTCTGCGAACCTAAAGCTAGGATCTTCTTTGAAAACCTTCAACACAATTAGACAGGAAGACAACATTCTCTAATTGTAGTTTTTATAACTTCTTAACTTGTAACAGTTGAAAGTTGATTAAACTGAAATACTATGTGAAAAAAATAAAAAATAAACATTGTTTGAAGTATTATTATTTTGCAAATAGTGGGATAAGTCCTGTGGACTAATCACCTTTTTCCCACAAAAGTTTGTACTTCAGACTATTCTTGGAGGAAAAAATACCTAATAGCCTTTTTTTTACTGTACTTTTTATTACAAATTGTAAATTTATATACTTAAAACTACTAAATAACTAAGAAAAATTAAAAATAAATTATGAAAGACAAAAGTTATTTGGTTTCAAATCATTGTTTTTGCTCTCCTGAAAATTTTTTAAAAGTGGACGTATTCCTTTTATCCTGCCTGCCCTTCAAATATGAAAATAATAAATTAAATGTGTTGATTGAGTTGAGGTGTAGTATAATGCAGGAAGCTCTAGTTTCTTCAGTTAGTTTTAAACTATGAAGAGCCTTATGATCAATATTTATTTTAGTGTAGGAGTAGTGTTGTGAATTGTGGTTGTTGTTTTGGGGGCAAAGGGGCTGGTGTTGAGGGCACTAGAACAAGGGATGTGCAGTCTGTACAGATTATTTGCAGTTTATTCATCATAGCTTAGTCCTGGGTTGTTTGAAATGTTTCCTTTCTACAGACCCAAAGAAGCAGTCCCTGGTTATAAAAACTTGCGTGTGTACTTCTTGTTGTGTGTTTCCTTCAACTGCTGCTTGATAAAAGCATTTTTGTTGTCCATATTATAGTCCATTAATCACAAGTAAATAAATATTTTTGTTTTAAGACAGTTATTAAATATTATCTGTATGATGGTCGGTTGCTATTTCTACATGTTATAGAAACATTAACCTTTTTTTAAAATATGATGCTTGAAACATTTATTTCAGATTCAAGGATGGTCTCGAAAAGCACCAACTTGCGGTTTTCAAATGGTACCAATACCAGCTGATACTATTTCTCTTCCCTTCACTGACAAGTCTGATCCTTTAAGGGGTCCAATATTTGTAACTCTTAATACAGAATGCTTATTGGGTAGTAGAAACTTCTTATTTGAAGGTAAGATTATATTTCATTTTGATGGTAATTACATGTGTTGCTGCTGTTTTATTTCAGTGTGGATCCATAACATGAATATATTGACAGGTTGTCAACTGAGTCATGTAATTGCATTAAACATCTTTTGCAGCAAGTTCTAAGGCTTACAGTGTAATTCATATGCAGGGCTTTACACATAAAGGGTGATAAAAATTTTCAACTACCATACTCTTATTATAAAACACAAATTTAATCACACTTCAGTAAGTCCTTTAGGAAGTGGTATTGGAAAAGATAAAGATGTTTTTCTGTACTAAGGGCAACTATGAATGATGTGACGTGAACTGGTTCTGCATTATATACCTTTGTTAATGAATGACATCTTGGTGCAAACGCCACTACAAGCTACTGTTTCCAAATAACGTTTTATTTCCACACTAGTTTCAGTCAGTTAACTGCTTTATAGTTGATCCTGGCTATTGGTTGCTCTGACCCATCCAGTGCACAGCAAGAGCACACAAATTTAAATGGTAGGGCATCCTGGGATGCTTTGTTACTCCTATGTTTATTTCTTGTATCTTGATCGTGGTATACTCTATTCATGCTAAGCTGCGTTCTTGCCAATTGTTGAGGATCACCAGTTGTTTGATGGAGTACCTAGAAGTTTGTCTAGAATGGACTCTTACTCATGTTTCTAGTGGTAATCTATTGTATGATAAATATTTTATTTGCTTGTTACTGGTTTTCCCAAAGTATGATAATACCTTATGCTTCATTTGTTGGAAATAGCCAAAGTTGGCAGTTTTGATTCATCAGTGTTATAAATTGATGCAATAGCTTGAATAGTGATTGATACTGAATTCTATTTCTTACATAATCAGAGGTGTAAACCCTCCATTTTGGAATAATTCAGATTGGCTTTTCAGAAATAGTATAGATCTGAGCACAGAACCCCAGTGAACCTAAAATTTTATGCTGTTTAGTTTAAACATCTGAGTGTCTTATCGGAATTACTCAGTACTACAGTCTGCTTTCTGCCATCTAGATAGTATCTGAACCAAATCACTACTTCTTCGCTTGAGCCATAATGCTCTACCTTTCTGTGTAAAATTTTGTGGTCCACCCCATTTGGAACCTCTAAAAAGATTACATAAAACTCCAACCTGTGGCATTTAATTGTTTATTCATTTATCAACTTAGTTAACAAACAGCACTACTGCCTGTTCAGTTGAAATTATTTTCTGGAACCCAGACTTGACTGTAGCTAAGAATGTTTGTGGTTATTACAATGATGCATAGTTCTTGTGCATAGAGTCTTTTCTAGTCTTGTAAGTGGTAAAGTAGAGTAGTAGCTGGAAAACCCTGCTTTATCAACTCTTTTCCACAACAATTTAAACCTGTTCATGGCAGTACTATATTTTACTAGGTCATCAATATATTGCAGAGAATTTGGCCCACTTCATTGAAGTTTTTGCTTTATGTTTCTCGGGTAACCTCAGTTCAGTTTGTCCTGACAGGGGTACCTCTATCTGGTTGATTTTGATCTGCACAATTCTTCGCTGAGGGTTCATGGTCTCAGCCACAGACACTTTACAACTTTTCAGCTTCTGATAAAAACTGTTACTAAAGATATTAGTATCAGTTTCCTTTTCATCTACTGTGCTGTCATTGTGACACACATATGCTGTTGCAGTTCTTTGTCATTTATGTGGTCAACTTTTTATCACCTTAAAGGTTGTTTTTATTTTATTATTTGACTTGTCAATTTCAGATTTACTGAATATGCCTTTGAATTTTTGAAACACATTCATAATATTGCTGCAGTATAATTTGTAGTGCTGCCTATGCTGAGGTTCATTAATAGTTACAAGTGAGGTGTAAAGAATTCTCTTTGTATTACAAGACCTTTTGATGTGTGTTGTAAGCCACTGTCTTTTTACTGTTGCTCTCTTGGTACTTTTACACATCCTCTTAAGAAATATGGTTCAGGCAGGCTAATAAATTCATTCAGGAAACAGTTAAGTTTATTTTTTACATTTGTTGTGAGATTTTTTGAGTGTAATTGGATGTGTTGCAAATAAATGCTTAAGACCTATAGGTTTGAATCCTTAATTAATCCAAATGATCTAGTGATTTGAATTACCTTGTTCTCACCAAGACTATCATCACATACTTTTTACAGCTCCCCACCATGGTCAGAAAGACTTCATAAATATTATTTGGCCATTATCCTGGCAACTCTGCTGTTGTAAGCAAAAATATTATTACTTCCCAGCAGATTAAACTGTGTGCCAAACTGAGACTTTGAAGCAGGACCTTTGCTCTACCACTGAGCTACTCCAGCAAGACTCAGGACCAGTCCTCAAAGCCCTTTTACTTTTGTCAATACCTCATATTCTACCTTCCAAACTTCATAGAAGCTTTGGTGTATGGGAGAGCTTCTGTGAAGTTTGGAAGGTAGGAAAAGAGTTACTGGCAGAAGTAAAGCTTTGAGGATGGGTCACAAGTCATGCTTGGGTAGGTGGCCTGCAGTTTGTGGACTAGTGACTAGTGTTGCTGCCTCTGGATCATGCGGTCCTGGTTTCAATTCCTGGCGGGGTCAGGGATTTTCTTCACCCAGGGACTGGGTGTTTGTGTTCTTCTCATCGTCATTCAGGAGGCACTGAGACTGGAAAAGGAAAGATTTGGCACTTACACAGCTGCTGATGACCACAATGTTGAGTGCCCAACAAACAAGCATCATCATCATCAACTGTGGTAGGCGCACAAAGGCAGAGGTCCCATGTTTGAGTCCCAGTCGAGCACACAGTTTTAATCAGCCAGGAAGTTTTATATCAGCACACACTCCACTGTAGAGTGAAAATTTCATTCTAATAATTTTGTTAATTAGGCATTTATAGTTCATTGTCACTCTTGTGAGAAAGTTAACAACTGCCATCAAACTGACAGACCTCATTACATCCTCAATAATTTTATGTCATTCACATCGAAGAAAATTAACTTTAAAATATTAAAGATCAGGATCAACAAGCATGATTATTTCCTTGGCCAATGTGAACAGGCATACTGATCAGGAAAAACACAGTCATGTGTTCTTCAAAAATCGCCCAATTCCTCATTTTAAGCAATGCACTTCCTGTACAATATTTACTGTTAGCCACACCAGGACAGGGTGGTACATTATAACTGATTAGAGGAAAAATTTTTGTCATAACTCCTCTTAATATCTTCAAAGACTTTTTGGCTAAGCAAGAGCCGTAACTGATCAATAGTCATTTTCCTCAAATAACTCAAATGCACATTATTTAAATAATCTGAAATGAAGAATGAAACTTTCACTGTGAAGCAGTGTGTGTTCTATTTTGAAACTTTCTAACATATTAAAACTGAATACTGGTTTGGCACACAATTTTTATCAGTTAAAAAGTTCCACTTGAAAGTGAACCTTCTCTAGACATCATTCAGCACACAGAGATTCTAACTGGTTTTTATCACTTTGAACTGGAATGTGTGCCACTGACTTTTTGTTTTCAGTATTTGTCTTTATTCCATCACTTATTCTATAATGAGGTAAAAATGTTAACCTTTTTTATATAAATTCCACCTCTGTTAATTGCCTGGGAAACTCCTTAAGCAACAATAGTCTTATCAAAAATAGAAATGTTCGGTCAAAATGAAGTAGCTTTATAAGGTAACGTTTGCCATTAAATAAACAACTTGTCTATTTTCTACTCTCCTTGCATTACGTAATCTTCTGGTACCTGGATGCTAAGGCATAGAGAGTTACACATTGCACCCAAAACAACTTATGAATTGTCTCACTCATATTTTCATCCATAAAATACTTGAAAATGGCCTAAGGCCAAAATTGTACAATTCTACGTGAAATAAAGAGAATGGCAGCTGAAGACATCATGAACTCGTTGAAAAAATTCAACTCAGCTTTAGACCCTGTTGCACTGAAAATTACATAATTTAAAGTTTGAGCATCAAAACAGTTTCTACCTGAGTGTGTCACTGTATGGGCTACTATACTCATGGCCACCGCCACCACCACCACCACCACCACCACCACCACCACCACCACCATCTGAGATTTCTTCTCAATCATTTTACATGGTTTAACTTTGAAGTGGGAATTAAATTTAACATTCCACTGGATTTAATGAAAATACAGGTGGTGAGAAAAAATATGGAAACATCAGATTCACAGCACATTACTGTGCATAAAAAGTTGTAGGAAAACTTCCAGTCATCTCAGAAGGGAAATACAGGTCCTATTTTGGTTTTCAAGGGAATTTTATACCAGTCTTCTTGCAAAATAGTGGCAAGTTCAGATTACAATGATGGAAGTGAATAGTGATCATGCACTCTTCTCTTCAAGGCTCAGTAATATTGGATTCCGATGATAGTGGTGGACAGGGGAGACACACCAACTCATAAAGCAAGTCCTGGACAAAGCACACTGTGTGAACAGAGGCCCTGTCACCTTGAAACACATAATCACCATTGGATAACAAATATTGCAACAGTGGATGGAACCAATCCGACAAAATGGTCACATAATCCTTGGCAGCATTGCGACCTTGTAGAGTACCATAATATGACTGTCCAAATCATCACCGACCTTGCTGTATTTCACTCTTGGGTTATAAACGTGACTAGAAGTTGGAAACAGTGTGAAACAACACTCATCAAACCAAACGACATTCTTCTATTGCTTTATAGTCTATGGTTAGTGGTTTTGGCACCATGTTTTCCTGTTAAGGGCATTTGCATCAATGATGAGTAGTTTTGAAAGTCCAGCTCACCCTGCAATCCCCTCCCGGAGCTCCCTTCATGTTGGTTTGGTGCTGACAGGGGTTACGAGTGTGACATTAACTTCTCCAGTGTCTTTTGCAGCTATCTTCCTCTCATTCACAGTCCTCTTCAGTGACTGTTCATCATGATCACTAAGCTTACTCTTTCATCCATGTTGTGACTTAGTTGATAATGTTTTTCTGCTTTCCCTTTATGTGATATAAATCTCTTGAAACACGGAACACTTTGGCTATCTTGGTTACAGAAGCACTCGCTGTACAAGCACCAACAATTTAACCACATTTGAATTTGCTGAGCTCCGACATATGGCACTCACAACTACACAGAACACTAGGGTGTGTCATTTTAGAGGGCAAAAATAAGATTTCAAGATTTTTGTGAATGAGGGGGTATCAAAAATGTGGCTTTTGATGTGTGATATCTTAAACTAAAAGGTTTTTCTTTAATGATATACATTTAGCTTGGTAAATTTTCTCTTGATTGTAATGTGTATTGAAATTTCTGACAGAAGGGCATGTAAACTCCTCCAAAATTTGCACAAATACTGGTTTAATGAACACAAACAATTTTCTTTATATTCGGTTTCTATTATCAAACACTGAAAACACATTGCAAAAAATGTAAAAAGCTTCAACCAACAATATTCATCGAATCTTGTTTCAGTAAATTCCTAGACAGCATACTTCTGCTTGGATCCTAGCCCCTGGCTTCTAATGTGTCTTTCTCGTTTGTCATGAGTATACATTTTGCCACAAGCTTCTGTTACTCTGTTACTGTATGGACTATCCATGACATGGAACTGTTTAACTTGCCCTGTGTCTTGAACAAACTTTCTTCTTTCATATTTTGAGCTCACAGTTAAGTGGAGGTTCATATACTTTTTCTGACCATTCTGTCAGTTTCAAAAGTGAAGTTGCATTTTGATTTATTGCAGGTATTTTCCTAGACCAAACAGGTAGATTTCCTGGTGTATCATTATCTTCATTCCTCAATTTAGATATCTTCTCGGCCCCTGCTGTCTTTTCTTCTTGGTCTTCTGAGCATAAAAGTGGTTGAAGCACCATTTCACTACATGAAAACCATGGTGAACATTGAATTGTTGGCAAAACAATATCTGCTACTGCCTTCTTCTGGGATTGATAAAAAGTGTGTTGGGGTCCATTCCACCCAATAGAATTTCAATTTGATTGTAAACCAGCTGGGATAGTAAACGTCAGCAATATATTCAATAAGCAGATGTAATGTCCCAATGTGTTACCTTTAAGACGGTGTTTTGAAACTCGTGAGCTTCCAGGATCAATTTCTAATGATGCCAGATTATTTGGAAGAGCACCTGCCCTCATAGTGTGAGTTATCCTGTAACCATAAAAGTGATTTGTACAGAGATTTTTGGCAAAATTGTCACTCAGTGGAACCAAAGGCTCTGGAAAGGCTATTCTGACAAATGAGAAACTGATTTCATGTTTCCCTAATAAGCATGTTACAAATCATACCACTCCACTTGTTGTTAGACAAAGTTTTCCAATGCAAAAGTTGGATCAAGTGGCACAGAGGTGGCTCATTAATATGAGGAGAACAAACCAACTGTGAGTTTACTATTCAACTTTGTCTCAGCCCAACACATGACTCCTCCTTTCCAACCAGTGTCGAAAGTTTGCATACTATTGGTGGTAACTCATACCACCAATAGTCTGCAAACTTTTATCAGTGTTGTTTTTATTTAAAAAATATACAAGATGCTTAACAATAACTTCACCAGGTTTCATTTTTGTTAAGTCTTCCTCTAAAGTAAAATCGCACAGATACCTTCCACCAGGCTCACTGTAAATGGTGTAATACTCTTCTTTCACCATACCTGGAAACAGATGACTTGAGTTATGCAACATTGTGCAACTGTAATACATTACACTGATTTATACTTGAAGTAGAAGTTACAACAAAATCATCACTTGGTACCTGCAAAGGATTTTCATCAGTTGTCTCTTCATCTTCTACATCTACATCTACATCTACATCCATACTCCGCAAGCAACCTGACGGTGTGAGGCGGAGGATACCTTGAGTACCTCTATCGGTTCTCCCTTCTATTCCAGTCTCATATTGTTCATGGAAAGAAGGATTGTTGGTATGCCTCTGTGTGGGCTCTAATCTCTCTGATTTTATCCTCATGGTCTCTTCGCGAGATATACGTAGGAGGAAGCAATATATTGCTTGACTCCTCGGTGAAGGTATGTTCTCGAAACTTCAACAAAAGCCTGTACCGAGTTACTGAGCGTCTCTCCTGCAGAGTCTTCCACTGGAGTTTATCTATCATCTCTGTAACGCTTTCGCGATTACTAAATGATCCTGTAACAAAGCGCGCTGCTCTCCGTTGGATCTTCTCTCTCTCTCTTCTATCAACCCTACCTGGTATGGATCCCACACTGCTGAGCAGTATTCAAGCAGTGGACGAACAAGTGTACTGTAACCTACTTCCTTTGTTTTCGGATTGCATTTCCTTAGGATTCTTCCAATGAATCTTAGTCTGACATCTGCTTTACCGACGATCAAATTTATATGATCATTCCATTTTAAATCACTCCTAATGCGTACTCCCAGATAATTTATGGAATTAACTGCTTCCAGTTGCTGTATTTTCTGTACTCTGCTGATGGTACTGAGAACACACCAGGGCCAGTGACCAGAGAAACCGGTAATGATGTATCCTATGGCTGGTCATCTTTGCAGGTCATCTGATCAGAGGATGAGGAGTATGGTTCTGCCGTTTTAATACATGAAGCTGTTCCACTGGGCTTTTTCTTTCGAATAGTGTGATATGGGATGTGCTCTAAAAGGTTCTATGTTGTGTTGACTCCATATAATATTAGGGCCTCGTTTAATGTTGAGACAAGCCTTCCTGCCCTCTCATTGGTGAAAGAATGGTAAGGAGTGATGGAAAATGGTGGATGCTTTACAGGCAGAAAAGCTAGTAAGCAAAGGGCCCTATACTTTTGGAACATTTTAGGAAACAATGATCCCTGGTAGTCTCTTAGTGGCCATGAAATGACCAAAACAAGAGTGGTCGCTTTGTCATTAAAACCAACTGCATACTGCCAAAAAAAGGCCAGCAAGATCCATGTAGTGGTCAGTCAAGGGTCCTGCAGCAGTGGTGAGGGCGCGAATTCTGAGCATGGTGCTGATTAGGATGAGTCGTAGATCTTGGAAGAGGTGACTGTTGTCTCAGAAATATTTATTTTAGCAGTCTCAATTTGAAATTTAAAAAATGATTGGTGCTTGCATCAATTAATATCATCTTCAGATCTATAACTAAAAAAATATGTTAATAAGTGACTATTTACAACTGCAAATCTTTAAAAAATTTTAAATATACAGTTACAGCATGTCTAATGACAAAATGTCATCTGTTATCAAGACTTTTACCTCACTATCTTGGTTCATTCCATGCCAATGTACCTCACATATTGATAGACTTTCTACTTGAAATCAGGTAATTCTTCTGGATGAGAGAGAAAATTTTTCATAGCAAATACCATTATTTGCACTGATACATCCAGAGTACATTTGCATTTCATGTACCCATAAGTGCACAAATTTCTGCAGTGTTTCCTATGTGGACTGTGCAAATGTGAATGGCAAAACACTCAAATTGGCAGTCTCTTTGCATGTTAGTGGTATCTGCACCTGATCCATTGTGTACTGGCTACACTGGCCATATGGTAGTACAGTGCTAAAGATTCCTTCTCTACTCCACTACTGGTGTTAACATGGCTCAAATTTTATGAAGCCCCTCCAAGAACTGTCTTGCAGACAAGAGTATTAGGGTCAAATAGCCACAGACAGCATGGAGAAAAGCTTCCTGCAGTTATGTGGCTTCAGTGTACATGTTGATGACACTTTCATCAGGAGTGTGTAAAAGACATGTGAGGGTCAAATGTGTGACTAATGCCAGTCAGTCATTAAATATACCTAAGATGGGATTTACTGTGTCTGCTGATTCCCATACATAGGTCACAAGTGTGGCGGCCATGGTGCATAGTTGTTGGGTATTGCTCACCACATCTTCTTCAGACTTGCAACCTGTACGGCGCACATTTTCAAGGTCTGCTGGTTCCCTCCCCCATTTGTTGCAACACCATCTTTATCTTCTTTAAGTCTTCTGCATTGACAGTGCCACATAGTGTCTTTTAGGATTCTGCCACTTGAGTCTAAGTAGCCCCTTTCTTTATGAAACCCACATGACCAGTTCTTTTGTCTGGCACAGTTGCCCTTGTAAATGTACAAAGGCTGATACAGTAATTGACATTTCTCTCAAGCATCATTCAACCCCATCTTGCCTTGTATCATGGATTGCAATTTCCCAAAAGTATTTTCAAGTCATTGAATTTCATTTTTTAGCGTCCCACGTGTTAAAATTCATGCTTAATGACCATTTATGTTCCAACATTACTACATCTGACTGCTGTGTAAATAGTGCCCCACCACTCAAAAGCCATACCTTGCAAACTTTTGCCAATTTCTGACTGCCCAGCAGCCGCAGGAACACCACAAAAAGCCTCTTGTTTTCATGTTGCCCTCTGTCTTGCACTTAACGATCGGAGCTGGAGCTACTAACATCTGCTCTCCGTAATTTGGTCCTGGGTTGGATCTGGTCCACATCCTAAGGGAAGAGGAAATTCCCTGTTAATTTGCCTGTCCCTTTCACACCCCAACAGCATAGGGGGTAAGTTGGAATAATCACTGGTATATCCCGTTTTAGTTGGCTAGTTATACCTGTCTTTCTTTCATTTCCTCCAACTACTTTTCTTCCCTTTCAGAAGGAGCTGCCGATAACTGATACAGTGCTTCTGGTTAACCCTGAAATAGACCAATCTTCTCTGCAGAAACAGTTGTGCTCTAGACTACCTGGTAAGGTGGTTGCTAATGCTCCTTCCTTTCGGCACATAAGGGTTAGATAGCATAACCCACTGCTCGACATGGTGCTTAGACAGTTCCACTTTTTTGTTGAGAGTGCCTTCCTACCATTGCAGAGCCTATGTATTCATCTTTTTAACCTGATGCCAGATACTTCTGTACCTTTTAGCAAAATTTTGGATAGAGGATATATCTTCTTCCAGAGTAGGTTGGCATTATTCAAAAGCAGATGGTATCTTGTGGCCAAAAACAACCTCATAAGGTGATAAGTTCATATTTTCATGGATTTTCAAGTTATATGCTGCTACCACATACAATAGTAGCACATCTCATAATTTTGCGACTGCTAATGTAATAACTTAATATTTTCCTCAATGTTCTATGTACCCTTTCAGTTCCGCCATTCACTTGCAAGTGTAGTTTACTAGTTTGCAACTTCTTTATGCATAATAGTCAGCATAAACGCTTCAGTAACTTGGACATAAAGTCAGTGCCTTAGTCAGTTATTACAGTCTCCTGTGTTCTGAATTTCAGTAACTGTTGGTTAACCTTAGCCTGTACCACCATTTCTGCTTGTTGATTTGGTATTGCAATCATGGGCAAAACACATGTGAACTGATGAACTACCGTATTTAATCGAATCCAAGCCGCACTTTTTTTCCGGTTTTTGTAAGCCAAAAAACCGCCTGCGGCTTAGAATCGAGTGCAAAGCAAGTGAAAGTTCTGAAAAATGTTGGTAGGTGCCGCCACAACTAACTTTTGCCGTCGAATATATGTAGTGCTACACAGGCATGCTTTGCAGGCACGAAAATAAATACTGGCGCCAAAACCTCTGCGTCAGTATATAAATTAAAAAAAGAAGTGGAAGACGAGCTTTTTTTCTCCGCCCCGAGTTTCGACCACTGCATTTTCATACATTATCCAAAGAAGTAAATACAAATTCCGTATTGTTCATCTTCAAATGTAACAGTATTTCAATGTACTATGAAAATCCGACTGGCAAGACTGTTTGGGATGTTCGTCAATATGGCCAACTCTACATCCTGAATTTTTTCCTACCTGTGAGAAGAGATGGTTGCTAATAGGAACTTTTATGAATTGTGAATCACATGCAGTATTCTCTTCACCATAAGAATAATACGTATAAACATTTTGCCATGTATTGTTTCGTGTTTGCTGCTATCTCATTTAAATCCTGTCTGCCTAATAAAGTACGAAACTAGAGTGAGACAACAGCAAACGCGGAAAAATATATGTATCATGTCATGTTTATATTCATATTATTCTTATGCCTAGTAGTGATACAGTCAGCAATGAAGCTCGGCAATTGACTGGATTTTTAAATCTAAGATGACTCTAATTTCTGTGCAGAATGTAATGTACTAAAGAGGCACCTGCAAAGATTTTCAAACGGAGAAAAATTTTTGCTAAACTCTCGTTCAGAACATCTTCTATCATACGCAGTCTATTATTTGGTTCTTGTTGATCATTATCAAAAAAAGCAGCGGTCTAGGTAGCAACAAATAGCAGTCTCTTGCCATTGTTTCGCTAATGAGACGATTCCTCTCCTTTTTTTAATTGTAAGCGGCGGTAGCGTGCACAAAAGCAAGCCACTTATCAGATCAAAGAAAAATAAGCAATCAGTTCAAACCAGACGAAGCACGTGAAAAAGGAAGGGTACCCTTATAAATACGGATGGAGCGCCTGACGCATAGCAATGGCTACCTGGTAAATCTTAACTGCTAAGCTTATGACTCGAACCAAACTACTGTGGCTGTATCGTCATTCATTCGACCTAAATTGTGTCTGATATTACAATGGACCAACTTTCTTTCGATTTGGAGGTGCAACCTAAAACTTTTCTCTCCCCTTAAATGTCGAGTCTCAAATTTCTAGTGCGGCTTAGGTTCGGGAAATTGTTTTTTTCCTAGATTTCGAGTCTCATTTTTTAGGTGCGGCTTAGATTCGAGTGCGGTTTAGATATGAGTAAATACAGTATAGTAAATAGACATTGGTTCTGTGGTGATGTTTGTGCCAAGGGGCCAAGAATGTCCATTCTGATCATTTGGATTGGTCTATCCAATTCAGGTAATCTTTGTGATGGAATTTGCTGATGACGCATTTTGATCTTTGAGTGCAAGAAAGGCAGTTCTGTTTTTAATGCTTTACATCTTGTTTTCAATAATTTTCCTCAATGTTTTGCTCTGTGGCACATCATCCACTATCTCATGTCAAGATGGAATCATGAGCCTGCCTCAGTACTCCACTTAGTCAGTTTTCTGGCACAGCTATGTGGTGGCCGCACTTGTTTCCTCGTACAACACCCCGTTGTCAGAGCTGAGTTGCACCTGCCTCACTGACTGTTGACAAACTGGGTAAGCGGCCTGAGCCTTGCACAACTCTCCATACTTACTCCAATGCATTCTACAGTGCATATTTTGCAACAAAGTCTGTCCATTTTTCCATGAGGCTTCCCTGGACAATGTACATCCTCGAAATTCACTGAACTGTAAAGCCCAGAGGCTCAGAGGACAAGTCAGATCTTTTAGTCTGAGAAGCCATTTCAGCGCAGCATGATCTGTTATACCCTTGAAATGTTTCCCTTACAAATAATAATGGAAAAAAGTGATGCCAAAAATTAGTTTGAGCATTTACTTTTCAGTAGTCAAATAGTTATTCTCTGCCTCATTGAGCTGTCTAGAAGCGTAGACTGTTGGGCATTCTTTCCCTGTATCTCTTGACTAAAAACACAGCCTAGGGCATATTTGATCAACTTGTACGACAATATAAACTGTTTATGGTAGTGAGGAGAAGCAATGACATGACCAGTGGTCTATAATTCTTTCAGGCACTCAAATGGTGCTTTGCAACCTGGAGTCTAGTGAAACTTTACTTCTTTCTTTAATAAAGAACTAAGTTGTCGCTATGCCTCCACAAATTTTGGAATGGATTTTCTATAAAAAGTGGCAATCCCAAGATAATACTGTAGTTCCTTTATTGTTGCTAGGCGATGAGAAATTCCTTATGGCTTGTACCAGTGATAGATCGGATCATACACCATCTTGGCCATTAATAGGCTTCAATAGCAGAACTCCTGTAAGATGAAGTGGTACTTTCATAAACTTTCTTGTCACATGTAACTGATCAAAAACCTTTTGTGGATGCACAGTGTGTTCCTGGATATCCTTGGAGAATACTACAAAGGTATTGTCTCGGTAGACCATGCACTATTTCGGTTTGAGACCCCATAGCACCCTGTCTAAGAAGCATCAGAAAGTCACAGGTACATTTTTCGTACCAAATGGCGTCCAGTGATACTGTTAGTAACGAAATAGAACCAAAAATGCTATCTTAGGTCAACCCTCTGGTGCTGTCTCTAATTCATGCTACCCACTTCATAAATCCTTGGTTGTAAAATAACAACATTGCCCCAGGTTGTCTAAGGTATTTTTTATAGTTTGCTTGGCATAGGCATCAGTTATTGTCTATTGGCAGCAGAATTTCTAAGTCTTCATACCATCCGAGTATTTCTTTGGAACGATGATGACAGATGGTGACCAGGAATTAGTGCTATCTTCTATTATCCTCCCATGGAGCTGTTGATTAGTAAACTCCTCCATGAGTGGTTGTAGATGGTGAGGGACTTAATACAGTCTTTTGTATGCAGGCAGCCCATTCCCAGTGGGAATTCTGTATTGCATTTGTGGCCTGTGCTGCACTAGTGGCATAGCTGGAAATGATCCAGACAGGTTAAATAATTCTGTGTGTTCCTCCAATTATCCCGTCATGTGTGCTCTTTCATTTCCTTTCAGATGCAACACATTTCCCCTTAGAGTGGTTAAATAAATGGACTGTCTGGGCGTTGTGTATTCTACACCAAGATCCCTACTGCACTCCTTTTCCTCTAACACTTCTAAGATAGCTATCGGTGCGCATTTTGATAGCATAACCTCTTCTGAATCAGAATTGTCTATGCTGCCAGACACTGCCAATCTACCATTGATTTCTTACACAAGAGATACATTGTGTCATACAGAATTTTGTGCCTGATCCAGTTCCTCATTTTTTTGACAAAGGCTCTACTACACATAAAGTATGAATCAGCAGATAACCACCTACATTCATCCAAAGCAGCCTTCATGTACCTTTTGGTATTATATCCTGTGAGTCTAATCTGCACAGTCTAAGTGGCTTACCCAAATGTCGTGAGTATTCTTTGTGGCAGTTTGGTTCCTTCAGCATTAAAACCAAGACAGAACAATGTTCCATCCATCTCCACTCTGCATTGCTGTAGATCGACTTTGGTGTGATGTTTAAGCAGGTAGTCTGGCCCAAGAATGATGTCACAGCTTATGTTTATGCTAGTAAGAACTCCTACACACACATAGAATTATCACCTTCACACTCAGAAAACCAGCAATGATGAAAACTGAGATAGTGAACACTACCACCACCCACACCACTTAGTTTACAACGCTATTGTTTCAGACTTAGGGCACCTAATACACTGCGGCTAGCAATATATACCTGTGATCATGCATCCAACAAAAACTTAGGCAACTTTCCTTTTATATATATAACAATGAAAACAATCAATTTTTGACAAAATAATTTAATTGGATGGATAAAAAAATCTACTTACCAAGCAGTGGCAGAACACACACATAAAAGAGGGTTGTAATTAGGCAAGCTTTCGGAGCCAGTGGCTCCTCCTTCAGGCAGAAGGGTTGAAGGGGAAGGAAGAGAGGTGAAGGAAAAGGACTGGTGAGGTCTAGGAAAAGGGGTAGATTTTGGGAAAGTCACCTAGAACTGCGATAGTGAATTTTGTTCCTACTGCCCACCAGTGGGTGTTCCATATTTCACAGTGAGTGCTAGGCAGTAGGTGTTTTTAAAAACATTTTCATTTGATTTCCATATAGTTTTGACATAAAGTATGTGGTAAGTAATTACTATTATTTGCCTTAACTGGCTGTAGCTTTGCTTTATAAATTTTATAAAGTTACTTGCCCACTTTATAAGTCATCATTACTGTGGGACTTGTGGGCAGTTAAAAAATTTTACTACTAACAGAAATGCAAAAGTGAATGGTAAGTGAAAAAGGTTGTTTACCCATACTTTAAGTGATCTATTTCCTTATCCAAAGCCTCATTATCTGTTCAGATTCTCGCTAACTCATCCAAAAAAAATGCTGAATCACTCTCTGAGTTGCCACTTTCTCACTGTCAGATATTCTATTAACTGTTACTACCACAACCCAAATCAAAAAGAAAGGAAATGACAAAAAACACAACAAAACAGGTCCAAAAATCTTAAAGTTGCAACTTGCTGGAAGTGTTGCACTGATTGCTACTGCTGCTGCATTCTGCTTGTTTCTGCCCTCTTTTGGTCGTGAAATGTGATAATTATGGCCTCTTAATCCAGCCAAGTAGGAAAGCAAGGAAGAGCTGGACCAATGGGGATTTTACACACTTCATTCAGTGGTAGAACAGATTTATTTCACACAGTTTCAATTACATAGCAGCCAGTTAAGCCCTTTTTTTTAATTAATTAAAAGCCCAAGCAATGACGCTCATTTAAAATTCAATGCCACTTTAAATAATTTACAGAAGATTCAAAGTTAATTTTAACCCAAGATGACTTAATATTCTTTAAGGCAAGACATGCCCTCTGTCAGACAATAGGGGTAACATTGTAATAAAGACAGACATAAATCTAAACAACAGTACCAGAACAGATCAGAAGGACCTTAATTACCAAATGGTGAAAATAAAACATGATTAAACTTGATTGATCAAAAAAACTAAAACCACACTTAAAACGATGAAAAACATTTTAACACCAATATCTAGGCAAGACAGTTTTGAACCCAGAAACACACATGAATTGAAGATTTAACTCATTTTTCAATAACACAAGAACAATTAAGTTACAACAGATTAAGGTGTATATTGTGATCCCAACACATGTCAAAATTTGTTTAAGGTGATGGCCACAAGCTAAAGGATACAAATTCAGAATTATTGCAAGTATAAACTTTAAGTGGTGTGGCTGCGGTTGGAGGAAACAATGCCAAAGACAGACAGCGGTGGGCGCTGCCGAGTGTGTGCACTCCATATGTCGTAAACAGCCAGCTAAGCAAGCTAATGGGCCATGAGTAAATGGGGCCCAATCGTGGGTATCATGTACCAGCAATGAGGTACAAAAGATTTTTAATTTCAAGAACTGCAGCACAAATAATTTTAATTAAATAATTCTTAAGGTAGAATTAATTAAACTGAGGTCTTACCAAAATCCACGACAACCAGTAGATCTAAGAAACCAGCTACAAATATTTTTTTAAAAAATAATTTCAACAGTTAAATAGTAATATAATTATTTTACACACACACACACACACACACACACACACACACACACACACACACACACTCCATAGCAGTTCGGGGAGAACAAATGCATCCAGGAACAGCCTAAAATTTATCTGAGCCTCGTAAATATAACAGACAAACTATATAATCTCTTAGACAGCATAGGCCTTTAACATTAACTTCAAAGCAAATTGTAAATAGACCAGTAAAAAAGAGCAAAGCTGACACTCATTCTGACATGAATAATTAAACATCGAAGATAACTAGTAATACTAAACATTTCACTGTGCCTCCAATTGAAAATGATGTGACCAATAATTTACTTTAAAAATCAGAAGACGTAACGGCAGGCGGACAAGAACAGGTATTGAAAATACTAGTGCGCACTGCCAACTCTGGAAGACAGTGCTTTACACTGGCTAAAGGTTCACAAGCAGCATGGACACATAAGGTTAACACACAAAACAAATTATAATATGATATCAGCTAATGAATCAATGGAAAATGTCTACCAGAATTTGGAATCTCATTGCCCCTCGAACACCATGGAGACATGGGCATCCATACTTAACAACAAATGGAAGACAGATCAAAATGGCAGTAAACAGTCCCTGACAGGTTGGTGCCCTTCTGATTAACCACAGCACAAGCCACATCGGAACTCAATAACTTGTACGGGGTGACATAACCTCAATATTGGTGGCCCAGCAAGAGGTAACACCACGACAAAGAGGCCCCGTTGGAAGCTCGTTACAGCTCATACTGCCCAGAGAACTGGCCAACATGCCTGGAGCCGCCACACCAGAGGGTGCTGCAATCCAACAGCAACATGTTAATCAAAGATCGTAAGAATAGTGATAGCGATACATTGCGAGAAAGCCGTCACAGCTAAACCTCCCCCACCAAAGCTTCTGTGCTGCGCCCTATTGGGATTTAGGGCTAAAACTCACAACTTAACCTGGCTAAAATGTATTCTAAATACTTACCAGTCTTATTGTTTTGCACTAGTAAATTGAGTGGGCTCAATAATTGAAGAACCCGTCAAGGGCCCACGAAGCAGGGACACAGTTTGCCAGTAGACTCTAACTTTGGGCCTCACTGCATAGTTAAGTTAGGTATAAACATATTATCACCAATTTTAACCTTAGAGTGGTGCCTTGGGTGGTTATATCCAAGACATTGTCTTCAAAGAGCTAAGTCAATATTCTTCCTAGTCTTACTCCAGTTACTTCATCAAGAGACCATAAATTGGGTAAGGGAGAGTTAATAGGATAAGACAACATCAAAGAAATTGAGGTGGCCTTAATAGCTTCATGCTGAGCGGTATTAAACACAAAATCAAGTCACAGGATAGAACTGTCCCACTTCTCCTGTGCCTTAGTGTGTAAGATGATAAGTGCCAATTTAAGGTTTCTATTAACCTTGTTGACAGACGATCCCTGGGGCTAATAAGGGGCAGTTTTAAGATGCTGAATGCAGTTCTGAAAACAAAATCTTCTGAACTCCTTAGAGACAAATGTTGGAATTTTGTCACTAATCAAGCTCTTAGGTGGACCAAAAACAGAAAATATCTTTGTTAGATGTTGAATGGTCAAGCCAGCAGTGACTCTCGTACTAGAGTAAATGCATTTACCACCACAAGAATATAATGATACCCATTCCTGGTATGAAGGAGGGGACCTACATAAGGTATATAATTTTTGTCCATAGGGCTATCTTCACGAGTAGAATGCAAAAAACTCTTCTGAGAATTGGGATTAGGCATAACTAATTTGCATTTTTCGCACTGTCCCACCAAATGCTGAACATCCTTAAACAACGGAGGCCTGGTAACATGTTCCCCAATTCTTAACAAAGGTTTTATGCAGTCCCATGTGACTCCCTATAGCGGAGTTCTGAAATTAATGTGACACGGCAGGTATTAACCCACTAGGGAGATAAATCTTTAATCCCTTGAGTTGGCTGTCTTTATGACAAACAGTGCCCTTGCTCAGAACATCGTTGTTAACCTGCTCTCCCTCTTGTAAGCTGCATTTAATAGGTCAAATAACTGGGTTTTGGTCTTGCTTAAGTTTAAGGTCAACAAATTACTCTGGAACTTCTGTGAGTATGACTCCTGTTTGCCCGACCTTATGGACAACATCATCTGGCTCAATATGATCATGTTCTCCCGAAGATTATGCTAAGGGCATCGGTGAGTTGATTGTCAGTGACTTTAAAGTGCCTAACTCAGAACTTAAATACAGATATATGGACAGCCAAATGGGTGATTCTTCCTGTATTTCTGGGTCGTCCCATAACCCAATTTAATGCCTGAAACTCTCTATGCTCTAAATAAAATTTGAACTTCTCTTGGGTGAAGAGAACAGTGAGGGCTTCCATTCATACACCGAATATGTTAATTGGGCAGGTGATAATCATCTCGAGGCACAAGTTATAGAACATCTTTGTTCCTCAAACTCCTGCAAAAGTATAGTGGCCACACCTGAGATTGAAGTGTTAGTTTGAATGATAAATGGAAGTTCAAAATTAGGAATTTCTTAAACACGAGGCTTAACCAGAGCTTCCTCAATGGCTTCAAAGGAGGCTTGTTGGCTTTCAGTCCAAACAAAAACTTCTCCTTTCATACATAAATGATTGAGGGGAGCAGCTAGTTTAGCAAAATTAGGTAAGAATTTCCGAAAAAAATGGCCATATCAATAACCCTGGCTATGCCCTTTTTATTCTTAGGTAGTGGAGAGTTATGCAGATCATACTTACGCTTTTGATCTATTCTGATTCCCTCAATTAAAACTAAATGAACCAAAAAGGAGACCTACAATCTAGCCAAGTTGATCTTATATGATTTGACAGTAAGACCTGCCCCTCTAAAACAAAGTAACACTTGCAGAAGATGAACCAAATCTTCATCAAAGCTTGCACTGCAGTCAACAACATCGTCCAAGTAGTTGTAGACATACTTAAATTCTATGTCTCCAAGCACATTAGCTAACAAATAAGACAATACTGCAGCCCAGGTGGGAAGACCGAATGGAACATGATTAAACTTGTAAAGATTCCAATTGTTACAGAAGATGGTTACATGTTTGCAGTTCTCAGTTAAGGGTATCTGATAATAAGCTTGGTTCAGATCTAAAACAGTAGAATAATGCACCCCCAAAAACCAAGTAAAACAACTGTGTAGATCCGGTTAAGGAACAGATACTAAGATGACCTTTTTATTGAGGAGCCTATAATCGACAACAACTGTACAATCACTTCCCTGCATTTTGGGAACTGAGAAGACAGGAGGGACATAAGGGGAGGTGGACGCCCTAATAAACCCTTCACGAATCATACCATTGATTATTCCCCCAAGGGATTTTATATTGGAAGGGGATAATGTATTAGGATCTTGCCTAACAGATACATCATCTTCCAGATGTATCTTATACTCCATTTTGCTAGTAACACTAAGTCTGTCAGTTAGAACGTCGGGTAATCCTGAAGAACCTGCAACAACTTCCTACTTCAGTCGATATATAAGTGAACAAGATAAAAACCAAGACCTTGCTTGTGCACCTTATTAATAAAAAAAAACCATTCCTGACAGGAGCTAAGAGCAATGTGTGTACTAGGACAAAACTTGAAGTAAAACATGTTACCCCATAACAGGGGTGCCGACTTATAAAAAATATTGGGGAGGCCCATACTGGGGGGTCTTGCTCCACGAATTTTCTAAATTTTAGATGAAAAATAGTGAGTTTTAAAGTTTTTTTTAATCATTTTAGAGTCATATGATCAACATTAGAGCCCCAAAAACTGGACTCTTGATAACTCGACACTCCGGGAAACTTGACAAGCCTGGCACATTTTTTGGCTTTGAAACAAGAAACAAAACATAAACACGCATGGTATTTTGGTAAAAAGCTAATTTAATTTACAGTAATAATCAAGCGTACAGACTATTTCAGAAAAGTGAATATACAGCTCTGAAAAGACTGAAATTACATTTAAATAAGTCCTAAACTATCATTAAAAGAATAAAACATAAAATATTGCTGTCGCACAGTAATAGCACTTTGATTAATAAGTGAAATAGCTAATTTAAGCTTACACTGAATAAGGCTCAGGGTTCATTAAATAAAAACAGTATCTCAAAGTTAATGCTTTAATACAGTTAATAAAATTAATACAGTATGCCTAATACTTTCAGTCAAAAAGTATGTAAATAGTGGGATTTAATTGGGTCTTACACCCTAAAAATATTTAAGTATTTGAAAATAACTAATACAGTAATACAGTACTAAACTAGTACTAATATTTCGAAACTGAAAATTTAATGTTATGTATGTATTTAATTCTCTATTTTATAAAGCTTTTTAATATTGCTCTAAATGCCATTATTAGGGCTAGAAAGGGCTAGAAAGGTGCAAATGTCGACCATCTGACTGGATTACTGAATATGAAGTCATTGATGACTGGTCGGATATCCAATTCATACAAAACATCTCAGTGGGCATGAAGAACAGCCAAGTTGTTCAATCGCTTCTGTCCCATTATTCATCGAAGATAGGACTTCAGACATCTAAGGGTGCTAAATGACTGTTCTGCTGTTGCTGCCGTGATTAGAACTACTTGGAGAAGCTTAATGCACTTCACTACTTCACATAACATTTCTCCAACTGCAGGCCCTTGTGTAATGTACTTTCTTACATCACGCATGTTTTTTAAGACCAGTTGTTTTTTATTACCGATATTGGCTAACATATTCAAGTGTAAGAAAAACTCAGTTGATTTTTCTAAATTTGTTTCACCTCTGTTTACTAAAAGCAAGCTCTCTTGTTCAACTACATGTTTTGTCACAGGGTTATTTGTTAAGCGTGATAGTGTTACGGAGATGTTTAGCAAACTAAAGTGGCAGACTTTGCAAGAGAGGCGCTCTGCATTGCCGTGTAGCTTGATTTCCAGGTTTCGAGAGGATGCGTTTCTGGATGATGTATGAATATATTGCTTCCCCCTACTTATACCTCCCGAGGAGATCATGAATGTAAAATTAGAGAGTTTTGAGCGTGCACGGAGGCTTTCCGGTAGTCGTTCTTCTCGCAAACCATACGCGACTGGAACAGGAAAAGGAGGTAATGACAGTGGCATGTAAAGTGCCCTCTGCCACACAACATTGGGTGGCTTGTGGAATATAAATGTAGATGTAGATGTAGTATTCCTTTGGGGTTTTTAAAGTGTGTGGTGAGCTGGCTTCGTTGTTTCCATACTTGTCAGACATATCGATGGTTCAGTTGATACAATTACCTGCATATCTTGGAAGATCGCTAGGTGTGGCATGGAGTAATACATCCACTGTTGTCATGTCACATGGGTAAACACCTGTGGCAGATTTAAAGACTACTTAATGTCTGAGGAACTTATGATACTTGCTTAATTTATTGTTCATGGATTTTATGTGTTTCTTCTGGAACACGGTGCTTTACTCTGGCTAAAGGTTCACAAGTACAAGGGATACATAAGGTTAACACAAAAAAATTACAAGAAGATATAAGCCAATAAATCAGTGTAAATGTCTCCTCATTGCAGTTTTGTTCCTTAGCTTCCCCACCAAACTAGCCACCATGCCTGAAGATGTCACACCAGAGGGCGCTGTGCTCCAATGGCAACATATTAGTCAAAGATCATAAGAATAGTGATATCAATACATTGTAAGAAAACTGCCACAGCTCAGGTCTACCATTACCCTTCAACAGTTATTGTGACACCAATTGCAATGGGATATTACTTCAGTAAGGTGTGGATGAGTAGCACTCTGCTGATCGTGGGTGAAAGTGGGACAGTGTAGGCAACCAATCTGTTGGCAAAACTTCTTATAAACAATCATACATGACATAGAGCTCAAGCAGTCATCATGGCCCAGAAATGGTGGTCATGGTTGTGACATAAATTTGGCAACGATCAGCACAGGTTGTGTTTAATAGTATGTCTGAGCTGCACTAATGATGTTATGCTGGATCTGGGAATTTAAATACTACTGCACAGGGCTGAATTTGCAGGAGAGACATGTTTCTATGTCACTTGGGAACCTGTGGAACAGAGGACGATGACTGTGGCTCGGCTGTTGTCATGTGGCAGCTGGCCTCAGTCAACAGCTTGTAAAAGTGAACAGTGGCTTCTGCTGATGTTGCTGTGCGGGCAGGAACATTTACCTGCTAGCAGGCTGTGACTGCAGCTTGATTCGTGTTCTGGGCTGCATTCCATGCCATTAAAGTTCTATGCTGCTACAATGTAATGCATATCCTCCATATAGTTTTTGACTACCAAATATAGTGAAGTTATATTTCAGTTCATTATCCCCAGTTGATATGCTATCTCTGCATATCTAGCCATTATATTAATTGCCATTTAGTGACATGTTTTTATATAATATCGTTTAGAAAAAGTACTGTGATCCATTGTAAATTATCAAGATCACAATAATCATTTATTTAAAAATTGTTACGAGGTTTGGTCTTATTATTGCCATCCTCAGTTCTAATGCAACATATGGCTGCAGTCAGTAGTGCATGTAACTGTTCTGTGCACTGCCAGCTGCAACATATGGTGTCCTTGACTTCCTCAGCCAGTTGGATGTATTTTTCAATTTTTTTCTCCTGTTTTCTTCTGTATATTTGTTGTATTGGGTATGGATATTTCGATTGGTTGTGTTAATTTCTTCTTTTTATTGGTGATTATGATGTCAGGTTTGTTATGTGGTGTTGTTTTATCAGTTATAATGGTTCTGTTCCAGTATAATTTGTATTGATCATTCCCCAGTACATTTTGTGGTGCATACTTGTATGTGGGAACGTGTTGTTTTATTAGTTTATGTTGTATGGCAAGTTGTTGATGTATTATTTTTGCTACATTGTCATGTCTTCTGGGGTATTCTGTATTTGCTAGTATTGTACATCCGCTTGTGATGTGATCTACTGTTTCTATTTGTTGTTTGCAAAGTCTGCATTTATCTGTTGTGGTATTGGGATCTTTAATAATATGCTTGCTGTAATATCTGGTGTTTATTGTTTGATCCTGTATTGCAATCATGAATCCTTCCTGTCTCACTGCATATATTGCCTTTTCTTAGCCATGTGTTGGATGCATCTTGATCGATGTGTGGCTGTGTTAGATGATACGGGTGCTTGCCATGCAGTGTTTTCTTTTTCCAGTTTACTTTCTTCATATCTGTTGAGGTTATGTTATCTAAAGGGTTGTAGACGTGGTTATGAAATTGCAATGGTGTAGCCGATGTATTTATATGAGTGATTGCTTTGTGTATTTTGCTAGTTTCTGCTCATTCTATAGAGAATTTTCTTAAATTGTCTACCTGTCCGTAATGTAGGTTTTTTATGTCGATAAATCCCCTTCCTCCTTCTTTAATATTTGTATTATCTATTCCTATTTTTAGTCTGTATCCTAGATATTTATAGGCATCTGTTTTTTCCATCGCTTCTATGCAGTCGCTGTGGTTATCCAATATGTAATCTTATTGTTTAGTGTGTTTTCCCTTGACTATGCTGTTTTTCTTACATTTGTCTGTTCCAAAAGCCATATTTATATCATTGCTGAATACTTCTGTTATCTTTAGTAATTAGTTGTGTTGTTGATTTGTTGCTGCCAGTAGTTTTAGATCATCCATGTATAACAAATGTGTTATTTTGTGTGGGTATGTTCCAGTAATATTATATCCATAATTTATATCTAAAAACAAAGACGATGTGACTTACCAAACGAAAGCGCTGGCAGGTCGACAGACACACAAACATACACACAAAATTCAAGCTTTCGCAACCAACGGTTGCTTCATCAGGAAAGAGGGAAGGAGAGGGAAAGACGAAAGGATGTGGGTTTTAAGGGAGAGGGTAAGGAGTCATTCCAATCCCGGGAGCGGAAAGACTTACTTTAGGGGGGAAAAAGGACGGGTATACACTCGCGCACACACACACACACATATCCATCCACACATATACAGACACAAGCAGACATATTCAAAGGCAAAGAGTTTGGGCAGAGATGTCAGTCGAGGCAGAAGTACAGAGGCAAAGATGATGTTGAATGACAGGTGAGGTATGAGTGGCGGCAACTTGAAATTAGCGGAGATTGAGGCCTGGTGGATAACGGGAAGAGAGGATATATTGAAGGGCAAGTTCTCATCTCCGGAGTTCGGATGGGTTGGTGTTAGTGGGAAGTATCCAGATAACCCGGACGGTGTAACACTGTGCCAAGATGTGCTGGCTGTGCATAAAGGCTTGTTTAGCCATGCCCATGAGGGTGATCCTCATTACCAACAAACACTGTCTGCCAGTGTCCATTCATGCAAATGGACAGTTTGTTGCTGGTCATTCCCACATAGAATGCGTCACAGTGTAGGCAGGTCAGTTGGTAAATCATGTGGGTGCTTTCACACGTGGCTCTGCCTTTGATCGTGTACACCTTCCGGGTTACAGGACTGGAGTAGGTGGTGGTGGGAGGGTGCATGGGACAGGTTTTACACCGGGGGCGGTTACAAGGGTAGGAGCCAGAGGGTAGGGAAGGTGGTTTGGGGATTTCATAGGGATGAACTAAGAGGTTACGAAGGTTAGGTGGACGGCGGAAAGACACTCTTGGTGGAGTGGGGAGGATTTCATGAAGGATGGATCTCATTTCAGGGCAGGATTTGAGGAAGTCGTATCCCTGCTGGAGAGCTACATTCAGAGTCTCATCCAGTCCCGGAAAGTATCCTGTCACAAGTGGGCCACTTTTGTGGTTCTTCTGTGGGAGGCTCTGGGTTTGAGGGGTGAGGAAGTGGCTCTGGTTATTTGCTTCTGTACCAGGTCAGGAGGGTAGTTGCGGGATGCGAAAGCTGTTATCAGGTTGTAGGTGTAATGGTTCAGGGATTCTGGACTGGAGCAGATTCGTTTGCCACGAAGACCTAGGCTGTAGGGAAGGGACCGTTTGATGTGGAATGGGTGGCAGCTGTCATAATGGAGGTACTATTGCTTGTTGGTGGGTTTGATGTGGACGGACGTGTGAAGCTGGCCATTGGACAGATGGAGGTCAACGTCAAGGAAAGTGGCATGGGATTTGGAGTAGGATCAGATGAATCTGATGGAACCAAAGGAGTTGAGGTTGGAGAGGAAATTCTGGATTTCTTCTTCACTGTGAGTCCAGATCATGAAGATGTCATCAATAAATCTGTACCAAACTTTGGGTTGGCAGGCCTGGGTAACCAAGAAGGCTTCCTCTAAGCGACCCATGAATAGGTTGGCATACGAGGGGGCCATCCTAGTACCCATGGCTGTTCCCTTTAATTGTTGGTATGTCTGGCCTTCAAAAGTGAAGAAGTTGTGGGTCAGGATGAAGCTGGCTAAGGTAATGAGGGATGAGGTTTAAGGTAGGGTGGCAGATGATCGGCATGAAAGGAAGTGCTCCATCGCAGCAAGGCCCTGGACGTGCGGAATATTTGTGTATAACGAAGTGGCATCAATGGTTACAAGGATGGTTTCTGGGGGTAACAGATTGGGTAAGGATTCCAGGCGTTCGAGAAAGTGGTTGGTGTCTTTGATGAAGGATGGGAGACTGCATGTAATGGGTTGAAGGTGTTGATCTATGTAGGCAGAGATACATTCTGTGGGGGCTTGGTAACCAGCTACAATGGGGCGGCCGGGATGATTGGGTTTGTGAATTTTAGGAAGAAGGTAGAAGGTAGGGGTGCGGGGTGTCGGTGGGGTCAGGAGGTTGATGGAGTCAGGTGAAAGGTTTTGTAGGGGCCTAAGGTTCTGAGGATTTCTTGAAACTCTGCCTGGACATCCGGAATGGGATTACCTCGGCAAACTTTGTATGTGGTGTTGTCTGAAAAGCTGACGCAGTCCCTCAGCCACATACTCCCGACGATCAAGTACCACGGTCGTGGAACCCTTGTCCGCCGGAAGAATGACGATGGATCGGTCAGCCTTCAGATCACGGATAGCCTAGGCTTCAGAAGTGGTAATGCTGGGAGTACGATTAAGGTTTTTTAAGAAGGATTGAGAGGCAAGGCTAGAAGTCAGAAATTCCTGGAAGTTTTGGAGAGGGTGATTTTGAGGAAGAGGAGGTTGGTCCCGCTGTGATGGAGGACGGAACTGTTCCAGGCAGGGTTCAATTTGGATAGTGTCTTGGGGAGTTGGATCATTAGGAGTAGGATTAGGATCATTTTTCTTTGTGGCAAAGTGATATTTCCAGCAGAGAGTACGAGTGTAGGACAGTAAATCTTCGACGAGGGCTGTTTGGTTGAATTTGGGAGTGGGGCTGAAGGTGAGGCCTTTGGATAGGACAGAGGTTTCGGATTGGGAGAGAGGTTCGGAGGAAAGGTTAACTACCGAATTAGGGTGTTGTGGTTCCAGATTGTGTTGATTGGAATTTTGAGGTTTTGGAGGGAGTGGAGCTGGAAGTGGGAGATTGAGTAGATGGGAGAGACTGGGTTTGTGTGCAATGAGAGGAGGTTGAGGTTTGCTGGAAAGGTTGTGAAGGGTGAGTGAGTTGCCTTTCCGGAGGTGGGAAACCAGGAGATTGGATAGTTTTTTGAGGTGAAGGGTAGCATGCTGTTCTAATTTGCGGTTGGCCTGTAGGAGGATGCTCTGAACAGCTGGTGTGGATGTGGGAGAGGAAAGATTGAGGACTTTTATTAAGGATAGGAGTTGACGGGTGTGTTCATTGGCTGAGTTGACGTGTAGGTGAAGTATTAGGTGGGTGAGGGCAATGGATTGTTCAGTTTGGAACTGGTATAGGGACTGATGGAAAGAAGGGTTGCAGCCAGAGATGGGAACTTTAAGTGTGAGGCCTTTGGGGGTAATGCCAAATGTCAGACAAAGCTGAGAAAATAAAATATGCGAGCGTAATCTGGCTAGGGTGAAGGCATGTTTGCGGAGGGAATGTAAATAAACCTTAATGGGGTCGTTGTAGGGGTGTTGTGAGGGTGACATGGTATTAGAAGGTGGAAAGTGTAACATGAGGCTGAAATGAAAATGAAAATAAAAGTATATGGGGAGAGATAAAGATGAACTAGAAAGTAACTGGAGATCTGGTGTGAAAAAAGGCGAAAAAGTGTTGGTTAAAACTGGGCTATGTTGATCTTGTGGTGAACTTGGGTTAGTAGTCAACGATGTGCACAAAGGTTAGGTGGTTGTGTTGCCGCCAAAACACATTAAAGGGTGTAGAAATTCGGGAAAATTTTGAAAAAACTGCGTGTAAATGTATTAAAAGGAATGGTTTTGTGGTGGCAGATTATGAAAATGAGGCTAACAATTGTCTGACGAAGAAATAATGACGTTAAAACCTGTGGGAAGGGGCTAAACATTAGTGAAAGGAACTCTTTGTGAACTAGAAACGGTGGATTTTATAGCAGCAGTAGTGTTGAAAGCGGATTTTTTTTTTTTTTTAATGGTTTGGAAGTGGGTTACGTATTATTGAGTATATATAGGCGGGATAAAATTGTATAGTAGATTACGATAAAAAGGAGAAGGTGAATACAAAGTGAAACTACGGGAAAAAACAGAAAGAGAAAATAAGACAACAGAAAAGATTTCGAAATGCAACAGTGACAATAACAAACGTAATTGTTGGGTTCAAATTAATGATATGAATATAATAGAGGGAAACATTCCACGAGGGAAAAATATATCTAAAAACAAAGATGATGTGACTTACCGAACGAAAGCGCTTGCAGGTCGACACACACACAAACAAACACAAACATACACACAAAATTCAAGCTTTCGGAACCAACGGTTGCTTCGACAGGAAAGAGGGAAGGAGAGGGAAACACCAGATCTCCAGTTACTTTCTAGTTCACCTTTATCTCTCCCCATATATTTTTATTTTCATTTTCATTTCAGCCTCATGTAACACTTTCCACCTTCTAATACCATGTCACCCACACAACACCCCCACAACGACCCCATTAAGTTTTATTTACATTCCCTCCGCAAACATGCCTTCACCCTAGCCAGATTACTCTCGCATATTTTATTTTCTCAGGTTTGTCTGACATTTGGCATTACCCGCAAAGGCCTCACACTTAAAGTTCCCATCTCTGGCTGCAACCCTTCTTTCCATCAGTCCCTATACCAGTTCCAAACTGAACAATCCATTGCCCTCACCCACCTAATACTTCACCTACACATCAACTCAGCCAATGAACACACCCGTCAACTCCTATCCTTAATAAAAGTCCTCAATCTTTCCTCTCCCACATCCACACCGGCTGTTCAGAGCATCCTCCTACAGGCCAACCGCAAATTAGAACAGCATGCTACCCTTCACCTCAAAAAACTATCCAATCTCCTGGTTTCCCATCTCCGGAAAGGCAACTCACTCACCCTTCACAACCTTTCCAGCAAACCTCAACCTCCTCTCATTGCACACAAACCCAGTCTCTCCCATCTACTCAATCTCCCACTTCCAGCTCCACTCCCTCCAAAACCTCAAAATTCCAATCAACACAATCTGGAACCACAACACCCTAATTCAGTAGTTAACCTTTCCTCCAAACCTCTCTCCCACCCCCCTGCGGGTTCGGGGGTAAGAATAGGCCTGCGGTGTTCCTGCCTGTCGTAAGAGGCGACTAAAAGGAGTCTCAAACTTTTCGGCCTTCTGTGATGGTCCCCTGTTGGGTTTGGCCTCCATCTCTCAAAATTTTCCGAAGAGCGAGCCGATTGGGGAAGGGCGCCTTACTTGGTGCATTGTGTCCATCTTGCGATCAGACCTTTCGCCAGCTTATTCGCTCTTGAATTGCAGTCCTGCCCACTCTCCATCTCTTGTGCATGACTACATTCCTGCGTGCAGATTACACCTTGCACAGTGCAGTGCCTCTTTCTGCACTGACAGCGGCAGTGGACCACATGTTACCTAACATCCAGCACGGTAGCCAGTCCGTTGTGGTGGGGCTGCCATGTACCCTTTTGGTTGTAGCCCCCTGACAACACAGGGATCGCTCTACTGATGTCTGCGCCATTAACTCCCCACGTATGCCAAGGAGTAGATGCCTATCCTCCTGGGGTATCGGGACTCCCGTGAACGGCCATCCCGCCAGGTGGCCTTTGCTGCGGCTGGGTGGCGCCCGTGGGGAGGGCCCTTGGTCGGAGTAGGTGGCGTCAGGGCGGATGACCTGCAATGAAGCGTGGTACATCGTCTCTCACTGGTGGCCAGCCGCCAGCGGTCTCTGAGCATTCTCGGGCTCAATTTAATGCTCAGAAGTACGATCCGAAAATGTTCCCCTCCCTGGCCTCACCGTGGGAGGAACGTAAATCTCAGGATGGCAGTAGCAGTTATTCGCCCTGGTTCTTAGTTTGTACGAGAGCTGATGGGGAGTCTTTTCTCTCCACAAAGCCTCAGTTCTTCGTCGAGCATTTAGAGGACAAGTTTGGGGAGGTGGAGGGCTTGTCCAAAATGCGCTCTGGATCGGTCCTGATACAAACGGCATCCTCTGCCCAGTCACGACGGTTACTTGCTTGTGACAAGTTTGGGGATGTTGCTGTTACGATCACACCGCATAAGAGTTTAAATATGGTCCAGGGAGTTATTTACCATAAGGACCTTCTTTTGCAGTCTGATGACAAGCTGCGCGCCAACTTAGAGCGCAGAGGTGTACATTTTGTCCGACGCGTTCATCGGGATCCGAAGGAAAATCAAATAGCTACCGGTGCCTTCATCTTGGCCTTCGAGGGTGATACGTTACCGGAAAAGGTCAAGGTGATGGTCTACCGATGTGACAACAGGTCCTATATTCCTCCCCCGATGCGGTGCTTCAAGTTCTGGAAGTTCGGCCATATGTCTTCCCGTTGCGCTTCCAGCCTCACATGTCGAGATTGCGGCCGCCCATTTCATCCCAATACTCCATGGGCCCGCCTCCCATCTGTGTCAACTGTGGAAGCACCATTCACCTTGCTCGCCAGACTGCAGAATCTTCCAGAAAGAACGCAAAATCATGGAATATAAGACCCTGGACTGACTGACTTATACTGAGGCCAAAAGGAAATACGACTGATTACGTCCCGTGAGAATGACATCTTCTTACGCTGCTGCTACAACACCTGTGCTCGCCCCATCAGTTTTGTGACTTCCGGCCGGAACTCTGAGTGGTACAACTCCTCTTGCCCCCTTGCCAGTGGGGGGCTCTACCCACCGGGTTGCTCCTGCGCCACCTACCTCAGGAGCAACAACATCGCCCCCATCAGGGACGTCCGTCCCTGCTTCTAAGCCGGAGAAGTGTTCCACTTCTTCGGCTTCTCACGCTCGCAAGGGATCCCTTGGGTCCCTCCCTTCCCAGGTTTCCACCGGTGGGAAGGTTGCCGACCGACAGTGGCGTAAGTGCCCACAATCAGCTGGTCGAAGGGCTTCACGATCCTCCTCAGTCCCGGAGACTGAATCGGTGAAGCCCTCCCAGCCAGTTAAACCCAAGGAGCAGTGTGAGGAATCCAAGAAGAAGAGCTCTAAGCCCAAGGAACTCGCGGTGGCAGCCGCCCCACCGCAACCTTCCAGCTTCGCATCTGAGGACGAGGTGGAGATTCTGGCGTCCGCTGAGGACCTCGATCTTGCCGGTCCCTCTGACGCCATGGATAGCACTAGCATAGGTGCTCAATCGGAGGCAGCAGGTGACCCAACGGCGTAATCTGCCTTCCCCGTCCCGTCACGCCTTTCTCAGCCATGGACAACACCATCCACCAGTGGAACTGCAGCGGTTTCTTCCACCATCTAGCTGAGCTCCGCCAACTTATCAGCCTTCATTCTTTCTTCTGCATTGCTCTTCAGGAAACTTGGTTTCCAGCAATGCGAACCCCCGCCCTCCGTGGCTATCGGGGTTATTATAAGAACCGAGCAGCATATGAAAGGGTGTCTGGTGGCATCTGCATCTATGTCCTTAACTCTCTTCACAGCGAGTCTGTCCCTCTACAAACAGCTTTAGAGGTTGTCGCTGTTAGGGTGTGGACACCACAGGCTATTACCGTCTGCAGTCTTTACCTTCCACCGGATGGTGATGTAACGCAGCATGAGCTGGCTGCGCTGCTGGCCCAATTGCCGCCACCTTTCTTGTTATTGGGCGATTTCAATGCCCACAACTCTCTATGGGGTGGGACTGTCTCCGATGACCGCGGTCATGCCGTGGAGCATTTGTTGGCTCAGCTCGACCTTAGCCTCTTGAACACCGGTGCTCCCACACATTTCAGTGTTGCCCATGGCTCGTTCTTGGCCATCAATCTCTCTCTTTGCAGCCCTGGACTTGTCCCATCCCTCCACTGGAGAGTGCATCCTGACCTGTGTGGTAGTGACCATTTTCCCATCTATTTGTCACTGCCCCAGTGTCATTCTTCTGGGTGCCTGCCCCGCTGGGCTCTCCACAGGGCTGATTGGCTGGCTTTTACTTCCGCTGCAACCATCGAGTCTCCCCCACAGAGTGACATTGATGGGGTGGTCCGTGTCTTAACCACGTCAATCATTTCGGCGGCAGAGGCTGCCATCCCCCGCTCTTCTGGACTCCCTTGGAGGAAGGCTGTACCCTGGTGGTCGCCGGAGATTGCTGAGGCTATTCGCGACCGTAGGCGGGCCCTCCAGCGTCATAGGCGGCACCCGTCTCTAGAGACACTCATCGCCTTTAAGAGGCTCCGTGCCTTGGCCCATCGTCTTATTGCACGGCGTAAACAGGAGTGCTGGGAGAGGTATGTCTCATCCTTGGGCTCCCGTCTCTCCCCCTCCCTCGTGTGGTCCTGGATCCGGCGGATTTATGGATACCACACCCCTATGGGTGTCCCTGGGATCTCCTTGGGCGGCGCTGTCTGCACGGACGCTGCCGCCATTGCTGAACGCCTTGCTGTGCACTTTGCTAAGAGCTCTGCGACTGCAATTTACCCCCCCGCCTTTCGCTCTCTAAAGGAGCGAGCCGAGCAGACACCGTTATCATTCCACACGCGTCGTTCTGAAAAATACAATGCTCCTTTCAGCGAGAGGGAATTCCTCGCTGCCCTCACCGATTGCCCTGACACAGCACCAGGACCAGACTGCACCCACGCGCAGATGCTGAAGCATCTCTCCAGGGACTGCCAGAGACCGCATTTGGAGCGAGGGCGTGTTCCCGTCGCAATGGCGAGAGGGTCTTATTGTCCCCATCTTGATGCCCAGTGCGGACCCACTGGCGGTGGACAGCTATCGTCCCATTACCCTCACCAACGTTTTGTGCAAATTGCTCGAACGTATGGTGGGGCGGCGTTTGTGTTGGGTCCTTGAGTCGCGCGGTCTCTTCGCTCCATCCCATGGTGGCTTCCGTCGGGGCCGGTCTGCAGCGGACAATTTGGTGCTGCTGGAATCTGCTATCCGTACGGCCTTTGCCCGACGTCAGCATCTCGTTGCTGTCTTTTTTGATATGCGGAAGGCGTATGACACCACATGGAGGCATCACATCCTTGCTACGTTGCATGAGTGGGGTCTTCGTGGTCGGCTCCCGGCTTTTCTTCAAACCTTTTTATTGTGCCGCTCTTTCCGGGTGCAAGTCGGTGCCACCTCTAGTTCCTCTTATACACAGGAAAATGGGGTCCCGCAGGGCTCGGTGTTGAGCGTCTCATTATTTCTAGTGGCCATTAATGGTCTGGCTGCAGCCGTGGGGTCGTCGGTGTCTCCTTCTTTGTATGCCGACGACTTCTGCATCTCCTTTAGCTCCACGACTACGGGTGTCACCGAACGCAGGCTGCAAGTAGCCGTTCGCAAGGCAGTATCATGGGCTCTGACTCATGGTTTTCAGTTCTCTGCAGCCAAGACTCGAGTTATGCACTTCTGGAGGCGTCGGACAGTCCACCCTCATCCTGAACTTTACCTCAACGGCCACCTGCTTGAAGTGGTGGACACATGCTGCTTCTTAGGACTCGTCTTTGATGCCCAGCTCACATGGGTTCCTCATATTACTCAGCTGAAGCAAAAGTGCTGGCGGCACCTCAACGCCCTCCGCTGCCTGAGCCACACATCTTGGGGTGCGGATCACTGCATGCTGTTGCGATTGTACAGGGCCCTTGTGCAGTCCAGGCTTGATTATGGGAGCCTGGCCTATGGGTCTGCATCACCGTCCGTGTTGACGTTGTTAGACCCCATACACCACTGTGGGGTTCGGCTTGCAACTGGCGCTTTTCGTACGAGCCCTGTGGATAGTCTACTGGTGGAGGCCGGGGTTCCCCCGCTGCGGATTCGCCGCCATCGACTGCTCGCCGACTATGCTGTCCACGTGCATTGCTCGCCGGGCCATCCCAATCGTCGCCTGCTTTTCCCTGCCGTGGTCCTCCATCTGCCCGAATGGCGCCCTAGGTCTGGGCTTTACATAGCTGTCCGCCTCCAGTCCCTGCTGTCGGAACTGGGGTCATTCCCTCTTCTGCCTCCCTTCCGAGTCCGTGCACCTACGCCTCCCTGGTGTTTGCCCCGGCCGTCCGGCCGTCCGTCTGGACTTGGCACAGGGACCCAAGGACTCGGTTCCGCCTGTGGCCCTCCGTCGCCATTTTCTTGCGCTCCTCGCCTCATTTTCGGGCTTTGAGACTGTCTACACTGATGGTTCCCTGGTTGATGGTCGCACTGCCTACACTTTTGCTCACGCTGCCCATGTTGAGCAGCGCTCCTTGCCGGCTGGCTGCAGTATTTTTACTGCAGAGCTGGTGGCCATCTTGCGCGCTCTTGAGCATATGCGTTTCTTCTCAGGTATGTCCATCGTCGTCTGCAGTGACTCCCTGAGCAGCCGCCAGGCTATCGACCGCTGCTATACCTCTTCTCCTCTGGTGTCCTCTATTCAGGAGTCTGTTTCCGCCATTACCCGTTCTGGTCGTTCGGTGGTCTTTGTTTGGATGCCAGGTCATGTTGGCATCCCAGGGAACGAACGTGTTGACAGGCTGGCCAAAGGGGCGACCGATGCCCCAGCTTTGGAGATCGGCCTCACGGCTCGCGATCAGCAGCTGGTGTTGCACCGTAAGGTACTTGGGATGTGGACTGCTGAGTGGCGTGGCATGACATCCCCGAATAAACTGCGGGCTGCCAAGGAGATGACCGATGTGTGGCGCTCCTCCCTGCGGGCTTCTCGCAGGGACTCTGTCATCCTGTGTCGGCTCCGCATCGGCCATACCTACCTGACGCACGGTCATCTTTTGCATCAGTCAGGATCCCCCCCTGTGTCGGTGTGGGTCCCGGCTGACGGTCGCCCACATTTTGTTGGAGTGTCCCCAACTGCGCACCCTCCGGCAGTCTTTTAATCTCCCGGGCACTTTGCCTTTGGCTTTATGTGACGATGCCTCCATGGCTGATGACATTTTAAATTTTATCTGTGGTAGTCCTTTTTATGGTTCCATTTAGGGAGGTCCTGCACCTTTCCCTTTCTGTGTCTTTTGTCCTTTCGTCTCTCCACATTTGTTGCTGTTTTGGTGTGTCGTCTGATGGTTGACTCTTTCCCTTTTTTTGTTCTCGTGGTCAGTCAACCAGTCTCCGGCCATCTTCTTTTCTTCTGTTTCTTTCTGTCTGGTGTTCATCTGTACTCTTCTTGTCTGTAGTGTTTGTTGCTGCATTTGTGTTCCTTTAGCGACTGGGGGGCGCATCCTCCCCCCCCCCCCCCCCCCCCCGACACGCCCCCCGACCCCCCCCCCCCCCTTTGGTTTTTACCTGCTCTGCCGATTTTCGGCTCGCATGTTTTTGGAATGGGGGACTGATGACCTTCGCTGTTTAGTCCCCCTTAAACATCCCAACAACCACCACCATCACCTCTCTCCCAATCTGAAACCTCTGTCCTATCCAAAGGCCTCACCTTCAGCCCCACTCCCAAATTCAGCCAAACAGCCCTCGTCAAAGATTTACTGTCCTACACTCGTACTCTCTGCTGGAAATATCACTTTGCCACAAAGAAAAATGATCCTAATCCTACTCCTAATGATCCAACTCCCCAAGACACTATCCAAATTGAACCCTGCCTGGAACAGTTCCGTCCTCCGTCACAGCGGGACCAACCTCCTCTTCCTCAAAATCACCCTCTCCAAACCTTCCAGGAATTTCTGACTTCTAGCCTTGCCTCTCAATCCTTCTTAAAAAACCTTAATCGTACTCCCAACATCACCACTGCTGAAGCCTAGGCTATCCGTGATCTGAAGGCTGACCGATCCATCGTCATTCTTCCGGCGGACAAGGGTTCCACGACCGTAGTACTTGATCGTCGGGAGTATGTGGCTGAGGGACTGCGTCAGCTTTCAGACAACACCACATACAAAGTTTGCCAAGGTAATCCCATTCCTGATGTCCAGGCAGAGCTTCAAGGAATCCTCAGAACCTTAGGCCCCCTACAAAACCTTTCACCTGACTCCCATCAACCTCCTGACCCCACCGACACCCCGCACCCCTACCTTCTACCTTCTTCCTAAAATTCACAAACCCAATCATCCCGGCCGCCCCATTGTAGCTGGTTACCAAGCCCCCACAGAACGTATCTCTGCCTACGTAGATCAGCATCTTCAACCCATTACATGCAGTCTCCCATCCTTCATCAAAGACACCAACCACTTTCTCGAACGCCTGGACTCCTTACCCAATCTGTTACCCCCGGAAACCATCCTTGTAACCATTGATGCCACTTCGTTATACACAAATATTCCGCACGTCCAGGGCCTTGCTGTGATGGAGCACTTCCTTTCATGCCGATCATCTGCCACCCTACCTAAAACCTCTTTCCTCATTACCTTAGCCAGCTTCATCCTGACCCACAACTTCTTCACTTTTGAAGGCCAGACATACCAACAATTAAAGGGAACAGCCATGGGTAATAGGATGGCCCCCTTGTATGCCAACCTATTCATGGGTCGCTTAGAGGAAGCCTTCTTGGTTACCCAGGCCTGCCAACCCAAAGTTTGGTACAGATTTATTGATAACATCTTCATGATCTGGACTCACAGTGAAGAAGAACTCCAGAATTTCCTCTCCAACCTCAACTCCTTTGGTTCCATCAGATCCACCGGGTCCTACTCCAAATCCCATGCCACTTTCCTTGACGTTGACCTCCATCTGTCCAATGGCCAGCTTCACACGTTCGTCCACATCAAACCCACCAACAAGCAATAGTACCTCCATTATGACAGCTGCCACCCATTCCACATCAAACGGTCCCTTCCCTACAGCCTAGGTCTTTGTGGCAAATGAATCTGCTCCAGTCCAGAATCCCTGAACCATTACACCAACAACCTGATAACAGCTTTCGCATCCCGCAACTACCCTCCCGACCTGGTACAGAAGCAAATAACCAGAGCCACTTCCTCACCCCTCAAACCCAGAGCCTCCCACAGAAGAACCACAAAAGTGGCCCACTTGTGACAGGATACTTTCTGGGACTGGATCAGACTCTGAATGTGGCTATCCAGCAGGGATACGACTTCCTCAAATCCTGCCCTGAAATGAGATCCATCCTTCATGAAATCCTCCCCACTCCACCAAGAGTGTCTTTCCGCCGTCCACCTAACCTTCGTAACCTCTTAGTTCATCCCTATGAAATCCCCAAGCCACCTTCCCTACTCTCTGGCTCCTACCCTTGTAACCGCCCCCGGTGTAAAACCTGTCCCATGCACCCTCCCACCACCACCTACTCCAGTCCTGTAACCCGGAAGGTGTACATTATCAAAGGCAGAACCACGTGTGAAAGCACCCACATGATTTACCAACTGACCTGCCTACACTGTGACGCATTCTATGTGGGAATGACCAGCAACAAACTGTCCATTTGCATGAATGGACACAGGCAGACAGTGTTTGTTGGTAATGAGGATCACCCTCATGGGCATGGCTAAACAAGCCTTTATGCACAGCCAGCACATCTTGGCACAGTGTTACACCATCCGGGTTATCTGGATACTTCCCACTAACACCAACCCATCCGAACTCCGGAGATGGGAACTTGCTCTTCAATATATCCTCTCTCCCCGTTATCCACCAGGCCTCAATCTCCGCTAATTTCAAGTTGCCGCCACTCATACCTCACCTGTCATTCAACATCATCTTTGCCTCTGCACTTCCGCCTCGACTGACATCTCTGCCCAAACTCTTTGCCTTTGAATATGTCTGCTTGTGTCTGTATATGTGTGGACGGATATGTGTGTGTGTGTGCAAGTGTACACCCGTCCTTTTTTCCCCCTAAGGTAAGTCTTTCCGCTCCCGGGATTGGAATGACTCCTTACCCTCTCCCTTAAAACCCACATCCTTTCGTCTTTCCCTCTCCTTCCCTCTTTCCTGACGAAGCAACCGTTGGTTGCGAAAGCTTGAATTTTGTGTGTGTGTTTGTGTTTGTTTGTGTGTCTGTCGACCTGCCAGCGCTTTCGTTTGGTAAGTCACATCATCTTTGTTTTTAGATATATTTTTCCCACGTGGAATGTTTCCCTCTGTTATATTTATATCCATAATTTGTATTATTTAGAATGTTGGATAGTAGGTTCAGAGCAAGGCAGAATCAGAAAGGACTTAATGAGTCTCCTTGGTATATTCCACGCTTAATCTGTATTGGCTGTCATGTGATATTATTTGAATGTGTTTGGATATTAAGTCTGGTTTTCCAATTTTTCATTACTATGTTTAGGAACTGTATTAATTTAGGATCTACTTAGTATATTTCCAATATCTGTAGTAACCATGAGTGGGGTACACTATCAAAAGCTTTTTGGTAATCAATGTATGCATAGTGCAGCGACCTTTGTTTAGTTTTAGCTTGATATGTCACCTTTGTATCTATTGTCAGTTGTTCTTTACATCCTCGTGCTCCTTTGGAGGAGCCTTTTTGTTCTTCATTTATAATTTTGTTCTGTGTTGTATGTGTCATTAATTTCTGTGTAATGACTGAAGTTAATATTTTGTATGTTGTTGGTAGGCATGTTATGGGGTGATATTTTGCTGGGTTTGCTGTGTCTGCTTGAACTTCAGGTTTCAGATAAGTTATTCCTTGTGTAAGTGTATCAGGGGCTGTGTATGGGTCTACAATGTAATTGTTAAATAATTTAGTTAGATGTGAATGTGTTGAGGTGAACTTCTTTAGCCAGAAATTTGCTATTTTATCATTTCCAGGGGCTTTCCAATAGTGAGTAGAATTAATTGCTTTGGTGACTTCATGTTGCAAAATTATCACATCTGGCATTTGTGGTATCATCTTGTACGAGTCTGTTTCTGCTTGTATCCACCGTGCATGTCTGTTATGTTGTACCAGGTTTGACGATATGTTGCTCTAGAAGTGTTCCATGTCTGTTATGTTTGGTGGATTGTCTATTTTAATGTGTGTGTTATCTATTGTCTGGTAAAATTTCTTTTGGTTTGTGTTGAATGTTTGGTTTTGTTTCCTTCTATTTTCACTTTTTTTGTATCTTCTAAGTCGTTTGGCCAATGCTTGTAATTTCTGCTTCTTTTCATCTAATTGCTCTAGCGCTTCTTGTTGTGAGATTTTACCTAACCGTTTTAGTTTTTTGTCTGATATTTCATTTCTTATAAATTGTGTTAGCTGTCCGATGTATTTCTCAGTTTTTCTATTCTGATCTGTAGCCTGTGTTGCCATGCTGGTTTTGTGGGTTTCTTCTGTGTGTTGGTTGGTTCTGATCTCTGCCTAGTGTGTATATTTAGTGTAGTGAGTGCTCCTATATAAATCAGTAGTTGTAACTCTTCCATAGTTGTGTTTTCATTTATTTGTTGTGTATGATTGTGTTGATAGTTGTTATTGTTGTTTCAACTTGTGGGTTATTTAGTAGTCTATGCAAGAATGGTCTAATGTCTGTATTTGTGTCTTTGTATTCTATATATGTCAACTGAAATTTTTCTTCTACATCTAACATGTATGTCACTTCATGTTCTATTTGTGCTTGTTCTGGTGGCTGTCTTAAGATTTCATTTTCCTCTGATTGTTTAATTGATGCGTGTTGTTCTTTGTTTGTTTGCTCTGGGATGTTTGAGTCCATTACTGTATTTTCTTCTTCTTCTGATTGCACATTATTTTGTTCCAGTATTTGTTGTACTTGTTGTTTGATGTTTTCTAATTCTGACTGGGGTATGCTGTTATTTTTAATTATTACACGAATCTGATCAGATAGTCGTTGTTCTGTTAAAAAATTTTAATTCTGGGTATCTGGTAATAAATGTTGTGTATACTTGTGATCTGTATCCAGTTGTGTTGGTTCCTCTGTCTTTGTTTTCCTTCTAGAGTGGTTGCAGGAAGCATATCCTGCAAAACACCTCTATTTGGATTTAAATCATTTTCCGTGTGGCTAGCAGTGTCGTTACCATTGTGGACGGGCATAGGGTTCAAGTGTCGTCCCTGACCATGACAGCGCTTGTCCGAGTCTTCATTAGTTCTGTACTGAACCAACTAATCACACTAAAAGGGGGGTTAGCCCTATTGTGGGTTTGTTCTTTTCGTCGCCTTTTACGACTGGCAGAACATACCGAAGGCCTATTCTTTTCCCAAGCCTCCACGGGTATTATTGTTATTATTATTATTATTATTATTATTTATGTTATTGTTGTTGTTGTTAATAATTATCTTCACTACTATAAAAGACAAGTTGTAGTTTAACATTGGTACCAAAAATCTCACAAAGTTCATGACTGATTTACTTCAGATTTTTGCACAATACTCAAACATTCAGATATACATAGGTTGAAAATTTGTTAATATATGTGGTATATAAATATATGTTTAATCTATACTTCTAAATGGAGACAAGTCATAGTGTAATGTTGTTACGCAAAATCTCAAGAGGTTATTAACCGGTTTATTTAAGATTTCTGCATGATGGTCTGATAAGCATTTGGATGGATGTGGGTGTCACTTTTTTTCAAATGTATAAGGTATTCAAGTATTTCTGTAATATATAAGTGGAAAAAGTTGTTAGCAAAAATCTTGAAAATTTGTTCACTGATTTTCCTCTAATTTTTACACAGTACGCTAATAAACAATCAGAAGGACATATACAACATATTTTTTTGTCATTTAAGAAGAAACACTGTTGGCAAAAATCGTGAAAAGTTCTTGACCAGTTTAATTCATATTTTTATACTAGAACCTAATAAATGTTTGGATTGACATAAGCTACATATTTTTGTGGAAACACACACACACACACACACACACACACACACGCACACACACACACACAGCTAGCAAAAATCTCAAAAAGTTCTTGGCTGATTTACCTCAAATTTTTACACAGTACTCTGTTAAACATTTGGATAGACTCAGGCTATATTTGTTATTGCGTTATACTACTATATAAAAACAAGACATGTAACATTGTTACCAAAAGTCTCGAAAATTTGCTGGCTGACTGACTTAAAATTTTTACACAATATTGTATTACAGACTATATATACTTAAATATATGTAGTATATAAATTTATTTCAGATACAATAAGCAAATGTTGTTGGCAACAACAAGTCATGGAAAGTTCATAATCGATTTCATTCGAATAAACTGACTGGTGGGGGGGGGGGGGGGGGGGGCGGGTGTTTCTGTGCTGTAAAAATATGTGGTTTGGTTTCCGATCTCACAGTCAGTTTTAACTATAATATCAGGGCATTTAAACCATTAGAAATTATTTTTTCCTATACATATTCCTTCTCCTTATATAACATGTGTCACACACAACAATGTACTGTTTCATTTTACTCCTTACCTATGGTTTTAACAGAAAACAGGAAACTTACATTTATGGCTTACTGGCTCACGATTTTAATGTTATTATGGAATCTAAATCATCCACAACTTTCTAATCCTAACCTTTTGTGAGTTAAAACCCTACAAAATACTGTCATGAAGCTACTATCTTCACAGTAACAGCAACTGGGCAATTCTCTCTTATACTCTCATACATTAATGATCCCAACCCATTAACGTATTCACTTTGAACGACTTCAATTTCCAATCAAGATTTCCTTTGCAACACCAATAAACAAGGCTCAGAGTCAGAGAGAGAGAGAGAGAGAGAGGGAGGAAAGAGGAGGTGGTCGTAGGGGGGAGGGGGGTGAATATAGAGGGGGGAAGAAGGAAATGGGTAGAGAGAGAGGGGAGGAGGAGAATAACAGAGAGAGGGTGGAGGAGTTTATGGACAAAGAATGGGAGGAGGCAGGGCCCCGAAGGATAAAAAGGGGGGGGGGGGGAGAATATGGACAGAGGCCAGATTAGGAAGTAGATCCAACTACCATACATATTTAGCAGTTGTGAAGGATTGCTTGGTTCACTAGTAATAAATAACAGTAATAATTGTCACTACTACTAATATTACTACTATATTTAAATTGCTTGTTCGCGAATTTTCATGGACTGGATATGACTGAAAGACACTTACTTTCTCTTTGTAGAATACCCTGTGGAGACATGGAAACAGAGATTATTTCTCTTCCAAGAATCTATAATTGAAAGATTTGGCTTCATACACTGTGCGAGTGAAGGCCACAACAATAACTCATTAGCAACAGACAGTGGTGGTGTATCTCATCATAATATATATGTTCATGTTACCGGAAATGTTTTTATACTGATACCTTCACAACATTGTCAGGTAAATACATCCTATGTTTTCAGTGCTTTATGTGAAGAAGTGAAATTAGTGTTTGCTCTCCATAAAATAATTTTATATTTGTAGCTTGAACATGGATAGTAACAGTATTCTGATAAATAGTTTTTACTCTATTTACGTGTGAGAGCTGCATCAATATTTCAACACAACAGAATTTTACATATCTCCTGTCACTGAATGGTTGGTAGAGAAATTACACATAAAAAGTGATAGAAAGTGAAAAACTTGTAGAATGACTGTGAAAGCTGTTCATAAAGGCTAAGTGTTATAAAAGTTAGTATTTAAGGTACTTTGCTGATCCAGTGTATGTGAAATGCTTTAAATTTCATAAAGTACATTTATGTGACACCTGAGTATTGTGCTGTTGTGTAGAAAATACAAACATTGAAATGAATTACAGATGATGTAACATATCGTAGACGCTGTAACTGCTGTTTATTGTTCTCACAAGGGAATGGTTCAATAAGATATGTCGAAACCGGCCCTGATTTTTTTTTTTTTTTTTTTTTTTAGAAGTATGCTGCAAAAATTTTAACTGCTATGAGGCACTGCAAATATTTTGTAAAAAATGTTGAAGTTATACATTTTTGTTGCGCGAAGAACAGCTTATAACAGCGGTTTGTACTGCCCTGCCCGCCAAGCACACGACTCAGCAAATCACTTGTGCAGCACCACATAGCAAAATTATCCAGAGTTCACTGACAATGATTTTAAACACCTAAAGCCTTGTTTACTGAGGAGTGAATGGAAGTGAACATGTGTGAATGAGAATTTGCAGAAAATTCACTACCATTTGTTTGTATATGGGTAGAATCATTTTTACTAGAGGGAACGGAAGAGAACACGAGGTAGCAAACATTGACTATGAACAATGTGTGTTACTGTATGGTTAAATGATGATGATGTCCTATTGGGTAAAATATTCCGGAGGTAAAATAGTCTTCTGTTTGGATCTCTGGGTGGAGACTACTCAAGAGGACGTCGATATCAGGAGAAACAAAACTGGCATTCTACGGATCAGAGTGTGGAATTTCAGATCCCTTAACTTGGCAGGTAGGTTAGAAAATTTAAAAAGGGAAATGGATAGATTAAAGTTAGATATAGTGGGAATTAGTGAAGTTTGATGGCAGGAGGAACAAGACTTCTGGTCAGGTGAATATGGGGTTACAGATACAAAATCAAATACAGGTAATGGAGGAGTAAGCTTAATAATGAATAAAAAATAGGATCACAGGTAAGCTACTGTGAACAGCATAGTGAACGCATTATTGTACAGGGTGTATCCGACCCGGGACAACCGGGAGATCCGGGAAAAACCCGGGAATTTTTTCATCCGGGAGAAAACCAGGAAAAACCCAGGAATTTTTTAGAATTCCAGGAATTTTTAATTGTTTTTGTTTTCAGTTAAATTTTTGCAATTTTGTCTGGTAAGAACCGATACTCTAACAAAGGGTAGTACTGTATCCTGCTACTGCAGATTAATACTGCAGCAATAAAACATGAACGAGAGAAAAAATGAAAATGAAACTTAAATTGCAAAGGAATGTGCCATACACAACAACAAAACACAGTGCTCATACAAGTAACAGCAAAATGTGTCAAAGGAAGACTATGCAATGCTTCGTAACAAGAAATTGCCTCTTATGAGTGTGACGTCACAACTGTTTACATTAGGTTCACTGTTTCAATATAGCAGTTAGGCGCGGGATCGTGCGCATGTGCAGTTGAGTAGTGCCTTCTCCCACTTCTGGCTGCAGAAATGTGGCTGTTGGTTGTGTAAGCAGTCGCACCAGCAGCTAGATGCTACCGGGAAAAATTTTACTGACGTGCCCAAGCTGCTAGATTCATGCATGCACAGCAGGCTGGATCCTTGAGGGGGTAGGGGGGGGGGGGGACAAATTCATATTCTTGAGGGAAAAAACCTTGTTTCACAAAGCACCTAGCATCCAGTGCACATTGGTCTATCGGTTATTCATATGACTTTGAAACGCATCCCTGTCGCTTTTTGAACACATTTGAAGTTGATTTCTGAAGGATTTGTGAATGCGTGCGTAGTGTACGTGATGTCTGTCAGGGGAATCCTTGTTGCATCTAGAAATAAACTTTCTTGCAGACAACAGGGGCTCTATGAGCTGAGCAGAGTAAAGCCGAATGGATGAATGCCAACCGCTGTCTGATTATGCGGTTGATTGGGTTTGCAAATGATGAGCGTTGTAATAATTACTAGTGAAATCCATAGGTTGAGACTACCAGAGTGGAAATAAACTACTAAGAGGTAATAAAGATTTGTATTATCTTCTTGATGTATCCAAGAAAATGAAATTTTGACAGAAAAGTTTTGGCCAGATCACTATACTAGTAAGTGCCAGTTGTACAGTCCCCAGCTAGCAGCAGCTTTAAGTTCTATTCTGGAAGTAGCGTGAAAAACATGTTGTACGTACATGTAACAATGCCTAATCGGAGAATAATCGCGGGACAGAGTTAGTGAAGTTAAACGGCAAATAAGCTTTGACATCGGCAGGAATAGTTACAGAATTAGTGATGACAAGACTATTCGTCAGAACAAGGAAGGAGAAGAAACGGGGACATCACACAAACTATGGAAGAATATGACGGTTCCAAATTTGTATAAAAATTTTGTACTACTACTTTTCAATCGCATGCTTGAGAAACTGGAGCATATGAATGAAGTGTAAAACTATTTCCCAACATAAAGCTTTTTGCTTGTAGTAGGCCTAATAGGCATTTGATATTGGTACTTTGTGAATTATATTCTGTTGTGTTATAAAAATGACCACTTGTACCAAAACAGTCTCGTTTATTTGTGTGTGTTGCAATTGCTGCAGCATTACAAAGGCCTATTTTGTTTTATCTAGCAGACAGTGACAAAATAGATGTAATCAGATAGGGAAACCACACCAGTCTTGGGTCCTATTTGTACTAACAGCTTTTTCAGTAATAGACGATGACATTTCGCTTTTTCATGTAGCAAAATTTTTGATGAACTTTGATGATGTAATAGATTCTTGCGCAGAAAGGAAAGCCCACCATGTAAACCTGTAGCAAGATCAGAGAGAAAAAATCTGTAGGAGCTAAGGATTGAAGAAATGTGTACTGTCTTGCTTATCTCTTGTCTTTGCTGGTTTTATGTATCCTGTATTTAATTTTATGCCACACAAAGCAGCAAGTTGTTAGCTAATAGGGAATATAGAGTGCAAATTTTCTGAAGAGTTCTTGTTTACAAATAATCCCATCCAGTATTAATGGCGAGGTTTTTTTAAAAAAATAAAAAATAAGGTGGAGAGAGGGGGGGGGGGGGGATGTCAAACCGGCCGAATGGAAGCAGGAGAGGCATCACAGGACATTTTACTTTCCACTGTCTTGAATATAGTTTGATGGCATCCAGTACAAAATATACATGTTTCAATTCCACGGAGCGAAATACAGTGACGTGCGATAGAAGAATGCTGTGTGAAGAGGGCTGGCACTGCTCTTTGCCACACTTAAAACCAAATGACATGTCTTACATTTCCTCAAACACACGTTTTGTGCATCAGCCTATTCAGAAAGATGTGCACTACAAAATGAACATATTTTTGAAAATTTGATTTTTTTAAATTTTTGACGTCCTATCTCAAATGCTTGTGGGATGGCCTGGGCGGGGGTGGGGTGGGGGGGTGGGGGTGGGGGGTGGGGGGGGGGGCGCCACTACCTAGTATTGCTCCAGTTCGGAAATATTGTGGATCTGGACCTGATGCACAAGAGCAGTCTGAGTACAGCGGGGAAGTGGGTAGTCTCCATGTGACCTGTGTTTACATTTAGTGATTTTGATGTTTCCTCTTCATTTGCTGCTCTCAAGTCAAATGAAAACAAAACAGATTTCTGTGGCTGGGAGCTATCAAGTGAATTAAAATACATTCACATAATTACGGAAGGCAAAAATATGTTATTACTTTCAGATTTTATTTTATTTACACCTTTCTGACGGTCGAGCATTAATCGTCTTGTAGAACAATGAAGTTATTTTTGTCGGTTTGCTAAAGAAATTTCCTTTTATTAATCTTTTCTGTTGAGGCAGTCAATATATTTGAAACTAAGTGTTTAATTCCACACTATTGGCTAGTTTCAACTATTCGCTGCATTTCAAGTGCATGTTTTCATCTTCTAGCACGTACCGCATTGTGCCATAATAAAGAACCAAACATTAGGTAACACAGTACTGATACTCCAAGAAAATTTACATCCCGAAAACCATATTGAAAAGCTTAATATCAGGTCGAGACCTACTTCATTTGGAATTTGGACATACGAATGTGGCCTTTAAATGTGTACATTTTAGTATGGTTCACGAAATTCTGATGCTCTTGGAGTATCCTCTGATGTCTTGTTTCTTTTATGACATAATGTAAGATCTTTTAATGTTTTATACGTATGAACATATGGGCCTCCTAAGTCATCGTAGCTCTGCAAGTGCAGTGGTGCCTCTTATCTGGCGCTCTATAGCAACTGCTGAAACGAACCTATTTCTAACAAGTCGCGGGAAAATATTGCGAATGGTGGTTTGAAAAGCGTTACTTTCAAAGTAAATTTCCTTTTACGCAAGTTGAACTATGTACAAGATTGCACAATGAATTTCTTAAATCACAGAGCATTTGACTCTCATTTAAAAATCAACTGATGATGAGCCATTTAGAAGAATTTCGAGCCCAGAAGATCAGACATTTATGTCATTATTAAAAATTTTACTGGCTCATTTGTGTGATATATCTTAAAGTGTAAGACGTGCATAAAAGACCAACATTATATGTGAAAGCTTAGCTTCTCTTGCAGCGTATTAACCGTAGACACCGATATTATGTGTGAAAGCTTTGCTTTTCTTGTAGCAACACTATGTATATTAATTTAAACCGTTAACTGTTGCTGTTTGTGTGTTCACGCTACTTAACAGTGATATTGCCATTGGCTGACTACATCATGTGTCCTAAGCTCTGAATATCCACTGTCATCGGCTGGCGAGATCACGTGACATGACCTATGACTGGCTTACAAAAGCTCATCGCAATCTCGATTTCAATGCTTCGGAAAGTGACATGCGGTGTTTGGTGGAATTCGAATTTATACTTTTGTAATGTGAAAGTATGCAGTGTAAATATTGCTGCACATCAAAGACCTTTCCAAAACGTGTTTTCTTCCCTGAGTTTCGTTTTCTAAAGTGCCAGGAAAGTGTACACCCATGTATAAAGCCATAATAATTCAAAGGATTGGTAAGTTATACAGTTCCGAGAGAAAATATACTGTCAGTTAACAGTGAAAAAGTGTGTTTACACCCGGGAGAAACTGTATTTTTAACCGAGAAATCCGGGAATTTTTGTTCCTTGTTTGCGTATACATCCTGTTGTAGCCAAGATAGACATGAAGCCCACGCCTACCACAGTAGCAGAAGTTTATATGCCAACTAGCTCCTCAGATGATGAAGGGATTGAAGAAGTGCATGATGAGATAAAAGAAATTATTCAGATAATGAAGGGAGACAAAAATTTAATAGTTGTGGGGGACTGGAATTGATAGTAGGAAAAGGAAGAGAAAGAAAAGTAGTAGGTGAGTATGGAATGGGGGTAAGGAATGAAAGAGCAAGCCGCCTGGTAGAATTTTGCACAAAACATAACTTAATCATAGCTAACACTTGTTTCCTAAATCTCTGTCAGAGACAGCAAAGGTCCTGGAAGAGCAGTTGAATGGAATGGACAGAGTCTTCAAAGGAGGACATAAGATGAACATCAACAAAAGCAAAACAAGGATAATGGAATGCAGTCTAATTAAATCAGGTGATGCTGGGGGAATTAGATTAGAAAGTGAGGCACTTAAAGTAGTGGATGAGTTTTGCTGTTTAAGGACCAAAATAACTGATGATGGTCGAAGTAGAGAGGATATAAAATGCAGACTGGCAAAAAAGCACTATTAACATTGAGTGCAGATTTAAGTGTCAGGAAGTGTTTTCTAAAAATATTTGTATGGAGTGTAGCCATGTATGGATGTGAAACATGAATGATAAATAGTTTAGACGAGAAGAGAATAGAAGCTTTCGAAATGGTGCTACAGAAGAATGCTGAAGATTAGATGAGTAGATCATGTAACTAATGAGGAGATACGGAGTAGAATTGGGAGAAGAGGAATTTGTGGCACAATTTGACCAGAAGAAGGTATCGGTTGGTAGGACATGTTCTGAGGCATCAAGGGATCACCAAGTTAATGTTGGAGGGCAGCGTGGAGGGTAAAAATCGTTGGGGGAGACCAAGAGATGAATACACTAAAGAGATTCAGAAGGATGTAGGGTGCAGTAGTTACTTGGAGATGAAGAAGCTTACACAGGATAGAGAAGCATGGAGAGCTGCATCAAACCGTCTCTGGACTGAAGACCACAACAACAACATTTGACCTACAGGATACAACTCTATCTTGTTAGAGCCACAGTGCAAAACTTTGGTATTTAGTGAGGATTATTTTGCGTGGTGAGCCCACTGTTCTTGATGGAGTATGCAAAATGTTGCAGGGAAGGAAGTATTTAAGTGTGTCAATTTGTATATGGAAGTGTGACATGTGTGGAGATCTTGCACTTTACATGGAATTGCATCTCTATCTCTCCTTAGCACTGATCCCAAATTTTCCTTGCATGTCGGCTGCCATTTTTCCCGGGCTTCTCATTACTATTGAGGGGAAATTTACAAACAGAAGACTAATTACCGACGTCAAGCATCATATCGAGAGGGGACACAGCTGGTATTTCCACTATGCGTGTAAGGTCTAATGGTCATATTCTTTTTTTGTTGTCCCCCACCCCTTCTTGTAAAATAAAAGCGGGCTAGTGGCAAAGCGTGCACTTTGTAATCCAGAGAGTGCGGGATCAAATCCTGTTGAAACCATCCAGTCTCTTGTTCTGCATATTGCGCTGCATATTAGGCATACTTGATCAAACTCATAAAGCATGGTGAAGAACACTGGTAATGCACAAAAGACTGTAGCTTAAGAATACTGTTCTTCCGATAAACCTGAAATGAGAGAGTGGTATTGGAAATTATGTTGTCTGATAATTTCCTGAGGAATACTTTCCACTATCGAAAATATTCTTTTTCGAGAAGTTGAATCATACGAGTAGTTCCACGCAGAATCCACATTACATCTACAGGTTTTCGTTGTCCTCCACAAAAACAGTAGCATCGTTAAGTCCAGACCATGAATCCAACAAAAGCAGTGAATTAGTTTCTGCAGCTGGTAGGAATATGTTTCGAATAAAATGTTGAAAATTATTCTTTCCCTTTTTTTCCATATTTTGATACATCGATTACAAGATTTTGGGTACTAAACAGTCCATTTTTTATGTTTGGTCCTAATTTGCCTTGCAGTTCTTGAAGACAGATACACAGCTGCGGAAATAGTAAATGACTCATACTTATTACTGACATTATTGCGTATGAATGTGTCATTGCATTCATTGATTGGGCAACAGACTCCGTCTTTCACAAAACCTGACTGATCAGTGTTATAAACAGCAGTTGCGGGGACAACAGCAACTTTCGTCTTTATGTCAGCTATGAATTTCTCTATATCATACTCTGTATCTCTATATCATACTTACCAATACTGCAAAAAGCAACTGATGATTTGTAATAGACGTTACTTGAGTGGTTAATTCGAGAGAATAGTAACTGTTTACTGTTGTGTCAGAGAACTATCAACGAACGGTAACCTGAAACGTCCTTTACAAATTACGATCGGGTTGTGTCGTGTTTTCTGTTTGCAAATGTACCACCGACCTTGGCTGATTTTTTTTGTGTGTGTGTGTGTGTGTGTGTGTGTGTGTGTGTGTGTGTGTGTGTGCGCGCGCGCGCGCACATGCACAGTTGCTACTGCGCCAGTAGGGGTGTACATTTCTACTGCCGCTTAGCGCACTATGAATTTGGCAATTTTCAGCTTTTTTTAAAAATTACTTGCAGTGCCTCTTAGCAGTTAAAATTTTGACTGCATTTCTTTCATTGTCTTCTTCCTGTGTAAAAAATTTCAGGGTAGGTTTCAGCATGTCTTATTGGACCTTGTCAGCTAGAGTACCACCATCAGAATGATATTCATCTCCTATGAGATTATGAAATTTACTTAAGTTTCAAACTTAATGTTGGTGTAATGTACTTTTGAAGATGGATCACCACTAACTAAACAGAAGAGATTCTACACAACAAAAAGGCACACAGAGTGGACAATAAATGTATTAGCTTTTTAGACAAATTCCTTCTGCAGGTACCAGTCATGCTGAAGTGCTTGTGAGCAACAGTTTGTGTGTGTGTGTGTGTGTGTGTGTGTGTGTGGTGTAAGGAGAGAGAGAGAGAGAGAGAGAGAGAGAGAGAGAGAGAGAGATATCTATACTCTGCAAACCATTTTGAAGTACATGGCAGAGGATAGTTCCCATTGTACCAGCTATTAGGACATCTTTCCATTCCATTCCTGTATGAAGCATGGGAATAATGATTGTTTAAACATCTTTGTACATGTTGTGGTTATGGTTAAACATCTTTGTACATGTTGTGGTTAGTCTGCTCTTGTTCTTGTGATCCCAACAGGAATGATATGTTGGAGGCTATAGTATATTCCTAGATACACCACTTAAAGTTGGATCTAGAAACTTTCTAAGTAGGTTTTATCAAGATAGCTTGTGTGTATCCTCGAGCATATGCCAGTTAAGTTGTAGAAAGTCATAAGAAATGTCATTGGCTGAAAGTCAGAAGGTATTATTAATATTATCTGGCTTTTCAGAAATCTATAAATGCTGCATCTGAGTGACTGCCTTGGTCCATGGCTTTTAGTATGTCATGTGATAAAAGTGGGAGTTGGGTTTCAAGAGATAAATATTTTGTAATCAATGTTGGTTGGCATGAAGGGGACCATTCTGTTCAAGGTATCCCATTACATTTGACCTCAGAATATGTTCTAATATTCTACAACAAATGGATGTCACAGATTGTGGATGGTAGTTTTCTGGATTACTTCTGCTACCCTTCTTACAGACATGTGTAACTAGTGCTTTCTTCCAACTACTGGGCACAGTTTTTTGTTTGAGGAATTTGTGGCATGTTATGCTTAGAATGGGAAATATGGACTGACTTGCTGACAAACTCTGTTTTCCTGCGTAAAGAAACATTTGAAATCAAAGTTCAGCATTTCTGCTTTCAGATTGCTACCCTCAATTTCAATTTGTTTCTTATCCATGAATGTCTGGAAATCAAGTCCCTTTGCATAATTATGACCGGAACTTGTGTCTTGTGGGAGATTTTTCAATAATATTCTGCTATGGTAGTTATTGAAGGCTTCACATATGGCTTTTTGACAACCAAAGACATTTCATTCAGCGTCACTTTGTATATAGCCGTATGCTTTATTTGGTACCTAGTATGGAGTAGTCTCTGTTTATTTAGAAGTTTTATCACAGTGAACTGTTCTACTAGGTACAGATGTATCAAACACATGGTCAACTGTTCTTTTAAGCCTGAGCCACAATTTTTATACGTTCTACTTTCCAGAGCCATATGTTTCCTGTTCAGTATTGAAATTTAACACTACTGCCTTTTTATCTAGTTTCCTGATAAAATAAACCCTTCTATTTATTTGAACTGCCCTTTGTGCTTCAGTAATTCTTGTTGTTCAAACTGCAGTGTGGACATCCTCAAAGAGGTCAGATCTATTTGTTGCCATTAGATCCAATACATTGCCAACATGAGTGGACTTCTGAATTATCTGTTCTAGGGAATTTTCAGAGAAGGCATTCAGTGATTTTTCACAGGATATTTTATCAAGCCCACCACGTACAAAACTTTAATTTTCACAATTGATTGTTGGATGGTTAAAGTCTACTCTTATCATGACAGTATGATTGAGGAACTTAAGTACTGGTGAACTCAGGTTCTCTTTAAAGTTTTCAGTTAATTGGGAAGCGAGTTGGGGTACTCGATAGAAGGATTCAATTATAAGTTTATGCTCACCCTTGATGCTGATTCTTCTCCAGTTTAATTCCTACTCCAAACTTTTATTTTGTTTTCTTTATTGCTTGCTCTATGTACAGATTGAATAACATTGGGTATAGGCTACAGCCCTGTCTCACTCCCTTCTCAACCACTGCTTCCCTTTCATACCCCTTGATTCTTATAACTGTCATCTGGTTTCAGTACAAGTTGGGGTAGGCTTGTGCTCCCTGTATTTTACCCCTGTCACCTTCATAACTTCAAAGAAAGTACTCCAGTCAATGTTGTCAAAAACTTTATCTAAGTCTACAAATACTGTTTTCATAGGTTCGTGTTTCCTAAACCTATCTTCTAAGGTAAGTTGTAGGGTCAGTATCGCCTCATGTGTTCCTACATTTCTCCGGAACACAAATTAATCATCTCCAAGGTCAGATTCTACAAGTTTTTCGATTCTTCTGTGAAGAGTTCTTGGTAGTATTTTGCAAGCATAACATATTAAACTCATATTTCAGTAATATTCACCCACATCAGCACCTGCTTTCTTTGGAGCTGGAATCATCACACTGTACTTGAAGTCAGAGAGGATATTTCACCTGTCTCATACATCTTGCACAACAAATTGAATATTTTTGCCGTGGCTGGCTCTCCCAAGGCTATCAGTAGTTTTGACAGAATGTCATCTACTCTAGATGCCTTGTTTTGACTTAGGTCTTTCAGTGCTCTGCCAAATTCTTCTCACAGTATTGTATCTCCCATCTCATATTCACCTATGTCCTCTTTCATTTCTATAATATTGTCTTCAAATACATCTCCCTTGTTTAGATCCCCCATACAGTCCTTCCACGTTTCAACTTTCCCTGCTTTGCTTAGTACTGATTTTCCATTTAAGTTCCTAATATTCATTCAACTGCTCCTCTTTTCTTCAAAAGCCTCTTTAATTTTCCTGTAGATAGTATATATATTTCCTTTTGTGAAATATGCTTCTAAACCCTTAAATTTATATTCTAGCCATTCCTGCTTAGCCATTTTGTACTTCCTGTTGATCTCTTTTTTTTTAGACGTTTGCATTTCCTTTTGCTTGCTTCATTTTCCGCATTTTTACATTTTTTTTCATTCATCAATGAGATTCTGTAGTTCGTGTGATATCCAAGGATTTCTACGAGGCCTTGTCATTTTACCAATTTGATCCTTTTACCAATTTGATCCTCACTGCCATCACTATTTCATCTCTCAAAGCTACCATTTGTCTTCTACTGTATTCCTTTCCCCTTCTCTAGTCAGTCATTGCCTAATGTTTCCTGTGAAACTCTCAACAATCTCTGGTTCTTTCAACTTATTAAGGTCCCATCTCCTTAACTTCCTACCTTTTTGCAATTTCTTCAGTTTCAATATACAGTTCATACCCAATAAATTTTGGTCAGAGTTCACATCTGTTCCTAGAAATGTCATTCAATATAAAATCTGGTTCAAAAATCTCTGTTTCGCCATTATATAATGAATCTGAAACCTTCCAATGTCTCCAGGTTTCTTCCATATATACAATATTTTTTTGTGAATCATAAACCAAGCGTTAGTCATGGTTATATTATTTTTTGTGTAAAATTCTACCAGTGGGTTCCTCTTTCATTTCTTTCCTCCAGTCCACATCAAATACTAGTTTTCCTTCTCTTCCATGTCCTACTATCGAATTCCTGCCTCCAATCACAATTAAATGTTAGCCTCCCTTAACTATTTGAACAATTTATTTTTTTAAAGTGATGATATGTTGGTTGGCTGCTATAGTAAAATGTTGATTTACTATTAAATATGTCATGCAAAACACTCATAACTTCTGAAATTTCTCAGAAATATATGCTTATTCATGTAGATATACACTGAGATTTGGGGGCGAATGATTGGGACAGGGAAACTACTGCTAAAATTGTATAAAGCACAAATGTTGATTACATCTAACACTATAACACAAACTACATTTTTCATGATACTTTGCATATGAAAATACATAATATATCATGACTGACTTACAAGCTTTAATTCAGTCAACACAGAAACCAAATTTAATTTTTATGTGAAGTTTTTGAACCTATTTTTTCAAAGCAAATAGATTTATCACATATGATTTTACTTGGACACAAAGGAAATACCAGAAATCAGCATATAAATGTAAATTAACATGGGAATAGTACTGATCTTGCAAGTAGCTGGTTTCATGACAAGTTCTACACTAGTGTGCCAAAGATGAACACTTTAGTGTCAGTATAGATCACAAAACCAATGTGAAATGTGGAGCACAGCCAAGCACTTCTTCTGCTTGGAGCAGCTAACAATGCAAAGGATAGGTTATCAACAAAGTATTAGAATAGAGACCTAGGTACATATTTTTGATGAATTTGTTCAACTGTTCGTTTAAAATTGAGCCACATGTCTTGTCTTTCTTGGCTGAATGAAATGATTGTAGCCACTATTACAGAAATAAGGTACCCTCCTTCTTACCCATTTTACTGAAAATACAAACTTTTCTGTTTGTTTTTTGTTCAATGGCTATCATTGTTAGCAAGTGAGAGGGTATTATAACGTCAAGTTGAACACATATATTTCAAAACGACATAATACATATAAGTCACTGAGCAAGTTGACAAAGCAAGACAAGTGAACGGGGTAACATTCGAATGAGCACTGAGTCCAAGTCTAGCGGCCACTGGCTGGCTGGCTGCTTAGGTGGCACGGCTGCTGCATGGCTGGCAGACAGCGCCGCATGTAGAGGATGCGCGTAATTGTGCTGCGGCACTTTGAATGATCGGCGAGTCACAACACTTTTCCCCCCTTTGAATTTTTTTGCACTGGTCTTGATGGAGGTGGCCTGTAGATTGCTAACGTCCATAGGCATTGTTTGACTGGCCGTAAAGTCTCGAGGAGGAGGCTTCCCGTATGGACGGAAGTGTCCCCGATGATAACGGCTGGAGATGACAGGAGACGTAGGTGTCGAATCTGCTGGGGCCCCGTGCACCAATCTGCCCAATGAGGCAAGTCAGCTGATATAACAGGAGACATGGACGATGTGTCAGCGGCCATAGGAGAAGGAGGCGAGTAGGTTGGCTCGGGACAGATGATGGTCATCCGGTTCCTGCATGGGCACGTCTCCTGGTGGCGTCCGTTCTTGTACTGGCACCGAGATGACGGTGAGAGGTCTGCGTTGTGAATAATGAGAGATGCCAAGATCCCAAGCATCAGGTAGAGCCGAAGGTGGTGTAGCGGCATTCAGAACAGGCGTTGCCGGCACACGAGGCCGAAGCTGGTCTGAATGACACACTGCAACACCCGTGTCAATCTGGATTTCATACAGGCGTCGGCCACGGTGTCGTAAGATGCGGCCCGAACTCCATTTTGGCCGCCTGCCATATCCCCGTACCCAGCCAAGGTCGTTGGCGGTGAACCGGCCAAGCGAAGGCACCCACGCCCGTGAGGTGGAAGGCCGCAGAAGATGAAGTAGCGTGCAGGGCTGTCGGCCATGTAAGAGCTCAGCCGGGTTGTGGTCGCCCATGGGGGTGAATCAGGAAGAAGCCAGAAATTGGAGAAACACACCATCAGCAGCAGAAGAAGTTAGGAGTTTCCACATCTGAGCCTTAAAAGTGCGGACCAGTCGTTCAGCCTCACCATTTGATTGTGGATGGAACGGAGGGGCCGTGACATGCATAACACCGTGATGAGCACAAAAATCTGCAAATTCGGAAGAGGCAAATTGCAGACCATTATCAGTAACAAGAGTAGAGGGAAGGCCTTCCAAAGAAAAAATGCTGGCGAGAGCACTTCTGGTTACCGCAGTGGTAGGCGACGTGCAACGGACAATGAAAGGAAAGTTAGAGTAGACATCAATTACGAGGAGCCAATAAGTACCTAAAAAAGGTCCTACGAAGTCAGCATGAATGCGCTCCCAGGGCATCTCAGGCGAAGGCCACGGTGACAAAGATAACTTCGGGGCGGCGGCCTGTGAAGCACAAGGCCCGCAGGCAGCGACCATGTGTGTTATTTCAGAGTCGATGCCAGGCTAGTACACATGATGGCGCGCCAGAGATTTTGTGCGAGAGACACCCCAGTGCCCTTGGTGAAGGAGGCGCAAGACCAAAGCACGCAAAGACGCAGGTACCACAACATGCGGCGATGCATTGTCGGTGGAAAGGAGGATAACACCATCCCTAGCCATGAGGCGGTAGCGCAAAGCGTAGTAGTTCCGCAACAGATCAGAAGTCTTAGCGGATGGACGATCTGGCCAACCCTTCTGAACACAGCGTAAAACCCGGGAGAGGGTAGGATCAGTTGTTGGGAAGTGACATTGATGGATGAAACAAGGAAACAAGTGGTTTGTGATCTGTAACAAGATGAAATTTAGATCCATAAAGAAAAACACCAAACTTATGAAGAACATAAATAATGGCCAAAGCTTCTTTTTCAATTTGAGAATACTTTTGTTGGGCATCCGTGAGCGTTTTGGAGGCATAAGCAATGGGTTGTTCAGAGCCGTCAGAAAAAAGGTGCGCAAGGACTGCACCGACCCCATATTGAGAGGCATCCGTGGCAAGAACAAGATGTTGGCCAGGTCGATAAGTAGCCAGGCATGGGGCCTGTTTCAGCCTAGTCTTCAATTTCTGGAAAGCCGCATCGCATGACGTGGAACAGTGAAAAGGCACATTTTTATGCAACAGGCGATGCAACGGCTGAGCCACCGAAGCAGCAGACAGTAAAAACTTGTGATAGTATCCTATTTTCCCCAAGAAGGCCCACAGTTCCTTAACAGATGTAGGGCAAGGAAGGGCATCGATCGCAGCGACAGTTTGCTGAAGCGGACAAATACCATCCCGAGAGAGTTGAAAGCCCAAGTATGTGATAGATGCCTGAAAGAATTGTGATTTCTGAAGGTTACACTTAAGACCAGCAGTCTGTAAGACATGAAAAAGTGTGCAGAGGTTCTGAAGATGTTCTTCAATGGTGGAGCCAGTGACAACAATGTCGTCCATTTAATTTATACACCCAGGGACTGGGAGCAATAATTGTTCCAAGAATCGCTGAAAGAGAGCAGGGGTGCTGGCAACTCCGAATGGCAATCGTTGGTATTGATAGAGGCCGAAAGGCGTGTTAAGGACCAGAAACTGGCGGAGAACAGTGTCGAGAGGAAGTTGATGATAAGCTTCTGACAGGTCAATTTTAGAAAAATACTGGCCTCCCGAAAGTTTAGTGAACAATTCTTCAGGTCAGGGCATAGGGTAAGTGTCGATAAGGCATTGTGCATTTACAGTGGCTTTAAAATCGCCACAGAGACGAATATCACCATTGGGCTTAGCAATGACAAGACAGGGGAGGACCACTCACTGAAAGTGACAGGAAGCAAGACCCATGAAGTAGTGACGATCCAGCTCCCGTTTTACCCAATCACGAAGGGCCACAGGAATGGGCTGAGCCCGAAAAAACTTAGGCCGAGCAGTGGGTTTGATATGAGCAGTGGGTTTGATATGAGCTTCAAAGTAGTTTGCACGGCCTAACCCAGGAGAAAAAAAGGGACAAAAATGTCGTTGACAAGGAATCCAGTTGAGCATAAGGAATAGCATCAGAGACGATATTGACAGAGTCATCTATGGATAACCCAAAAGTGCGAAAGGCATTGAAACCAAAAAGATTTTCTGCATTGCTCTGGTCGACCACAAATATGGGAACAGTGCGAACGATGGATTTGTAAGATACCTCAGCATTAAATTGTCCCAAGAGAGAAATCTGTTTATTGTACGTCCGTAATTGCCGAGTGACAGGTGATAGGAGTGGAGAACCCAACTGAAGATACGTCTGAGAATTAATTATAGTGGCAGCAGAACCAGTATCCACCTGCATGCGAACATCCCGAGCAAGGATCTGGACAGTGAGGAATAACTTCCCTGAAAGGGAAGAAGTGCAATTGATAGACAACACAGAAGCAGAATCAACATCACTGTCATGAACATCATGTATGCGGTTGGATTTGCAAACGGAAGACACATGACCCTTCTTTTTGCAATGGTGACACATGACCCAACGTTTGGGACAATCCTCCTGTGAATGTTTCGTAAAACACTGCGGACATGAAGGAAGTTGGCGGGGGTTTTGCTGCAGTTTCTTAGAGGGTTGTTTACGGTTAGGCCGAGGCTGCACGTGGGAGCGTAATGCGGCCACATCGGCCGGCAGGGACACACCGCACACGTCGTCAACAGCGCACAGAGGTTGTATTTCCCCGACGTCACCCAATGCCTCTATTTGCACCCCAGCGGCGCGAGAAATTTCAAAAGACTGTGCGATGAATAGGACTTCATCTAGAGTCAGATTTGCCAACTGAAGGGCATGTTGCCGACCTTCTTTGTCGGGTGCCGACCGGATAATAGCATCCCATACCATGGAATTGGCATAGGATTCTTTGTGAACGTCAGTAACAAATTGACACTTTCGACTGAGGCCATGAAGTTCAGCAGCCCAAGCATGATAGGATTGATGCAGTTGTTTTTGACAATGATAAAAGGCAACACGAGAGGCTACCACATGCATTTGCTTTTGAAAATAGACAGACAGAAGTGAGCACGTTTCAGCAAAGGACAAAGATGCAGGATCTTTCAAAGGAGCCAATTGCGACAACAAACGATACATTTAAGGTGAAATCCATGACAGGAACAGACACTTACATGTTTGTTCGTCCGTGACATGAAATGCCAAGAAGTGCTGTCGAAGACGTTTTTCGTAATCAGACCAGTATTCCGCCGTCTCGTCGTAAGGAGTAAAAGGAGGTATAGGCAACGACGAGAAACGCCCCACATTTGATGCCGCGACGAAATCGCAAATTGCCGATGTTAGAAGCATTTGCTGTTCAATGAGACCTTGCAGTAGTTGCTCCACAGTAGCCATGGAAACCTGTGGGTCAACAATGAAAAGGAAAAATCCCATCCTCGTCGCCATTTGTTATAACGTCAAGTTGGACACATATATTTGAAAATGGCACAACACTTATAAGTCACTGAGCAAGTTGACAAAGCAAGACAAGTGAACACGGTAACATTCGAATTAGCACTGAGTCTAAGTCTAGCGGCCACTGGCTGGCTGGCTGCTTAGGTGGCGCGGCTGCTGCATGGCTGGCAGACAGCGCCACATGTAGAGGAAGCGCGTCACTTTGAATGATCAGCGAGTCACAGCAGAGGGCTTAGTAGTTAGCACGTTGCACTCACATTTGAAAGGAACAAGGTTCATATGCCTGTCAGAACATCTAGATTTTTGTTGTTTCCGTGAACTGATTCAGGTGAATGCTGGAATGGTTTTTGCAAAACTGATACAGCCAAAAATCCTTCCCCTGTGAGATACCTACGGTTTTAAAAATAAAAAAAAGCTATTGATTGTTTTTATATGTTGATGGATGACCTGTTTATCATAACAGAATGAAGTAATGACTCAGTGATACTGAAATCCAATCATTACACCACCTTGCTGAACTGGTATACATTTTGCTGGAACCATCTGGAGCTATTATTGCTTGTCTGGACAGAACTCCATATTACAAAAACAAAATAAGGAAAACGTCCTAGGTAACTTTGAAAGAATCAGCTAAAGTGGTGTAATGCAACCGTAAGTTGCATAATGGTGAATATCTAGTAAAACCCTAGGTTCTCATAGACTTAGTAATGTCAGGTTCAGTGTTTCCACATTACTCAAAGTGTAATACCTAAAGCACTATGGATGAGGTTGATCATTTCAAACTTCTCTGAAATTTACTGGTACAAATCAAATGACCGTACAACATAGATGACACATATCATTTTTCAGATTGTGTGTTCACTTACTGGCATGGTGGTATACTCGAAATCCTTAATGAATTCCTTACATGTACACACTGAGTGAACATTGATTTAGTTTATTTATGTATGTGATGGTAAATATAGTTATATAATAGAAGGAAACATTCCACGTGGGAAAAATTATATATAAAAACAAAGATGGGGTGACTTACCGAACGAAAGCGCTGGCAGGTCGATAGACACACAAACAAACACAAACATACACACAAAATTCAAGCTTTCGCAACAAACTGTTGCCTCATCAGGAAAGAGGGAAGGAGAGGGGAAGACGAAAGGAAGTGGGTTTTAAGGGAGAGGGTAAGGAGTCATTCCAATCCCGGGAGCGGAAAGACTTACCTTAGGGGGAAAAAAGGACAGATATACACTCGCACACACGCACATATCCATCCACACATACAGACACAAGGCTTGTGTCTGTATGTGTGGATGGATATGTGCGTGTGTGCGAGTGTATACCTGTCCTTTTTTGCCCCTAAGGTAAGTCTTTCCGCTCCCGGGATTGGAATGACTCCTTACCCTCTCCCTTAAAACCCACTTCCTTTCGTCTTCCCCTCTCCTTCCCTCTTTCCTGATGAGGCAACAGTTTGTTGCGAAAGCTTGAATTTTGTGTGTATGTTTGTGTTTGTTTGTGTGTCTATCGACCTGCCAGCGCTTTCGTTCGGTAAGTCACCTCATCTTTGTTTTTATATATAATGGTAAATATAGTGTTGCACTGTGTACAGTAGACACTGAAAAAAGCCTTAGTGCTGTAAACATTTCTTACACTAAAACACAATTATTTTTAGCTGTAAATAATATTACATAAAACTGTGTTATTGAGTATATTAGACCAACATAGCATCAAAGGATGTTACAGCTTTATTTTCCTAGATACTCCTTCACATAATAATAGCACTGCTGAATCAAATAATCTTTTACAGCTTCCTATCCCTTGCTGCGATTTACCAAAAATATGAGTTCTGTTTCATCTTTGAGTCAAATTGTAGTGCAGCCACATTTTTTTCATTCACTTAGATGCAGAATATCTGTTTTGGCCTTCTGAAATTAAAACTATCAAGCACCTGTTGGCAGAACTCCAAATGCTGAATGTTATGCTATCAATATATTAAACAAAACTATAAATCTCATGACATGATAAATCTCTGGCTCAAATATAGAGTGAATGTGCTATGACAGTTATTTATAAAGTTAAACACATCAGCCTAAAGAGCCTGTAAGAAAACTGCTGGAGAAGGTAAAGCAAATGTATAGGAAGATATGTTAAAGCTACATCATTGTATTATTCCTCTACACAATCTCCATTCAGATATAAGCATTTATCTAATCTGTTAGCAAATTGACAAATTCTGTAAGCAAAAAGTTCTGCCACTTAAGATTGCAGCCAGCCTGTAAATGTATCGTAAAGTCCTTTGTCAAAGAATTGGGAGCCAAACCAGTTTTTTGTGTTGCATGAAGAGGTGGAAATCACTTGGAGCCAACTCTGGGCTGTAGAGCTGAGGCTCAAAAATGTCTCCCTAAACTGAGCCAGTAATTCTTGTGTTTTTCAGCAGAATGCGACCAAGCATTGTTCTGCAAGAACATAACACCAGTAGTCAAGAGATTGTATCATTCATTGTAAATGACTCTTCTTATTTTTCATAAAAGTTCAAAGTAAGCTTCAGAATTGATAGGCCTTCCACATGTAATAAAACCAATGAACACAATTACTACAGTGTTCCAGTCCGGCTGACAGAGTTTGGTACACTATTTTTTTTTATTTGTTGGGTAAGGCAGTATGTCCCCACACCATTGTCTACTGATTTATTACCAAGTTAGTGAAGGAAAGCAATGTCTTATGTCCAGTTGGGATTCCATTCAGTAGTCCTTACATTTACACATTGTAAAGAAATTCCAGAGCAGCACTCATCCATTGAGTTTCGTGGCTTTCAGATAGGAGTTTTGAAACCCACCAAGCACGGAACTGGTGGTACATTAATTGCTTGAGTGTGGTCTCACTCAAAATGCTTAGAGAAGTCTGTGGAAAGATGTCCTACAGTAGAGAAAAACACCGATTTTCATGAATTTTTTCATTATTTTTCGATACCAGTGTGATACTTATCATAGATGGATGGTCGCTTATGTCATAACACGAATATTTATTCTTCCACCGTTATGAAAACAGTGCCATTGACACACAAAACTTTCAGTTATCAAATTTGATCTATGTATAGTACAATAGTACAGATTTCACTACACACACACACACACACACACACACACACGCCAAGGGAGACTTGGAGACCTGTAGTGTTCAGTTTTCGGTCCACTCTTTTTCCTCATGTATGAGAATGACTTTCCACTTAATATTCTTTAAACAGAATTGTTACTTTCTGCAGACAATGCTAGGGTTGTAATACATCCAGTTAGAGAGAAACCAACAGAAGCAATTGTTATTGATGATTTTTGAGAAAACACCATATTCAGCTCTGTACAACAGTTGATGCAGCATACAAACAACAGTCAATAAACAGGGTAGACTGACACATCTTTAGAGTCATTGCAGTCTTTTAAAGGGCTTTTGAACATGTTTCCCGAAAACTATCTTTAGCAGCTAGTTTGACAACCTACACTCAATGGAAATATTTTACACTTTGTAGCAACAAACATATGTTCAGACCTTGTAACTATAAATGGGCTTAACTTTATCAACAGTATCAGTATAGAGAGAGGGGTTAGTGATCATGATGTCTTAGCAATGATGGTTAGTATAGTTAACAAATTAATCAAGAAGACTAGGAGAGTATTTTTGCTAGAAAAAGCAGGTAAGCAGTTGCTAGTAAGCAGTTGCTAGCATCCCGCATAGGCAGTGAATGGAAAATATTTATGATGGAAGTAAAGTAATAATGGGCAAAGTTTAAACAATTGTCACTGATGCTCTGGAGAAGACTGTGCTGAGAAACTGGATTAAGGATAGAAAAGACTCACCATGCTTAAATAACAAAATTCAGAAAATGCTGAGGAAGCAAAAACTGTTGCACTCTCACTTCAAAAGAGAATGTGCAAATGATGACAGATTAGTAGAGATTTGTGTGTCTGTAAAAAGATCAATGTGCAAAGCATACAACTACCACTTTCATACCTTAGCAAATGATGTGGCTGAGAAGCCGAGAAAATTCTGATCCTACATAAAATGACAAAGTGGTCGAAGGCTTCTATCCAGTCACTCATTGATCAGTCTGGTGTGGCAATAGAAGTAGGCAAAATGAAAATCAAAGTTTTAAATTTCATTTTAAGTAATCATCCACACAGGTGGATCATACAAACATACCTGCAGACAAACTCCCATATAGAGGTCATAGTAGTAGACATCCCTGGCACAGAGAATCAACTGAAAGAGTTGAAGACAAATTTGTCACCAGGTGCAGATGGGATCCCAATTTGGTTTTCCAAAGAGTACTTTATGGCATTGGCCCCTTATGTTGCTTGCATTTATCTCAAACCTTGCCCAGCACAAAGCCCCAGGTGACTGGAAAAAAGTATAGATGACACCTATATATAAAAAGAGTAAAATAACTGACCTGAAAATTTGCATTTTACAATCCTTAACATGTTTTTCTGTTGAATTCTTGAACATATCATTAGTTCATATGTAATAACTTCTCTTGAGACAAAAAAGCTTCTGTTCACAAATCAGCACAGTTTTAGAAAGCATCGCTTGTGTGAAACACAGCTTGTGTTTTTCTCTCATGATAGTCTGCAAACTAAGCAGGTTTCATATTCCTAGATTTACGAAAAGTGCTTGACATGGTGTCCCAATGCAAACTCTTAATGAAGGTATGCTCATACAGAATAGGTTCCGAGAAATGCGAGTGGCTTGAAGACTTCTTAAGTAGTAGGACTCAGTATGTTTTCCTCAATAGTGAGACGAGTGTTCACCTTAGACAAAGGTATTGTCAGAAGTGCCCAGGGAAGTGTTACCACTGTTATTCTCTATATACATAAATGATCAGCAGTCTGCGACTGTTTGCTGATGGTGCTGTGGCGTACAGGAAGGTGTCATTGTTGAGTGACTGTAGCAGGATACAAGATGACGTATACAAAATTTCTAATTGGTGTGATGAATAGAAAAATGTAAATTAATGCAGATGAGTAGGAAAACTAGTCCCTTAATGTTTGAATAAAGCATCAGTAGTGTGTTACTGGACAGAGTCAGGTCAATTAAATATCTTGACATAATACTGCAAAGTGGTTCAAAATGATACAAATATGTAAGGATTGTAGTAGGAATGTGAGTAGTTGACTTTGGTTTATTGGGAGAATTTTAGGAAAGTGTGGTTCATCTGTAATGGAGACCACATGTAGAACACTAGTGCAACCCATTCATGAGTACTGCTTGAGTATTTTGGATCCCCACCAGGTCAGATTAAAGGAAGACATTGAAACAATTCAGTGGCAGGCTGCTAGATTTGTTACCAGTGGGTTTGATCAACACTCAAGTATTACAGACATGCTTCAAGAACTCAGATGGGAATTCCTGGAAGGGATTCTTTTTGAGGAACGCTGTTGAGAAAATTTAGAGAACTGGCATTTGAAGCCGACTGTAGAACAATCCTACTGCCATCAACATCGATTTGGAATGAGAACCACGAACACAAGATAAAAGAAATTAGGGCTCCTGCAGAGGCATATATAGACAGTCGTTTTTCCCTTGCTCTCTTTACAAGTGGTATGGGAAGGGAAATGACTGGTAGTGGTACAATGTACACTCTGCCATGCACTGTACATTGATTTGCCGAGCATGTATACAGATGTTGTTGTAGGTGTGCCTGTAGAATGCTCCAAATTTTTTGGTGTACACATTGATGAAAACTTGAAGAAGAATGTTACAACCTGTTCAAACTATTCAGTTGAATTACTCTTGATCTTCATGTAACACTCTTAGTAAACAATCAAATCAATATCCTAACATATTTTGCATATTTCCAGTCAATAATGTCTTGTAGTGTTGTTTTCTGTGGTAATTTATCACTAAGAGAGAAAGTACTGATTGTACAAAAGCCACTAATAAGAATAGTATGTTAAGTTCATACACATTCATCTTGTGGGCACATCTTCAAAGAGTTAGTCATTTTGACTCTACATTCATAATTTTCACAAATGAAATTCTTCACGTATATTCCATTACAATTTGAAAAGAATACTGATGTCCATACCTACATCACTAGAAAGAAATGACCTTTATTACCAATTATTAATGCTGTCGTTGGGTCAAAAAGGAGTTCATTATGCATCAACAAAAAGTTTTGAGCATTTGTACAGTAACATAAAATGTCTGACAGGTACAAGATTGAATTTTAAATCTGATCACAAACTACTACATATAAGAATTTTCATTTAAAAACTGGTAGCTTGTAAAAAAATAGAACTGAGAAGTAATATGTTCATTAATCTTGAAACTAATCATGTATACATGTTCTGTAAACATTCTGTAAAGTCATTCAAACGATTTGTGAAATACGTAACTGAGTAATTAACTTACAGCTTTGAGATTTTTTGCCACTATAAATCGTATTGCTGAAATGATTTATTTGGCATGGTTTTCAGTCACAATACTAATTTTGAATGGCTACTGCAGGTGAATGGAAAACAATGTGATTTCCTGCTATTACAGCTTGAATCTCTCTGATCACCCAAGTAATACTGTATTGTAACCTATTTTATCCTTCTTCCCCTCCCACCCCTGCCACTTTCTGGACAGCTCTCGTAATAAGGGCAGCAGTTGTCATCTTCTTACATTACATTATTCTGTGAATAGGAAATAAATTTTCTCTAATAGCAGCTTTATATCACAACCATACAGGATCTCCGTGCCAAGAATCCATTTCATTTCTGAATTATTGTGCAAGCGCTTCTGTCATTTTTTAATTCTATTCAAATTCTTGTTTTTCCTTGAGCATATTAACCACCTTTCACAATAATTTGGAAAAGAACTTGCACATTTTCATATGATCATTATGATGTGTGTTTTGTTATATTATTTGAAATATTTTAGTACATATTATTGTAAATTTGTTGCAGCACACACACAGTCAAGGAGAACCAGTTCTGCAAACTAATAGTAGAGCAAGTTCAGGGGGGAAACAGCAACTCAATCAGGAAGGGAAAAGATATCCTGTACATTCTGAAAGTGCATCAAGCCCACACGAGTCATACATTACAAGACATGTCAGTGAGAAATACAACAAAGACATAGGAAGTGATCTAAGGGTAAGTAGATTTTATTCTGTAAAACCTAAGGTAGAAAAGAAGGCATATAACCTGAAAATACTGTGGTGAATAGTTTGTTACTGCCACTTTGGGAAGCTATTTTATATAGTGTACATAGTGTTTTGTACGTGCATCAAGTGTTGCAACAGTGATTGGTTTATTATCCTGTCCAACTTGTGGAGCCAATTTACATTAATTATATTTATTAGTGCATATAATGCACAGAAGTGTCAGAAGTGTGGCTAATCATAATTGTAGTATTACTTGAATCATCCACATGAATTATACATACTACACCTAAACGACATAGTGGGTGGTTAACCTTCACAACATTACTCACTCCCTTGCCCTGAATTAATTAGACCAAAAAATGATTTAACTTTGAATTAAAAACATATTGTCTGCTTAATGTCTCTCATAACATCCATCAACAAACTGTTGGTCCTCTTTTGAAACTGTGACCAAGTGCAGAGTTGTCCACTCAGTAGTAAAACGTATTCCTGAGCACTACATTCTTGACTTGAGTAGCTGCTTCACAGTCCATGCCATATGATTCCTGATTCTGCCCCCTCCCCCCTTTACCTCCATACCATCTTTTTCAAATTATGACTATATTTGCTAGCCCCTACCTTCACCCAAATACATCCCTGTCCATATGCCATCTGCTTCACTCATTCTACCCTCACATTTTCTCTCCGAACTCTTCTTTCTCTGTTTTATGTCATCCTCCCAGCCCATTCCTCTGCTTCTTTGTGTGCTTTCATGGAACTCTCCATGCCTGTGCTGGGGGAACTCACCAGTGTCACATTTTTGCCCCTCCCTCCCTCCCTCCCTCCCTCCCTCCCTCCCTCCCTCCCCATCCCCATCCCCATCCCCATCCCCAGTGTGTTATGCCTCTGACTGCACAACTCTACTCTTGGAAAGTGTTTGGCGGTGGCCAACCATTCAGGTGGACAGCTGGTTGGTGATCATGCCTACATAAAATTGTTGCATGGATTGCACCAGTGCTGGTGTATGACATGACTGTTTTGAGAGTTGCTCCTGCCTCTAATGGAATAGAATCAGCCTGTCCTCAGTTTTCACCAGCCCCTGCCTCACACCTTTATCCATTCCTGTCCCATTACCCTTACTGTACTCACACTCTCTGTTCCACAGTCTCTCTATTTTTCACTTGTGTCTGTCCTTCTCAATCCACCGCTCCAAGTCATCTTGCACTACCCACGGGGCTTCCTGTTTGTGCTCAGAATGTGCTCCCTGGTGCAAAATTCCTATTCTGTGCATCTGCTACCTCTTCCTCCTGGCTGTCAGTTATCTTTCATGAAGCATCCTTCCCATTCTCTGTCTGCGTGCTCCCTTTACCCGCCTCTAGCCTTTGCAGCCTCGCACCCCAGCTGACCTGCTGCCTGGCACAATATAGTCAGCCCTGACAATGTAGCCATATGGTTGTGTGTGTATGTGTATGCTTGTATGTATTTGTATGCTGTATATATGTGAAGAGAAATTCATCTGAACTCTAGCAGATTTTTTTCAGTTTTGTCTATGTGCCTACCGTAACTCAGCACCTCCACTGTGAGTTATATATATTCTGCCATAGACTCTTCATACTGTGTGTGTATTCTGCATTACTTGATTCATACAGATTAGCCCTTAGTGACATGGTGCAAAATGAAGCATTACCCAAGATTTCCTTAGACCATATGTCTTTCTTCCATAAATTTCTTATATTAGTAAGTTGTTATTTGAAAAAAAACTTTGAAACTGGTTTACATGATTCCTGCCTCAACACATTCTTGTTATTTCATATTCTTATAAGATGACTTTGAGCAGAGCACTCAAGTTGATACTATTTCTATTAGATTTTTATTATCATTAGCTAGGTATACATGAGTGCCATCCATTTTCCATGTGAGCAGTTGGTTATTATTCTGCAGTCTACATAATTTTAATGTGATCTTAATTATGTACTAAATTATGTATAACAGTTACTTTTTCTTTTCTTTTCTCTCTCTCTCTCAAGATGTAGTTTTTCCATTTTGTTGTAAATATTTATTCCCATTAGATTTATCGTTAAAAACAACATTTAGTTTTAAAGGATTTGTATTTATTTTTTGTTGCTGTTGTATTCATCTGCATCAATTATTCTTTAATTGCTTCTCTATTAGTTACACTAAACAACACTCATCACACTTTTGTCCTGCTTCAACATCAAATAGTACCAGACTCGCCTAACTGAAATTTAGCTCTTGCCATTCATAGAATCAAGAGTGGAAATAGGAATAAGCTTCATGGAGATGCACAGTTACTTACTTTAGTCCAGAAAGGTCTCTCTCTCTCTCTCTCTCTCTCTCTCTCTCTCTCTCTCTCTCTCTCTCTCTCTCTCTCTCTCTCGCTCTCTATCTATCTATCTATCTATCTATCTCTCTCATAGCTGTATTGGTTACCAATATAGCGGTATAAACTTTGCTTTTTCAAATGGAAGTATAGTACTTTGTACTGATAGTATAATAGCACTAAAAGAGACAAATTCAAAGGCATTTCACGCTTCAAAACCTGATTAGCAGTTCAGAAAAATTACGATATTTAGACGTGAAACCAACTGGTATCTTATCGGGAAGTTTGTGTTACTGTGTGAATCTGTTGTGTCAGACTGATAGTGTTCTCCAACTTGATGCAGCTAACAGAGTCTACTTACAAAAGTGGAAAGTGGAGAAAAATTTAATTTGAAACTGATAGTAATCACACTTCCACTACATGTACATTTACATCTACATCTATACTCTGCAAACCACTGTGAAGTGCATGGCGGAGACTACGTCTATTATACCAGTTATTAGCATTTCTTCCCATTCCATTCATGTGTGGAGCATGAGAAATATGATTGATTGAATGCTTCTGTGTGTGTTGTAATTATTCTAATCTTATCTTCGTGATCCCTATGTTAGCAATACCTAATGGGGTATTGTATATTCCTAAGAGTCTTAGCACATGTGATTGGACCGACACAACAACTGGAAGGCAAAGGATGTGGCATCTAAGTGAATATTGAGTCAAGCACCCATCTTGTTGGTACCACTGACATCATACTTTCTCTAGGAGAACCAGTAACACCTTGGTAAGACACCCCCCCCCCCCCCCCCCCTCCCCTGCGGGCCCAGGAGTTAGAATAGGCCCAAGGTATTCCTGCCAGTTGTAAGAGGAAACTAAAAGGTGTCTCACACCTCTGAGCCCTTATTTGATGGTCCCCTGTAGGGTTTGACCTCCATTTTTCAAAATTTTCCCAAAGAGCGAGCCAATTGCAGAATGGTGCCTCACATGGTGCATCATGTCCATCGTGCATTGAGATCTTTAGCCCACTTTCTCGTTGTGGCATTGCAGTCCTGCTCATCCTCCATCTCTTGAGCAAGGACACCTTCCTGGGTGCATTTTCCTCTGCCCAATATGCAGTGTCGTTTTCTGTGCCGACAATGACCATGGAATTCGTTGCGCTTAATATTCAGCATGGTAGCCAGTCCATTGTGGTGGGGCAGCCATGTACCCTGTTGGTTGTAGCCCCAGACCACACAAGGATCCCTCTGCTGCTGCCTGCACCATTAACTCCCCACATATGCCAAGGAGCAGATGCCTGTCACCCTGGGGCACTGTGACTCCCGGCAATGGCCATCTTGCCAGGTGGCCTTTGCTGCAGCTGGGTAGCGTGGGTGTGGAGGGCCCCGACATGTGATGAAGCATACCACATCATCACTTGATGGTGATCAAATTCCAGCAGTCTCTAAGTGTTCCAAGTCTGAGTACAATGTAAGGAAGTATGATCCTGAATCGTTCCCCTCCCTGGCCACATCATGGGAGGAACACCAGGCTAAGGATGGCAGCGAACCTTATTTGCCCCAGTACCTCATATGTATGAGAGCTGATGGGGACTCCTTTGTCTCGATGAAGCCTCAGTTTTTTGTAGAGCATTTAGAGGTCAAGTTTGGGGAGGTGGAGAGCTTGTCCAAAATGCGGTCAGGGTCAGTCTTGATAAAAACGGCATCTTCTGCCCAGGCATGGGTATTACTCGCTTGTGACAAGCTGGGGGATGTTTCCATTACCATCATGCATCACAAGAGCTTAAATATGGTCCAGGGTGTTGTATTTCACAGGGACCTTCTTTTGCAGTCTGATGATGAGCTATGAGCCAACCTAGAGCGACTAGGGGTTCATTTTGTCCAGAGCGTCCATCGCAGTCCAAGAGATAATCAGGTTGCCACCAGTGCCTTCATCTTGGCCTATGAGGGTGACACATTACCCGAGAAGGTGAAGGTGATGGTCTACTGCTGTGATGTCTAGCCATATATCCTTCCCACAATGTGGTGCTTTAAGTGCTGGAAGTTCGGCCATATGTCTTCCCACTGTACTTCCAGCATCACTTGTCGAGATTGTGGACATCCATCCCATCCCAATACTCCATGTGCCCCACCTCCCATCTATGTCAGTTGTGGAGATCATCATTCCCCTTGCTCACCAGACTGCAGGATTTTACTGCGAGAAAGGAGAATCATGGAATACAAGGCCCTGGACCGACTGGCCTACACTGAGACCAAAAGAAAATTTGAGCCCCTACATCCTGTGACTATGACCTCCTCTTATGCCGCCGCTATGAGAACAGTTGTAGACCCATCAGTTCCGCAAGTTACAGTCGGCTCTCTGAGCTGGAAGACTACACCTGCCCCCTTGATCGTGGGGGGCACTTCGCTCCCTGTTGCTCCCACACCACCTACCTCAGGAGCACTGTCCCCCCAACCATCAGGGATACTAGTCCTCACTTCTCAGCCAGAGAAGCATAAGTCTTCTTTGGCTCCTCTCGTTACGAAGGGGTCCGATGGGTCACTCCCTTCCCAGGTTTCCACAAGTGGGAAAGATGACACCCTCCAGTGGGTGAAATGCCCAAAAGCAGCTGGTCATAGGGCTTCACGATCACCCTCAGTCCTGGTGACTGAATCAGTGAAGCTACCCAAGGATCAGTGAGAGAAGTCCAAAAAGAAGACTCCCAAGACCAAGGGAATTGTGGTGGCACCCACACCACTGCTGCCTACAAGCTCTGCATCTGAGGATGAGGTGAAGATTCTGGCATCCTCTGAGGACCTAGATCTCGCCAGGCACTCAGACACAATTGATATAGTCTGTTCAGGAAATAAGTCAGTGGCAGCAGGTGACCCTGAGGCATAGACTGCCTCATTGAGTGTTTCATGCCTTCCCAGTCTCACGATTATGTCATCCTCCAGTGGAATTGGGGCAGTTTTTTCCACCACCTGGCTGAGCTATGGCAGCTGTTAAGCTTTACACCTGCTTTCTGCGTTGCCCTCCAGGAAACCTGGTTCCTGGCAGTGTGGACCCCTGCCCTTCACAATTACAAGAACCATAGTGAATATAATAGTGTGTCAGGTGGAGTATGCGTTTATGTCCTGAACTCCGTATGTAGTGAACCTGTGCCCCTTCAAACTCCTCTTGAAGCTGTGGCTGTCAGGATACGGACGACGCAGGAAATAACTGTCTGCAACGTATACCTCCCTTCCAGATGGTGCGGTAACCCTGAATGTATTGGCTGCACTGATTGATCAACTCCGTAAACCTTTCCTACTTTTGGGAGAATTTAACGCCCATAACCCCTTGTGGGGTAGCACCATGCTTACTGGCCATGGCAGAGATGGCAAAAATTTACTGTCCCAACTTGACCTTTGCCTCTTAAATTCTGGGGCCGTCACAAATTTCAGTGTGGCTCATGGTAGTTACTCAGCCATTGATTTATCAATTTGAAGCCCAGGAGTTCTCCCATTTATCCACTGGAGAGCGCATGATGACCTGTGTGGTAGTGACCACTTCCCCATCTTCCTGTCACTCCCCTGACATCGTGACCATAAACACCTACTCCGATGGGCTTTAAACAAGGCAAACTGGGTTGTCTTCACCTCTGTTGTCACCATTGAATCTCCCCAAGTGGTGCTGTCGATGTTGTGATAGAGCACGTCACTACAACGATAATTTCTGGGTGGAAAATGCAATCCCTCATTCTCTAGGGTGCTCATGGTGAAAGACAGTCCCTTGGTGGTCGTCGGAAGTGGCAGAGGCAATTAAGGAGCATTGGTGAGCTCTACAGCAACATACGCGGCACCCTTCCCTAGAGCACCTAACAGCCTTTAAGCGGTTCCGTGCCCGCGTTCACCTGCTTATAAAACGACGGAAACAGGAGTGTTGGGAGAGGTATATGTTGATCATTGGGTGCCATACATCACCTTCCCAAGTCTGGACAAAGATCAGACGTCTTTCTGGGTACTAGATCCCAACAAGTATCCCTGTCGTTAACATCAATGGCATGCTCTCTACCAACGCAAATGCAATTGCCAAGCACTTTCCTGATCACTACACTCAAGCCTCTGTGTCGGAGAACTACCCCTCAGCCTTTCGCACCCTCAAATGGCGGATGGAAAGGAAAGTCCTCTCATTCATTATATGCCACAGTGAACCCTATAATGCCCCATTTACAGAGTGGGAGCTCCTCAGCGCCCTGTAACTTTGTCCCGACACAGCTCCTGGGCGAGATCGTATCCACAGTCAGATGATTAAACATCTCTCATCTGACTACAAGTGATATATCCTCGTCATCTTCAACTGGATCTGTTGCGATGGCGTCTTTCCATTGCAGTGGTGGGAGACCACCATCATTCTGATGCTAAAACCCAGTAAAAATTCACTTGATGTGGATAGCTATTGGCCCATCAGCCTCACCAATGTTCTCTGTAAGCTGCTGGAACGTATAGTGTGTCAGCAGTTGGGTTGGGTTGGGTTGGGTCGGGTCGGGTCCTGGAGTCACATGGCCTACTGGCCCCATGGTCATTCTACCACTGATAATTTTGTGTTTCTCGAGTCTGCCATCTGAATAGCCTTTTCCAGATGCCAACACCTGTTTGTCATCTTTTTTCACGTACATAAAGCATACAACATGACCTGGCGACATCGTATCCTTACCACATTGTGTGAGTGGGGTCTCTGGGTCCCGCTCTTAATTTTTACCCAAAAGTTCCTGTAACTTCATACTTTTTGTATCTAAGTAGGTGCTTCCCATAGTTTCCCACCTGTATTCAGGAGAATGGCATTCCACAGAGCTCCGTATTGAGTGTATCTCTATTTTTAGTGGTCATTAACAGCCTAGCAGCAGCTGTAGGGCTGTTGGTCTCCCCTTCTCTGTATGTGGATGACTTCTGGTACTGGTGTTGCTGTGTATCACCTGCGGGGAGCCATTCATAAGGTGCAGTCATTGGCTCTAGCCCACGGTTTCCAGTTTTCAGCTGCAAAGTCGCATGTCATGCACTTCTGTCGGTGTCATACTGTTCATCTGAAACCTGAACTTTATCTTAATGATGATCCACTCACTATAGTGGAGACATTAATTCTTAGGACTGGTTTTCGATGCCTGATCGACTTGACTACCTCACCTTTGTCAGCTTAAGCGGAAGTGCTGGCAGCATCTCAATACTCTCTGCTGCTTGAGCAACACCAACTGCGGTGCAGATTGCTCTATGCTGCTGCAGCTCTACAGAGCCCTTGTTCAATCCCACCTTGACAATGGGAGTCTGGTTTACGGTTTGGCAGCGCCCTCAGCATTGCGTTTACTCGACCCAGTGCACACTGTGCGTTCGCCTTGTGGTGGGGGCTTTTAGAACGGTGACCAGTGTCCTGGAGGAGACTGGAGTCCCTCCATTGCAGATTCGATATGCTCAACTGCTCGCCAGTTATGCTGCGCACATTCGTAGTTCTCCTGCGCATCAAAATTACCATCTCCTTTTCCCACCCGCGGCAGTTCATCTCCCGCATTGGCAGCCCAGGTCAGGGTTCACGATTGTGGTTTGCGTGCGATCCTTTCTCTCTGAACTGGAGTCCGTCCCTTTACCACCTGTACTTTAGGTCCATTCAGTCACACCTCCATGGTGTACCCCTCGGCCAAAGCTTCGTCTGGACCTTTTGCATAGCCCTAAGGACTCCGTTAACCCCGCTGCTCTCCGCAGTCGTTTCCTCTCTAAAATTGATGTGTTCCGGGGCTCTGAAGTTGTTTACACCTATGGCTCGATGGCTGACGGTAATATAGGCTTTGCCTATGTCCACAGAGGCCATACTGAACAGCATTTCTTGCCCGCTGGCTGCAGTGTATTCACTGCAGAGCGGGGCCATATCTCGTGCACTGCAGTACATCCATTCCTGTTCTGATGAGTCGTCTCTTATCTGTTCTGACTTCCTGAGCAGCTTACAAGCTATCGACCAGTGCTACCCTTGGCATCCTTTGGTAGCGAATATCCAGGAGTCCACCTCTATCCTAGAACTGTCCAGTCGTACAGTGGTGTTTGTGTGGACCCCAGGACACGTTGGAATCCCAGGCAACGAACTTTCTGACAGGCTGGCCAAACAGGCTATGCGGAAACTGCTCCTGGAGATGGGCATCTCTAAAACTGACCTGCGTTCTGTCTTACACCGCAAGGTTTTTCGGCTTTGGGAGACGGAGTGGCATAACAGTATGCACAACAAACTTCGTGTCGTTAAGGAGACTGTGAATGTGTGGAAGTCTTCCCTGCAGGCTTCTTGCAGGGAATCAGTTGTCCTTTGTTGGCTCTGCATTGGCCAAACGTGGCGCACACATGGTTACCTCCTCCGATGCGAGGACCCACCTCAGTGTCGCTGTGGCTCCCAAATGACAGTCATCCACCTCTTGCTAGACTGCCCACTTTTAGCTTCTCTGCGGCAGACTTTTAACTTTCCCAGCACCCTACCTTCGGTGTTGGATGACAATGCCTCAACAGCAGCTTTAGTTTTATGTTTTATTCCTGAGGGTGGGTTTTATCATTTGATCTGAGTTTTAGCGCATGTCCTTTGTCTCTCTGTGTAGTCCACCTTAGGGCTTTTAGGGTGGAGGTTTTAATTGGTTGCAGAGTGGCTGGCTTCTCCTTTTTTATTCTCATGGTCAGCCAGCCATGGTAATCTGCCTTCTTGATTTTAGTTTCTTCTCCCTGCTTCTCGTGTCTTTCTGTGGTTTTCTTGTTCTGTTTCGTCCATTGTACTGTTTGTTGTCATTCTGTCATTCGTCTGGTTCTTCCTTACTCCTGTTATTGTGCTGTATGTCTTCGTTTTTTTCTTTCCCTTGGGTAATTGTTCTACTGGGAACAAGCGACCTGATGACCTCGCAATTTGGTCCCTTTCCTCCCCTTTTAAAACAACCAACCAGCCAAAATTGGTGAGAAAGTGTGCCCTTCATTCTTTACCCATTAAGGTTTCTTCAGTGAAGTAAGGACCAGTCATGTTGTCTCCAATAATCTTGCACAAAATGTTCACACTCTGTTGGCCACTTGCCTCAACCAGAGTAGATTTTCATTGGCCCGATAATGCATATATCTTACATTCAGCCTTCCATGATTTATAAAGGTGGCTTCATCAGTAAATAGAATTCTTTGAAGAAAGAGCATATGTTTGTGACATTGTATTACAATCAAGTGACAGAATTCCATGAGTGTTTTGCAGTCCTGCTGGTGAATGTATACATGATATGGATGGAAACAATGTACACAAAATATGAACAATGTTAGGATGACTTATTACAGTGGCACTTCCAATATTCCTGGAGCTAAAATGTGATTTACAAGCAACAGCTGCCAGAAAGACTATTTCTTTTGCTCTGCCTGTTGTCATATGTGCGGTATTCCAGTACCCTTTCCAAATTTTTGCCCAAAGTTGACCAGAAATTGTCTGCCATTCACACCTTACATCATTCAAGCACTACCAATTTCATGCTTTGTGAGAAAAAACCAAGCATCGATATAACACCTCCCCCAAATTCTCAATGATGTTGAAACTATGTAGTTGTCTGCTCCAGGAATCACCTATGTGCAGTTTGAGGTATAATGCATCTTTGTTGTTGGAGAAAAAAAATGTAGATTGTAAATTTAGATTTGAAATCACTGGTTTATTACTCAGTAGGTTCATTTCAACTTAGTCATACACTACTTCACCATAAATCACACTGTTGCGCAATGCAATAATATAAATGCTCATGACAAACGTGATGTGTGTCCTCTTTCAAATCCAAACATGATCTCCCACTTTGATGTCCCAGTGAGAAATGTAGTGGCTGTAGTCAAGAGTCAATGCATTAGCTACAATTTAACCACCTTATGAATGTGACAAAGGGAAGACAATATTTATGATAAAAATTAACAGATGTTGGTCATTTTCATGTAATAATTCTACTTATATGCGCTGATCATTAATTACAGAGACATAATTTATAGTTTTTGTGTTTGACAGTACAGTGCACACGAATCTAGTACTTGTTTTGAAATGAAGGCAAACTTATGTTTTAAAGTTGCTTTTCTCTGAAAGTGATGTTGTAAGTTTTGTATATTACATGAGTATTGTAAAAACCAAATAGAACTCCAGTGTCAACAGTTGGGAAAATTAAGTTTGTTTTAGAATTTTGATTTACAGTTCAGTGAAAATGTTTCATATTGTAACAATAACTTAATGCAGCAAAGTTGACAAGATTTAAAGCGTGTTATGAATACTCCATCTTCTAAGCTTTCTGATAAGCTATAAAATTTCAAAAGTTAATTAATTTTTCTGAAATAAGCAAATTATTAAATCAAGTAAATTGTGAAATTACATTTCATTTTGTATTCTGTAACTGTTCAGAATGCTTTTAGTTTTATTATAAACATTGTGGTCATTATCAAAATAGATTGAGTACCATTCATAGTGAAATTGTTTCACTATATGTTAGTTTTGAATATTTACATGTTGCAAATGTTGTTGTGAGTATGGTTTATTGAAATAAACCTTCATTTGCTTGGCTAATTGTAAGAATATAAGCTGAACATTACACTGTTGTACAAGTACAGGTCTCAAAGATAGTACACCAGCGTTTATTATTTAAATCGTAAGTTTTATATACCAACTACTGAGCACACAAACTGTTAATGAAGAACCTGATCCACAGCAGCAGGTGTCGTACTACCATATATATGACCAGGTTCAGTCACCTGATACTCCAGCTGTTGTACCATTCAACAATAATTTTTTGCACGTTCATGGAACTTCGTCATTCTTGTTAGTCACCTTTTTGCATACAGCTCGGTTGTTCTCTTTGTGTTCCTTCTGCATCCTCCTCAAAGAAGTAACATTTCTAGTTTCTCTTGGTATGTGAAAGACAATTATTGGTTTTCAAACTAATCAGCTCTCAACACACATGAATGACACAGTGGAATGAAAAGAGACTGTACATCATTTAGTGAGGATCTACAACTCATTTGAGGGTGAATAGAATTATGTTATAACAGTGCCAGAAGTACCTGAGATAGAGCAGATTCATTCTGTATAGCAACAGGCAGGAGTGACCAACCCTCAGCTTGGGAACACTGAACAGCATCTCAAATCAGTATTCCAGCTCATGTATTCTTTCTTCAATTTTTGCACATGATGCGAACATCCTCTGTTTTGAGTACAGTTTACTTTCAGTCCCAAATCATGGTCATTCATTAATGATTGAATTGAATTCCTGTAAATAACTCCAAAATAGTGTGTGGGGAAAGTTTAAGAGTATTAAAGTAAATGTAAGCCAAAATAGTTTACCATGTAGTTGATGCATATGGCTACAGATATAATTCATCATATGTGTAGGTTGGATTCCTGTGGTCATGGAACCACATGGTTAGCCGCCGATGGAAGTCATCATCTACACCGGCTACAGGGGATGAAGGATTCCAAACTAAGCTTCTGAGAGATTTCCGTGATTTTTGTGCAAATGGCAACAACAGGCTGCAGAATTACTGGAACTCATGTTGGCTTCTTAAGAAGTGAATGTTTCTTGTTTTTTTGTTTGTTTTTGGTTCCTATTTTAAAAGTTTTGTATAAAAGTAATGTTTTGTGTATCTGATTATCTATGTTTGTACAAAGTGTCTAATGGTAAAATATATTTTTCTACAAAAGCTTATATTTGTTTTCATGTTTTAATTAATCCCAACAAACTTTCATGGCTTCTTCTTTACACATTCTACCTTTCCATTTCACATTTTTCTGCATCTGAAAAGTAGTCTTACTTTACCTTAAGTTTCCTGCCTAAACTGTTGCTTTTCTCCTAAGAAATTCATAATAATTCAAATAGCTATTGAGAAGTAGAAACTGGACTGTGACTATGAAGTACCATTTACTAAAGATACTTCATTATTTTCAACTGTAGTTCATTATTTTCATTTGTTGAATCATGCTTTTGACATCCCATGTTAATGTGAAAAGGCATTTCCAAAAGTAATCACATCAATAGGAACATCTCACAGAAGCTATTTGATAATAACAGGTATTTGAAAATCCATCCAGACTTTTAAGTACTTCAGTTCCGTGAAAGAGTCATGAGACATAGTTCATAAATTTTTAGCACTAGTACAGGTTTGTAAGAGGGTACTGATTTCTCCAAGAAAGACATTTAATGACAAAGTAATGCGCAATGCACGGAACAAGAGTGAAACACCGAGCAAGGTGGTGCAGTGGTTAGCACACTGGACTCGCATTCGGGAGGACGACGGTTCAATCCCGTCTCCGGCCATCCTGATTTAGATTTTCCGTGATTTCCCTAAATCGTTTCAGGCAAATGCCGGGATGGTTCCTTTGAAAGGGCACGGCCGATTTCCTTCCCAATCCTTCCCTAACCCGAGCTTGCGCTCCGTCTCTAATGACCTCGTTGTCAACGGGATGTTAAACACTAACCACCACCACCAAGAGCAAAACAGTTTGAGATGTCACTAACAATGAAAAAGGGGGAGACAAACAAAAACATAACAACATACAAATTTGGAAGGGTATGAAATATAAATAATCTACACTAGTTAGCAAAGTTTGTGGAACAGCATTTTTGGAGTTTTGCGGGTGTAACATACTGGGATGGTTTTCAAATAACAAAATTATGAAATGAAATCAATCATCAAATGAGACTAATTTTTTAATTGCCAATCATCAGAGGGCAAGCACGCTGCCACACATTAATTTCATGCCTAGACTACTTACCTAGGAATCTGGTTGTGCACTGTTGCATTGTAACCAGTGAAAGTTTTTGAATCATAAATGTCCAGACAAAGGAACAGTCAATGAATTAAATGTAAAATATTAAACAAGATGGCATAGGAATAGTCCACAAGGGTAAGAATGTCTCTGACAACAGTTTCAATCTTGATTTTATATAGTTCATGAAAACAAATTATATTGAATGATGGTATTACAGAAGCTAATATTATTTGTGTGAAACAAACAAAATGGAAAAAAGGGGTGCAGTCAAAGCAATCATAGAGTACATAGGTAATGTTTAACTTGTGCCACTGGCACTGTGCAGTGCACCATTACATTAACCTGAATAAATTCCTCACATTTAACAGTTCGCACAAGTCTGTCTAAATAACCAATTTATGTACAGCAAAATTCAGTATCAAAGTCTATATTAGCTCTCAATGAGTTCACAGTGTGTGATGTCCCTTCCCTCCTCCTTCGCCTAAAGCTGTCGGCACATGGACCGTGATGTAGAACGACACTCAGGAACAATGTGACTTGTGCATACGGTACGTGGGCCCCTTCTTGCTATATGCGATCACAACACACTCCAGCGGCAGTTGCGGGATGTTTCTAGCTCGTAAATCACACAGTATACTTAATGGGTGCGCGTAAAATTCCCACATTAATTCTACCAAAACGCAGTTTCCTCCATTGCCCATGGGCTGGTCACGATATTCTATATTTAATATGCACAAATAAAAACTTCAATACCCATGGACATGTTTTAAGATGAAAAGGAAAGTACCATGTCCAATAAGTAAGGACACAGGCTTATAAAAGTTCTATTACAAACAGTGTGATACAAATTTGCAATAGTTCTCCACATAAGATAAACATTATTTCATCATTCCCACATGTTAGTAAAACCCCAAGGTCAGCCTTACTTGATCACTGTTCCTACCCAGTAGCAGAATCTTTGCATCATGTGCATTACGAAGCGTAAAAGAAAAAGGAGCAAAATATCTTTATACAAGTAGCGCAAGCTGTCCTATAGATCAAGCCAATCGAACAAACTCACTCCTCAAAAAAAGGTGAACTTATATTTACATAACATCAAATACTATAGTATATACTTACATTAAACTAATAATAATGCGTCAGAACCTATTACACCAATGTTGAAAAAAAATAAATAAATAAAATCAGACATGGCGAGACACAAACCATCGGCATTTCATGCATGTCGATAGAAGGCTGTAATACTACTCACTATGCTACATAGACAACAAACCTCATATAGCCAATCTTAATATATTGACACTTGCTAAAAGCTTTAATCGTAGCTATGTTGCTAATTGAAATTCAATTATAACAAATTGTACCAAAAAAAATGCGTTTTTGGTGCATCCTCAGTAGGCTATGTCGTTGCCTTAAAATGGCATACTCTCATACCACGCAAGATACAATAATGCTTTTGCCACAAATAAGATGTTTCTCGTGGTTTTTTTTTTTTTTTTTTTTTTTTTTTTTTTTCAACGAATCATGCAGTTAACAACTGATTCTCAATTTTCTGGTGCTCAGAAATGGCATATATATGTTTAGGCTTGAAATGAATGCCAATATGTCACCTCAACAACTCTGCTGAAGGGAGATGGCGTTCATTGTGCCACCTCATTGGTCAATACTCAGACGCATGCTCACAACATCTGACCTGCTAGATATTGCCCTGTATGTTCCAGAAGACTCCCATACATGCTATTCCACTTTCACGCTATGACGTCAGAAACTTCGCACGCTCAACACTCAATGTTCGGATGCACGATCCGTGTGCCGACAGCTTAAGGGAAGAGACGCGACTCGTAACAATGTTCGGCCACGTCGGTGTGGCGTGGAACAACGCCTGTAACTCTCGTAAGAACACAACTCCTCGTGTAGTTTAGAAATATTCTGTTATCTGTCCGCAACAGTCTCCTCAATTTGTGCGAACTGATAAACTGCAATAATTTTTTTAATTTTTATGCCCGGTTGATTCTTGATTTCATCACTACAGTCGTTTTTCACATCATACATAGCAAGGATGAAGTTTTTCTGTCTACTATGCCGTTGCTAGGTCCAGTTATTAACAACAGTCCGATGTAACTTCAGAGATAACTTATGATGGAGTAAATGTTTTTTTTTCTTTTTTAACACGCCGTAATACTGGTTTAAACTAATCACTCTTCACTGTCCATTATTCATATAGTCACTTAAAATATTTAAAGAGTTAGGCGACACGTAAGATTTATCTTTTGATTCAGATTTTATTGTTCTTTTTGTAATTAATTGTTTGTCCCTACAACACATGCACACCGATATGTCATTCAAGATTAACTTCTGTTCAGTTCAGTAATCATGATGCTGACGACAACTTTTGACTAATCGGCGTACTTGTCTTTCTTCGTGTCTTCATTTTATTGTGTCCTACTCAAAGAGTACGAATTGTTTTTCTGTCATTGATAGATTCTAAAAGTTTGTAACTGTTCATCAGTACGAAGGCTAAGTCTGATAAACCAATATCACTCAACTGAAGCCTAACACTCGTCTTATTATACTGTTGCATTGAGAACAGTAAAGGTTAACATTCATCAGTCGAATGACTGAGCAATACTTCAGTCTCTACCTCACGAATTATCAAACTTCCAAAACTGAAACAACCTAATAGCTTTTGCGTCCAGACAACTATCGCAACTATCGCAAAAGTACTCTAGGGCGACTCAAGAGCAACTAACTGAACATTTCCATATCCGAGTTGCATTGTAGTCACATTGAATTTCCTTTTTGATGCGGCTACAACTCTCTTCCATGGTAAATGTTAGAGCCAGCCAGAGTGGCCGAGCGGTTCTAGGCGCTACAGGGGGTGGAACCGCGTGACCGTTGCGGTCGCAGGTTCGAATCCTGCCTCGGGCATGGATGTGTGTGGTGTCCTTAGGTTAGTTAGGGTTAAGTAGTTCTAAGTTCTAGGGGACTGATGTCCTCAGAAATTAAGTCCCATAGTGCTCAGAGCCATGGTAAATGTCATCTTTGACTGAATTACTTTCTTGGATTTAACCTTCGTTCATATGATTTTGAATTTATTCTATAGATGTTTGTTAAAGGATCTATGGTAATCCTTTCCTTTTATCTCCCCTTTTTGTATGCTATTCTCAGTATTTGAATAATATGGGTGTTAATCAAAATATTACCAATGTAGATTTTATCGTCAATAGTTGCCATCTCTGTCAAGATGACTAACTTCCCTTAGTTTAATTTTCCACAAAGTTTGTTAATTAGGGTTTTCTGTCTTGGTCGTTACAAGTGTCAAGTTGCAAAAAGCTGCACCGAAATGAATATGTGCAATATAGCTGCATCCCATACTAGCCCTTTGACACACACGCACCTCTTACCTATTAACAAATCAAGCATAATCTTAGAAAGATTGTGTAACGAAATTTTCGTGTACATTAATAAATGATTCCTAGCCAATTCTTTGTCCAAGAAGTCACAGAACTTGGAAAAAATACGCTACATGCAATTTAGAACTTTTAAGAAGTTTCACAATAGTATATGACAACAATCAGATAGAAGAAATTAACAGTGGTAAAAATTTGGATTATAGTCTGATAATAAATTCAGCTCAGAGGAGTGTACCACAGAACTGTTGCAGTGCAACAGAGAAGTCAGACATAGTTGATACAAAAACTAAAAAATGTGGCATACTATACTTCCCTTAATTGCATAATGTCATCAGGGATTATATTTTGGGTTAACACTTCAAGCCAAGCTAAAGTTTTCTGTTGTCAAAACTGTGGGATAAGAATTATTTGTGGTGTAAAGTCAAAAACATCGCTACCCATTAAACAATCTGTCCACCTTCCTGGATAGGCTTCAGGTTGTATGCCCCTTCACTCTCCGATGGTAGATACTGGTTTAGCCGACAAAAGCAGCGTTGACTAAAATTCGACTAAATACCTACCACGCAAAGGCCACGTAACTCCAGTCCACAATTAGTAACTGAAAGTTAGTTAAACTATTGAGCATTCAGGATTCACACATGAGTCATTTGAAAAAATGCCAAAAATATCTTTTTATTTGGTTTATTGTCTTTAAAACAAGGAAAATGGTTATCAAGTCCGTATTTAATATCCCAATATGAATTATGCAGTGTTACTGACATCTCTGTTACAAGTTCACACCCAAAAGCAGCCAGAAGGTATTTAGTCCGACCTGATGTTTTGAACACCGTGAACAGTCACTGACCTATGACTACTTGTGAGTTAACACATTCAGTCCTTCAGTATGCTTCTTGTAAAGAAGTGCTCGCCATAATGATTCGTAATCTATCTAAAGTATGCCATGTGGAGTTGATATACAATATGAAAGGTTCACATATGAATATCTTGTAAACTAAACCACTTACAATGTGCAAGCTTTCACAAAATACTCAATACTCTAGTTGCTTTTCACCAATAACATGAGAACCGCTCAAACGCCTGAATTTCTTCATTTTCATACAAATTTTATCCATGCAATTTAACGTATGTTTACCAGAAGATGGCTCCTGAGCTACTATCTCGATTCATAGAGCTGAGTTCCTATTGGCTAGTACGTTAAGCAGCCAATCAAATCATCTCGACCACTCCTATACTCGTGGTATTTCTAATGTCAGACAATCAGATTACCACAAGTAATTTACACTAGAAATCTCATAATTCTGAAACTAAATAAAAATAAATTAATAATAAATTTTATACTCAACCCCCTTCTGGCTGCCTTTTACAAGATCGAGCTCACTCGGACATATGCCACAAATTACGCTATTGCACAACAACTGCAAAGATGAATACTGTGGTGTCACCGCCAGACACCACACTTGCTAGGTGGTAGCTTTAAATCGGCCGCGGTCCATTAGTACATGTCGGACCCGCTTGTTGCCACTGTCAGGGATCGCAGACCGAGCGCCACCACAAGGCAGGTCTAGAGATACGGAGTAGCACTCGCCCCAGTTGTACGGACGACGTAGCTAGCGACTACACTGACGAAGCCTCGCTCCTTTGCCGAGCAGATAGTTAGAATAGCCTTCAGCTAAGTCCATGGCTACGACCTAGCAAGGCGCCATTAGCCTTACATAGCTTGTATCTAAAGAGTCTCACTTGTATCGTCAAGAGCGATGTATACAACAAGGATGGATTAAAGTTAAGTATTCCAGAAGCTACGTACTTTTCTTTATAGCATTCATTACGTATCATGTTACAGACCTATCTCTTGCCTGCGTGAACTAAACGCATGCCCTTCGGCTACTTCCGTGGCGTGGCTGTCTTGCTACACCACAACAAATACATTACAGTCCCTAACTCGGCGTTACAATGCCAGTATGTTTATTATGTGTTTTAGTAAAAACTTATATCTCCAAAATTGGAGTTATTGATTTGAAATTTTACCAATATGGTTGTGTTATCCATAGAATTTGTTACCCCAAGTATGAAAAAAATTGATTAACATTTAATAGTACTTCTTTATATCCATAGAGAGTATGTGTAACGTAATGCACGCAGCATTAAGGGTATTTGGCATGGCCTGTCCCGACAATGTTAATTTTAGTGGCTTGGCCTCCCTGTATTTCAGGAACCACTGTAGCCATCAACATGAAACTTTTACGGGACGTTAAACTGTATGTTCTAAGTCTCCTGAAGTTCCACAATTGCACTTCAGCCACTGCTTTTGGAAATACAATTTTTTAATTACATGGTTAAAATTTTGTGTACTGTTTTTGTACATTATCCTAAACAATTTAAATTATACATAACATTGTGTTCTTTCAGTTCAGTGGACTCAGAATATGTATGTTATTACTCCCTGAATATTTGAATACTCTACTCGAAGTGGTTTCTGAGATTTAGGGAAAAATGCAACAGAAAATGTAAATTGTTAGGAACGGCTTCTAAAGTTTTAAAAGACTGTAACTCATGTAATATATGATTAATTTTTTTATTTAGTCACTCAGAAGCACCATGCTGTATACATCCTCTTGATCATTTTCCAACTTTTTTCTCCTTTCTGGACTCCTTAGTGGACAACTGTGCTGCATACTCTGCTTTATCAATGCGAACCTTGTCCATCTGTTCAAGTTCTCTGATGCAGTTTGCTCCAGGATTAATTTCCATATGCTGTAGCACTTTCACCCTACCAATGTTGCCATAACTGAAAGCAATAACAGCATCACTGACCCACCACTTTAGTGTCTTCATCCCAACAAAAACATTTTTTGGTAGGTGAGCCCATATAAGATTATTGAACAACTCATTGGGATTTTGAGTCTGACCATGCAGACATTTCTTCAGTAATTCAGGATTTGCCAGGTCTCTGAAAATAGGTTGTATGATATCCCTACCTGCTGCTGGGATGGAGTGTTTATGGCTGTATGAATTGTTTGAGTACTGGGCATTGCGGTAATTGAACCATGAATCACGTGCAGGAGGGCAAAGCTGGTATACTGGTTTTTCATCAGTTGACAGTCTGTGGAAGAAGGTAGCCCATACTGCCTGCTTCATTTTCAACAAATCCTCAGTATTATTTCTAATGGCCATCCCATAATGCTGCTGTAGTTCATCAATCATTTTGTCTGTCAGTCTGCCTCTTATGGTTTTGCCATCAGAAAGTTTCTTTCTCTCAAACTTTGTTTCAACTTCCTCAACCTGGTGCCCATCCTCTTCTGGACATGACCAACACATTCCAGTTTTGTGGTAATCTTCTCACCATAAGACTGAGCGGCTACTACACTGTTATATGCTTTTGAGTCTCCATTACCTAAGAACTTAGTGTAACACCCTCCCCTTTTGTTCACAGATCGACTAAAAATTTCTATAGCTACAGAGGCCTCCTTACCACCACTTGTTCCTTCATACTTTCTGTCACAGATATGCCCTTCTTTATTCCCTGATTTACACTTATAACAATGTTTTGTTACAATCTGGAAATCCATTACCTTTCCAGTATCCACACTGGTCACCGTAGCAACAGAATTCTTAGAACTGTAGCTGCGCTTCTGCCAAGTGCCATCAAAAGCTACTGGTATGTCAGTCATACCATCATTTATTTCAACAGCTTCATTTGCGGCACCCTTTATTGACTCACATGCAATAGATTCCACAGCAGCTCCATTAAATCCTACATACTTGTCGATTTTACAAGGTAGGCGTGGCATATTCATCACAGCACGCATTGTTGCTGCTGCAGTGTGTCCTTTGCCAATAGCTCTCAATCCATAAAACCAACTAACATTTACTTCAAAATAATTATATTTATACTTATCAGAATTCCAAAATGAATGAGTATATTTACAACTGGCGCAATTATGATACGTTTCCTGGTTAGTCCATTTGATACCTCAGTGTCTTCATGTAAACTAACTGACCCTCCACATATTTTACAACACACACATTCACCTAACACCCTTAGTAGGATCTGTAAATATATCAGAATATAACCTAACCTACCATTTACATCTCTTGAGAAAACTGTGTATCACAACGTTTTATTTTAATCTTCGAAGCACTAATGGGTGTTTCTCTAGATACTGACGAGTTTGCCTGTATTTCATTGCCTGTAACTTCACACACCACATGTTGAACACAATGTTTCCGTTTATTTGAAAATTATTATCATGAAACCCACGTTTCTTAAAAGCACTTCGTTTTGGCATCATACTTTACTTTTTGAGAGATTTACCAATCTGTTCATTACTTTTCCTCGGAAAAATGTTAGCACTGAGACATACAATGTGTGTTTATACTATGAAATGAAACAGTACTGTTTTCGACAGTACTACGAATACAAACACATAGTTTAACCTATATAACACAGCAATCCATAGCCTTCTATATAAAAAAATTACTGATTTTATTAGATCTTGAGGAAACACACTAAAAATTTTAACATTTTCAACCAGTGTAGATTATATTTAAAAAATAAAATAAAATACTTCCCATATGAGGTTATAAGTGATATATATTTTCATTCAGAAAATTGCAAATTTTATAATGAGATAAAAATCTGAAAATGTGAAATTTTTTTTCCAATCTAACTCCCCTTAAGCAAGTATACGGCTCACGCAGCCCATTAGCTAGTCTCAGCTGTGCTACGTTACAGCTGTTTAGGGAACTGGGGATACTAATTGCTGCTTCCCAATGTGTTTATTCCTTGGTGGAGTTTGTCATTGAAACTATATACCTTTTTCAAATCAACATCTTAGTTCATGGAATCAGTATTGGAAATAACAATAATCTGCACAAAGATTTGAAGTCACTTAATTTGATTCAGATATTTATCAGTTATTCAAGGACACACATTTTCAATTGCTTGCCAGCAGTGATAAATAGTTTAAGAACTAATGACGTTCAGTATAAGAAGAGCTTGAAGGATCTATTGTTGGCCAACTACTTGTACTCCATTAATGAATTTCTAATTAGAAGCAACTGATGTGTATATGTTATTAATAATACCAAACAGTGTGTGTGTTCATGCAGTCTGACTTCTGTACAAATTCAGTACATTAATGTGATCATTGTAAATAAGTGCTGTAAAATTAATTTAATATCTGATGGTGCATGGCTACATATAGATTTACCATATGCACCTCCACGTACTGAAAATTTATGTTTTTTGTTACAAGTTATTTATTATTGTTTAGATGAAAATATGTTTAAGATTTGTTGGCTTGTCCCATATCCATTGGAACCATTTCACTGGTATCTGCAGAAGGTACTGTATCATATTTGTTTTTCTTTGTGAATATTTATTTTGTATTCTTGTTTTTTTTTTTACATCATCTGCATCCTGGAGGATACTCTGACTATGGAGCTATTGGAATGAAAAGTACATTAATCCAACCTAATCTTACCACAGACAAGAATAGTGAAAAAGACCTCGATCAGTGCTCTGCCTGCTCCCGCTTCAGCTCCCTGATGTGACTGAGATCCATTGTCAAAACTGCTACTGTCATTCCAAGAATATAATTCTATTAAAGTTTTCAAATATTCTAACTACATGCTATATATATGTTTGAACGGTAGTAACTGAATATCATTTCTTTCTAGTGACAAATGTTAACATCAAATTACTTTTTATATTCTGCATGAACCGGAACAGTGATTGTTGGTTAACTGACCATCTTTATTCTCTCTTGCCAGTTTCACACCTTGATAGTAAAATGGATGGACTAAGTAATTCACGCTGAGACTAACCTGTATTGTATGTAATTGTGGAGAACTCTTTGCCTTAATAATCAGCAATATAACAATTTATTTAAAACAAATTGTTTATACAATGGTATGGCAAACATGCTCTTTTGTAGCCAATGTCATGGACCCTTCAAGTGGCAGAACAAATGGCTAAGTAAAGTGTCTGGAACTTTTGTTATGAACTATTTTATACATAAACATTAATAATGTGCTACTATCAGTTGTACATGTATGGTGATGCCTTTATTGGAGTCATCTGTTCATTATGAATTCATAGCAGTTTTCAGATATGTTGTGGCTTGCCTGGAAACAATTTTAATATTTAAGACTTGTGGTCTAGGAGTAGCACCTATGACTACTTATCAAAATGTCCTGGGCCTTTGGTTCGAACCTTGTCACTACTTAAATTTTTATTAAAAATATTTCAGGCATAAGAATCACCCTGGTGTTGTCAACAGCCTTGTCGAAGAAGGTGGAAGAGCGGACAGATTTTCAGGGCACTCTCTTGCCCTTGGGATCGGATACTGCCCCTAAAATCTGGATGAAACAGCAATTATCAATGATGTGTCAATGCAGAAGGCAATGGAGGCCACTGCATTAAAGACAAGACACATAAAGTGTATCCACAGGAGAAGTGACATGTAATCGAAGAGAATGTCATGACAATCTCTCCACAGGCAAAAGATTGCGGACAAGTCCCCCATTCAGAGCTCCTGGAAGGGACAGCTAATGGGGAGGTGATCATGAGAAAAACATTGAATAACTGACAAAGGGACAACATACTATGTGTCAGGGTATGGAATGTCAGAAGTTTTAATGTTGTAGGTAGCAAAAAAATCTGAAAAGGGAAAGGCACAGGTACAATGAAATGAAGTTTTAGGGGAAGGAGTAGAAGAAAGAGTTATGGGAGAATATGGCTTGGTAGTAAGAATTAGCAAGGAGAAAGACTAACTAAGTTGCACAACAACTTTCAGTTAGTAATAGTGGATGCTCTGTTCAAGAATCATAAGAGGAGAAGGTATGCCTGGAAAAGGCTGAGATACAAAAAGATACCAGTTAAATTACAACATCGTCAGGCAGAGATTTGGAAATCAGGTATTAGACTGTAAGGCATAGCCAGGAGAAGGCATAGACTCACATCAAAACTTAGTAATGGTGAAGCATAGGCTGGGAAAAATCAGTGCACAAAGAAATGGGATACTGAAGAATTAAGGAATGAAGACATACATATGAAGTTCTCTGGGGTTGAAACTTCCTGGCAGATTAAAACTGTGTGCTGGACCGAGACTCGAACTCAGGACCTTTGCCTTTCGTGGGCAAGTGCTCTACCAACTGAGCTAACCAAGCATGACTCACACCCCGTCCTCAAAGCTTTACTTCTGCCAGTATCTCGTCTCCTACCTTCCAAACTTTACATAAGCTCTCCTGTGAACCTTGCAGAACTAGCACTCCTGAAAGAAAGGATATTGCAGAGACATGGCTTAGCCACAGCCTGGGGGATGTTTCCAGAATGAGATTTTCACACTGCAGCGGAGTGTGAACTGATATGAAACTTCCTGGCAGATTAAAACTGTGTGCCGGGTCGAGACTCGAACTCGGGACCTTTGCCTTTCCCGGCAAGTGCTCTACCAACTGAGCTAACCAAGCACGACTCACGCCCGGTCCTCACAGCTTTACTTCTGCCAGTATCTCGTCTCCTACCTTCCAAACTTTACATAAGCTCTCCTGTGAACCTTGCAGAACTAGCACTCCTGAAAGAAAGGATATTGCAGAGACATGGCTTAGCCACAGCCTGGGGGATGTTTCCAGAATGAGATTTTCACACTGCAGCGGAGTGTGAACTGATATGAAACTTCCTGGCAGATTAAAACTGTGTGCCGGGTCGAGACTCGAACTCGGGACCTTTGCCTTTCGCGCAAGTGCTCTGCCAACTGAGCTAACCAAGCACGACTCATGCCCGGTCCTCACAGCTTTACTTCTGCCAGTATCTCGTCTCCTACCTTCCAAACTTTACAGAAGCTCTCCTGCGAACCTTGCAGAACTAGCACTCCTGAAAGAAAGGATATTGCAAAGACATGGCTTAGCCACAGCCTGGGGGAGGTTTTCAGAATGAGATTTTCACTCTGCAGCGGAGTGTGCGCTGATATGAAACTTCCTGGCAGATTAAAACTGTGTGCCAGACCGAGACTCGAACTCGGGACCTTTGCCTTTTGCGGGCAAGTGTTCTACCAACTGAGCTACCCAAGCACGACTCACGCCCTGTAGGAGACGAGATACTGGCAGAAGTAAAGCTGTGAGGACGGGGCGTGAGTTATGCTTGGGTAGCTCACTTGGTAGAGCACTTGCCCACGAAAGGCAAAGGTCCTGAGTTCGAGTCTCGGTCTGGCACACAGTTTTAATCTGCCAGGAAGTTTCATATCAGTGCACACTCCGCTGCAGAGTGAAAATCTCATTCTCTGGGGTTGTAGATAGTGCAATAATGGATAGCTCAGTAGGCAGTTCAGATGAAGAATAGTAGACATCTCTAAAGATGGCAGTCACAGAATTTGAAAGAGAAGCATAGCTGCAAGGAATGTAACTGCAAAGAAAGCATGGGTAACAGAATAAATAAAGGGTGACACAGAATAATGGGAATGTTTGAAATGAGTAGCGGCAGCCATAGTCAGGTGGCAGCACTGCCGGTTCATGACAGTTAGTGAGTAAACAGTCCACCATTTTATCAATCATGGATCAGTGGAATGGACAACAGTGTGCGTTAGCCGTAAAAAGTTTTATAAAAACAATGATAGTGACGCAGAGGGAGTTTTGACATTTTTATAATTTAGTTCTTTATACTCATGAAGTAACATCGACAGGGGATGTCACATTGATTCCATATTTTCAGATCTCCAGAAGGCTTTCAACACCGTTGCTCACAAGCATCTTCTAACAAAATTGCGTGCCTATGGAGTATCGCCTCAGTTGTGCGACTGGATTCGTGATTTCCCATCAGAAAGGTCCGTAGAAATAGATGGAAAGTCATCGAGTAAAACAGAAGTAATATCCGGTGTTCCCCAAGGAAGTGTTGTAGGCCCTCTATTGTTCCTGATCTATATTAACGACATAGGAGACAATCTGAGTAGCCGTCTTAGATTGTTTGCAGATGATGCTGTCATTTACCGCCTTGTAAAGTCATCAGATGATCAAAACGACTTGCAATATGATTTAGATAAGATATCTGGTATGGTGCGAAAAGTGGCAATTGACCCTGAATAAGGAAAAGTGTGAAGTTATTCACATGAGTACTAAAAAAAATCAGCTAAATTTCGATTATACGGGAAGTCACACAAATCTGAATGCTGTAAATTCAACTAAATACTTAGGGATTGCAATTACAATGAACCTAAATTGGAATGATCACATAGATAATATAGTGGGTAGAGCAAACCAAACACTGTGATTCATTGGCAGAACACTTAGAAGGTGCAACAGGTCTACTAAAGAGACTGCTTACACCATGCTTGTCTATCCTATTCTGGAGTATTGCTGTGCGGTGTGGGATCCGCATCAGGTGAGACTGACGGATGACATCGAAAAAGTACAAAGAAGGGCAGCTCGTTTTGTATTATCGTTAAACATGGGAGATAGTGTCACAGACATGATACGTGAATTGGAGTGGCAATCATTAAAACAAAGGCGTTTTTCGTTGCGACGGGATCTTCTCATGAAATTTCAGTCACCAGTTTCCTCCTCCGAATGCGAAAACATTCCGTTGGCATCCACCTACATAGGGAGACATGATCATCACGATAAAATAAGAGAAATCAGGGGTCACACGGAAAAATTTAATTGCTCGTTTTTCCCGCATGCCGTTCGAGAGTGGAACTGTAGAGAGACAGCTTGATGGTGCTTCATTGAACCCTCTCCCAGGCACTTTATTGTGAATAGCAGAGTAATCATGTAGCTGTAGATGTAGGACGTCATGATGCCATTTCGTCGAAAAGCGATAAGATGTTGGATTAATAACTTTGAAGACACTGGATCTGCACTCAAGAAGAAACCAACAGGACAACCAAGAAGTGTGCGTTCTTCAGCGAACATTGCTGTTGTATGTGAGTCTGTCCTACTGAGCCCATGGTGTTCAATTCATATGCCATCAGCAGTGGCTGGAATGTACCGGAAGAGTGTTCGCAGAATTCTTCAAATAAACAATGACAATGAATTTCTAAACAAGTTGAGGATGTCAGATGAGGCACATTTTCATCTCACAGGTTACGTGAATAAACAGAACTGACATTACTGGGCAAACACATGAACACCCTTTACATGACAGTAAAGTGACAGTATGGTGTGGTGTTTTGTCACATGTGATTATCGAACCGTATTTTTTTGAAAATGAACAGGGAAACGCAATAAATGTCAATGCAAATTGTTACATGGAGATGTTATCAACTTTCGTTACACCTGCATTGATCAACTTTCCAAACGTTCAAGAAGCCTAGTTTCAACAGGATGGAGGGTGTAGCCTCCTCCTCACTTATCCTCCTTAATGACAGTGAAAAATTAAACTGCGTGCACCTAATGGAAATTTGGGAAAAGCAATCATCACTGAAGTTAATTTGTCGGTAAAGAGGGAGGAAAGGGTTACATCTAAATGAAGAAAAATGCAAATGAAATTGGTGGAAATTAATTTTGAGAAAAATGTAAAATTAATAAATAAAGTAAATGTGTGGTCATTACAATAACAATTAATTGGCGTTAATTAGATATTTGAGATTTGGGGAAAATTACGGTCGCCAGTCCTATGGACAACTACTATAATAACTCAAAATGAAAGATTAATGCACATATAATTAGCACTAAAAGTGTGGCAACTGAAAGTTGACACGTGTTGTGCGAAAACTGAATGTTTGTCAGAAGTAATAAATTTCGCTACACTCGGACTTTATTTAGCAAAAGAATTAATAATACTGGAAAATTGAAAGTTAATTTAGTGACTGAAATTAATAGTGAACTTTGTTTCGGAAGCACTACGAAATTCAATAAAATAAGGTTAGTCTTGGGCAACCTCAACTATCATTTCAAAAGCTACTTGAATCTACGCAATTTAGAAATGAGATATTTAACTTTGAACTTGAATTAAATGATTCTAAATAATTAACAATAGTAAAATTTAGTACGTACCAAGCTGAGCTGCAGTCACAGGTAAGCTAAAATATGGTAACAAAACTCGCACTCTTAATTTGTGCTTGTGTAATCTAAATATTGTAGCCAGCTATGAATACTTTAACTGAACTTTGAAATTAAAGCAGTGAAATGGAATGATATTACTTTAATGCTGGCGTTTGAATTTCAACGACACTCGGGTTCATTCCGGTAAAGGAAGGGACCCTGCTTGCTAATGCAATTGGGACAATGAGCATCAAAGGTTCATGCTACGTTGCTGTAATTTTGTGAGACAAATTGAACAGTTTGAAAAGCTGAGGTCTGCCATACAGTTCTAAAACTTTACATGCTTCCAGTCTTCTTTGTTGGTTGGTTGATCCTCGTCGATCGAGGAGGTGGCGACAGTCACTCATTGTCGGCCGTCGTTGTTGCAGAAGCTGGATGTTGGCGCGCCTTCTTCTCGACTCGGTCACCAGGCGAAACGGTCTGAAGTCGTCGATCGAGGAGGTGGCGACAGTCACTCATTGTCGGCCGTCGTTGTTGCAGAAGCTGGATGTTGGCGCGCCTTCTTCTCGACTCGGTCACCAGGCGAAACGGGCTCTTGATGTGCGCCAGCTAATGCTTCCCGTCCGCGACTGAAACTGTCATAGCAAATCGAGCGCAAGTACATGCTGCCAAACCCCGAAAGCACGGCAACTCGCGGGAGCGTCACACAACACACCTACTCCACCGCCCTAATCCAGCCAGACTCCCCTGCTTGCGCTCCACGCGGCAGAGTTAGTACCACCAAAGATCCTAAACACTTTGGTTCTCCACACGATCTATCGATGTAATCGTTCGATAGCATAGTTTTCCCTAGGCCAGACCCAGCGTAAAAATATAAATAATATTTACAAAACAAACCAATTGTACATCGACATAAATGCATATATATATATATATATATATATATATATATATATATATATATATATATATAGTAAAACAGTTACAATATATAAAGACACAGAAATGTCATATCTTCAGGTAACAAAATAAGGAAAAAAAATTTTAGTACAATAGATGGAAATAGGGGGATATGCATTTCTGGCGTTACACGTGCCCCATTTTGTCTGAGGATGTTCGTGTAACCTAAGCAGACTCAGAAAATGTCCCAAAAAGGAAAAAAAACAGCAGAAATGCATATGCTCAAAATATCAAGAAAATTTAGCATTAGGCTAATTAACCATAAACCAATTTTTAGACCATAATAATTGAGTGGAGACATTCCTAACCTTATTCCAGTCTGTCATCTTACACAAAAGAAAACAGGTTGACAACATATTAACATTCATAGGAAACATAGAAAATGGTTCAGCTATTCTAAATCAGAAAATTCCTAACAGTATCAAGAAATGGCATACTATTTACAAAATTAACCAGAGTACATGGTCATAAAAAACAGGTATATCAAAATACGCAAATTAATAATTAATTACATAGAATACACATTTTTGTATAACCTTTTCATAATTAATATTCTCGTCATGAGAGGCCACTTAACGCTAAACCAGAAAATAATACACAGCAGATCGAAAAAAAAATATTGACAGCAGAATTCTTTCACATCATCTGTCCGGGAAGAAAAACAACCCCGCCTTCCGTACCCGCAAGTACAAAGAATGCCGAGAGCGGCACAAGAGCCTACAGCGGCTCCGCCTCGCTAGTATTGTTGCGCCCGCCTGTGCGGCACGCTTGATTTCACTCGCCTGTGTAACGGCATTCCCAGAATGTCCGTTTCACTGAATTCTTTCGGAAAAACTCACTCCCGAGTAATCTCAAGGAGTCCATTAATACTATCACAGTGGATAACTCAACACTGTCCATTATCACGCGCATGTACTAGCCTGAAACTTAAAACAGCGCCTAAGTACATCGGCAGTGACTAATAAAACACACATTCATGAAATCTTACAGCTAATTACAAAATCATATTTACATTCCTTAATCTACTGTGACTCAGCTGAAAACTTAAACTAGCAGCTTGGATTTTTCAGTTGATTAATAATCAGTTACTCTTAAATCATTTAATCAAAATTAGTTACTTATTAATTACAACTTCTTTAATGACCTCTTGGTGAGGCAAAAGCATGGCAACCTAGCAAATCCTTACATCTTACACTCTATATTTACATACTGTACAAATTACCCATTCTGTGGTACAATTTCAAGTCTACAATGATCCGTATGCCTAATAGTTTTCCAGAGCTTGGCTACTCTAAGCAATAAACATTTGTGTGAGGTATACCAATGACTTTATATGGTCCATTATAAACAAACTTAAATTTCGAGATTTCATTGTCTATCTCGCTCGATTTCTCATGAGCTTTTACAAGTACTAAGTCTCCGATTGTAAACTTAGCAAAACGTGCTTTAGCGTCATGACGACGTATGCGAGCATCGGCTTTTACCTTCATTATTTCTCGCGAACGATCTTTTTTCACACCAATATTAATGTCAATCCGTGGAGGGAATTTGATTATCTCTTCCAGTAAACTTTTACTTCTGTCATCTAACAGGATCTCCTCACGTTACAGAAGTTCAAATTCATGCCTACGTCAATGGCATCTGGCCAGTTAACAATGTGTATAGGCTGGTATTGCCTATGCACACCGTTTCCTGCCTCGTCAAAACTAGCTACTATTGTTTTATCTTGTGACGTACATGTCAAAGCTTTGCTATCACAGTTAATCACTGCATGGTACTTTAATAGCCAATCTAACCCGATAATTACTTCCGTAGTTAAGTCTGGTACGACGACAAACTCTTGTTCAAATCGTGCCCCACATATCTGCAAGTTGACAAAAATCTGTTTTGTGACCGGTTTACTGGCCTTCCCAATAGCACCGATAATTTTCACTCCTGTTACTGGCATAGCTACGCAGGTCTGTCCTTCAGTAACTCAAATATTTTCCCAGATACAGCACTCAATTCTGCACCGGTGTCAATCAACACGTTTAGTTGTAGGCCGTGCATATTAACAGACACTACTATCTGTCTACACTTGTCCTCGACTGTTTCTTTATTTTCCCACAGTAAATCCTCGTCTATATCCAGGTCATTCCAGAAAAAAACCATCCGGCTTTGATCCTAAATCCGGTTTATCTGGCGGCTTTTTCAGCCTCTGTTCACATACAGTTTTAATTTCAACACGTTTGTCCTGAGGCTTAGTCTGTAGCTTCGCCTCCAATACCGAAACCTTTTCCTGTAACTCGTCAAGTAGTGAGTGTTGCTTTGCTATAAATTCACTAACTGTCACCTTCGTTGATTCCTCTTTGGCCAGATTGATCTCATCTGCCAATCTACCTGGAGGAATGTGCCCAGTAGTATCTGCAATTACTTCCTCTAGATCTGCGCAATCCACACTGCTATCGTCCGGCCTTATAACGTCAGCTCTAACCTCATACATGCTGTAATCTACGTGCTTTTCTACCAGTCGTGTCCTGCTATCACTAAAATTCTCGTAATCTTTCTCCTTAATACTCTCGCAATGTTTAAATTGGAGTTTTGCGTCGGATGGGTCGGCTACTTCTGCCACTATAACTGTCGGCAAGGTCTGCCGGTTAGGGCCAGAACTTTCCGTTACAACAACATCCAACTCCTGCGGGACGAAACACGACGAATCTTGCTCGTGCTCCCCATTAACATCAACTATTTCTGGTAAAGTCTGCCGGTTAGGGCCAGAACTTCCTATCACTTCACAAACACTATCTTCCTGCGGGATGAGACGAGGCAAATCCTGCCCGCGTTCCCCATAAACACTTCCCCCGTACAGGCCCCTATAATCTCTTAGCTCATCGTATAAGCGACCGAACTGCCTTAACCAGACCTCATCCCTCTCTGCATCCCCTCGCTCGATGACGGACGTGTTATCCGACATCTGATCTTCTCTCAACACTGGCGAATCATTCTTAAACTCAATCTCCAGTTCCGCTGTGGGTGTTACAGCTGCCACTTTATAATTGATTTCTGGAATAGTACTTAAATTGTTCTCACTGACAGTGAATGTATTTTCTACTGCCGTGTCTACAGCTGATCTACTACTTGTGGGCGCACTCCTTTCTCCTAACACTGGCACGCTCTCCCACCGTTGATTATTCCACACGGAATTTTCATAACGACGACACCTGGGTTTTCTCCTGTTATTGGGCCGCCAAAATTTCTCCACACCCTGTCGGTCCCTCACCGACGCGGCTAAGGCTAGGCGAAAATTGAGAAGCGCATAGCACGTGTGGCGTGACACTAGACTACAGCGCGACACGCACGTGCCTCACGGGTCGCGCGGGTCCACCGCATATTGCGACGCGTACACCATACTTCGCACACGCCGACTGGCGATGCTCTGCGCTGACTGAACCGAAGCGCGCGCAACCTCTTATCTTTCTCAAACGACTTTACAGAAACTATTCTCTGAAAATATATGATTTTTGCCTTACTTGTAGCGTTTATATATCAGCTTCGTGACGAAGTGCCCATCATCTCGCTAATGACCATTCTTATTGTGATGTACACATTTTAGTGAGACACTACGCAAAACTCAAAAAGTTTGCAACGAAAATTAGGGGTCGCCATGATTTTGCGTTTGGTGCGTGTTACACCATATGTTGCTGCGTATTAAATTCAGCTAACATGCTGAATTTTTGTTTAGACTTGGGAGGAGATCTCTATCTGCCTCCGATCTCGAGAAAGTGGATCCCATGTAGCGCGCTCACTTCCGATCTCACGCCCACGAGAATGAAATACTCGCAACATTTCTCATATTTCCTAAACCGCTCGAGACATCGAAACGAAAGTTTGGCGAATGATAGCACACAGGGAGGAGAGTATTTTGCCAATTATTAAACACACGGAACTTTCTTATCTGTGGCGATATATCACTACTTATACTTCTTTTTTTGTTTATTTCACTCCAGTGACTGAAATTTTTTAAGAGTTATCGACAGCTAGCGAAACAAGAGCTTCCTAGTATGAAAATAAACATGAAATTTCTTCTTTTATGTTACTGCAAACCGATACTACGAGGTTTTTCGTAAGCTATTGAGCTCTGTGATTGCCAATTACTTGTTTAATGAGGCCCTCCGTTTCAGAATTCTGTCTCAATAGCTGATGTGAGATGAGTTTGGCAAATTACATTGTGACAAAGGAAATACAATTAAACCAGTCACCAAGAGAGAAATGTGGCCTTTACTCATAAATGGTGATGCTTCTTCGAATGAGAAAAAGTTAACAACTCTCACAAAAACAGATTGGCAATTCTGTTGGAATTTTGGTGGAATCCCCGTAACCCATCGTATTTTTAACACTGAGCGACTGGAATGGAAACTTACCAAAGGATTTTATTCCTTCTCTTGATTTGAGCAGTATTAAAATAGTGACAAGCGTTCCTTCAGGCGGAATGATAGGCACATGCCAGATACTGTTTACTCACCTAGGGCTTGCCAAACTGACAATGCGTGATCGCGAATAAAATAGTTGTTACTGAGAAAAATAAATAATTGATCTGTCGCACAACACAATGGTGAGTGTATTGTCAGCAGCGAAGGATAATGCGCGCGACAGGAATGCACAAGCTAGCCATGTGTGCCTTGTGAGATGGAGTTCGAAAAACATTGTCATGAAAGTAGATCTGCCTTTGTCAGCAGCACATTTCAACAAATTATATCTATCTAATCATAACAATCTTTTAGGATATTCCTACTTTCGTAATAATACCGACCATTTTCTTCAGTTGTGTAGCCTGTTGTTGTATAATTAGTTTATTAATGCTGATAATGTCCATGCAACAATTGAAATGCTTTTTCTCATCACGGCGAACCAATTAAAATATTGTTATTTGTGACTGCTTTTCGACTGTTTCTAGCTTGCAGTGGAAATATGTTGCTCACATGCATGTAGTACAGTGTGTCGTATTACATTATTACATCCATATCAGAGTTATCACAGTGAAACTTCTATACTTCAGATTTTGGACGCTTTTTACCAGATGCACAAAGGAATCACACCTGTGGAGATGACCCCTTTCTAGATTTTTGTAACAGATCGTACAGATACGCTAGCTTACTACGCAGCGAGAAGATAGCCTTGCTTTACTTTCCTGCCTTGATTCTTAATCACATGATTTTATAATATTCCTTGCTTCCTTATTCACTACCATCTGTCCCTTCTTGCGATCTGAAAACATCGTGAAGGCAATATGGTGCAATTCCAGTGGCCAATGGCTCATCAGTTACTGAAGTATACATTTTTCTTGACAGAAGAAAAACAAAACAAAACTATGCACATATAAGTAACTGAAAAGTATAACGTGCTAACGAAGAAAGCTGGAGCGTTTAAATGGCGAAAAACGAAATACTACCCAAAGGCAATAAAATTCAGTACACAGTAAGGCAAAATTTATCGTATGGGCAATATTACCACTGCTCATATGCGCCGTTCCGATGTGAGCATATGGCCGTGCTACTTTTCCGCTCCCCGGCTCAAATTTCCCACGGTGCTAGCGAGGCAAGCGCGACGCGCGGCGCGAGGAACTGTGCCTTAACCACAACGCCGCGCGACCGGGCGCAGGCGCGTGTCGCGTCCCAGTCGCGTCCCAGTCGCGTCGCGTCGCAACTTGCGCGTTCCCATTTGAACCTGTGATGTTACAAAACACGCGCTGCGCTGCGTCGCGCCACACGCGCTATACGCGTCTCAATTTGCACCTAGCCTAATGGTTTCCCTGTCTCGTCCCAGCAGATCTGCTCCCCGGATGCTGCTGAGGCGGCTTATCACACCCTCTGGCGTTATTACTATTCTGTGAAGCCCGTATCACGTTAGTATGATACTGGTTTCCGTCATTCCTGTTATTATTTGCATTGTACCGATTGTCATTACGGTCCGAACCATTATTGTTATTGCTGCCATGGTTGCGGTATGCATTATTCCCATGGTTAACGTTGTTGTGGTTGTTGTGGTACCCGTTGTTGTTACCACGGCCTCTACCACTGTCGTAATTATTGCGCCAACTGTCCTCGTCCTCAACTCTTTCCAGGAAATCATTGATTGTCTTGTAATTGCTTCCTATATAGCGTTTTGTATCATCTGGAAGCTTCTTGTAGAGTTCCCAGACTATTTCGGATTCCGTGCGGCGATCACGCAAATATTCCAAGTTGCGGATCCAGCCCTCGCAAAACTCCTTCATCCGCGCAAATTCGCATGGAAAGGCCTCGATACGACAAATTCGCGCCAGACACTTTGTTGTTTTTGCTCTGACCAGTATTCAACGAGAAACAAATTTTTAAACTCGGCAAAAATCAGGTTCGTGATGTTGAGGTTTAAGCCCCAACGCTTGGCATCACCAGCCAACACGTCAATAACCGCATTAATTTTTCTCTCATTAGTCCATGATCTGGGTAAAACTCTTTCACAATTTTTAATGAAACCCGTCGAGTGTATACCGCCTTTTTTCAAGGCGTCGAACCGCTCCTCTTTCGTCAACAATTCCGAACTATGTGCACAGATTGGCACATAGCTCTGTTTTTCGTCAAGTTTCTTTTCTAATTCCGACACTCTCGTAATTACTTGGCAAGTGGTTGTTGCAAGCGTTTCCACTTCCCTCTTTTTCTCTTCGCAGGTATTAGCCTGCTTCCTCACTTTAGTATCTACTTCGGATACTAAAGCCTTTAAAGTTTCCACCTTCTGTTGATCCTCTTTTTTCTCTGATTGAATTTGTTCCGTCACCTTATTCTCGATGATCGGAGCAACTGCTTCTCTTGCACTTTTCTCGATTCTGCTAATTTCGGAATCAAAACGATTATTTATGCTCGCAATTTCCGCCTGAACGCCTATCATTTTCTGCTGAAGATTACCGATTTCGGTATTAATCACAACAATATCTTCTTTGATTTTATTAACTTTGGTGTTAACAACTCCAACATTGTTGGTAACAACATTAATAGCTTTGTTCTGGTTGTCTACCTTCCTGTCAATTTTTGAGACTGAGCTTCTTGCTTGGCAGTCTGAGCTTTAATTTCTGCCGATTGAGTTTCTATCTTGCTAGATAATCAAAACATTCAATAAATCAGTTAAATTCCCAGAAACCGGCGGTTTTACATCCGTAGTGGGTGCCTCTTTAATTGTCCCCCCGTATTCGTCATCAAGGGGTTCAGATTTGATTTTCACTTCCGATTCCGAAACATTTTCTAAAGTTTGGAATTCCATTTCTGCTCTTTGTTGCGTTTCGGCGGTCGCGTCTTTCATGCTAGCCACCTGCCCCTGAACAATGGGTTCCGCAGTGCACGTTTCCCGCTGCTCGATCGATTGTTCCATATCCAAGTCTACCAAATTTTGGTAATTGTTGTCTTCACTCATTTTAATAATTTTCAATATAAATGCCAAATCTCAAATCTAATTAGAATTCTTGCCACTACTTATCCTCGCAGACGTAACGACCTGTTCATAACAAATACTATGTTACGAGATTTGCACAATGCAAAATTCGTGTCCAGAACAACCTCAGATCCGAAGATTGTCCTGTCACCAGGTCGCCATGTGTAGCCTCCTCCTCACTTATCGACCTTAATGACAGTGAAAAATTAAACCACATGCACCTAATGGAAATTTGGGAAAAGCAATCGTCACCAAAGTTAATTTGTCGGTAAAGAGGGAGGAAAGGGTTACATCTAAATGAAAGGAAAAATTCAAATGAAATTTTGAGAATAGGGTAAAATTAATAAAGAAAGTAAATGTGCAGTCATTACATTAATTGGCGTTAATTAGGTATTTGAGATTTGGGGAAAATTACGGTCGCCATTCCTATGGACAACTACTATAATAACACAAAATGAAAGATTAATGCACATATAATTAGCACTAAAAGTGTGGCAACTGAAGGATGACACGTGTTGTGTGAAAACTGAATGTTTGTCAGAAGTAATAAATTTCGCTATACTCCGACATTATTTAGCAAAAGAATTAATAATACTGGAAAATTGAAAGTTAATTTAGTGACTGAAATTAATAGTGAACTTTGTTTCGGAAGCACTACGAAATTCAATAAAATAAGGTTAGTCTTGGGCAACCTTAACTATCATTTCAAAAGCTACTTGAATCTACGCAATTTAGAAATAAGAGATTTAACTTTGAACTTGAATTAAATGATTCTAAACAATTAACAATAGTAAAATTTAGTACTTACCAAGCTGAGCTGCAGTCACAGGTAAGCTAAAATGTGGTAACAAAACTCGCACTCTTAATTTGTGCTTGTGTAATCTAAATATTGTAGCCAGCTATGGATACTTTAACTGAACTTTGAAATTAAAGCAATGAAATGGAATGATATTACTTTAATGCTGGCGTTTGAATTTCAATGACACTCAGGTTCATTCCGGAAAAGGAAGGGACCCTGCTTGCTAATGCAATTGGGACAATGAGCATCAAAGGTTCATGCTACGTTGCTGTAATTTTGTGAGACAAATTGAACAGTTTGAAAAGCTGAGGTCTGCCATACAGTTCTAAAACTTTACATGCTTCCAGTCTTCTTTGTTGGTTGATTGAAGGTCTGAAGTCGTCGATCGAGGAGGTGGCGACAGTCACTCATTGTCGGCCGTCGTTGTTGCAGAAGCTGGATGTTGGCGCGCCTTCTTCTCGACACGGTCACCAGGCGAAACGGGCTCTTGATGTGCGCCAGCTAATGCTTCCCGTCCGCGACTGAAACTGTCATAGCAAATCGAGCGCAAGTACATGCTGCCAAACCCCGAAAGCACGGCAACTCGCGGGAGCGTCACACAACACACCTACTCCACTGCCCTACTTCAACCAGACTCCCCTGCCTGCACTCCATGCAGGAGAGTTAACACCACCAAAGATCCTAAACACTTTGGTTCTCCACACGATCTATCGATGTAATTGTTCAATAGCATAGTTTTCCCTAGGCCAGACCCAGCCTAAAAATACGAATAACATTTACAATACAAAACAAACCAATTGTACATCGACATAAATGCATATATATATATATATATACAAATAGTAAAACAATTACAATATATAAAGACATAGAAATGTCATATCTTCAAGTAACAAAATAAGGAAAAACATTTATAGTACAATTGGATGGAAATAGGAGGATATGCATTCCCGGCGTTACAAGGGACAGCACACACTTCATGGCAATCAATGGCATATGAGCAAGAATTATTTGGCAACCATGTGATTTCATGATTCAGTAACATTCCCTGGCCCCCTAGGTCACCAGATTTATTTGGTTGGATTTTTTCTTGTGGTGCTACCTTAATAGCAAAGTCTATATGGTTTGGCCAAGAACCGTAGATGAGTTAAAACAGAGGATTTGGGATGCAATTCACAGTATCCCAACTGAGATGTTTCAGTGGTCAATTATGAATCTCAACAGCAGATTTCACAAATGTATTTGTACAGGAGGACGCCATCTATGGACTTCATTTTAAATTACTATGAATTCAATTTCTTTCCTTCACCACTTCTAGTTTTATTGGATTGTGGAAATGTTCCCATTTTTCTGTGTCTCCTTGTACTTCAGTTGACTGAAGAAATAGGGAAGTACAAAAATGTTCAGGGAAATACAGGAATACAGAAAATACAAGTCACTTAGGAATAAAATAAATAGGAAATGCAGCTAAGCTGAGGCAAAATGGCTACAGGAAAAATGTGAAGAAATTGAAAAAGAAATGGTTGTTGGGAGGACTGACTCAGCATATAGAAAGTCAAAATAAATATTGATGAATTTAAAAGCAAGAGTGGCCACATTAAAATGCAGAGGAGAGAGAGGATGGATGCAAAGAGTACATTGTAGGCATTCTCTCTGATGACATTGTAGAAGAACTAGGAGTCGACAGGGAAGAAATAGGGAGTCCAGTATTAGAATTAGAATTTAAAAGACCGTTGGATGATGTAAGATCACATAAGGTAGAAGGAACGGATAACATTCCATCGGAATTTCTAAAATCATTTGGGGTAGTGCCAACAAAACTACTAATATAGTTAGTGCAAGAATGTGTGAGACTGACAATATACTACCAGATTTTCAGAAAAACATTATCCACACAATTCTGAAGACAGCAAGAGCTGTCAAGTGTGAGAATTACTGCACAGTCATTAATGCATCAAAGTTACTGACAAGAATAATACACAGAAGAATGGAAAAGAAAATTGAGCATCTTATATATAATTATCAGTTTGGCTTTAGGAGAGGTAAAGGCAACAGTGAGACAATTCTCATATTTCATTTGATAATGGAAGCAAGACTGAAGAAAAATCAAGAAACATTGATAGGATTTGTTGATCTGGAAAAAGGAACTCACATTTGCCTCATAACAGCATATTATGGCATTTCTCATCAATGTTTTACCATTACAAGTTCAGCAACCATGCAGTTGTGTGAGATGCCTATGTAAAATATGTCCTACATATGCAATTATTTCAATCTGTGTTATGTGAGAAGTATAATCATGTTCCTTCCTTTAAACTAGCATAATAGTCTGTAGGAACTGCAACATAACATTTATTATAACTTCATATATGGCTGTGACGTAATTGTTAAAATAATTAACTTATGGCATACTGCACATCAGTGTGTTGAATGTGGTTCTTTCATATGGTGCTATCTAAAACTGTCACCGAGGCAACTGTGATGCAGCATCTGCCATATATGTGAGGGCTGAACGATGGCTGCAGTGATGTGTACAAGTTAATAGATGAGCAATTGTTGAGCAACTGAACAAGCACATGAAGCAAGGGACTGGAATTTATATTGCAATACTACAACTGGACATCCATTGAGTGTCGACAGTGGCCTTTTCAGATGAATCATGTTTTATGCTCCATCAGCATGAAACGATAAAAGCAAACACACTGCAACAATCATCAGAAGGGTTCAGGCCAGAGGTGGAAGTCTTATGTTATTGGGAAAGTTTTTGTCGTATTGCCTGGATGATCTTATCATTCTAAAAGGCACAATGGATCAACACAAGTATGCATCTATCCTTGGGGACCATTCCCATGTCTGCATACAGTTTGTTTTTCCTCGACATGATGGCATCTACCAGCAGGACAATGCAACATTCACATATCTCACAGTGTATGTGCATGGTTCAACGAATACCACAATGAATTTACCATACATACTCCACTGGCCACCAGACTCCTCAGATTTAAATCCAATCGAGACTCTCTGGCACCTCCTCAATCTGGCTGTTTGCGCCATGGATCTCACCCAAGAAACCTTGCACAGTTGGCCATGGCACTGGAGTCGGCATGGCTCTCAGATCCCTGTCAGTACCTTCCAGAACTGACTCTCTTCCTGCATATCTCTCAGTAGTCCACACTACAAAAGGTGATTATCCAGGCCTTTGACAGGTGGTCACATTAATGTGACTGGAGCAGGGTAGAAGTACTAATAAGTATTGATAATTTAATAGATTGGAGAAATTGCATTCACAAACTAAGTTACACATTTACTCTTATCTTCTCTGCTTTGCACGCAGAGTCACGATTGTTTAATATTATTTTATGCAGCATGTAACTAAGATTTTACACATGTAGCTTGTAACATGAACTGGGCCTTAAGACCCTTTGTAACTGACTCAAGTTGTCAGACCCAATTGCTGCACTCAGTCAGTGGAGCACTAACCCATGAAAGACAAAGGCCAGGTTCAAGTTGCCATATGGCACACAGCTGTAAACAGCCAGGAAGCTTTAATTATAAGGCAGTTAATAAATTTTATAAGCTAAGTTGTAAATTAACTGTTGAAATGAGATACTTAAATCTGCCAGTTCACAAGAGCAGAGTGTGCACTCTCATGTGAACTTAGTCAGACATTGCAGTTTAGGATCCTGAGAATGAATACTGCCATTAATTGTGCACATGTGGTGGACTAGTTTCTCTGTGTCATCTATTCAGAGTGGAATTTACTTTTTTAAATCAAAAAGTACCATAGATGAATTAAAGGCCATATAAATTAAATGTAATCTGTTATATTTGTTACAAAAACCCAAGAAAAAATTTGTTTCCTTTCTCTCACATATTACTGCTATTAAAGGTATTTATTATTACTTTCTATCTCATTAATAACATTATGTTAGTGAACTGCATTGTAAAAATTAAGCTATGGTTAAGTAAATGATATAGGTACTGTACCTAGTAATGGTAACACTTGGCTTGATTGTATTAATTAATGAAGAAGAAGATAGCAGCAGTAATAGAGACTTTAGTGAAGCAATGTATTTTAATGATTTTAAATTATGTATTTAATTTTGTGGAGAAGCATTTTTCTTAATAAGATTGGTATAAAAGTTTCGTTCAGCGGCAAATAATATTATGCAGTCTAAAGACAGTGATTAATTCCTGTGGCAATATGGTCCACCCACCTTTGACAGCAGCAGCCTGTGGTGCTGAACTCTGCAAGTGGTAATTATGGTGAGGTAGTCATATCTCCCAGCAGCAGTTGTCATTGCTCATGCAAACATCTAGAACAAACTTATGCCAGACATCACTTTACTGTAATCGGGGAATCAAGTACAAACATAATGTAAACCATCGATCTGTCTGACAAGGAAGTAACACGGATTTTGTCAAAAGGGGATGGGGGTCCAATTTTGTTAAAGAGGACTTTAAAATGGCTCGTGTTTCTCATTTTATGCCGAAAATGAGTATATTTATTTATTAAGTCTTTGCACACAATTTGCTTGGGCATGGTCTTCTTACAAATAGCATGTGGTCAATAAAATTAAGCAAGAAAAGCTCAACCTATATAAGTATGGCATGCACTCTGAGCAGTGGTGTGTGTGTGTGTGTGTGTGTGTGTGTGTGTGTGTGTGTGTGCGTGTGTGTGTGTGCGCACTCTATTGGCAGACGACTTAAAATTCGAATATAATGTATTGTCTCTTTGCTAATGAAGCACGGCTCAGTCTCGTAATATAATGGTCATCATCGTAGAGTAGAAGAATTTCAACATTGGCTTGACTAACTTATAAAGTTCCATGTTGTCAAATCTCTTTTGACAGTATCAGTTTATCTGCAATTACAATCTTTTATTTAAATTTATGATTTATCTGAAACCACGTCGTAATCTACTCTAGAACTACATCTACATGGATACTTTGCAAATCACATTTAAGTGCCTGGGACAGGGTTCATCGAACAACCTTCACAGTCCTCTAGTATTCCAATCTCGAGTAGCGCGCGGAAAGAACAAACACCTATGTCTTTCCGTACGAGCTCTGATTTCCCTTATTTTATCATGGTGATCGTTTCTCCAAACATAGGTCAGCGTCAATTTAGCATTTTCGTATTCGGAGGAGAATGTTGGTGATTGGAATTTCGTGAGAAGATTCCACTGCAACGAAAAATGCCTTTGTTTTAATTATGTCCACCTCAAATCCTGTATCATTTCAGTGACACTCTCTCCCTTATTTCGCGATAACATAAAACGTGCTGCCCTTCTCTGAACTTTTTCGATGTACTCCGTCCATCCTATCTGATAAGGGTCCCACGCCGCACAGCAGTATTCTAAATGAGGATGGACAAGGGTAGAGTATGCAGTCTCCTTAATAGATCTGTTACGTTTTCTAACTGATCCGCCAATAAAACGAAGCCTTTTTTTAGCCTTCCCCCACAACATTTTCTATGTGTTCGTTCTAATTTAAGTTGTTCATAATTGTAATTCCTAGGCATTTAGTTGAATTTACGGCCTTTAGATTTGACTGATTTATCGTGTAACCAAAGTTTAATGTATTCCTTTTAGCACACATGTGGATGACCTCACACTTTTCGTTATTTGGGGTCAATTGCCAATTTTCACATCATACAGTCATATTTTCTAAATCGTTCTGCAATTTGTTTTGATCTTCTGATGACTTTATTAGTCGATAAACTACAGCGTCATCTGTAAACAACCGTAGACAGCATCTCAGATTGTCTCCCAAATCGTTTATATAGATACAGAGCAGCAAACGACCTACAACACTACCTTGGGGAACGCCAGAAATCACTTCTGTTTTTACACGAGGACTTCCCATCAATTACTACGAACTGTGTGTTCTCTGACGGGAAATCGCGAAACTTGTCACATAAATGAAACGATATTCCATAAGCACTCAATTTCACTGCATCCCGCTTGTTTGGTACTGTGTCAAAAACCTTCCGGAAATGCAAAATATGCACTCAATCTGAAATCCCTTGTCAGTAGCACTCAAAACTTCATGTGAGTATAGAGCTAGTTGTGTTTCACAAGAACGATGTTTTGTAAATCCATGTTGACTATGTGTCAACAGACAGTTTTCTTCAAGGTAGTTCATAATGTTGATACACAATATATGTTCCAAAATCGTACTACATACCGACGTTCATAATGTTGATACACAATATGCATTCCAAAATCGTGCTACATATCGATGTTAATGATATCGGCCTGTAATTTAGTGGATTACTCCTACTACCTTCCTTGAATATTGGTGTGACCTGTGCAGCCTTCCAGTCTTTGGGTACGGATCTTTCGTCGAGTTAATGGCTGTATATGATTGTTAAGTGTGGAGCTATTGCATCAGCTTACTCTGGAAGGAACTTAATTAGTCCACAGTATGGACCAGAAAACTTACTTTTATTAAGTGATTTAAGTTGCTTCACTACTACGAGGATATCTACTTCTATGTTACTTATGTTAGCACCTGTTCTTGATTCTAATTCTGGAATATTTACATCGTCTTCTTTTGTGAATGCACTTCGGAAGGCTGTGTTTAGTAACTCTGCTTTATCAGTACTGTCTTCGATAGCTTACTTCATATTCAACCAGGATCTCTCGAATGTTTTGCCAGGTTTCGAGAAGAAGTTTCGTTGTGGAAACTATTATAAGCATCTCACATTGAAGTTCGCGCTAAATTTCGAGCTTCTGTAAAAAATCCCCAATTTTGGAGATTTTGCGTCCGTTTAAATTTGGCATGTTTTCTTTGTTGTTTCTGCAACAGTGTCCTGACCCGTTTTGTGTACCAAATGAGGGGCAGCTCCGTCGTTTGTTAATTTATTTGGTATAAATCTCTCAATTACTGCCGATACTATTTCTTCGAATTCACGCCACATCTGGTCTACACATATATCGTTAATTTGGAAGGAGTGGAGATTTTATCTCAGGATGGCGTCAAGTGAATTTTTATCTGCTTTTTTGAATAGGTATATTTTTCGTTTATTTCTGAAGGATTTGGGGGTTACAATATTCAATCTCGCTACGGCAACCCTATGTTCACTAATCCCTGTATCCGTTTTGATGTTCGTTATTAGCTCGGGTTATTTGTTGCTAAGAAGTCAAGTGTGTTTTTAAAACCGTTTACTATTCGCGTGGGCTCATGAACTAACTGCTTGAAAAAATTTTCAGAGATGCTTTTAGCACAATTTCGGATGATTTTTATGCTGAATTAAACACGTATTTTCGCCGACATATCAAGGTTAAATTCAAGTCACCACCAACTATAATTGTATGAGTCGGGTACGTGTTTGAAATTAAACTCAAGTTTCCTTTGAATTTTTCAGCAATTGTATCATCTGAATTGGGAGATCGGTAAAAGGATTCAATTATTACTTTATTCTGGTTTCTGATAATGACTTCTTCCCTTACTAACTCACAGGAGCTATGTACATCAATTTCGAGACAAGATAAACTACTTCTAACAGCAACAAACACGACACCGCCAACCGTGTTTAGCCTATCCTTTCGGAATACCATTAGGTTCTTCGCAAAAATTTCAGCTGAGCTTATCTCTTCCGTTTTTAGCCAGCTTTCAGTGCTTATAACGAATTGAGCGTCAGTACTTTCTATTAGCGCTTGGAGTTTTGGTACTTTCCCAACACAGCTATGAAGATTTACAAGTGTTATACCAACGGTTCCTGTATATACGTTCTTCCTGTGTTCAGCCTACACCCTTTGTCATTAAAGCCCTTTTTGTGTTTTCCTGAGATCTTCTAACCTGAAAAACCACCCAGTCCATGCCACACAGCCCGTGCTACCCGGGTAGCTACCTCCTGCGTATAGTGGACGCCTGACCTATTGAGCAGAACCTGAAACCCAACCACCCTTGGCGCAAATCGAGGAATCAGCGCCAGCCGGTGTGGCTGTGTGGTTCTAGGCGCTTCAGTCTGGAACCGCGTCACCGCTACGGTCGCAGGTTCGAATCCTGCCTCGGGCATGGATGTGTGTGATGTCCTTAGGTTAGTTAGGTTTAAGTAGTTCTAAGTTCTAGGGGACTGATGACCACAGATGTTAAGTCCCATAGTGCTCAGAGCCATTTGAACCATTTGAGGAATCAGCAGCTACATGGTCGCAGAACCGTCTGAGCCTCTGTGTCAGAACCTCCACTCGGCTCTGTAGTAGAGGTCCGCAATCAGTCCTGTCAACTATGCTGCAAATGGTCAGCTCTGCTTTCATCTCGCAAGCAAGACTAGCAGCCTTTACCACTTCTGTTAGCTACTCGAAATCAGAGAGAATGTCATCTGATCCAGAGTGACACATGTCAAAGAATCCCACGTTTCTTAATTCAGTTTCAAATTTTATTAAAGTAATAGGTTGGTGCGTAAGTTCATAAAGTTTCTCCGTAACTTTAATAAACACAACAAATACACGTAACATACAGAATTCGTTGAGCCATATTTGGAGCACATTTTGATCTGGAAAGGAAGTTCCTTAAAGGTTGTTTGATAGAGAGCGAGAGAGGTGAAAACTGAGGGCTTGATCAGATGAATAAGGTGCGTGCAGAATGACTTCCCAACCCAACTCGCAAATGGTGCTTTTGTCAGTCTAGCAGATTGCGGAAGAGCGTCATCAGGGAGTAGCATCACTTACTGGTCATTTTCTTGGGATCTGTGTGCAAAACGTCTCAGTTGTTGACAATGAATGTCAGCAGTGAGGGTTATACATAATATAACAAAAATATAATATATATATATATATATATATATATATATATATATAAATTGGAAATAATTCATCCACAGTAGAAAAAGATAAAAATTAGCGTGTTGCCTATAATATGGAATGTTAAGAAGTTGCAGAGGAGCGAGATTCATCTGAATCGTTGTGTTAAACACAGACTATTAAATGAAAATGCTGTTGGATGGTAATTAAGTGAAAATGGCTCACAATATAATAAAAGGTGGAAAGGGTAGCTCAAAAGATTACTATTATTTTTTCAAGGAAGGGGGGATAAAGAGAAAGCCATATAAAACTTAGCGAGTCCACATTATTCTAGTTGTATGGCGAGGTTAAGAGAGGCCAACAATACACATGATCACAGGCACCCATGAGACTTGCTCAGCTTTTGAAGAGTACTTGGAAACGGAGACAGAGTTAAACTAGGAGAAGATCTCTGCTGGTCTTTGACAGAAAACGTAGGCGAAGCTGATGGAGGAATTCCCATAGGCATGACATCCACTGAACATACCGTAGGAAGTGGATTCATACACTCTCAGCGACCTTTCAGCTTACCATTATGCCTGATGTTAAACCTCCCCGACGCCGCTCTGTCACCAAATTAAATGACTTTCATGTGCAAAAACATACATTGAGCAGACAAAAGAGGATTTCGAGCAAGGGGAGCAAAGTTATTCCGTCAGTGGAATAGAAATAAATTGCACTTTAATGTTGCAAACATGGTACAATGGGTTGTTTCGATGTTCCAAGGGACATTACGTATGTTGTAGGCCTATGTCTGTGTAAATCAGAAACGCCATGTGCTTTTTAGTGCCTTAAAGGACGTCTTTGTTTTTAAATTTAAGAGGCCTTTCGTTAATAACCAGCATTGGAGAGTGAATCTTTGACAATACGAGCCACTGTGCCTGCGAAACTTCAGGGAAATCATTAAAAAAAAACACCAGCTGAAGAATCCGAGACGGCAAGCAGTATGTCAGCAAATGGCCATGAAAGCCTCAGCAGTTCTGTAGTTACACGCTATTTTGTGTACAGGACTAGCGACCGTAGAGTACTCAAATTTTATGTGTTCATGATTCATTACTTTTTTACTGTACTTTTGAGACTGTGATTTGCTGTTGTTTGTGTTAGTTTTAGATAGATCACATTGTTTATATGTCCTATTGCCACATATACTTCCGATTTCCTTAATTTATTAAAAATGTTTTGAAATTTAGATTACTGGTGCTTCTGAGATGAATAAGAACCTAATCTGCTCCTGTCCAGCCGTCGTATAGATGGCTGCAGTTGCATTTTCTTATGTGCTTTCATTCTATATATTTGTTTCTGTTGCGTATATTGTGATAACACCATAGTGTTTGAAGCAACAACATTCCAGACTTCGATCATACAATTTTATTTTTCTGCTTTTTTGTACTTTGCTATTCATAGGTTTGTAGAGGGGACTGTGTATTGTACACTACTGGCCATTAAGATTGCTACACCAAGAAGAAATGCAGATGATAAACAGGTATTCATTGGATAAATATATTACACTAGAACTGACATGTGATTACATTTTCACGCAATTTGGGTGCATAGATCCTGAGAAATCAGTACCCAGAACAACGACCTCTGGCCGTAACAATGGCTTTGATATGCCTGGGCATTGAGTCAGACAGAGCTTGGATGGTGTGTACAGGTACAGCTGCCCATGCAGCTTCAACATGATACCACAGTTCATCAAGAGTAGTGACTGCCGTATTGTGACGAGCCAGTTGCTCGACCACCATTGACCAGACGTTTTCAATTGGTGAGAGATCTGGAGAAGGTGCTGGCCTGGGCAGCAGTCGAACATTTTCTGTATCCAGAAAGGCCCGTACAGGACCTGCAACACGCGGTCGTGCATTATCCTGCTGAAATGTAGGGTTTCGTAGATAATGAATGAAAGGTAGAGCAACGGGTCGTAACACATCTGAAATGTAACGTCCACTGTTCAAAGTGCCGTAAATGCGAACAAGAGGTGACCAAGACGTGTAACCAATGGCACCCCATACCATCACGCCGGGTGATACGCCTGTATGGCGATGACGAATACATGCTTCCAATGTGAGTTCACTGCAATGTCACCAAACACGGATCTAACCATCATGATGCTGTAAAAAGAACCTGGATTCATCTGAAAAAATAACATTTTGCCATTCGTGCAACCAGGTTCGTCGTTGAGTACACCATGGCAGGCGCTCCTGTCTGTGATGCAGCGTCAAGGGTAACCGCAACCATGATCTCCAAGCTGACAGTCCATGCTGCTGCAAACATCGTCAAACTGTTCGTGCAGATGGTTGTTGTCTTGCAAACATCCTCATCTGTTGACTCAGGAGTGACTGCATCACTCATGATTTTCTTATGTTTTATAAAATTTACCTAGTTACCCAGAACCTACAAATGATTCTACTTTCCCTTTTACCTAATAATAATATAATATAAAAATAACTATAATAAAAAACCATTTATTTTACATACATTCTGCATAGGTGAATGCAATGTAATTAAATAAATTAGAGAATTAACTAATATTTTAAAAACAATTTTTAAAAAGACATTTTTTACATCATTTTCTTAGCCCCAAAAATAATCCTATTTTTGACTTCTGTGAAAAACGCGTTTCTTAAAAGTATTTTCGTATCAAATTTTAAAAAAAGCATTTTTTATAAATTTTTCTTACCCCAAAAAACTGTCCTATTTTTGACTTCTGTGAAAAACGTGTTTTTGAAATTATATTAAAGAATAAGTATATAAAATTATTTACTTTCTGCTTTAGCAGCCATAAGATTGTATAGATGAGGTAAATATGATTTCAGGGTCAAGGTTTTTTAAAAAATCTAAATCAGATAGGTAAGAAAATTACTTTACTTTTAGCTACTTTTTGATTGTAAGTAAATTAATTAAAACAAAAGTAAATTACTTTAAAAAATTTACTTTGTGAACATAAGTAAATTAATTAAAATAAATTAGGTAACAAAGGTAAATTCTATTAAAATATTTATTTTTTTATTTTTTCTATCCTTCTTAAAATGGTCCAGAAATGTATATAAACATGAAGTTAACACTTTACTAAATTTTTTAAGTTTTTCATTCATGTATATAGAAGCAAATGTTAATAATTAAAAATTTTCAGGAAGTAATCTATGTTGTGCATAGATTCTTTTTACCATACATAATTACATAAGGAAGTGTATCATTCCGAATTTTATCATTAAAAGTAGCACAAAAATTCGTAGTTGTTTTCTGTGTAGTAACAACATTTTTTCTACGTGTCATATTGATTACTTAAATCGGATAATTAGTTATAAAATTAATGGATTAATATCAATATCTAATTTTAGTAAAGTAATTCGTTTAAAATCTAGAAATGCATCATATGCCTTACAAAAATTATTTGGTGGATTAATATTCCATATTTCTTGAGGAAAAAGTTCATTTCTGCCATTTTTAAATAAGTATTCCGTATTTTAATATGATCACATAATGATGAATCAACTAAGTGATTATTTTTACGATTTGTCTGAAATGTAACAAATACGAAGTATGGCATATCAAATTCTGTAGAGTTATAGTAAATTGTAATATCTAGTTCAAAACTGTTTTTACCAGATAAACCAGCAACTTGTTGTGTTTGAAGTTCATAAAAAGAAATAGGAATGTTCGGATTTTTAAGAATAATTTCACGTTGTTCAAGTTCATAAGTTGGTTCACATTTAACAACTGGTACACGAATTTCCATAGATTCTATAACTATTTTTCCTTCTGTAGGAAGTGTATCTTTAAATTCCAACATCATTTGTATCAGCCCCAGAAGTTGAACTATGTCTAAAAATTACAGCTAAATCTCCTTCCCACATAATTTCTTTATAATCTTTAAAAAACCGCCAACTAATGATATTGGATATAGTAGTTCATTTCTTTTACTATTTATTTTTCCTGTATTAATTATATGTCCTTCTAAACTTATTTTATCAGTAACAGTTCAAGTTAGATGGAGTAAAATAGATGAAGAAATAAAAGGATGTTCAATTCTAGATAAAATATTATTTCCATTCTTTATCATTATAAAATCAAACAGTTTCGCTTCATAATTATCAATTAATTTTTTGTTTGATTTTCTGTCATAAGTTGGATAATCTATACCATCATTTCCAATAATAGTAAACTTCATCTACAATTGTGCATGATTTGGATGAAGCCAACCATCGCCAATATTTATTTCAATTTCTGTATCTTTGTTAGGAACACTTAAATTATTTTTAGTTTTCTCATTCACAGGGAATGAGTAAAACTGGCAACTTTCAACTTTATTCATGATTTATTAAGGAAAAAATTTATTAGCATCAGCAAAGCAGACTTCAGTTTGTGACTAAGATATTTCAAAACAACTGCTACACTAGCACCATTAAAGTCTATTAAATTATCATATTCATCAGTTATAGTAACTTATAAATCTTGAATTGTATTAAAAATAGTAACATTTACAGACTATTTTGGTTCATAAATTATTGGTCCACCAAACTCTGCATTATGTTTAAATGAAGCAATAATATTAGTTGCTTTATGGAAATGATCATTATGTTTTACATACATTCCGTTAGCAAGATTAAAATTTATATTAATTCAAAAGAAATTATTTAGGAATATCTTTAGCTACTGAATTTTCATTAGCTAAAACAACTTGATTATTAAAACCAAGTAAACTTCCAATGCTATCTTCTATATCCATATACAATTTTACATCACTTTTAATAACAATTCCATTTAAAATTTCATCTGCTTTAATATGTATATTAGGTTTTTCTGAATGAATACATTTTTCTAAATTTTTAAAACTATATTGACCTACAGGAATTTCTATCGTTTCTCCATCACAATAAAGTTTATTATTTTTTTGTAATATTTGGTGTTAAGAAGGTTAAATAAAAACCAACTGGTGAAACATTAGTATAACTATCATGTATTGGAACAGTTAATCCTTTTCTAAGTATTGAAGATTCATCACTAAGTAGAAAAAGGTGGCTCATTTATTATTGGAAAAATTATTAAATAAATGAACAAAACAGATTGGGAGCCTAAAGTAAGAATTCCAGAAAATAAGTTAAAAAACAAACATGGTAAACTTTTACCAAATTCTATTAGATGTGCAATAATTGGACATGTGGTTGTGGAAAAACAACAGTAATGATTGATAATTATATTTTAGCTCCAGGATGGTTAAATTGGAATAAAATTAAACGTTTATATGTTTATTCATCAAGCTTAGTTCAGCCAAAGTATCACGAATTTGTAAAAAAATGTAAAAAAATTGAAGATAAAATTAATGAAAATATTGTTAGTTTTATTGAATATAGTGAAGAAATTATTCCTTTAGAAGAATGTGAAAATAATTCAGTTGTTGTATTTAATGATTTTATAGTAAAAAATCAATATATTGTTAGAGATTATTTTACTAGAGGAAGACAAAAAACTTAAAGAATACTTTTATTTAGCTCAAACTTATTCAAAAATACAAAAACAGTTAGTTAGAGCCAATTTAAATTTTTTAAATATCTTTAGACAAGATTTTACAAATTTAAATGATATTTACCATTAATTCGTTGGTGGAGATCAAAAGTTTTTATAATTTTAAGGAAATGTTAGCAGATATTGGAATGATGAATTCTGATTTTTCACAATAGCTATGTCTAGAAAACCAAATGAAGGTAAGTTTAGAAATAAAATACAACATTTCTTAACAATGTAACTATTAAATAAAAACATTAGCTTCAATATTAAACGAAAAACATAAACATAAACATTATAATTAAACATAAATTTTAAACATAAATGTATACATAAATATAAACGTTAAACATAAACATTAAACATAAACGTTAAATATAAACATTAAACATAAACGTTAAACATAAACATAAATGTAAATATAAACATAAACATAATTAATGTTTTTTCTTCCTTAATAAATAATTGCAAAGTACGATGAAAAAGTTGTTAAACAAGCTTAACAAAATAAAAAGAAAGCTGAAGAATTCAAAGAACAATTTAAGCTTTGGAAAAAGCAACCAAGATCAGAATATGAAAAATATAAAAAGGATAATCAACCTGTTATTGATGCTATTGAAAAAGTAAAACTAAGTATTCAAGGTTAGGTGATAATGTTTGTTAAAGCAATTGAAGAAAATAGAGAAGTTGGAAATCAAATGATTCGTTATAATCGTCATATACAAGATATACAGCTTTTGATATACAGCTTTTGATACAGCGGGCAGGAATTTCAGCTCTGCTACATCCATGTACTGATTTTTATTTATATGACAAACCCTATTTTCAGGGCTATATTTTATTTTGGACTATTGGATCCATACAGATATTTGTAAAAACGACAATGATACATCATTCCATATTAATGTAATACTGCCGCCTTCTGAAGAAGACAGGTTTAAATCTGTCAAAACCTAGGTAACGATTACTTTATCCATTGCAACTGGTCAGCTGTTTTTAGTCTTATTATGTGGAACTGTTGCTGTTGCACAGCTATGTTTAAAATACTGAAATTCCTGCCCGCCGAGGTATCAAAAGCTGCAACCAGGTACATGGACATCAAATTAAAAATTGTGAAAGCAGGCCGCCTTCTGAAGAAGACAGGTTTAAATCTGTCGAAACCTAGGTAAAGATTACTTTATCCATTGCAACTGGTTGGCTGTTTTTAGTCTTATTACGTGGAACCGTTGCTGTTGCGCAGCTATGTTTAAAATACTGAAATTCCTGCCCGCCGAGGTATCAAATGCAACCAGGTACATGGACATCAAATTAAAAATTGTGAAAGCAGGCCGCCTTCTGAAGAAGACACATTTAAATCTGTCGAAACCTAGGTAAAGATTACTTTATCCATTGCAACTGGTCGGCTGTTTTTAGTCTTATTATGTAAGATTTAAATAAAAAGTTTGATGCTGTAGATTTATCAAATTATGCAGATATATTATTTAATTCAGGAGCATTATAGTCTGACAATAATCCAAATAAAATAAGATCAAGTAGAGGTAATAAATATAATTACTTAATAAAAGAAATTATTGATGTTTGTTTTCCAAATTTAACAAGGTCAACTAAAGATGATTCAGAACTTAGTTCTCCTGAAAAAATTGGTGATGATTTGGTTAAAAATATACAGATAAATCAATTGAATATGTTTGGATGAATGATGTTAGATGATTAATTGATAGATTAGCAGTTATTCATGGTGAAGAACTAGCTGGAAATAAGAATTATCATAATGAAAAAGTCAGTATAGCACAAATGTTAACAGAAAATTAAGTGATTTTATAACTGATAATCCAAAAGGAATTCCATATTTTATTAGATTTTTGAGTAATCTTCCACATACATTTTTGAAAAGTGCTAAATCTGGAAAAGGATTAGTAAATACTTTAATTAACAAATTACCATTTGAAGTGCATCTTCCAGGTTATAATAATTGTGGTCCAGGTACAAAATTAGAAGAAAGATTAGCTAAAGGTGATAAAGGTATAAATCCATTAGATGAAGCTTGTAAAAAACATGATATTGCTTACAGAGATAATAAAGATAATAAAAAAGACATATAGCTGCAAAAGAAAGAATGTGTGGTAAACGAAAATTAGGTATGGAAATTAATATTGATGAAAATAGTTGGGGATTATAAATTTAAAAAAATCTTTATTACATTTTTAACCATATAAATGAATAACTTCACAATTGATTATACTTTGTTTCCTAGTGGCCAAATCAAACCAAAGTCAATAATGAACAATTAAATGCAATTGACCAATTTTTAGCAGATGTTCAAAAAAGGAAAAAAAGTAAAGAAAGTAGGTGGAAAATTGCCTATTACATTAGGTATTCTTTTTGTTCAAAAAATTATTGATTATCTAACAAAAAAGAAAGATAGTAAACGACTAATACAACATGAAGGCGGATTTTTACCATTATTATTAGCTGCATTACTTTATTTAGCTACAATTGGTTCTTTAGCTGGTGGAGCTGCAGCATTTGCAAATGCAGCTATAAATAAGAAGAAAGCTGGTAAAGAATTAGAAGAACAAAAAATAATTTAGAAATGGAAAAGAAAACAGGTAGTGGAATAAAGAAAACAAAAAATTTCGAAAAGTAACAGATAAATATCGTAATGCTATAAGTAATTTTGATGTAGGAGAACTTACTAAACAATTAAAAATTGAAAACATTCATGGTGTATACATGATTGATGAATTAGTACATAAGCCATTTAAAATTGAATATGGTATAGTTAATTTAGATACATCTGATAATCCTGGTACACATTGGATTTGTTATTATAAAAGTAATTCTAAAAAGTTGATTTTGATTCATTGGTGGCAATATAGCAAAACACTTAGTTAATTATTTAGGATAAGGTGAATTATATTACAATACAGAAAGGATACAAAATTTTGATGAAGTAATATATGGTCATTTGTGTCTCTTTGTTTTAAAATTGCATCATGAAGATTATAATTTTAATAATATTTTAGATTTAATAAATGGTCGTTTTGGAAATAAGATGCACTTATTCAAAGAAAAATGAACAAGTAGTTAATACTTATACATTCGATCTAGAAAAAATTGAAAATATGATTAAGCAATTTGATCCAAAGGTCACTAATCGAATTAAACAATTTGAAAAAGAATTTAATGCTATTTTAAAAAACCAAAAGTTATATTGGTAAAGAAATAGAAGACATGCTAATGTAAATGATCCAATTGATTTAAAAGATGTAGTGAACAAACAACACTTAGAAAAGGAATATGTTAAAAATCCATAATACACAAGCATTCTAACACAGTGCAGTAATTATTTTATCAAAAAAGAAGTACAAAAAGCTTCTTCAGATTATTTCTAAAAAACAGATTTAACTCCATACTTAAATAAGATAAGTAATCTTAAAGAAAAAGTATATGATAAACAAATAATTGAATTTACTTTTATAACAGGTGGTGATTGTTGGTAAAAATATAAATAGTTTTAAACTTTGACGATTTTGATATAACAGTAAGTGTAGCTGATAAGGCTATATAAAATAAATAATAATAGTCAACCAACAATGGCACCTAAAAATAAAATTTTGAACTGTAATATTGAAAGTTTCTCTTAAAACTGTAAATGTAAATATAATTGTATTTCGTGAAATAATTTAAACTTTAATAAATTTTTTATCTATATAAATGGAAAATCAGGGTCACATGATTATCATATTTATTATTTAAAGTGTAAAAATTTTACTGATACACATATCCCACATAGAGTAGCAATTAAAAATGAAAGACAAAGAATTGAATGTCTTTGTACAATTTGTAAATCTAAGAAGAGTAAATTTATTAAAAAAATTTTGTGAGTGCTGGTGAAGGCTTAAATAATATTGGTGAAGAAATAATTAATGAATTACATAAACCAATGACAAAGAATTTTGAAAGAAGATATGTTGTTTCTTTTATCATAGATGAGTTCTGGCAAGGTTTAGTTGAAATGGATTCAGGTAATTTAAAAGGTATTTCTAAAATAAATAAAGGGTATAAATATTTATGGACTGTTATTGCTGTCTTTTCGAAATTTACTTGGGCTTTAAAGCTAAAACAGTTAAAAATATAGTTGATGCATATGAAAAAATTTTATAGATAGAAAGCCACATAATTTACAAACAAACAATGGTAAGGAATTTTATATTTAAGAATTTAAAGGATTGTTAAAGAAATATAACATTAATCATTATTCAACTGTTTCAGAATTAAAAGCAACAGTTGTTGAAAGTTTTAGCAGAACACTTAAAGAAAAAGTGTGCAAGAAATGCTCTTTACAAGGAAATCATAAAGGGATCGATTCAGTGAAAGATCTAATTGATAAATCTATAATAATAAAAATATTCTACTATAAAAATAAAACCAATAGAAGAAAATGAAAAAAAAAATAATTAACATTGTATCTAGTGAGCAAGCTAAATTAAAAAAAAGGTGATAAAGTGAGAATCAGTAAATTTAAAGGTCTTTTCGAAAAATGATATACAGCTAATTGGTCTACAGGAGTATTTGAAATTGAAGATGTTATTTATTCCAATCCTATTACATATAAATTAAAAGATATAAAAAGAAATTTTCATGAACAAGAACTACAGAAAACAAAATATCCAGATGTATACTTAGTTGAAAAAGATTTAAGAAAGAAAGGAGATAAAGTTTATGTTAAATGGTTAGGTTGTGATAATTCACACAATAGTTGGGTAAACAAAGAGAAAGTAATTTTATAGTTGTTCAGTTTGATGATGAACAACTGATAAAGCAGTCTTTGACTGTGTCAAGACTAATTATATCACTAATCAATTGTTCTTGTGTATAGTTATCCAAAATATTGAAATAGTTCAGATGACAGACAATCTTCAAATTTTGTTTCATTCTTTGAGACAGATTAATTGAATTCGGATTATAATTCAATCTTAACATTTCTTCACAATTTAGATGTCTATCTTCGATTTACATAGTTGTTTCTGTAAATTTTTTCATTGTGTTTTAATGACATAATAGTTATATTCACATTCGTCATCAAATAATTTTAAAGGAATGAATGTTGGTGCTTGTAGTAATAAACTTTTTATTTCTTCATTTCTTTAACTATTATTTCTAAACCAATATTAACTGTTTCTCACAAAATTTGATAATGATCGGCTTTCTTTTTAATTCTATCATCTTTTAATTGAATTATTTCTGTGTTTAATTTATTCAATTCTTGCAGTTGTTCTATACAATTATATTTGTATTTTATTTGATATTTATAGGCAACAGTCATCTCTTTTCTAATCTCATATTCTCCATGTTTTCTAATTGATGGTAAAACTTCATGAGTAACCCATGTTTTAAGTTGTTTACCTTCATATTTTTGGATTTTAAAATTAAAGAATATAATCCAGATTCATTGATGAAAATAGTATGTTTATCAATTCTTTATTAGGGCTCGCAAAACGCGATGCTAAAAACGTTAGCAAAATTTGCTTTATCTTCTGGATCAACATGTTTAATTATTGCATCATTGGTGTTTCTGTATTCTAAAATCTTAGCAACATATTTAGCTTTGAACCATGGATTATTTTCTTCATCAATAATCATGAAAACTTGCTTATTGTTGTAAGTAAGCTTATAGTTGATGATATCTACAATCGCTTCCATTTAAGAGAAATTTTTTTAGTAGTCTCGCAAAAAATAAATAGTAGTTTAAATTGTTAGCAACTATAGCTTGAAACAGTACCAGCGATGGCGAGGCATGACAGAATCTCTGACCAGAGAGTTGTTTATTGTTGCTAGTCTGCGCTTGACTGCGCTAGACTTCAGTTGCATGTAGGGAGTCGCGAGTTGCAGTTGCGTGTTGGACTTGTTCGGGAGTAGTATGTGAGGAGTTGGCGGGCGTCGACATGGGTCTCTGGTCACGGTTCGGGACGAGGTATATTGTTAAATAAGGTAATGAAGCAGCATTGCGCACATCTGATAATGCAATGTATGTTAATTGTAATTAATTTGTTAAGGAAATGCCCCAATAATAATTTTGTTTTCAAAGCAATCGTTTTTTAAGAAAAGAATCATTCCAATTGAAACAATATTTCCTATGCTTTTCCTCCCAGAATCAATTTATCAGATTAATTATTGCACAGGGCCTAAGGTCAGCGATGCTGCCCTATTATTGTGGGTTTAATGATTATTGTTAATTTCTTAACTTTTGTGTCATGTTTAAATTGGGCCATTATTTTTCAATATTTTTGTAGCGAAGGTACAGTCGCTTTTATTTCAATATAACGATGTTTTGTGGGAGCTCAACAACATTTGGCTCTATTTCGATTAACATTCAAATATAGTCTTTTTTACATTTCTGCGGGGAGGTTACACAGGGCGACATCCGGTCCAGGATCGTATTTCTTTGAGAATCTTCTGAAAAGTAGCCAGATATCTGCTCTTATTTACTTAAATATAATTAGGATTTGGCGTAACGCTTTTACTAATTTTGTGACTTTCTTCCACAGTTCATCGGCAATTCGTTGCTCTTTGTTGTATTTGTATTTGTTGAATTTTGCATTGTCTTTGTCTCATTTGTGAATAATTGTGATTTGTGTAAAAAATGCCGCGAAAAACTATTAATAGTACATCATGAGGCATAATGAATGAAATTACCGATTTAAATAACTTCACCGATAGTACTTGTGACACACAGTACAATGATGACAATCCTTTATTTGCTGACAATCAGCACGTACCAACCACTAATAATGATTTTTATCTTAATGATGAACAAACGAACTCAATTGTGTCGTCTGTTAATTTAACGACAATTGATGATGCGGGGCGTTCTGTTGCAATGAGCGCTCCCCAGCTCAACACAACCGGTTTGCAAAATTCACGTGACGAACAGACGAAATTGTCTAATGAAAATGAACAGGATACTCAAAGTAGGACAGATTTATTTAATTCCGATTTAGTGACCAACAGTACATCCGATTAGCAAACATATTCAAGAATCGCAGAATGACCAAATGGTTTCACAAAACGCGACAATTGCAGATACACCATCAAACAGTACAGAGAATAGAGTAGGTAATGTTACCTTGGAGCAACTTATGGCAATATTGATGCAATGGGGTGAAAAATACGATAAACTTAATGAAAGTTTCGACAACCATTATAAACAACTTAGCGAAACAATTAATGAAAGTTTCAAACTAACGAACGAAAAACACGACAACCTTAGCGAACCGAACAAACAAGTTAGTGAACAGATTACTGCCATTACCGTGCAATGTCATGACACTAAAGAACAATTACGTGTGGATACTAAGACCTGTGCTAGTAACAGTAATGAAGAAGTTGGAACTGTTGCACAAGGCTTAGGTAATACAGATGCAGCGACAACAGAATCATGTAGAGACAAAATTAGTGCAGTCACTGAACAATGTTCAGCAAACGCAACACAGATACGCGACGAGTTTAATTTAAAGTCACCAGAAATTTCACACACTCTGAGTACGGAAGTTGATAATAAAAGTGAACGACAGAACAACCAAATTGACGAGAGTATTAAAGTAACAGAAATGAAAACTATTTCAGTCACCAATACGTCACAGAATCCGCCATGTTGCGAGCATTTGTCACACTCACACAGCCAGTGTAACTTAAACAATTTACAGAGACTACACGACTTAAAATCCGAAAAGCTACGCTATATAAAGCCTGAAAAGCTACGTAACTTGAAATCCGAAATGAGACAGACAAACAGATTCTCACACAAACCTGAACGTGTTCTCAAATTCAGTGACAAGAACATTGATTTCAAGCAATTTGTGTGTGTAAAAAAGTCTAAGGAATTTAATAATGACAGAGCAAAGATACACGATTTGAACTGGATATGTCGATTTATTTTTGTACTTTCACCGGCATTGCCTGTAATGCAAAAGCTGAAATTTATTTATAGCGCTGTAACGTTCCCTGGGAAACTCACGTTATTAAAAAAAAAAAAAACAAGAGTTTATTTGTACCATATACGCCGCTCTGGGCAAGTTGTATATATCGTAATTATTGAACAAAAATATTACTGAATGTGGTGTAAAAGACATTTGTTATTCTCCTTATATTTTTTGTTGTAATATTTCTCTGTATTTAGGATAGGAATTTTTCTGTATTTATTATGTGATTGTAAAATGTGTCAGTATTTGCGATAGCAGAGAGATATAAAATGTCAGAAGAGAATAATATCGTCAATTTGCAAAGAAATGTTAATAGTCAGCAATACTATTTAAGCACAATGCATTATGTATTCTTTGGTCTTCTCTGTTCAGAAGTCATTGCGGTAGGACACTGTGAAAGAGTTTTTTACGAATGTGTAGACTTCTTTTGTCTCTGTCTGGACTTAGCCGCCATTAGACGATGCGTTACGAATTAATGTGAGTTGTATTGTTGTTTGATCTAAATATATTAGAGTTTATCAAAAGTGTGAATTATTTATGTAAATTAGCTTGCCCATGTCATCTATAAAATTTCTTTAAGAATTTTTCAGCATTTTTTTTTAGCGGTGTTGCTGGGCTGTGCCGCGACCAACAATGATAGGCATATAAATATATTTAAAAAATTATCAAACCCGTAAATCGGGAACAGATGCATAAAAATCAATAGTGAATTAAGAAATTGTTCTTCTTTTTCAGTGATCCTGTGGCTGATAAAATTTGAATTAATTATACGTTTGTGCATTCATAGGTGGATAGTTAATGATAGTTAACATTGAAATTTAAACAGTTTGGTTCTTTAAAATAACTTAAATGCATAGTGAAGTAGGTTTGATCAGTGATAAATGTCGGCTTGGCAATAATTAAAACATTTTCTGCTAATAGAGGTAATCTTGTGTTCTATGGCTAGTGCCGGGATAAAATTCAGTAAAAATATTTAACAAAAAAACCCACTGCATCTGGAAAGTGTATGCCAAGGCCGAAAGATTTAAAGGACTCAATTCTCAACCTAATATTCTTAACCAGTTCATATGAGTTCACGTAAATATTATTTTTCCTTTAAATGTACGTAATAATTAAGTAAGTAAAAATTTTTATTACCACACGAAAATAAGAGAGTGGTTCTACAACAAAGTTCGCACGAAAGAAAATTAACTTAAAAGCAAAAGATAAAATTTATTATTCTTCTTTAACGAAATTTCAAATCAGTTCCATTCATTACGACGATTTCGTTAAATTGGCGCCCAACGTGGGGCACGAATATGCAGTGGCCACTAAATACCCGTGAGATAACTAGGGAATTAATATAGTCGAACTTTGTTGCAGAACATTTAATAATTTTTCTATGTATTGTATATATTGCATAACCAATATTGTGTGGTAATACCTGTGTATGATTTTTTGCATGAGAACACTATGTACCCAGAGGCAAGCTGAAGAAGAGAGCTCAATATTTCGAAAAATTAATTACCTACCACAATATCAGGGGGCAGCTGCACCCAAGATAGATCACCAAAATGTAAAGCTACAGTGTAGTTGTCCTGTGGGTAGTAAAGTAGCCTCAGTGCAGTGTTCTCGGATCATTAGTGGTGTGCTTATTGTTAGTACTTTGTTTTAAAATAACAGGACATTTAGGTAGTTAGTCATTGTAGTATATAGTAAGTGTGTATTAGTTAATGTCCATTTCTTGTGTGATTATGTCAGTGAAACCTGAGTGTTAGGATATTTAGTTCAGATTTTATTTCTTTTGTTTACTATGGTTAGATTGCGTAGTCAGAAAGATATCAACATGGATAATGAGCAACAGTCAGTAAGTAGTGATACCGAGTTGGAATGTGGGACACAAAGTAATGTTAGTGACGTAGTTCAGGAAGTACAATGTGAGAATCTGGGGGCAGAAGGGCAAGAAATGTTGCCACTGCCACCCAGTGATTCAGTTGATAGCGGAAATATTGTGCCATCCGCAAGCACTGGACACGGACCAGAGAGTGGTGTGATGTCAGAAGTGCAATCATTAAGAGTTATGTTCGAGCGCATGCTCAATTTCCAAGCTGAATTTGTACATATGCAAGCAGAGCGTGACCAGAGTTTGGTAGCTGAATTTGCATGCAAACAAGCAGAACGCGATAAAGAACGTGATGCTAAACAAGCAGAGCGTGATAGAGAACGTGATGCTAAACAAGCAGAGCGTGACCGACGCCTGCATGAGAGGGACTTGCAGTTGATGCAAACTTCAGAAGTTATGCAAAGTGAGCTTGTTAGTTTGAAACAAAAATATGAAACCGTACCCAAAACGGTGCAAGAATTAAGCGAAAGAGTAGACAGTATTCAAGTGGCTAACGCCAATATTGTAGAGGAAATTAGTGTCCTGACTAACAGAGTCGAGCAATTGGAAATTGACACAACTCAAGTAATTGAGGACAAAGTGATCGAACAAGTGCACAAAGTAGAAAATGAAGTCATAAAAGAAATAGATCAGAAAGTGCACGCCGCAATTGAGGCCAGAGATGTGGGCTCAAGTGCGGATGTGCAGGATCTAAAAAAGATAGTGCACAAAGACATTCCGCTGTGGCAGCGGAGTGTGGACCGTCGTCTTGCCGAAATGGAGCGTAGCTTGCGGCATGACGAGGCGCAGGCGTATGTCACGCCAGCCAGGTCCAACAATGATAGGCATATAAATACTGCAGTAAAAAATTGCGACTGCGAGACAGAACAGGCAATCAATGTAAATGAACCAAATAAATGTCATTCCAAAGTAGTGATTGAAGAAAGCTTGATTAGGAACCGACAGTTTCAGATCTTTACAACGGAGAAGAAATCTGTTCACCCTGTAGTGTTTATCAAGGGATTTAGAAACATTTTGCCTAGCGTTTGGAGTCATACCCAGAAAATACAGTTCGTTATGTCCTACATACAAGGAGATGCTGCATTATGGGCAACCGAAGCAGCTGATAGTTGCGATACATATGAGCAATTTGAAAAAGCATTCTTGGCCAAATATTGGTCAACATGTATCCAGGAGAGATTACGGAAGGAGGTATATAATCCAGAGCCGTATTCTCCACGACTAGGCAATTTGCGAAAATATTTCGAGAAGTACATTAATAAGACCCGTTACTGGGACGAACAGATTTCATCCCGGCATTTGATCAGGCTTTTGAAATCACACTTGCCGATACATGTAAAGGAAAAGCTTATACACGTGCCTGAAAATGATATGGAACATTTCTTGTCTGTTCTGGACTCAATTGACCTGATTCAGGAGGACGTTAAGGCAGCCTCTGAACAGGCTAGAAGTAACGGAAATGGTTATAGAAATGGTAGAATTAACACGCCTCCACCAAGTAATGGAAACGGCGGAGGTAATAATAGGAGACGAGATTATGCACAAAACGGAAATAGAGGTAGAGACCGGAATGGCAATAGTCCGCCGGTGAATAATGACCGGAAAAGGAGGTTCGATGACCGGTATGAAACAGGCCCACCAAGCAATAGTAGATGGAAAAATGCCAGGGGGCCGAGCAACACTAATACTTATAATCATGCAAACCGAACTTGGCCGCAGAACCAGAGGCCCAGTCCGGACCGGCAAAACAGTGATAGGTATGACAATAACCGACCGCCATCACAAAATGCGCCAATTGCGCAACCGTGGCCGCCGACGCAACACAACGTGCACATAGTGGAGGTCAGTGACACAGAGCAGCCACGCCCATCCACTAGCAATAATTCAACAAACTAGATGCAGCCGAGATACGCTCTCCATCGTCGGCTGAGGTTTGGAGTGAGAGCAGCCCGACACAGAACAAAACACCGAACAAAATCTGTATCCTTAGGTATAATGACGGGGTACAGATGGGAGATGAATTAATAACTGGACCATCCACGTGCATACGGGAGCACAAAGACAAAGTACAAGCGATAATAGGGGTCAAAATTAACAATATTGATGTGCAAGCGGTCGTAGATATAGGTGCTACTGTCAGTGTTATGAGTATGGACTTATTCAAAGTACTGGGGAAGGAAAGGCGTATGCTGACTTTTCCCATGAATAATTGTAAAGTCACTGGAGCCATAAGTGCACAGCGACAAATAATTTAACTCCAAGTGTGGGTAGAGATGTATTTAGGGGATGAAGCCATAGCGTGCTCATTCCTGGTAGTAAAGGGTTTAAAGGTAGCCTGCATTTTGGTGGTAGATTTTTTAAGAGAAAGGGACGCAATAATCGACCTTTCTCGGGGAAAATTAAGCTTGATGAATGCTGGTAGAAGAATAGAATTGTGCATGCTCAGATCTGAAGAGGTACCTGTACCTAATTGTAATGCTATTAACATAAATTGTAGGAATCAGTCGATACTACATTTAGACAATCATTGTCTAGGACAGAATCTCTATTATCCTGACGTACAAGGTGATCAATTAAAAGCAAATGTGGACGCACTTGTGAACAAAGTATCACAGTCCGAAAATTTGAACTCTATGCAACAGCGGGATTTGGTACAGTTATTATCTAATTATGCAGACGTATTTTCAGAACGACCAGGAATTGTTAAGGGATATCAGTACAATATCGAGGTGAAGCCTCACAAAACTTACTGTCGAGCCTCATACTCCATTCCTTGGCCCAAGAAGGAAAAAGTTTTTTTACGAACATTTGGAGAGTTAAATAAATTGTTCAGGTTATACATTGCATATAAGCACACAAGATAAGAAAAGCAGGGTGCAACCTTACCAGGTGCGCTAAATAAAGGGAAGAAAAATATAATCGACATGTGACGAATAACCAAAAAATTTAGTGTTGGGGACTTGGTACTCTTACGCAATCATCTTAAGTCCTCGGCATCCTTGAACCAGAATAGCAAGTGGCAATTGGTGCACAATGGACCTTTTAGAGTAGTAAGTGTGCCACATGAGTGTAGCTATCTCTTAGCAGATCCCCACTCAGGGAGAGTACGGGGACTGTATCCGCGTAAGGATGTAAAAGCATTCCTACAGTAAAAGACTAATAGTCCTATGTGGACACCATTCTTTTGTAAATAATGAACGTTAATGATGTGTGATCTTTAGAGATAATGTACTAGTGTAGAAGTGTTTAATTATAAGAATATGATTGACTTTCTCATGTGTATGGATATTTGTGTTATGTACTCTTTTAATTTGTGTTATCTAGAACATGCTCTAAATGTTTGCACAGATAATCTGATTAGTGCAATTATTTGTAGTGTTAAGCTGTGACAGAGTTCAATCAAAAAGAACATTTTAGTAATGATTAGTTAGTGTACTACATAATTTTCTATGTGCCCAAATTTGAAATATTTCTTGGCACAATCTTTTCTATTATGTGTATGTATGTAGATATGTGTAGCTGTCAGATTGACAGATTCGAACCCAGAATAATATCAATAATATGAGGCCCTGAGAACTTTATTATCTCACCAATGTTATTAGAGAAAATAATGCACCCAGTAGTGACCCGAGGGCACCACGGGAGGCAAACTTGTTGCAAATTTATGTAATGCAAAGTTACGCACAAAGAAGCTTCTATTGAAGCATGTGCAGATTCAAACAGTAAAAAAGAGCTAGCCAGATACAGTCCAAGTCAATTTTTGCCTACAGAGACTACACTGTAGTTACGTAGGACGTTGATAGTAAAGTGTGACATGAGTTCAAAGGAGTTATTGAACAATATGCCTGAATCCGGCTGGAATGCACAAATAAAATCTACTCGAACACGAATATAGATGACTTTTGGGCAAACTAATACCAAATTTTGAATATTTGTTACCATGTACGCAAATATCACACCTTGGTAAAGAGTTAAGAATGTGCTATTACAAAAAAAATTGCACAGCGGACATTGTAAATAAAAATAAAGGAACTTAAACAAAAGTGCAGTATTGTGCGGCAGAGACAGACAGTGACTGTTAAACCTGCAGCAATACATCACGGAGTAGTTGTGTATAAGTGATAAAAAACTGTATCATCGCCGTGTGTGCAAGTGCTCAAGGAACTAGCACGACACGAACAGTGAACCGATAACGGACGGTGGATCAAGCTAGTGTCAAACTTTAACTCTTTGTGTGTCAAGGGACGCTAGGAAAGCGCATTGACTACAGAGATACATTTTGTCCGAAGGTGAAAACTTGCGTGTGACTAATGACAAGTCATGACATGGTGAAAAATATTGTATGCCCATAAAACGTGTTACTGTGACAACGAAACATTGTGCAAACCAGACTAGTGAAGGCCTACTGAGTAATAACTGCCACTAACTGTGTGCGTTCTTTCCCACAGCAGGAAAAATGCCTATAAGGATAGTACACTGTTTCTGAACTTGTTGCATGTTTCCTGGAGCACTGCAAGAAGACGTCGCACGGGCGAGCGGATATCCAACGCGCATCCGGCTACATCAGCTATGCAGCGGCCGCAGCAGACCGTAGCAGACCAGACAGACAGCCACGCCCCTCCGCGCCGTAGCTGTCAACGCCGGGGGCGGTGACCTACACGGAGTCAGCGCGCCGCGCCGAGCGCCGCTCAACAATCACTCCGCACCGCTCACCAAATACAGCATTATTGATTTTTTTTTATGTTCACATAAACTGAATAACATGTCAATGACTTCATTTCGATAAACATTGAACATTTACTACGTAGGACAAGTGACCTTGTAGTGTATCACAAGAATAATAGTATCACACACAAAAAACTTCAGTCGAACTGTATGTGACTGTGATATTGTGTAATTGTGTAACCGTTTGTGAGGAACTGCTAATTTAATTCAAATGAATAACTGTTGAAGAGAGAATATTGACCATGAACCAACTGGGATGGCTGGGCTCCGGCACAGTTTTGCCCAGGTATCCTGTTTGCCTACGCCCAAATGGGGGAGCCATGAACTTATATAACCCTGGGACTAAATAAAAGAGCCATTCCGTAAAATATACAAGTGTAAAGAACGTTACTGGCACCATTGTGTCAAAGTGTAAAAACTCTTTGCCAAATGCTGCCAGGGGGCAATGTAACGTTCCCTGGCAAACTCACGTTATTAAAAAAAAAAAAAACAAGTGTTTATTTGTACCATATACGCCGCTCTGGGCAAGTTGTATATATCGTAATTATTGAACAAAAATATTACTGAATGTGGTGTAAAAGACATTTGTTATTCTCCTTATATTTTTTGTTGTAATATTTCTCTGTATTTAGGATAGGAATTTTTCTGTATTTATTATGTGATTGTAAAATGTGTCAGTATTTGCGATAGCAGAGAGATATAAAATGTCAGAAGACAATAATATCGTCAATTTGCAAAGAAATGTTAATAGTCAGCAATACTATTTAAGCACAATGCATTATGTATTCTTTGGTCTTCTCTGTTCAGAAGTCATTGCGGTAGGACACTGTGAAAGAGTTTTTTACGAATGTGTAGACTTCTTTTGTCTCTGTCTGGACTTAGCCGCCATTAGACGATGCGTTACGAATTAATGTGAGTTGTATTGTTGTTTGATCTAAATATATTAGAGTTTATCAAAAGTGTGAATTATTTACGTAAATTAGCTTGCCCACGTCATCTATAAAATTTCTTTAAGAATTTTTCAGCATTTTTTTTTTTAGCGGTGTTGCTGGGCTGTGCCGCGACCAACAATGATAGGCATATAAATATATTTAAAAAATTATCAAACCCGTAAATCGGGAACAGATGCATAAAAATCAATAGTGAATTAAGAAATTGTTCTTCCTTTTCAGTGATACTGTGGCTGATAAAATTTGAATTAATTATACGTTTGTGCATTCGTAGGCGGATAGTTAATGATAGTTAACATTGAAATTTAAACAGTTTGGTTCTTTAAAATAACTTAAATGCATAGTGAAGTAGGTTTGATCAGTGATAAATGTCGGCTTGGCAATAATTAAAACATTTTCTGCTAATAGAGGTAATCTTGTGTTCTATGGCTAGTGCCGGGATAAAATTCAGTAAAAATATTTAACAAAAAAACCCACTGCATCTGGAAAGTGTATGCCAAGGCCGAAAGATTTAAAGGACTCAATTCTCAACCTAATATTCTTAACCAGTTCATATGAGTTCACGTAAATATTATTTTTCCTTTAAATGTACGTAATAATTAAGTAAGTAAAAATTTTTATTACCACACAAAAATAAGAGAGTGGTTCTACAACAAAGTTCGCACGAAAGAAAATTAACTTAAAAGCAAAAGATAAAATTTATTATTCTTCTTTAACGAAATTTCAAATCAATTCCATTCATTACGACGATTTCGTTAAAGCGCGTAATAAACCTCAGGGGATTCATGACGCTCTATTGAATATGTGCCGTAGCGTGCATAGGGCCCTGAGCTGTAGTAGTGCTGTTTCATCTTTAGTTTTCTGCACTGCTGCCTTCTCTTCTACTATCCTTTATATCTATCAGAACAGCTCTTTAACTATTGCTCTATCTAGAATTAAGAAACGTAGTAATAAAAAACCCAAAATGACAAGTTCTACCGAAAGTGACATTTTTAATTAGAGGCTCCAGAAATGACAACCACGAGAACATTAACATAAGAGAAAAATTTAATCATCAGTATGTATAGTATTTTCAGCAATCGTAAAAAATTATCAGCAACAGCAAACGCATTTTAGTAACAATAGAGGTTTTTCACCGCAACAACATCAAAGCCAGACGGTTAGCATACCCAACCAACAATGCAGTCTACAAGGTCAACCAAGCTTTAATGTTTCGCCGTGTGCACGTATAGTCCCAGGTACAACAAATAGTAACGCACAGCAACAAGGAAATAAGTATGTACAGAAGACACACTATTTTAATTCCTATCGCAATGCGCTGTATAGAAGTGACTATCATGATAAACGTAAAAATAATGAGCACAATTTTTCAGCATACATTTAATAACAATTGATCTTTTCAGCAGCAAGAACATCAGCAACAAAATATTATCATGAATGAACCAGACAATAGGTGTCATCCATAGCGTAATACGTCAGGAAGAAATAATAGGATAGTACAGATAGTTGAAATGCCACAGCATCCTCCTGAAAATAATAGCACGTCAGATAGAATTCGACCAAATACAGTACAGGTTGTATATTCCAGTAACGCAAGCAATACTTTTGACTTGTAGAATCTTGTTCACGAGAATGTTATTTGAAACACGCCTTGTTGAATGCACCACTTTTATCCCACCCAGATCTTACTATAAATTTTTCCATTGCCACCGACAGTTCTAACACCGCTTTAGGCATACACATTTTCCACGAAATTGAAGAAGATGGCTCTACAATAATTAAAAAACATTGCATTTGCAAGTCGCATTCTGTCACCTGCTGAACGAAATTATTCCGTTACCGAACTGGAAACATTATGTGTTGTATGGGCTTTTACGAGATTTAGGCACTTTCTTTATGGCAGACATACCACCGTATACACAGACCACAGAGCGATACAATTCTTACTTTCGGCTAAATTCACTCACGACAGATTAAGGAGATGGAAACTTTACTTACAAGAATTTAATTTTACAATAGTTCACATTCCCGGCACATTAAATATTATAGCAGACGCACTATCTCGTTCTCTCAGCAACAATCAGCAAGAAATCGCAACCAACTTCTGGAAAGCAAATTTCAGCGTTATGTACATTCAACAAGTTGCATTTGAAAATTTTATTTCGTCGTCATTACAGGACATAGCAAAAGAGCAAAATAAAGTCAACGTGTGGAAAGAAATTAAACACCTCTGGCAAGATAGGAATAATGTTACGATCAGAAACCATTACACCGTACGGAATAATATTCTGTTTCGCCGCTCTCACTCTAACAACAACAATTGGTTATTATGTATTCCTGACGAACTGGTTAACAAATTAATCTGGTATACTCACTTAAGTTACGCACATTACGGAGCTAGAAAATGTTTTCTTATACTGAGACAGAACTGTTATTTTGCCAACATGGAGAAACGTATACGACGAGTTTTAGCGTCATGTAAAATCTGCCAGAAAGCTAAGTCAGACACAACTTCACATATTCCTCCATTATATCCCATTGTACCTGTTAAATTAAGACATATGGCCGCTGTAGACATTTTTGGTCCAATTCCGAGAACTAATAGAGGTTTTTGCTACATCTTTGTCGCTGTTGAACTCACGTCAAAATTTATTACTTTCACTCCGTTACGCAAAGCTACTGCTAAAACCGTTTCGAAAGCATTTTCTATTTCATGTAGGGCATGTGTTGAAAGTAATTTCCGACAATGGATCACAATTTCGTTCTGCTATATGGACATGCATGTTACGAGCTAGAAACATTTCTCCGATCTATATATCCAAGTAACATGCTTCTTCAAACCCTTGTGAACGATTAATGAAAGAAATTGGTAAACTGTGTAGAATATACTGCCACAAAAGACATATTGATTGGGACACACACATATTCTCATTCCAAGATGTAATTAATTCCATTCCAAATGAATCCACTATGCTATCTCTGTCTGTTATACTGAAAAATGTTGAACCACCTAACAAAATTACAGAATTAGTAAACTTTCCTACATCTCGTCGACTACGACACCATGAAATAATTGACATTGCGCTGAACAACATCAAACCTGCCGCAGAGCGCCGGAGAGGGCAGCAAAAACAGGTTTGTACACACCGTGACTTTCACATTGGACAGAAAATATTAGTACGTACACACTATTTATCCAACAAAGGAAAAGGTAGGTGCAGTAAATTTGAACTTCTATACACAGGTCCATATCGGATTCGCAGCATTCCTCACCCCAATGTTGTACACATCGAAACTTTGAGAACCAGAAAATCCAAAGGCACTCACCACTGGTCAAACATCAAACCTTTTATTGAGTGAAGACACTTTATGATTTAACATGCTATAATGCCATTTTGCTAGTTTTATGATCATTTATGCAATTATATTCACATGACTAATTACCAATGATTATCGTATTTTTTCTTGGCAAGTGCCTGGCAAGGTAAGGTTAGCAGGTCATTTTCTTGTCATTACACATCAGACCGTGCATATTTTTCCAGATAAATTTACACATTTTATGACCATTTATGCAATTATATTTATGTGATTACTTACTGATGACTGTCGTATTTTTTCTTGGCAAGTGCCTGGCAAGGTAAGGTTAGCAGGTCGCTTTTCTTGTCGTTACACATTAGACAGTGCACATTTTCCAGATAAAATTACGTATGTTACGAATAATTATACAATTCTATCTAGTGATATATTAATTTTATCAAATTTTTTCTCTATTAAAGTCTTCAATTCTCGCCTCTATTAACTACACAACATACAAGCTGAACACAATGAACGTCACATTTTTTGTCTTTCTTAGGTATATATGATTGTTTCATGTTTTGTTTGTATGCACTATGAAATAGTTAAGATATAGCAAAAACCAGTTGACTTTGACATTTTGCCTTATGATATCTCAACATCGTGACTACTTCACTGTTACGTTGTGATACACTGAGTACAGTTTTTGCCTCTGAACACTATATAAGTTCTTCACATATTACGTTTTCTGTCATGTTATGCTGTATGCTTAATTATGTTACCATAAACCAATCATTATTTAATGAGTATATGATTTAAATGCAAGAAATTAATCTCTGTTCATCAATTTCAGAAAGAAATGATGCGTGAAAGAAATAAATTAAACAGAAATGGGAATTTCACCTTCGGAATGATCGAAAGAAGATGCAAACCTCGGGAGGAAGAGTAAATGGATCAGGATTAACAAGCATTAACAAGAATATACTATACACATCGTAGAATAGCAGTCTTAACTAATTTTTTCTTTCATAATACAAGGCGATTGATGCAGGCTGTCAGACAGAACTACACATCTTAGTTTTAGTGATGGAATATGCTAGAGATAAGGAATAGTTAGGTAATGAGTAATGAAGTGATTTTTTTGCAGATGATAATGAATGCTGATGAATAATGATGAAGAATATGCTACTATGAATAATGAAGTTTTTCTTTACAGGTGATGATAATAGTGGAGTTATGATAATATACACTCCTGGAAATTGAAATAAGAACACCGTGAATTCATTGTCCAGGAAGGGGAAACTTTATTGACACATTCCTGGGGTCAGATACATCACATGATCACACTGACAGAACCACAGGCACATAGACACAGGCAACAGAGTATGCACAATGTCGGCACTAGTACAGTGTATATCCACCTTTCGCAGCAATGCAGGCTGCTAAGCTCCTATGGAGACGATCGTAGATATGCTGGATGTAGTCCTGTGGAACGGCTTGCCATGCCATTTCCACCTGGCGCCTCAGTTGGACCAGCGTTCGTGCTGGACTTGCAGACCGCGTGAGACGACGCTTCATCCAGTCCCAAACATGCTCAATGGGGGACAGATCCGGAGATCTTGCTGGCCAGGGTAGTTGACTTACACCTTCTAGAGCACGTTGGGTGGCATGGGATACATGCGGACGTGCATTGTCCTGTTGGAACAGCAAGTTCTCTTGCCGGTCTAGGAATGGTAGAACGATGGGTTCGATGACGGTTTGGATGTACCGTGCACTATTCAGTGTCCCCTCGACGATCACCAGTGGTGTACGGCCAGTGTAGGAGATCGCTCCCCACACCATGATGCCGGGTGTTGGCCCTGTGTGCCTCGGTCGTATGCAGTCCTGATTGTGGCGCTCACCTGCACGGCGCCAAACACGCATACGACCATCATTGGCACCAAGGCAGAAGCGACTCTCATCGCTGAAGACGACACGTCTCCATTCGTCCCTCCATTCACGCCTTTCGCGACACCACTGGAGGCGGGCTGCACGATGTTGGGGCGAGAGCGGAAGACGGCCTAACGGTGTGCGGGACCGTAGCCCAGCTTCATGGAGACGGTTGCGAATGGTCCTCGCCGATACCCCAGGAGCAACAGTGTCCCTAATTTGCTGGGAAGTGGCGGTGCGGTCCCCTACGGCACTGCGTAGGATCCTACGGTCTTGGTGTGATGCGTGCGTCGCTGCGGTCCGGTCCCAGGTCGACAGGCACGTGCACCTTCCGCCGACCACTGGCGACAACATCGATGTACTGTGGAGACCTCACGCCCCACGTGTTGAGCAATTCGTCGGTACGTCCACCCGGCCTCCCGCATGCCCACTATACGCCCTCGCTCAAAGTCCGTCAACTGCACATACGGTTCACGTCCACGCTGTCGCGGCATGCTACCAGTGTTAAAGACTGCGATGGAGCTCCGTATGCCACGGCAAACTGGCTGACACTGACGGCGGCGGTGCACAAATGCTGCGCAGCTAGCGCCATTCGACGGCCAACACCGCGGCTCCTGGTGTGTCCGCTGTGCCGTGCGTGTGATCATTGCTTGTACAGCCCTCTCGCAGTGTCCGGAGCAAGTATGGTGGGTCTGACACAACGGTGTCAATGTGTTCTTTTTTCCATTTCCAGGAGTGTAGATAATGAAGTGATGGATAATGAAGTTTTTTTTTCTTTACAGATGAGGATAATGTGGAAGTTATGTATTCATGCTATGTAGTTATTTAAGTATTTGTTGCAGTTCGCTTTGACAGCAGGTGTTATATTGCATAGTATAATGACTGAATGTTTTGGAAAGGACAGCTATGGAACACATTTTTATACACATTTCACTACCTGTTAATTCGAAGTTCACTACTTTTCAGCATAAAATGCGTTTCTTCTTTCAGCTTAATAATCCATTTTTTTATATATTTTTGCAGGAGAAATTATTTATGAAATTAATGTGCTATAAGCAGTTGTTCATTAAATATATGTCATTTATGAATGTGATTACATATACTCTACTTGTTTCATAATCTTGCTACAGCTGACTCATGACGAATGACGTTACACATTTTCATTTAAAGGAACAACCCAGAAGCAAACTTTTTTCTTTTTCTCTTCTTGCTTTCCCCTATAAATACCCAAAGCAATGCATTGCTAACAAAAAAATGTATTACTAGTCCCAAGTAATGATACCAGTTTAAGAGAGTTCTGAGTAATACTGATTAGCTCTGAATAGTACGTCACTTGAATAATGAATCCATAAATACTATGCACATAATTTCATTACTGTATTGAGATGACCAATGATTAATTAATAATGATTTGTAACTGGGAAATGAATGCTACTGATTACTGTATTGAAATTACCAATGATTAATTAATAATGCTTTGTAACTGGGAAATGAATGATACTGATTACTGTATTGGGATGATCAATGAATAATTAATAATGCTTTGTAACTGGGAAATAAATGCTACTGATTACTGTATTGGGATGACCAATGATTAATTATCAACATTATTCTGTAATACTATGTTACTGACTACCTCCTGTTTTAAGTAATGACTTCTGATGATTTGTAATTAGGGAATGAATGCCAATGTTCTCTGTAAAATGTTCTCTGTAAAACGAATAACTTCTATGATATGTAATTAGAGAATTAGTGCCAATGTTCTCTGTGAAACAATTAATGAACATTTTTCTGTAATACTACATACATGGTACAGAAATGTTCAATAACTGGGCTATGACTGCCGCAAACTACTAATGTAATTCCCAATGAAGACTAGTATGTGACTTAATGTCCTTCACCTTCTGACCTAATTACCCTGAATTACTGCAATATCCATTTGTCCTGTATATCCTCTTGATCATGGAGCACTATATTTGGTTTTTGCACTAATTCTACGTTGGTGTGCCTTGTAAGAGCGTGGTGTTGACACAACATGCTGTCCACTACCATGAGCGATGGAGACGTTATTATGGTCCCACTGTATGGTGTACCTGATGTACTGCCAAAATGATAACATGGAATATTACTACGACATTTCAGTGTCTTGGCTACGCTGATAAACATTTCTGGGAAAAGAACTTGATTGTCTCACTTGGTGTTGTACTTGTGTGGAAAGATATGGACTTTCAGTGCAGCTGCGTGCAACCTAAAGTGCTACAACCATGATGCAATCCTTCCCTTTCCTATCCTAATTCTTGTAACATAGTGAAAATCATTTTTTTTGCTAACATCATTTGTATTCATGACCAATACATTTTTTTTGATTTGCTGATATATTCTGAATTACAGTGCGTGTGCACTTCTGTCATTTTTCTAACATGATTTCTACTCATTGTATGTACATTTTTTCATTTGCTGATATGTTCTGAACTACAGTAAATGTGCACTTATGTCATTTGTCAATGAGATTTGTACTCATTATGTCTATTTGTTGTGAAAACTTTGAAGAATTTTTCAGTGCATGTGCACTTATGTCATTTCTTAATATGTTTTGTGCTGAACATCAGTAAGTGTGCACTTTTGTCATTTATCAATATGATTTGTATATACATTTTTCTGATTTGCTGATATGTTCTGTACTCATTGTATATATATTTTTGTCATTGTCTGAAATGTTTTGTACTCGGTGCATGTGCACCATATTTACTTCTTGTTCTATATCTGTATATTCTCTGTTTGTAAAGTTAATTAGTTAAGAAAAAATTTGTTGCTCATGGCAAGTCCAAATGACTCACCATCGCTGCCAAATTTTTGCCCCCCCAGTGGAGGGTTATGAAACAGTACCAGCGATGGCGAGGCATGACAGAATCTCTGACCAGAGAGTTGTTTATCATTGCTAGTCTGCGCTTGACTGTGCGAGAGTTCAGTTGCGTGTAGGGAGACGCGAGTTGCAGTTGCGAGTTGGACTCGGTCGGGAGTAGTGTGTGAGGAGTCGACGGGCATCGACATGGGTCTCTGGTCACAGTTCGGGACGAGGTATATTGTTAAATAAGGTAATGAAGCAGCATTGCGCACATCTGATAATGTAATGTATGTTAATTGTAATTAATTTGTTCAAGAAATGTCCCAATAATAATTTTGTTTTCAAAGCAATCGTTTTTTAAGAAAAGAATCATTCCAATTGAAACAATATTTCCTATGCTTTTCCTCCCAGAATCAATTTATCACATTAATTACTGCACAGGGCCTAAGGTCAGCGATGCTGCCCTATTATTGTGGGTTTAATGATTATTGTTAATTTCTCAATTTTTGTGTCGAGTTTACATTGGGCCATTATTTTTCAATATTTTTGTAGCAAAGGTACAGTCGCTTTTATTTCAATTTAATGATGTTTTGTGGGAGCTCAACAACATTTGACTCTATTTCGATTAACATTCAAATATAGTCTTTTTTACATTTCTGCGGGGAGGTTACAAGCTAAATGATTAATAAAGAATTTTTATTTTTTATAAATCATATAAAAATTATTTCTTGTGAATGGAGAACCAAAAAAATGTGAACTAAACTAAGAGAAAGTTATGTACCAATTGAGGTATGTGAAAAAGATTTTGATTGTCCTATTTGTTTAAGTGATGAAAATAATAATCAGTTTGTTAAAACAAGCTGCAAACATATTTTGCATAAAGAATGTATTGATGAGTGGTTAAAGGAAAAAGAAAATTGTCCACTTTGTGAACTATTATTAAAAATAAAGTACCAGAAAAATCTGAAATAATTGATTTTATGATGACGATGATTGTTGGTGCTGATTATTTTTAAAATAATTTATATGATTAATTTAAAACTCAAAAAATTACTTTTTTTCAATTCTAATAAATTTGTTTCCATGTAAATGATGCAAGTTCAACAAGATTGTTCTGTGAAAACGATATTTGGTAAATATTGTAATACAGAGAAATCAATAGATAATTTTACTTTAAAAAAAATAAACAAAAGATGGTTATAGAATTATATGTAGGCCATCTTTAAATAAATATCATGTAGAAAAATCCAATAAAAATCGATTTCCTTATGTATGTGGAAAAAGTGTTGCTAAACATTATTTCAAGGAATATGTAAGACGAAATCCAAGTGAAGAACATACGAAAATGGAAAATTAATATACAGTGAGTAACGAAGAAGTCATAAGTGAAGAAATGTAAAATTTGTCAAGAAATTAAAGATTTAAATAGTTTTTATATAAATCCGTGACATAAAGATAAACATAATAATAAATGTAAGAAATGTTCCTTAGAATAAATTAAGAATAAGAAGGCTTTAACTTTATATAATAATCCTTTATGATTAATTATCTATTATATAATACTATTTATCTAACTATTACATAATTATCATTTTATTATTAAAATTAGTTATTACAGATCTAATGAATTTTTTTTGTAATAAATAGAAGAGCAAACTAATTGATTGTTAAACTAAATAGTAAACTAATTCTTTTAAAAACTAATTGATGGATAATCTAACTCTCTTTTTGATAAATTATTTATTAAATAATAATCTTTATCCATCTAATAAATAATTATCACTTTATTAATGAAAATATTTTTTTAAAATCTTATAAATTTCTTTTGTAATAAATAGAAGAGGAAAATAGAAAGATACATTTTTGTTCAACTAGATCAAATTGCTAATCAACTACAACGAAATACTGTTGCAAGACTTCGTAAATTTTTTAAATAAATAGTTTACAAGGATATTCAAATAAACATAAAGCTGATTTAATTATATTTATTATTAGTAATCGTTTAATTATTGTTAGTTGTCAGCTGTCAGCTGTCGGTGAATTAAGTGAAAATAATACAAATAATGTTGAAAGTAATACTTCTGAAGTAAGTGAAAATCATAAAAATTATTTAACTGAAGTAAGTAATAATTATAAAAATATTGTTAATATTTATATACCTGAAGATGGAAGTGCAAATATTGTCAAAAATAATAAAGCTGAACAGAGTGAAAAACTTTGGAAAAAGTTACCATTTTGTGATATTTATGATGTTTTTTTATAAAAGAAGATAAATCATTTCCTACAAATATATTTCAAAAACCAAGAGATGGAAAAACAATTAAAAATTACTTTGTAGAAAAAGCATTTCCTGACAGATTACAAACCATAAATTTAGAAAATAGTATGGAGATACTTGATTCTAATCATTTCTTAAACGATGTAAAAACAAAAGTTTTTAAATTGTTAAAAAGTATTTGTAAGTACCTAATAGAATAAAGGTACATTTTAATTTATATTGTTAATATAAACAACAAATAGATGAAATAAATGCAAAAGTTCAAGAGTTTGGACAACAAACAGCAAACTATACTATTTTAACAGAAAAAGATTTTAATTAAAAACTCAGATATGATAAAAGACGAATTTCAGAAAAAATATCTGATTTTCAAGCACAAGGCTCAGGATGGTCATCAAATAGAATTATTGGTGTACTGTTAGCAATTAACAAATATGTTCCACTAAGACGATAATCTCATATTGATGTACCTGAAGTAATAAAAAACAAAAAACCTGTATTAATGTGAAAAATAATGATCAAATTTGTTTTCTGTTGTCTATAAATTCAGCTTTGTTTCCTGTAGATAAAAATTCTGAAAGAATAACAAAATAAAAGATGTCGGTCTTGATCTTGATAAAAAACTTGAAAATATTGAATTTCATCTACTAATTGATCAGACACCAAATAGAAAAATAATTAATGTATCTATTAACGTTTATTCATTTGATGACAAAGATAAAAATTATCAAACTTCCTGGCAGATTAAAACTGTGTGCTTGACCGAGACTCGAACTCGGGACCTTTGCCTTTCGCGGGCAAGTGCTCTACCAACTGAGCTACCGAAGCACGTCTCACGCCCGGTACCCACAGCTTTAGTTCTGCCAGTACCTCATCTCCTACCTTCCAAACTTTACAGAAGCTCTCCTGCGAACCTTGCAGAACTAGCACTCCTGAAAGAAAGGATATTGCGGAGACATGGCTTAGCCACAGCCTGGGGGATGTTTCCAGAATGAGATTTTCACTCTGCAGTGGAGTGTGCGCTGATATGATACTTCCTGGCAGATTAAAACTGTGTGCCTGATCGAGACTCGAACTCGGGACCTTTGCATTTCGCGGGTAAGTGCTCTACCAACTGAGCTACCGAAGCATGACTCACGCCCGGTACCCACAGCTTTACTTCTGCCAGTACCTCGTCTCCTACGTTCCAAACTTTACTGAAGTTCTCCTGCGAACCTTGCAGAACTAGCGCTCCTGAAAGAAAGGATATTGCGGAGACATGGCTTAGCCACAGCCTGGGGGATGTTTCCAGAATGAGATTTCCACTCTGCAGCGGAGTGTGCGCTGATATGAAACTTCCTGGCAGATTAAAACTGTGTGCCCGACCGAGACTCGAACTCGGGACCTTTGCCTTTCGCGGGCAAGTGCTCTACCAACTGAGCTACCGAAGCACGACTCACGCCCGGTACCCACAGCTTTACTTCTGCCAGTACCTCGTCTCCTACCTTCCAAACTTTACAGAAGCTCTCCTGCGAACCTTGCAGAACTAGCACTCCTGAAAGAAAGGATATTGCGGAGACATGGCTTAGCCACAGCCTGGGGGATGTTTCCAGAATGAGATTTTCACTCTGCAGTGGAGTGTGCGCTGATATGATACTTCCTGGCAGATTAAAACTGTGTGCCTGATCGAGACTCGAACTCGGGACCTTTGCATTTCGCGGGTAAGTGCTCTACCAACTGAGCTACCGAAGCACGACTCACGCCCGGTACCCACAGCTTTACTTCTGCCAGTACCTCGTCTCCTACGTTCCAAACTTTACTGAAGTTCTCCTGCGAACCTTGCAGAACTAGCGCTCCTGAAAGAAAGGATATTGCGGAGACATGGCTTAGCCACAGCCTGGGGGATGTTTCCAGAATGAGATTTCCACTCTGCAGCGGAGTGTGCGCTGATATGAAACTTCCTGGCAGATTAAAACTGTGTGCCCGACCGAGACTCGAACTCGGGACCTTTGCCTTTCGCGGGCAAGTGCTCTACCAACTGAGCTACCGAAGCACGACTCACGCCCGGTACCCACAGCTTTACTTCTGCCAGTACCTCGTCTCCTACCTTCCAAACCTTACAGAAGCTCTCCTGCAAACCTTGCAAGGTTCGCAGGAGAGCTTCTGTAAAGTTTGGAAGGTAGGAGACGAGGTACTGGCAGAAGTAAAGCTGTGGGTACCGGGCGTCAGTCGTGCTTCGGTAGCTCAGTTGGTAGAGCACTTGTCCGCGAAAGGCAAAGTTCCCGAGTTCGAGTCTCGGTCGAGCACACAGTTTTAATCTGCCAGGAAGTTTCATATCAGCGCACACTCCGCTGCAGAGTGAAAATCTCATTCTGGAAACATCCCCCAGGCTGTGGCTAAGCCATATCTCCGCAATATCCTTTCTTTCAGGAGCGCTAGTTCTGCAAGGTTCGCAGGAGAGCTTCTGTAAAGTTTGGAAGGTAGGAGACAAGGTACTGGCAGAAGTAAAGCTGTGGGTACTGGGCGTGAGTCGTGCTTCAGTAGCTCAGTAGGTAGAGCACTTACCTGCGAAAGGCAAAGGTCCCGAGTTCGAGTCTCGGTTGGGCACACAGTTTTAATCTGCCAGGAAGTTTCATATCAGCGCACACTCCGCTGCAGAGTGAAAATCTCATTCTGGATAAAAATTATCAACTGTCTCTATTAAAAATAATAGAATCTAAAAAGGAAAAACATGTAAATCTACTTTATTTCAAGAAAGATAATAATTCACATCATTGTAGTATAAAAAATTTATCTAGACTGGTGTCAAGTCAAATTCCCAAACATGAAACAGTAAAATTTATTTGTGAATTATGTTTACTATATTTTAATAGTAATGAAAAATTACATGAACACAGAAAAAACTTTTAACTAATAAACCATTAAAAGATGAAGTACCAGGTAAAGGAGAATCTGTTTATTTTAAAACTGATCAGTTTACACAAATAGTTCCATTTGTTATTTATGCCAATTTTGAAAGTTTACTTTTAAAAATGGATAATTGTGAACTAAATCCAGAAACACCACATACAATGAAATATCAAAAACATGAACCAAGTAAATTTTGTTATTATATATATATATATATATATATATATATATATATATATATATATATATATACATATATGCAAATTATAAAGATCCTGTTGTTTAAAGACGACCAAATTGTCATAATAATTTATAAAATATTAAAACAAGAAGTTGAAGAAATAGGAAAAATTTATTCTGAAATTGATGAATACAACATGCATCGTAAATCTAGATTTTGTACACGATGTAAATGTCCTTATCCAAAAAAGAGTAAAAAAGTATCCCATCATGATCATTTAACTGGAATATATATTGCTCCATTATTTAATATGTGTTATTTAAAACTGAAACAAACCGACTTTGTACCTATTTATTTACATAATTTATCTGGTTATGATACACATCTTTTTGGTTATGATGATAAAGAAATAGAACTAACACCAAATGATGAAAATACATATATTAGTTTTGGTAAACATACAAAAAATTTAAAAATGAGTTTTATTGATACTTTTAGATTTATGGCTTTTTCACTTGATAAAATCTCATCAAATTTGAAGGAAAATCTATTAAATAATATTAAAAATATTTTGCTCATGAATTATTTAATCTAGTTATTAGAAAAGGTGTTTATCCATATGATTACATGGATTCTTGGAAAAAATTTGAAGAAACACAATTACCAACAAAAGATAAATTTTATAGTGCATTAAATGATTGTGACATAAGTGAGATTATGTACATGCAAAATTAATTTGGGAAAAATTCAATATTAAAAATCTTGGTGAATATAATGATTTATATCTAAAAACTGATTTATTTTTATTAAGTGATGTTTTTGGACATTTAAGAAAATATAATCTAGATCCTTCTTGGTATTTTACAGTACCAGGTTTATATTGGGATGCAATGTTAAAAATTACTAATCTTAATTTTGAAATTTTACATGATTATGATATGCTTCTAATGGTTGAAAAAGGAATAAGAGGTGGAATTTCAAAATGTAGTAAAAGATATGTAAAAGCAAATAATAAATACTTGAAAGAATTATCAAATTATAAAATGTATCTATATGCAAATAAATTTATATAGTTATACTATGAATCAATATTCACCATAGGGGGATTTAAATGGGAGGAATCGAATAATTTTTACTGTACAAAAATAAGCGAAATGTCAAACCATAGTCAAGATGGTTACATATTTGAAGTAGATCTAAAATATCCAAAAGAGTTACATGATTAACATATAGAGTTACCATTGGCTCCTGAATCAAAGTAATTTAATAACTACTTCAGATAAAAAGTGTAATTACGTAGTACATTACAGAAATCTTAAACAGTATTTATCTTTATGAATGAAACCAACAAAAATACATAAAGTTCTAAAATTTAAATAATGTGATTAGTTACAGAAGTAAATAGATCTAAACACACTGTTAAGAGCTAAAGCTAAAAATAAAATTAATGAATAATTCTGTATTTGGTAAATCAATGGAGAATATAAGAAACAGACAAGATATAAAATTAGTTTGCAGTAGTGACATATGTGATAGACTCGTAGCCTAAACCAAACTTTAAGCATAGAACTATATTTACTGAAAATCTAGCTGCTATCCATATGAATAAAACTAAAATAATATTTAATAAACCTATTTATGTTGGATTAAGTATACTTGATCTATCTAAACAACTGATGTACGATTTTCTCTATAGAGTTATGAAACCTAAATATGGCGAAAATATTGAATTGTGTTATCAAGATACAGATAGTTATATTTATAATATTGAAACAGAAGATTTTTATGAAAATATGAAATCAATGATTGATTAATTTGATACAAGTGATTATCCAACAGATAGTATATATTATATTCCACAAGTAAACAAAAGGGTTGTTGGAAAAATGAAAGATGAATGTAATGGAAAAATAATGGAAGTATTTGGTGGTTTGAGAGCAAAGATGTATGCTTATAAAGTTGGCGACAAAATAGGGAAGAAATCTAAAGTAATTAAAAATTGTGTTGTTAAAAACAAAATATGTTTAGAAGATTATAAAGATTGTTTATTTAACAATATAGAAAATTTAATTTAATTACAAGTGAAAAACATGAAATCTATACAATTTGGAAAAATGAAAGATGAATGTAATGGAAAAATAATGGAAGTATTTGGTGGTTTGAGAGCAAAGATGTATGCTTATAAAGTTGGCGACAAAATAGAGAAGAAATCTAAAGTAATTAAAAATTGTGTTGTTAAAAACAAAATATGTTTAGAAGATTATAAAGATTGTTTATTTAACAATATAGAAAATTTAATTTAATTAAAAGTGAAAAACATGAAATCTATACAATTAAAGTTAACGAACAAGCACTAAGTCCTCATGATAATAAAAGATGTGTTTTAGAAAATGGAATAGATCCATTACCATATGATCATTACTCATTATTGAAAATCTAATAAAAATTATTATATATAAAACTGGAGCAGTACCCGTGGTCTAGGGGTAGCGTCTTTGATTCATAATCAAAATGTCTTTGGTCCCGGGTTCGATCCCCGCCACTACCTAAATTTTGATAAATAATCAGCATTGGTGGCCGAAGACTTCCAGCATAAGAAGTCAGCCTCATTCTGCCAACGGCCTTGTCAAAGAGGTCAGTGGAGTGGATAGAGGTTCAGGGCACTCTCTTGTCCTAGGGGTGGGAAATTGCCCCTAAAGGCGGAAGAATCAGCAATGATCAACGACATGAGGATGCAGAAGGCAATGGAAACCACTGCATTAAAGACATGTAACGTGTATCCACAGTAAATGTGGCCTGTAAGTGAAGAAGTGTCATGATGATCTCTCCATTGGCAAAAGATTCCGGAATAGTCCCCCATTTGGATCTCCTGGAGGGGCTGCCAAGGGGGAGGTTACCATGAGAAAAAGATTGAATAATCAACGAAAGGATACCATTCTACGAGTCGGGGCGTTGAATGTCAGAAGCTTGAACGAGGTAGGGAAACTAGAAAATTTGAAAAGGGCAATGCAAAGGCTCAATCTAGATATAGTAGGGGTCAGTGAAGTGAAGTGGAAGGAAGACAAGGATTTCTGGTCAGATGAGTATTGGGTAATATCAACAGCAGCAGAAAATGGTATAACAGGTGTAGGATTCGTTATGAATAGGAAGGTAGGACAGAGGGTGTGATACTGTGAACAGTTCAGTGACCGGGTTGTTCTAATCAGAATCGACAGCAGACCAACACCGACAACGATAGTTCAGGTATACATGCCGAGGTCGCAAGCTGAAGATGAACAGATAGAGAAAGTGCATGAGGATATTGAAAGGGTAATGCAGTATGTAAAGGGGGACGAAAATCTAATAGTCGTGGGCGACTGGAATGCAGTTGTAGGGGAAGGAGTAGAAGAAAAGGTTACAGGACAATATGGGCTTGGGACAAGGAATGAAAGAGGAGAAAGACTAATTGAGTTCTGTAACAAGTTTCAGCTAGTAATAGCGAATACCCTGTTCAAGAATCACAAGAGGAGGCGGTATACTTGGAAAAGGTCGGGAGGTACGGGAAGATTTCAATTAGATTACATCATGGTCAGACAGAGATTCCGAAATCAGATACTGGATTGTAAAGCGTACCCAGGAGCAGATATAGACTCAGATCACAATATAGTAGTGATGAAGAGTTGGCTGAAGTTCAAGACATTAGTCAGGAAGAATCAATATGTAAAGAAGTGGGATACGGAAATACTAAGGAATGACGAGATAGGTTTGAAGTTCGCTAACGCTATAGATACAGCAATAAGAAATAGTGCAGTAGGCAGTACAGTTGAAGAGGAATGGGCATCTCTAAAAAGGGCCATCGCAGAAGTTGGGAAGGAAAACATAGGTACAAAGAAGGTAGCTGCGAAGAAACCATGGGTAACAGAAGAAATACTTCAGTTGATTGATGAAAGGAGGAAGTACAAACATGTTCCAGGAAAATCAGGAATACAGAAATACAAGTCGCTGAGGAATGAAATAAATAGGAAGTGCAGGGAAGCCAAGACGAAATGGCTGCAGGAAAAATGTGAAGACATCGAAAAAGATATGATTGTCGGAAGGACAGACTCAGCATACAGGAAAGTCAAAACAACCTTTGGTGACATTAAAAGCAACGGTGGTAACATTAAGAGTGTAACGGGAATTCCACTGTTAAATGCAGAGGAGAGAGAGCAGATAGGTGGCAACTGATGTGATAGAAGAAGAAACAGGAGTCGATTTAGAAGAGATAGGGGATCCAGCATTAGAATCGGAATTTAAAAGAGCTTTGGAGGACTTACGGTCAAATAAGGCAGAAGGGATAGATAACATTCCATCAGAATTTCTAAAATCATTGGGGGAAGTGGCAACAAAACGTCTATTCACGTTGGTGTGTAGAATATATGAGTCTGGCGATATACCATCTGACTTTCGGAAAAGCATCATCCACACAATTCCGAAGACGGCAAGAGCTGACAAGTGCGAGAATATTCGCACAATCAGCTTAACAGCTCATGCATCGAAGCTGCTTGCAAGAATAATATACAGAAGAATGGAAAAGAAAATTGATAATGCGCTAGGTAAAGATCAGTTTGGCTTTAGGAAAAGTAAAGGGACGAGAGAGGCAATTCTGACATTACGGCTAATAATGGAAGCAAGGCAAAAGAAAAATCAAGACACTTTCATAGGATCTGTCGACCTGGAAAAAGCGTTCGATAATGTAAAATGGTCCAAGCTGTTCGAGATTCTGAAAAAAGTAGGAGTAAGCTATAGGGAGAGACGTGTCATATACAATATGTACAACAGCCAAGAGGGAATAATAAGAGTGAACGATCAAGAACAAAGTGCTCATATTAAGAAGGGTGTAGCCTTTCGCCCCTACTCTTCAATCTGTACATCGAGGAAGCAATGATGGAAATAAAAGAAAGGTTCAGGAGTGGAATTAAAATACAAGGTGAAAGGATATCAATTAAACGATTCGCTGATGACATTGCTATCCTGCGTGAAAGTGAAGAAGAATTAAATGATCTGCTGAACGGAATGAACAGTCTAATGAGTACACAGTATGGTTTGAGAGTAAATCAGAGAAAGACAAAGGTAATGAGAAGTAGTAGAAATGAGAACAGCGAGAAACTTATCAGGATTGATGGTCACGAAGTCAATGAAGATAAGGAATTCTGCTACCTAGGCAGTAGAATAACCAATGACGGACGGAGCAAGGAGGACATCAAAAGCAGACTCGCTATGGCAAAAAAGGCATTTCTGGCCGAGAGAAGTCTACTAATATCAAATACCGGCCTTAATTTGAGGAAGAAATTTCTGAGGATGTAAGTCTGGAGTACAGCATTGTATGGTAGTGAAACATGGACTGTGGGAAAACTGGAACAGAAGAGAATCGAAGCATTTGAGATGTGGTGCTATAGACGAATGTTGAAAATTAGGTGGACTGATAAGGTAAGGAACAAGGAGGTTCTACGCAGAATCGGAGAGGAAAGGAATATGTGGAAAACACTGATAAGGAGAAGGGACAGGATGATAGGACATCTGCTAAGACATGAGGGAATGACTTCCATGGTACTAGAGGGAGCTGTAGAGGGCAAAAACTGTAGAGGAAGACAGAGATTGGAATACGTCAAGCAAATAGTTGAGGACGTAGGTTGCAAGTGCTACTCTGAAATGAAGAGGTTAGCACAGGAAAGGAATTCATAGTGGGCAGTCAGTTGACTGATGACAAGAAAAATATATAATTCTGGTAAAATTTATTCTATATAAATGGAGACTATCATCAAGAAGCTTAATGATGTTAGTGTCACGAAAGAGATTTAAAAAATAACTGAACTAGAGATTAATTTTTTATATAAAGTTACTGACAGTGAATATTTAAATACTAGATATGGAGAAAAAATTTGTATGGAACTTAATAATGATTTTAAAGTTATTTTACCAAATAAATATTAGAAATTAATTGGTCCTTGGAAACTTGAAGTAATTTAAAAAGGACAAATGAACCTGAACTATAAAGGAATGTAAAAACTTAAAAGTAGTAATAATGGATTTCATGATATAGAGTTCACAATGTGAAATTTGTTAAAAAATTATTTTTCTAATTAATTTACTTACATTCAAAAAGTAGCTAAAAGTAAAATAATTTTCTTACCTATCTGACTTAGATTTTTTAAAAAAACCAGGGTCGAAAAATGTAGACCCTGAAATCATATTTACCTCATCTATACAATCTTATGGCTGCTAAAGCAGAAAGTAAATAATTTTATATACTTATTCTTTAATATAATTTAAAAAGCACGTTTTTCACAGAAGTCAAAAATAGGACAAATTTCTGGGCTAAGAAAAAGTTATAAAAATGCTTTTTAAAAAATTTGATTCGAAAATAATTTTAAAAATCGCGGTTTCACTTAAGTCAAAGTTAGGATAATTTTTAGGGCTAAGGAAATGATGTAAAAAATGTCGTTTTAAAAATTGTTTTTTAAAATAACAGTTAATTCTCTAATTTATTTAATTACATTACATTCACCTATGGGGAATGCATGTAAAATAAATGATTTTTTATTATAGTTATTATTATATTATATTATTATTAGGCAAAAGGGAAATTAGAATCATTTTGTAGGTTCTGGATAACTATGTCAATTTTATAAAAAATAGGAAAATCATGAGTGACGCAGTCATGAGTGATTTTTTTATTTCTTATAAAATTGAGCTAGTGAGCCAACCTACAAAATGATTCTACTCTCAGGGATGGAGACATGGCTGCACGATCTGTTACAGCCATGCAGATAAGATGCCTGTCATCTCGACTGCTAGTGATACGAGGCCATTGGGATCCAGCATGGCGTTGCGTATTACCCTCCTGAACCCATCGATTCCTTATACTGCTAACAATCATTGGATCTAGACCAACGCGAGCAGCAATGTCGCGATACGATAAACCGCAATCGCAATGGCTACAATCCGACCTTTATCAAAGTCGGAAGCGTGATGGTACGCATTTCTCCTCCTTACATGAGGCATCACAAGAACGTTTCACCAGGCAACGCCGGTCAACTGCTGTTTGTGTATGAGAAATCGTTTGGAAACTTTCCTCATGTGAGCACGTTGTAGGTGTCGCCACTGGCGCCAACCTTGTTGAATGCTCTGAAAAGCTAATCATTTGCATATCACAGCATCTTCTTCCTGTCGGTTAAATTTCACGTCTGTAGCACGTCATCTTTGTGGTGTAGCAATTTTAATGGGACTTAACTTCTAAGGTCATCAGTCCCCTAGAACTTAGAACTACTTAAACCTAACTAACCTAGGGACATCACACACATCCATGCCCGAGGCAGGATTCGAACCTGCGACCGTAGCGGTCACGCAGTTCCAGACTGTAGCGCCTAGAACCGCACGGCCACTCCGGCCGGCGTCTCCTGTGGCTCTGGACTATGCAACGATATAGGACAGCCAGTGGCAGCAATTCATCCCACTTGCACTTGGAACCTTATCGCTACAACACCATCGTTCGTACTTTGTACAGTGAGCCACATCCTAGTTGCTGTTGTATGAGCTGGGCTATAACTCTTGCTGCATTATTTGTAATGTATCTTTGTATGCTTGGAGTGATACAATTTATGTAAATCTTCTGTTTGTTGTGTTATATTTTTCGCTAGTAATTTATGCTCCTGTCCAGCTTTCCTTCGACGACAGTTGCCGCAACACACCATAGGCTACCTCTCCTTAGCATTGTGTACGAAGTTGTACGCAACAGATTTCTACCAATGTACTAATCTTATGTGCATTCTGCATGGCTTTATTTCCTGGTTTGGTTGTCTTGTCTCCAATTTAGCCGATTTTCTTAATTTTATTTATAAGTTCGTCGTGTATGAGTCTGCGCTACATGGTAATCAAGAAATGTATACCAAGCATCTGTTATGATTATCTGAGCTGTGAAGTGTATATGTGGTCCTTGTGCATTCCAAACACCTCGCATTTTTCTCCAGTTTATATACTGAGCGAGATGGCGTGGTAGTTAGCACACAGATTTCCCTTTCTGGGGGATGACAGTTTAAATCTGCATCCGGCCATCCAGATTTAAATTTGTTGTGATTCCTCTAAATCGCTCCAGGCAAATTCCAGGGTGGTTCCTTTGAAAGGGTACAGCCGATATCGTTCCACGTCAGTGAAATAACCCATGTGTGTGTCTGTCACTAATGACCTCGATATCGACAGGACGTTAAATCCTAATCATACTTTCTTTCCAATTTATATAAGATTTTCGGCTCCAATTTTTTGCTTATCTACTTAGGACTAACACAGTCTGTCGATGGAAAGGGGCGGCTGCGTAATACATGTTTACCAAGCTGGTGGTGAAAGTGTGTCAGAGATTATTCTATTTTCGTTTCCACCAATGGCCGTATTTTACGTGTATTGAGCATGATGTGAGAAGTCATCGTAGCCAGCGGTATGGGCACAGGCACCCTCTGGGTTTTTAACAGAATGTTCCAAACCACACAAGAGCTGCGATACCCCCGCTATGGCAGCCTAGGATTAACGGAGGCACCCGAGAAAGCTTTCAAAGGTTTTTTCCTGGGGACTGAGAACAAGTCCTTGGCCACAGGTAAGTTCCGATACGTTCCCTTGAATGTTAAAGAACTTCTCTGTCATATCGCAGCACCAAACTGAGGGCTCCTGTTAGCTTTAAGCAGGGCTGAACCAGTGAGAAGAAACAAGCTGATAAATAATTCTAGCACCACAGTGCCGACCAATGGTTCCCCATTAGTACTAGCACTGTTGTCCTAATAAGGCAAGCATTTCCAATGATACAGATATACTAAACGTTCGAGGACCATGTCCCTATGCCTTCCAGTCAAATAAGTAAATAAAAATAAAATAATAAAAAAACTCTCAGTGCTTCGCCATTATTTTGGAATGTCTAGCACGCGAATGTGGGACTTTTCAGGTTTTATGCTCGTTGCAAATGTGGTCAGTCTGTGAGGCCCGACAGGAATCGCATTCCATCAGAAAACAAAACACAATATCATTTACTGTGTCCTGGTGCGTGATGTATAAGGGGTGACCAAGAAGTTTCCGTCTAAGAGCGCTGCTGCAGTGGATGTGCAAGGTAGCGTGCCTCCGATGCGGGTATATAAACGCTGACATCTAGGCAAGGGATTAGTGTGATATTCGTGTCTTTTCGACGTGTGCGCGGTAAATGCGAAAACGTGACCTATGAAAACGTTATTGTCAAATGTGACCAACATGCTGTTATTCTATTCTTGGTTGCCAAAGGACGAATAGCAGAAGACATCCATCGGAGAACGAAGAATGTGTATGGGACAGGATGTTTGTGGAAAACCGCCTTTGTGAAATGCTGTGCCAAGGGATACTACTGCTTCATGATAATGCACGTTCCCAGTCATAGATGTAGCAGAGAAGTTAAATGAACTGAACTGAGAGATACTACAGCACGCGCTCTGTAGTCCTTGTGTCTCTCTCGGTGCGAGCATCACATCTTTGGTTCCTTAAAAAAGGACTTGAAGGGTCAACGATTTCTGTCAGACGAAGATGTGCAACAGGCAGTTACGGACTTCTACACACAGCAGGACACTGTGGTTTGCCGTATGGACACATTCAACCTGGTTTGTCGGTGGGATGGTGGCCTCAGTGCTCACAGCAGTCTTTCCTTGTTGCTATACCGATTCTGGACTGCATGATCTTTGAATGAAAGCTTTTTGATAGACTCTTTTATTTCAACTTAGTATCTGAAGGCACTGATCGTATTATTTATGGGGGGCGGACCATTTACGAACAAGTTTAACCGATTAGCTATCTTTCCCAAACATAAAGGAACAAAGTATATGTCAGTAGAGACTGGATGTCAGTTACTCATGTATATCAATACACAGTAACGATAGAGAGACTTAGCAATTACGCAGGGTGGAGAAAACTTGTGTCACGAAATTTTAACCCTGGATAGCTGATGCCAGTAGGAACCAAAATTACAAATGTTGTGTAGATCTACAACGCACCATTTTAAAACTACAGAAACTTGGCGCCACGCACTCCGATTGGCCGTGGAATTGCCCTGTTGCCATTCGTCGGTTGACGGGCACCGTTATGGTTGATGGTTCACACATTCAAACGTCCCTCGCCCCGTTACTGCCCCAACGTGATACGCATGCGTGTCGAATAGGTATCGCTGTTTGTCTCCACCTCATGTCAGAGGCATTCACATGTAAGCTTCGCTTCAGAATAAACACAAGACAGCTGCGATTTAGCCGTACAGTAAGCATGGCGGCGCAGTATTCATTTGAAGTACAACGAGATATGGTTTTTGTTTATGGACTAGCCGATGGTAATGTGCATGAAGCTCGACGGTTGTGTGAGGAATGGTACCCAGCGAGACGCCACCCACAACCGCAAACGTTTACAGCAATTCACCAGTGACTTGGCGAAACAGTCCAATTAGCGGGATATCATGGTGATGCTGGAAGATCTCGAACACGACAGGATGCTGCATTTGAAGAGACTGTTCTCGAGCGCTTCGAGGAAGTATCTACAAGTACTCGAGCGGTTGGAGATGACGTGGGGGTCACTCATCGGTTAGTCTGGGAGGTGTTGAGTGATGACGGACGTCATCCATTTAGTTTCCACCCTGTCCAAGACCTACATCCTGCGGCGGACTATGAACACAGGCTTGGTTTTGTCGGTGGTTTCTGCGACGTGTTGCACGATGTCCCGACTTCCCGGTTATTGTGCCGTTTACCGACGAGTGCACCTTCCATTGCGATGGCCTTTACAACACTCGAAACGTTCATTACTGAGCAGGGGAAAATTCTCACGTCACGCACGTCCACGGACATCAGGAACGATTTTCGCTCAACATTTGGGCAGGCGTTGTGGGTGACCATTTGACTAGGCCGGTCCGTCTATCTCCTCGACTTACGGGACAAATTACCTTCACTTTTTGCAAGAAACTCTACCCATCCTGCTGAAAGATGTTCCCCTGGACATACGGCTATGCATGTGATTGCAGCATGACGGGGTGCCCGCACGTAACGGTCGTGCTGTGTGTGGATATTTAAATGAACTCTTCGACAGCCAGGTAATTGGCAGAGTTGCTCATAGGACATGGCCTCGCGATTACCAGACCACACACCACCGGACTTTTTCCTGTGGGGTTTCTTCAATGTTTAAAAACTGTGCGTTGTCGACCTACACAACATTGGTAATATTGGTTCCTACTGGCATCAACTATCCAGGGTTAAAATTTAGTGACACAATTTTTCTCCACCCTGTATAGTTTGATCTGTCTAGGAAATGACCATTACAACATACAATACAGGGTAAGTCAAAAAGGACTTTAAACTTTAGAATGACATAGAAGTTTATTGAGGTAATGTAAGGTGGAGGGGGGAGAAAGGAAAGGAAAGGGAAGAGGCTATTGACGACAGCTGCATCGGAACTTTAAGCAGAATCAGCAGCAATGAGTGAAAATGTGTGCTGGACCGGTTATGAACTCGGGACCTCCTGCTTACTAGGCAGCAGTTTTAACCACTGCGCCACCAGGACGCAGTGTTTAAGGCAACTGCATGGCGTATCTCGGCGTGCCTCTTGGCCCACCCACACTCCCACCTAGTACCATCAGTCCGCAGTCGCTATCCATGTCCTTCATGGCTCGGTACTGCAAGATTCCCACCGGAGGTCAAGTGTAATTGTGCATCCACACGGAAGAAAATGGATTCGTTGCCCATCGAGGTGAATCAGTTGTATATGAATATGCGGTGTTTGTTCTTTCCGGCATGTCTGAAAGAATAGACACCAGATGTTGTTGTTGTTGTTGTTGTGGTCTCCAGTTCAGAGACTGGTTTGATGCAGCTCTCCATGCTACTCTATCCTTGCAAGCTTGTTCACCTCCCAGTACCTACTGCAACCTACATCCTTATGAATCTGTATAGTGTATTCATCTCTTGGTCTTCATCTACGATTTTTACCCTCCACGCTGCCATCCAGTACTAAATTGGTGATCCCTTGATGCCTCAGAATATGCCCTACCAACCAATCCCTCCTTCTAGTCAAGTTGTGCCACAAATTTCTCTTCTCTCCAATTCTATTCAGTGCCATTAGTTATGTGATCTACCCATCTAATCTTCAGCATTCTTCTGTAGCACCACATTTCGAAAGCTTCTATTCTCTTCTTGTCTAAACTATTTATCGTCCACTTTTCACTTCCATTCATGGCCATACTCCATACAAATTCTTTCACAAACGACTTCCTGACACTTAAATCTATACTCGATGTTAACAAATTTCTCTTGTTCAGAAACACTTTCCTTGTCATTGCTAGTCTACATTTTATATCCTCTCTACTTCGACCATCATCAGTTATTTTGCTCTCGAAATAGCAAAACTCCTTTACTACTTTAAGCGTCTCATTTCCTAATCTAATTCCCGCAGCATCACCCGATTTAATTCGACTACATTCCATTATCCTCGTTTTGCTTTTGTTGATGTTCATCTTATATCCTCCTTTCAAGACACTGTCCATTCCGTTCAGCTGCTCTTCCAGGTCCTTTGCTGTCTCTGGCAGAATTACAACGTCAACGGCGAACCTCAAAGTTTTTATTTCTTCTCCATGGATTTTAATTCCTACTCCGAATTTTTCTTTTGTTTCCTTTACTGCTTGCTCAATATACGGACTGAACAACATCGGGGATAGGCTACAACCCTCTCTCACTCCCTTCCCAACCACTGCATCCTTTTCATGCCCCTTGACTCTTAAAACTGCCATCTGGTTTCGTAGGGTCAGTATTGCCTCACATGTTCCAACATTTCTACGCAATCCAAACTGATCTTCCCCGAGGTCGGCTTCTACCAGTTTTTCCATTCGTCTGTAAAGAATTCGTGTTAGTATTTAGCAGTCGTGGCTTATTAAACTGATAGTTCGGTAATTTTCACATTTGTCAACACCTGCTTTCTTTAAGATTGGAATTATTATATTCTTCTTGAAGTCTGAGGGTATTTCGCCTGTCTCATACATCTTGCTCACTAGATGGTAGAGTTTTGTCAGGACTGGCCTTCCCAAGGCTGTCAGTAGTTCTAATGGAAAGTTGTCTACTCCGAGGGCCTTGTTCCGACTTAGGTCTTTCAGTGCTCAAAATTGGTTCAAATGGCTCTGAGCTCTATGGGACTTAACTTCTAAGGTCATCAGTGTCCTAGAACTTAGAACTACTTAAACCTAACTAACCTAAGGACATCATACACATACATGCCCGAGGCAGGATTCGAACGTGCGACCATAGCGGTCGCGCGGTTCCAGACTCTAGCGCCTAGAACCGCTTGGCCACCCCGGCCCTTCCTTTCAGTGCTCTGTCAAACTCTTCACACAGTATCATACCTCCTATTTCATCTTCATCTACATTCTCTTCCATTTCTATAATATTGTCCTCAAGAACATCGCCCTTGTATAGACCCTCTATATACTCCTTCCACCTTTCTGCTTTCCCTTCTTTGCTTACAACTGGGTTTCCATCTGAGCTCTTGATATTCATGCAAGTGGTTCTCTTTTCTCCAAAGGTCCCTTTAATTTTCCTGTAGGCAGTATCTATCTTATCCCTAGTGATATGCCCGTCTACATCCTTACATTTGTCCTCTAGCCATCCCTGCTTAGCCATTTTGCACTTCCTGTCGATCTCATTTTTGAGACGTTTTTATTCCTTTTTGCCTGCTTCATTTACTGCATTTTTATATTTTCTCCTTTCATCAATTAAATTCAATATCTCTTCCGTTACCCAAGAATTTCTATTAGCCCTCGTCTTTTTACCTACTTGATCCTCTGCTACCTTCACTATTTCGTCTCTCAAAGCTACCCATTTTTTTCTACTGTATTTCTTTCCCCCATTCTTGTCTATCGTTCCCTAATGCTCTCTCTGAAACTCTCTAAAACCTGTGGTTCTTTCAGTTTATCCAGGTCCCATCTCCTTAAATTCCCACCTTTTTGCAGCTTCTTCAGGTTTAATCTGCAGTTCATAACCAATATATTGTGGTCAGAGTCCACATCTGCCCCTGGAAATGTCTTATAATTTAAAACCTGGTTCCTAAATCTCTGTCTTACCATTATATAATCTATTTGAAATCTTCTAATATCTCCAGGCCTCTTCCATGTGTACAACTTTCTTTCATGATTCTTGAACCAAGTGTTAGCTATGATTAAGTTATGCTCTGTGCAAAATTCTACCAGGCGGCTTCCTCTTGCATTCCTTACCCCCATTCCATATTCACCTACTACGTTTCCTTCTCTTCCTTTCCCTGTTACCGAATTCCAGTCACCCATGACCATTAAATTTTCGTCTCCTTCACTATCTGAATAATTTATTTTATTTCATCATACATTTCGTCAATCTCTTCGTCATCTGTGGAGCTAGGTGGCATATAAACTTGTACTACTGTGGTAGGCGTGGACTTCGTATCTATTTTGGCCACAATAATCGTTCTCCATGCTGTTTGTAGTAGCTTACCTGCATTCCTATTTTCTAATTCATTATTAAACCTACTCCTGCATTACCCTATTCTGATTTTGTATTTATAGCCCGGTATTCACCTGACCAGAGGTCTTGTTCCTCCTGCCACCGAACTTCACTAATTCCCACTATATCTAACTTTAACCTATCCATTTCCCTTTTTAAATATTCTGCCTGCCCGTTTAAAGGATCTGACATTCCACGCTCCGATCCGTAGAACGCCAGTTTTCTTTCTCCTGATAACAACGTCCTCCTGAGTAGTCCCTGCCCGGAGATCCGAATGGGGGACTATTTTACCTCTGGAATAGTTTACCCAAGAGGACGCCATCATCATTTAATCATACAGTAAAGCTGCATGCCATCGGGAAAAATTACGGTTGTAGTTTCCCCTTGCTTTCAGCCGTTCGCAGTACCAGCACAGCAAGACCGTTTTGGTTAGTGTTACAAGATCAGATCAGTCAATCATCCAGACTGTTGCCCTGCAACTACTGAAAAGGCTGCTGCCCCTCTTCAGGAACCACACGTTTGTCTGGCCTCTCAACAGATACCCCTCGGTTGTGGTTGCACCTACGGTGCGGCTATCTGTATTGCTGAGGCAAGCAAGCCTCCCCACCAACGGCAAGGTCCATCGTTCATGGGGGGGAGACACCACATATTCATGTATTATTGAGGTAACTTACAGAATAGGTAGATGTGTCAGTTTGTAGCAAACAACCTCAAGTTTCACATAAAAGAGTAAGATGTCATTTTGATTAAATATGACTACCATTTGTGATGTGGCAAACATCCGAGCGGTAATCAATTTCGGTCACACTCGTTGCAGCAAATCGGGCATAACTTGTGCAACAGCAGTGTAGATTCGATTTTCAAGTCGGGTAAATTATTTGATAGGTGAGCAACATACATACGGTCTTTAATAAAACCGCAGAGAAAGACATCCAATGTTGTCAAGTCTGGGGAGCGAGGTGGCCACGCGATTGGCCCTTCACAGCCAATCAACCAACCTGGCAAGCGATAATCGAGGAAACCTCGACCATCTGTGAGGAAATGAGGTAATGCACCGTCTTGCTGGTGGTAAACCATCCCATCTCGACCATCTCCATCGATTTTTGGAATTAAAAAGCTTTCAGCCATATGTGGACACACAATACCAGTGACAGTTTTTTTTCCACACCAGTGAAAGAAGTCATTTTAACTGTGCGCTAAGCTGGCGCTACTGGTAGCAGACTGGGGTGCACTAGGTTAATCGAACTTGAGTTTGTTTGCTACGAAATGACACCTACCGATTCTGCAAGTTATCTCAATAAATGTCTGTATAATTCAAAAGTTATATAGTTCTTTTTGACTCACGCTGTATATTGTTCGAATTCGACAGCGAAAATAATGGAAGACTTTGGTGCTTTGTGCGACCAAATCGTGTTCTTTATATCGCAAATGGATCAAGATGCACTCGAAGTTGCTGATTTCTCACTTAACTGAAATATACATTCAATTTGTACATGGAAAAGGTACAGAACAAAGACTTATAGAAATTCGAAAAATTACAAACACACTTCCTCCATAATGTTACCTGGTTGCGCGGCGTTACTCCAAATCACTGCACACTGAGAGCTCAGAGCTGCAGATCTTGTAAGCCGGCTGCAGAGAAAAATGTGAAATGGTAAGCAAAGATATAAAGCGGAAATGAATTACCTATGAATTGCGTGGTATTTTATGTCACTTAATGATTGAGTACTGTGTTTTAGATTCATAAGTATGTTTACACTGTATGTAAAATGAGTTGTTTTATTTTACTCTTCAAAATTACGAAAAAGTCAGCAACTGTTAAATAAGAACGTAGGGTTGCGTGGCTGGAGTCTATTTCATAAAGTGCTTTTGGGTATGCGACCGCATGTGGTCTCATCATATGTGACGTAACTACCAACATTTGGCTGATATTGCAGGCAACCTTCATCGAGACACTGACATACCCTAATGGGCGATGTCTGTAATAACAACCAAACTTTGGCAGCTTTATCACCTACATCGTGGTCAAATGCTTAGTAGGATTTTATTGAAATAAAACTATCTGCTGTCCACGGTTTTGATCCCAATGCATGACGATGTAAAATTGTGAACGAACTTCAGTCTACATTAGTTTTATTGATAAGGAGATGATTTTCGTGAGAATATTTCTGGAGATTTTTCATTTGACACAGTGCTGTTCACATGTTGAGATGGAATCATGTTGAGCTTTTTCCGTTTGTTGGTACTGCGGGACATAACGTATCATTTGTTTCTTTGTCAACAGTGTAAAGAACAAAGATTGTTTGCTTTAAAGCGATCTAGGAGAAAAGTGGAACGGGAGGAGTGAATAGGCTGTCGGATTGCTCTCCCAGGTAATATGGCACATCGGTGCACTGTTCTCCATTCCACATGCTCCTCAGTGGCTGGCTATGTAGTTCAAATTGAGCACTGTACGCCCTTTGCCATCGCAAAGAACATGATTTTCTAAAATTTGAGAATACAGTGAAGTGATTCGAACGGGACTCTGAAGCACGAAAATATGTAAAGGAAGTAGTGGATCCAGGGGCGGCTTCTGAGGTAGTGCCGCTGTGCAGTGGCACCACTTGTATAAAAAAAAAAGACAAATCTATGCAAACTGCGCATAGAATATTGTTTCGGAGTATGTATTTTCTGATTTGAAATAGTGCATTTCTCCGTGCGCACTCTCGCGGTAGTTTTCTGAAGCTTGGAGTCAACTGCAGATTGGCACCATCTGCTCTCATAAAGCGCTGTGTGAAAGGCTTGGCCTTTAGTTTCTACACGCTTCTTATGGCGAAGACGGAGCTACAGCTAGTCAGAGCTTTACATTCTTTCCGCCAGAGAGCAGTAAAGTGCAGTACCTATTGAAGCACCATCTGCCATCTAGCGATACATCGGGGCGCAGATTTCTTGTAATCCAGTTGTTGCAAGTTAATGCTAATTCGTTCCTAAACGCTTAATTAAATCGAACACAGAAATAACACACTTAAATATACACTCCTGGAAATGGAAAAAAGAACACATTGACACCGGTGTGTCAGACCCACCATACTTGCTCCGGACACTGCGAGAGGGCTGTACAAGCAATGATCACACGCACGGCACAGCGGACACACCAGGAACCGCGGTGTTGGCCGTCGAATGGCGCTAGCTGCGCAGCATTTGTGCACCGCCGCCGTCAGTGTCAGCCTGTTTGCCGTGGCATACGGAGCTCCATCGCAGTCTTTAACACTGGTAGCATGCCGCGACTGCGTGGACGTGAACCGTATGTGTAGTTGACGGACTTTGAGCGAGGGCGTATAGTGGGCATGCGGGAGGCCGGGTGGACGTACCGCCGAATTGCTCAACACGTGGGGCGTGAGGTCTCCACAGTACATCGATGTTGTCGCCAGTGGTCGGCGGAAGGTGCACGTGCCCGTCGACCTGGGACCGGACCGCAGCGACGCACGGATGCACGCCAAGACCGTAGGATCCTACGCAGTGCCGTAGGGGACCGCACCGCCACTTCCCAGCAAATTAGGGACACTGTTGCTCCTGGGGTATCGGCGAGGACCATTCGCAACCGTCTCCATGAAGCTGGGCTACGGTCCCGCACACCGTTAGGCCGTCTTCCGCTCACGCCCCAACACCTTGCAGCCCGCCTCCAGTGGTGTCGCGACAGGCGTGAATGGAGGGACGAATGGAGACGTGTCGTCTTCAGCGATGAGAGTCGCTTCTGCCTTGGTGCCAATGATGGTCGTATGCGTGTTTGGCGCCGTGCAGGTGAGCGCCACAATCAGGACTGCATACGACTGAGGCACACAGGGCCAACACCCGGCATCATGGTGGGGGGAGCGATCTCCTACACTGGCCGTACACCACTGGTGATCGTCGAGGAGACACTGAATAGTGCACGGTACATCCAAACCGTCATCGAACCCATCGTTCTACCATTCCTAGACCGGCAAGGGAACTTGCTGTTCCAACAGGACAATGCACGTCCGCATGTATCCCGTGCCACCCAACGTGCTCTAGAAGGTGTAAGTCAACTACCCTGGCCAGCAAGATCTCCGGATCTGTCCCCCATTGAGCATGTTTGGGACTGGATGAAGCGTCGTCTCACGCGGTCCGCACGTCCAGCACGAACGCTGGTCCAACTGAGGCGCCAGGTGGAAATGGCATGGCAAGCCGTTCCACAGGACTACATCCAGCATCTCTATGATCGTCTCCATGGGAGAATAGCAGCCTGCATTGCTGCGAAAGGTGGATATACACTGTACTAGTGCCGACATTGTGCATGCTCTGCTGCCTGTGTCTATGTGCCTGTGGTTCTGTCAGTGTGATCATGTGATGTATCTGACCCCAGGAATGCGTCAATAAAGTTTCCCCTTCCTGGGACAATGAATTCACGGTGTTCTTATTTCAATTTCCAGGAGTGTATAAATAGCTATACGTAATTTGAATATACTTATCCACTTAGATTTTGAACCTAAGAAACTTCAGTATTAGTATATTACACAACAGCATGGCTATTGCTACAGAACAAAAAAACTAACGTATTCACCACCTGTTGAGCAACTGTTTTCCAAGCAAAGGTGTAGTATTTCTGTTTATACTCGTTACGTTCGTGTAATACAGTTTTGTGCAAACACTTTGTTGTTATTGTGAGGTTGGATCGATCGGTTGGTCGGTCGCGCACTGAGACACAAGATGACTTGTCTTCCTTGAGTGTCGGCGCATGTGAGGTCGCCAAGTGAGTCCAGTGGGCCGCGCCATATAGCGAGGGATAGTGGCTTCGTGGCCGACACGAGAGCAACAGCAGTCAACCCCCCACATCGGTCTGGCCGGTGCGAGCTGCGACGCCGTGAGACGGGAGATCGGCGCACCTTCCTGCGTCCGTTGAAGCGGCTGGCAGCGGACGGTTCGGGTGCTGCGCCAGGTCTTCGCTAGAAATTATAGTTTATTAGAAGTTAAATGATTGGAGATATGTTGTTTCATTTACTTGTTCAACTCTACTTATTTTCTTGGTGAGGTCACCAGCCACTTTGTTTTGGGGTCGTCCCACTATTCTTCTCTGTTTGCCCACCCACAGGAAGGTGATTATTTATGAATTGGGTGGTCCGTTTTTCCCTTGTGGAGTAGGGGCGGGTTAGAGCAACCTGCGGTTCGGGTTGTTTAGTAATGCCCCTGTCAATCTGCCATACGTTAATAGCTGCCTCTGTCATGTTTGTCGGATTCGGTGTTAACGAATTTATTGCTTGAAGTGTAACGGCCAAATTCCTGAAATATGTTTTTACCTTGCCTATCATTTGGAAAGGCGGTATATGTGTAATGTAGGGCATGTTTGGCTAACCTTGTATATTTTATGTAAGACTGCATTTCATGGGTTTTTATTTAAATGGTTATTTTAATATATAAAGATGCCACCCTTCCACCGTAAGAGTTTTTTTTCTTTTGAATCAAGTTGCACGTTCGGTGGCAAGTTAATCTTTTAATGTTAGTTTTTTGTACCATTTCCATCCCTGCTATGGGGTGCATAGTTTATGTGCTTGTGTGAGTTGTTAAAATTTTTTAGTTTAAGGTAATCTGGTGTGTTGCAGATTTGCACCGTTGTAGTCTTTCAGAGGTTGCTGTGAGCGGTCGTGACTACGACCGTGTCAAAAGGGAACGGCAAAGTTCTCAGCCCGAAAGCTCATACTGTCAAAAGTTTGCTCTTTCTGCCTCTGAATAAATTGTAACTTGATATTTAGATGATGCTTTCTGATTATAATTTTAAATCTGTTTTTTTTTTTAAAAAAGGAAAAACGGTTTTTAGGAATAAAATATCCACTTGTTGAAAGAAATTTGATTTGTTTTCATCAGTTATCCACTGGCAACTACTTCCACGCTCACATAGTGTGATTAAATGTGTTAATGTTCTTGATAAATCGCTAGTAAATAAAGTAAATTCTTAAGAAAAAGTTTTGAAAGGAAATTCACGGTTCAGACACATTCGACGAGACTGTTAAAATGTAGAAACTGCTAATCATCTCGACAACAGAAGCTGAGCGGTGCCTTTCAATACTCAAGAGAATTAAAACGTTCGTACGAAACACCATGAAAGAAGACCGACTGAATGCCTTAGGGATGCTATACTGTTTAAAGTCATTCGTGTGTAAAATTGAAGATTTCAGTTTGAGAGGACAGATTTATTTGCCAACAAGAAGGGACGACGTATCGATTTACAGTATCATTTCTATTAATTATTTTGAAGCTGTCTTCCCAAAGTCATGGAGTTGCTGCTTTTGGTGAATAAAATGCTTTTAGTTTTAAATGTTGGTAATTTGATTAAATTTGCTTCGCAAAATCCGGATTACAAGTTCGAATAACCTATACATGCTCTATAATTTCTCGTACTGGCACTCATGTTGTAGAGGACATTTTTCTGGCAGTCGGCCGCGAACATAAAACAGACGAGGAGTTCTTGCTGTCGAGGGGAGAAGAGCGGAATGGGGAGACAAGCCACACCTCCCTCTCACAGGGCTGGCAACCTACGTCCGTGCTCTGTGTTCCTGGGAAGGCAGAACCGATGTAACAATGTACTTAATGCATCACGACTCCATCTGGTGTTGTGAGAGCCGTATTCCAACCCTGTGATAGAGCAACATTGCCCTCAGCTCTCATTTCAAAATAAGAAAAGGGAACAACTAGCAAGCACAACTCCCAAAGCAAAGCGGAGGACATAAATCATGCGGTAACGGATAGAGCCCAATCGTTAGCTGAGGTCCAGGTAGTTCAGGCCCTATCACCACCGGTATCTCAAGCAACTATACGTCAAAACACCCCCTGCTTACGACTGCCACGTAAAAGTGACCGCACATACCCTGTGAGGAGTGAAGAAGTGTGCTGTTGATGAGTGTGCACGCCCGTGTCTTTGAGTGTGCGAGAGAGATTTTCGGAGTTAGTGTTACGTTTTAATCTCATGCAGACATGCGAAAAAGATAGCTAAAGCAACATTCTCTCTCTCTCTCTCTCTCTCTCTCTCTCTTTCTCACTCTTAAAGAAACTCTTGCTATATGTTCTCCAGAAATATAACAATCTCTTACTGTGCATAAGAAGGGTGCTGTTGTAATAAGTGTTTACTTCTGTTTCCCTTTAAGTTTTGTTTGATATGATACCTTATGAAATATACGAATTATCGACAAAATTCCGTAATATGTTCGATGCAACCAAACTTAAGTTTTTTTGGCACCGCCAATGGAAAGCCTCAGCGGCCGCCACTGAGTGGATCCTTTTCCTCGAAGCACTGATTTGTTACCGCTAGGCAAAAACCTATCACGGAACAGTTTTCTTACCTCTATTTTAACACTGGAAACATATATGTACGATTCTGAAAATGCACAGAGGTAGGGTTTTCATTTGTCTGGGGAACTCAACAGTAGAAACAAATCTTAGTACCCTTGATGTTATGTGCGCCATTCAACGTCTGCCCCTATTTCTAGTTAGAGAGTTCGTGTAAAAGGATAATAATCAATGTGCTGGTAATAATGTAGGAAACAGCAATTCGTGATATTTTTGATAGAACTGTTACAACGTTCGCCTATTATTATTTAACTAAACATGGATGACAATGAACGAGATAATCTGATTAGCATGTGAACTCTTGAGCCGCTTCTTTTGTTTGCTTCAGTCAGTTGTAAGTAGTTGCGCGTATTGCTCAAAACACTTCAATATACCATGCCTGTGAACTACGTACTGCTCGCCTCGCCCCGAGAAGATAAGGCCTTACTCCTGTTCTGGTGCTTATTCGAGTGACAGGATTGCGGCCAACCTGCTGAATAAGAGAGTGCAATATTCATATTGCTTTTACTCTGCGTAAGCCTGCCGCATAATCTGATCAATCTGCATCTCATTCTACTCTACGTCAGTTGCTGAGTGAAGATCGTATCAGTTGTCGCAGGCGATTCGCTTTGTCCGCATTTGTGGGTCACACTATCTGATATGAGCTCTTCACTGCTGGATTGCCTTTATACCGGCAGTCTCCCTCGGTATCCCAGCAAACAAGCTACAGCCGTTTCAACAAGTAAATGTTTACTAGTGCTAAGTCTCTGTGTACTTAGAGTCGCAAAGTCGGTGCTTTCGTATTTATTACGTATCTGAATAAGGTGAAACATAATATCACCATTGACGTCTGTAAATACTTCGAGTATTACCAACGCGGTATCATTCATGGTGCCAAATACAAGAATTTTGCACTCTGTTCTTGTGAAAAATTCTTGCGTACGTTGTGCCATAGGTAGCAATTAATAATATTTGAAATGTAAGTATTGTAACTTATTTTGATGATACTGCGTCTTTGTGCAGTGAGACGCGAGAATAGATCAACATAATTAATGGCAGTGACTGAAAACGCCTTGAGAAGTACTTTCACCGGACAGAATATAGGGTGTTTCAAAAAGAATATAGAGGGTGACAATTATTGAACTATATGAGAAAAAACGTAAATTAGTTACAAATTGCGGCGTGCACGAACTTTATTCAACATGTAAACGTCACTACAGATATTTAGGTTATGACATGTTACATATGGCTCCAATCATTGGCGATGTGAGGTGCAGAGGAATAACGACATTCTCCAAGGCACGCTAAACTGTCAGAACATCGATGCTGTCAATGACCTCCTGAATGGCTGTTTCCAGCTTAACAATCGTTTCGGGGTTATTTGGTTATACCTTGTCTTTAATATAGTTCCACAAAAACGAGTCGCATTTGTTCAGATACGGAGAATATGCTGGCTAATCGAGGCCTATGCCAGTGGACTCTGGTTACTCCAGAACCAGAATGCGGTGCCCAAAGTGCACCTTCACGACGTCAAACACTCTCATGCTTGCATGAACCACATCTTGTCGAAATCAGTATCACTTTGGATAACGGGGATGAAATCATGTCCCAAAACCTTCACGCACCGTTCGGTAGTCACCGTGCCACCAAGGAATATCGCTTCGATTTTTCCGTGACTGGACACTGCACACTACACAGTCACTCGTTGAGGGTGAAGAGACTTTTCGATCGCGAAATGCGGAATCTCAGTCCCCCAGTTTTGCTTATTGACGAACCCATCCAAATGGAAGTCGCTAAACCAAATGAGGCGTGTGTACAAGCGCATACTAATACCCATCATGCCTCGCGGCCACCCGTGCAGTTTGAACGTCCTAATGCAGCCTGTCCAGAAGTTATGACGATTTATTTCATATAATACAATATTTGTTACCCTGTACGTATTACAAAGTACTATGTTGTCAAAATTATCTATCCCTGCGTTACGGCTCCGTTATTGAAGGAACGAATATATTGTCTAGTTTATATTAATTACCCCTCGATGTCAGCTGTCTTCTGTTTGCGTGGTTACCGTCACATGTTACGAAATGGCTACTCCGCAGCAGAAACCATTTTGTGTTATCGAGTTTGCCAAGCGTAATCCTGTGTCTACAATGCAAAGACGTCCCTAGCTGAGGTTCAAAACTGATCCTAAGAATGAATGCAACATTGTTAGGAGGTATCGACAGTTTCTACACACAGGATGTGTATGTAAAGTAAAGAGCTCTGATCACCCTCGTGCTTCCGGCGAAAATGTCCCACGAATTCAAACCGCTTTCCAACTCGACGTGCCAGTCGGGAGTTACATCTGCCTACAAAAACAATTTGGCGTGTTTTGAGATGTCGTTTGTTTGTGAAGCCATGTATGTTACAGCTGTTACAGGCCCTACGTTTGACGACAAACACAAACATCTGACATTTTCTGACGAGTTTTAGAATTCTATTGGCACACTGTGTTAAAATTTGGGGCCTACAGAACCCACATGCACACACTGAACGTCATTGTATTTTGTGTCATATCCTAGTCATCTGTTTAAGGCTCATTCTTCTCTGATGGAAGCACAATTAACGGTCAGCTTACTACGCTACAAAACTGGTTGTTTACGAGGCTGAACAATGACAACTTCATTTTTCAAGAAGACAAGGCACCCCCATATATCAGTGGCCAAGTGCGTGAGTGTCTGAATGAAACTCTTCTCGTCGTCGGATTGGTCATCAAACAGCCGACGCCTTAGCACTTCTGTTAGCCCCCATGGCCACCAGATTTGATGCCCTGTGACTTTCCTATTGTGTTTCATTAAGGACAATGTTCATACACGAACACTACCATTGAACCTAGAAGAGTTGAAGAACAGGATCTGTACTGCCTTAGACAGCATCAGTGACGATGGATATGCTTACCCAAGAATGGGAGGAATTCCAGTATCCGTGTCATGTTGTTTGTGCCGCTGAGAACATATTGAACACCTGTAAAATAAACTTGAGAGGTTCATATATAAGTGTCCCAAGTGTCACAGTTTTATCTACATCTACATCTACATGGTTACTCTGCAATTCACACTTAAGTGCCTGGCAGAGGGTTCATCGAACCCTTTTCATACTACTTCTCTACCATTCCACTCTCGAATGACGCGTGGGAAAAAGGAACACCTAAATCTTTCCGTTAGCGCTCTGATTTCTCTTATTTTATTATAATGATCATTTCTCCCTGCGTAGGTGGGTGTCACAAAATATTTTCGCATTCGTAAGTGGAAGTTGGTGATTGAAGTTTCGTAAATAGATCTCGCCGTAAAGAAAACCGCCTTTGTTTCAGTGACTGCCAGCCCAACTCGCGTATCATATCATTGAGACTCTCACCCCTATTGCGCGATAACACGAAACGAGCTGCCCTTCTTTGCACTTTTTCGATGTCCTCCGTCAATCCCACCTGGTAAGGATCCCATACCGCGCAGCAATATTCCAGCAGAGAACGGACAAGTCTAATGTGCGCTGTCTCTTTAGTGGGGTTGTCGCATCTTCTAAGTGTTCTGCCAACAAAGCGCACTCTTTGTTTCGCCTTCCCCGCAACATTGTCTATGTGGTCTTTCCAGTTTAAGTTGCTTGTAATTGTAATTCCTAGGTATTTAGTCGAATCGAATTGACAGCCATTAGATTTGTGCGATTTACCGTATACCCAAAATGTATCGGATTTATATAAATCAGGAACAGCAGAGGGCCTTGCGGAACACCAGATATCACTTCTGTACTACTCGATGATTTACCGTCTATCACTACGAACTGTGACCTCTCTGAGAGGAAATTACGAATCCAGTCACACAACTGAGACGATACTGCATATGCATGCAATCTGATTAATAGTCTCTTATGAGGAACGGTATCAAAAGCCTTCTGGACATCTAGGAATGTAGAATCGAACTGAGATCCCTTGTCGACAGCACTCATTACTTCATGGGAATAAAGAGCTAGCTGTGTTGCACAAGAACGATATTTTTTGAATCCGTGTTGGTTATGTATCAATAAGTCATTTTCTTCAAGATGATTCACAATGTTCGAGTACAGTATATGTTCCAAAATCCTCCTGCAGTTTGAGGCAAGTGATATGGGTCTGTAATTCAACGGGTTGCTCCTATTTCCTTTCTTGAATATTTGTGTGATCTGTGCTACTTTCCAGTCTTTAGGAACAGACCTTTTGTCAAGAGAGCGGTTGTATATGATTGCTAAGAAAGCTGCTATTGAGTCTGCATACTCTGAAAGGAACCTGATTGGTATACCATCTGGGGCGGAAGACTTGCTTTTCTTAAGTGATCTGAATTGTTGCGCAACACCTAATATATCTACTTTTAAGTCACTCATGCTAACACGTGTTCTGGTTTCGAATTCTGGAACATTTACTTCGTCTTCTTTCGTGAAGGAATTACAGAAAATTGTATTTAGTAACTCTGCCTTAGTGGCACCATCATCGGTAACATTTCCATCGCTATCTTGCAGTGACGGTATTGACTGTTTTTTGCCACTGGTGTACTTTACATACGACCAGAATCTCTTTGGGTTTTCTACCATATTTTTAGACAATATTTCATCGTGGAAACCATTAAAAGCATCTCGCATTGACGTCCGCACTAAATTTCGTGCTTCCGTGAAACTTAGCCAGTCTACGGGATTTTGCGTTCTTCTGAATTTGGCATGCTTTTTTGGTTGCTTCTGCAGCAATGTTCTGACCTGTTTTGTGTACCATGGTGGATCAGTTGCGTCTCTTATTAATTTACGCGGTATGAATCTATCTATTGCTGTCGATACTGTATCTTTGAATTTGAGCGATATCGGGTCTACACTTACATAATTAGCTTGAGAGGAATGGAGACTCTCTCTTAGGAAGGCATCAAGCGAAATTACAGTTTGATAACTATATGCGTTCGAAATACGTATATTCTTTTTGAAACACCCTATATTACTCAACCGCTTTAAAGAGCAGAGAAGTCGCCTTGGACTACTGTACATGTTACACTACTGGCCATTATAATTGCTACACCAAGAAGAAATGCAAATGATAAACGGATATTCATTGGACAAATATATTAGACTAGAACTGACGTGGGATTACATTTTCACGCAATTTGGGCGCATAGATCCTGCGAAATCAGTACCCAGAACAACCACCTAGGGCCGTAATAACGGCCTTGATACACCTGGGCATTGAGTCAAACCGAGCTTGGATGGCGTGTACAGGTACAGCTGCCCATGCATCTTCAACACGATACCACAGTTCATTAAGAGTAGTGACTGGCGTATTGTGACGAGCCAGTTCCTCGGCCACCATTGACCAGATGTTTTCAATTGGTGAGAAATCTGGAGAATGTACTGGCTAGGACAGCAGTCGAACATTTTCTGTATCCTGCAACACGCGGTCGTGCATTATCCTGCTGAAATGTAGGGTTTCGCAGGGAACGAATGAAAGGTAGAGCCACGGGTCGTAACACAACTGAAATGTAACGTCCGCTGTTCAAAGTGCCGTCAATGTGAACAGGAGGTGAGCGAGACGTGTAACCAGTGGCAACCCATACAATCACGCCGGGTGATACGCCAGTATGGCGATGACGAATACACGCTTCCAATGTGCATTGACCACGATGTCGCCAAACACGGATGCGACCGTGATGATGCTGTAAACAGAACCTGGATTCATCCGAAAAAATGACATTTTGCCATTCGTGCACCCAGGTTCGTCGTTGAGTACTCCATCGCAGGCGCTCCTGTCTGTGATGCAGCGTCAAGGGTAACCGCAGCCATGGTCTCCGAGCTGATAGTCCATGCTGCTGCAAACGTCGTCGACCTGCTCGTGCAGGTGGTTGTTGTTTTGCAAGCGTCCCCATCTGCTGACTCAAGGATCGAGACGTGGCTGCACGATCCGTTACAGCCATGCGGATAAGATGCCTGTCATCTAGACTGCTAGTGATACGAGGCCGTCGGGATCCAGCACGGCGTACCGCATTACCCCCCTGAGCCCACCGATTCCATATTCTGCTAACAGTCATTGGCTCTCGACCAACGCGAGCAGCAATGTCGCGATACGATAAACCGCAATAGCGATAGGCATTCCGACCTTTATGAAAGTCGCAAAAGTGATGTTACGCAATTCTCCTCCTTACACGAGGCATCACAACAACTTTTTACCAGGCAACGCCGGCCAACTGCTGTTTGTGTATGAGAAATCGGTTGCAACTTTCCTCATGTCAGCACGTTGTAGGTTTCGCCACCGGCGCCAGCCTTGTGTGAATGCTCTGAAAAGCTAATCATTTGCATATCATAGCATCTTCTTTCTGTCGGTTAAGTTTCGCGTCTGTAGCACGTCGTCTTCGTGGTGTAGCAATTTTAATGGCCAGAAGGGTACAAAACTGGTACCAGGTGGTCATGTTACCATCGACCACTGACGTAAGTAATGGCAGTGAAGTGATGTGTATGTGGCAGTAGGTTATGTGGAATCAGCATAGTAAGGTGCATTGAGGTGGAGACGTGACAGAATGGCAGAAACGAGCTATCGTCTCTGAACACGTATGTGACCATACCATGACTGTCCAACACGTCTACAAGGAATAGCATACCACTCACAGCTTTGTATCACGGCGTAAGAACAGTGGTCGTGAAAAAATCCTAACCAACAGGGACTGGAGACGTGTTCGCAACGTGTCATTGCCAATCGATTTCAAACCCGACAGGTAATAGACCAGTCACGTTTAAATGACCACTGCCTGCCTTCGGCGTTAACGTGAAATGACCAGTTACAGACGGCAGGTGGCAGCACTAGCAGTGGAAGCTACATAAAGCACATCCATGGGGTGAGGGGCATATGGGAAACAATGCAGTCATTGTCGTAATGCCAACATGGAGCGATATATCTGACATCTAAAAGAGTATTACTGCAGAAGTTGGACCATTATGGAGTACGGGGAGTAGCTTACAATTGGCTCGCCTCTTACTTTAAAAACAGAAAGCAGAAGGTAATTCTCCGCAATATTGAGAGTGGTAGTGATGTTCAGTCCCAATGTGGCACTGTTAAATGGGGCGATCCCCAAGGGTCGGTGCTGGGGCCACTGCTGTTTCTTATTTATATAAATGATATGCCTTCTAGTATTACAGGTGATTCAAAAATATTTCTGTTTGCTGATGACACCAGCTTGGTAGTGAAGGATCTTGTGTGTAATATTGAAACAGTATCAAATAATGTAGTTCATGGAATAAGTTCTTGGCATGTGGAAAATAATTTGATGCTAAATCACAGTAAGACTCAGTTTTTACAGTTTCTAACTCACAGTTCAACAAGAACCGATATTTTGATCAGACAGAATGGGCATATTATAAGCGAGACGGAACAGTTCCAGTTCCTAGGCGTTCGGATAGATAGTAAGCTGTTGTGGAAAGCCCATGTCCAGGATCTTGTTCAGAAACTAAATGCTGCTTTATTTACCATAAGAACAGTATCTGAAATAAGTGACAGTTCAACACGAAAAGTAGTCTACTTCGCATATTTTCATACGCTTATGTCGTATGGTATTATTTTTTGGGGTAATTCTTCTGATTCAAAAAGGGTATTTTTGGCTCAAAAACGGGCTGTTCGAGCTATATGTGGTGTAAGTTCGAGAACCTCTTGTCGACCCCTATTCAATAGTCTGGGAATTCTGACTGCCCGCACAGTATATATTTTCTTTAATGTCGTTTGTTATTAGCAATATTAGCCTATTCCCAAGAGTTAGCAGCTTTCACTCAGTTAATACTAGGCAGAAATCAAATCTGCATGTGGAATGCACTTCCTTGACTCTTGTGCAGAAAGGAGTGCAGTATTCTGCTCATCCATTTTCAACAAGCTACCACAAGAACTCAAAAATCTTAGCAGTAGCCCAAACTCTTTTAAGTCTAAACTGAAGAGTTTCCTCATGGCTCACTCCTTCTATTCTGTCGAGGAGCTCCTGGAAGAGCTAAAAAATTAAACAAATTCCAGTGTTACATTGTTGATTTTCTTTATTTAAACTTACGACTTGTCTCCTGAATATGTTTTTTATATTTCATTTTATCTGTTTCTACTATCGTGTTATAATTTCATGTATTGACTTGTTCCATGACCATGGAGACTTCTCCTTAATTTGGTCCCACGCAACAATAAATAAATAAATAAATAAATAAATATGATCATTGGCTTTCAGCCCAGGGATGGAACCATTTTGGAAATGGCTAAGTTTGTAAACTGTTCGCATGTGACTGTGTTTAAAGTATACTGCACATAGTAAAAGGGTACTACCAAAACTGGCACCGAGGCAACTGTGGTGCACCAGGGGTCATAGACGAGGGGTGAATGACGGCAGCAGAGATGTATACGAGCGAACAGAGGTGCAACTGCTGAGCAGCTGACCGCCCACAAAAACCAAGAGGCTATGAACAGTGTCTCAATGACCGTTCAGTGAACATTGTTGACTGCTCTTCATCGGCGATGAAGACTGGAATTTGAACGCCAGTACAGCATGTCAACGTTCACTGAGTGTCGCCTGGTGGCGTTTTCAAGTAAATCACATTTTATGCTTCACTGCCGTGAAACGTCTGAAAGCGAGCACCCTGCAACAGTAATCAGAAAGATCAGGCCGGAGGAGGTAGTGTTATGGTCTGGGGAACGTTTTTATGGCATTCTCTGGGTGATCCCGTCATTCTGGAAGGTACAATGGATCGACAAATGTATGCATCAATTTTTGGGTGCCATGTACACTCCGAATTGTACTTTGCTTTTTCTGAACAAGATGGCTTCTACCAGCAAGGTAGCAACTTGTCACACATTTTACAGTCTACATGCAAGGTTAGAAGAGCAACAGGATGAGTTTACCATACTCCCCCGTCCACCAAACTCCCTGGATTTAAACTCAGTCGAGAATCTGTGCGACCATCTCGAGCAGAGTGTTTGCACCATGGATCCTCAATCAAGAAATCTAGCGCAGATGGTCACGGCACTAGTCAAAAAGGCTCCACTTCCCTGAAGGCACCGTCCAGAATCGCAATCTCTCTCTCTTCCAGCACGTCTTGCAGCGGTCCAAGCTGCGAAAGTTGGTTATTCAGGCTTATGACAGGTGGTCACATTAATGTGACAGCACAGTGTATTTCTGTGGTCAGTGAATTTAGGTCTGTTTCAACCAGCTTATGAGCGAACATTGTGTTCACAGCGGCCCATGTTTCGCAGTGGCTGACTAGAAGTGTGAAGTGTTGTCTGACGAATCACAGTTTTGCTTCTTTTCAAAAGATGCAAGACACTGAATGCACAGATGGGACAGTGAGGTGTGGAAGGTGCAGTTCAGACCGGAAGTGGTTCTGTGATGTTTTAGGACTGTTTTTGTAGCCTGACTTGACTAATTCAGGTTACCACGCATATGAAAGAGACTGTTTCTTTCAACATTATCTACAAGCAAGTGTTGACCTTTCCTCTACATCCTCAAGGTAAGTATACAATGCAAACTCTCATATTCCAAAATGAAAACAGTTGTGTTCACAGAGCGCATGTATACGTTCCTGGTTTGATGAACAGTAAGGCACTCTATCACTCTCCGGTTGGTTCAAATGGCTCTGAGCACTATGGGACTTAACATCCGTGGTCACCAGTCCTCTAGAACGTAGAACTACTTAAACCTAACTAACCTAAGGACATTACACACATCCATCCCCGAGGCAGGATTCGAACCTGCGACCGTAGCGGTCACGCGGTTCCAGACTGAAGCACCTAGAACTGCACGGCTACACCGGCCGGCCCGATTGGTTCGCTAAATAATTCAACCTTAAAGCAATAGAAAACCTTGGTATCCTTTTCTTTGCTGTATTGAGGCATTTATAAAGATTAGAGGGGGTGTAAGAGTCTGCACAGATTACCATGGCCAGTAGGTATGCAGATGGCAGGGCACGTATGGGGAGAGCGGTAGTGGTGGGTGCTGCGGGCCGGCGCTGTAGGGGAAATGCCGAGCGCTGTACTCACAGTTTCTGTAAATATTAATTGGGGCCTCTCCACACCCACACGCGCGTGATGACCATTCAGAAAGATCGTCACCTTTGCTTTGGTTAGTATCTAAAAAGATTTATTTTCGCCCGGCTTGCTAACCATTTGTAACTTTCAGAGAAGCATCCCGAGTGGCGAATTTTGTGTAAGACATACTCATTTCTCTTGTCGCCGTGTTAAAATTCATACAGTCTCACCTCACTAACATGTGTAGACACAGTTGCGAGAGGATTCTGGAACAGTGGTTTATTAAAGTTATTAAGTGATGAACTGAGGAAGAGTAAGTCAGTATCTTACAGAAAATCAGATCCTTGGTACAAAATACGTGTGTAATGACTTCACTTATGTTGTTCGGAAACCTATAACATTTCTTGTTTCACCAGCTATTGATGTCCCTTAAAAATTGTAGTCTTTCATTGAAAAAGTCTGTATTTAGTGTCATAACATGGTAGATAATGATGTTTTGCATAATAATCATGCGGCAAAATACCTTCCTCTTTGCATGCTATCATTTGCCAAAATCTTATTTCAGTACCTGAAACCGCCTATGAAGTAAGTGAAATGTTGTGGGTATTTCACCCTGGCTTTATCGCTGGCGTGGCGCGATCGCAGATGAGTGAACTACGTCAGGTCAATTTTCTTGACCTCTAAAGAAAGATTCAGTATGTTAGCTAAATTTCATACGCACCAACATTTTATGTATACATCAAATGCAAAATGATAGTGACCTTTCATTTCATTTAAAACTTTTTCGAATTTCACGCAGAACCTTACTTCCATATAAATCTCACAATAATCACGACCATTAACGAAATGATGGGCACATAATAATGAATGTGACGCATAAAACTACAAGTAAAGCAAAAATGGATTTTTTTTACTGAATAGTTTGAGAATGATTGCAAGGCGTGTGCCTCGGTTCTGTCGTCGCCAACCAGCCGAAAGGTGCAGGCAGTCTCGGGCTCCCCTTCCGAACAAACAAATGAACTCGCCCAGCGCTTTGGACGAAAACTGATCACTGCGCATCGGCCACCTCATCTGCGTGGAGTCTACGTGATATTAGCGTGTTGTTTCCTGCGATGTTTAATGTTTTGTCTGATGTGATTATTTTCTATAGAAGGCCTCAAAGTGAAGTTGAATCAAAAGCTTTCCAAAGCCTAGAAGCATCGGATCAATCTGGTATCCTTTTGTGACAAGTTTGGTACGAGGTCTGTTTTAGCTATATCTTCCACTTCAAGGTCTAATGGAGATATAAAGGGCTACATTGTCGTGGACGAGCAGCTTCGGATCTCGAGAATAAGGTTAGAGAAATGTAGACCTCAACCATGGCGTTATACTGAATACAGCAGAAATTATTTCTTATTTGCATTTTCGTTATGCAACACGGTTTTTGTTGCAGGCCAAAATATGGATCTTGTTCCGCACAAATACACATTGCAATTCTTGTGTATTGCGCTTTTTGGAGCTTTCAACATTAAAGTAGCATAGCAGTGTGTGCAGTGTTGCAGTGGCGGTTTGTAGCTAAAGTTAGTGGGGGTGCTGCTCCATAAAAATTTTTTGGCTTTGTTTTGAAGTCGTCTAAAAGAAAAGAAAATGTGTAAAAAAGAAAATTTATTTAGTAGCTTGATAAAATCCCAAAGAATAAAATCTAAAGTTTTTTGCTTATTTTAACCTAAATTGTTACAGTTGAAGGTAACTCTTTCCATTTAAAGTGAAATTCATTGTCCTTGTTTTAATTAGCTTCCTCATTGCTTATCTCTTTGATTTCTGGATGACAACTGAGCAAATTTTTCTCCGCTGAGCACTGCAAGTCTTTCTGAATTCCTGGTGCTTCTTCGAAAAAAAATATTCATTTCAGTGTTGAAAAGTAGCGTCCTGCCTTTAGTGTTGTCCAGGGTACTCTCATGAGGATTCTCACCAGTTTTGTACTTTCACTAAGATTACTTCCCGAGACAAAATTCAGCAGTTCAATTAATTTGAAATATTTATGAATATCAGAGCTGCAATAGAATAGCTTTAATTCAGTTTCAAACTTTTCTTTGTCAGTCATGGGGTATATTTCAGCAACAGTAGTATCTCTTCTGTAAGTGTGTGTTGCTTAATATTTTCCGCTCATGATTTTCTAAAATGTGTTTTTCAGAGAGGTACACAAAAGCGAATCCTAGCTAAACCGCTCTAATCACTGGTCCTAGACAGTTTCATTGCGTTTCAATAACTTTAAGTGTTTTGAACGATTTACGGGAACCCACAACCAAAGAAAAACAGGCTGTGAGCTGATCACTTAATATCTAAAGAACAAAGGAGCAACCCTCGTAATAGATAACCTGACATTCAGTGGGAAAAATTGAAATTATATACTATAATCGAAAATGTGCGTGACTATTAGTCTGTGTCTTGCAAGAAGTAGTAGTATGTAGCAGCTGTAGTATTAGTACTAGTAGTAGCAGTAGTAATAGCAGTTTTGTTCACCCATGGATTAGTTTTACAAGGATATTTGACATGTCATGGTATGGCGGTTCAAGAATAAAAGTAAAACCTAATTCATCTATACAGGCATTTACATATGTATAGGTATAGTTTGACAGGGATTGGATGGGTATTCGCCGGCTCGTGTGGCCGAGCAGTTCTAGGCGCTTCAGTCTGGAACCGCGCGACCGCTACAGTCACAGGTTAGAATCCTGCCTCGGGCATGGATTTGTGTGATGTCCTTAGGTTAGTCAGGTTTAAGTAGTTCTAAGTTCTAGGGCACTGATGGCTTCAGATGTTAAGTCCCATTGTGCTCAGAGTCATTTGAACCATTTGATGGGTATTCGGCGTGGCCTTCTAGTAATAATCATCCCATAGTTCGCCTGAATTAATTTACAGAAACCACAGAAAACTAAGAGCGGCTGAATGGAGATTGGAACCTCAGTCCTCCCTCACACCAGGCCAGTCTGATCAAAACAGTACAACCTCATTCGGTTTATACCCAGTGGGCCATGCTCTTTTGCAAATAATTTATTTAAACAATATAAAAAATAGTGCTACACTGTATACTTATTTCTCACCATGCATCATTGCACACACTACACACATTATACCATAAAGTAAGACTAAACACACTATCAGCTGACATGAGGACCATAGCAAGAATGTTTAGTGTACCGCAGCTCCCCTTTTGCTTGCCCAACCCAGTGAACCTCCATAATGGGTAAGAAGTTGAGCTCAGAAAGAGGATAAAATGTTAGTATTATCCACTGCAGAGCTTTGAAGTAAGGTTTTCCAGAAAAAACCCTGGTGCTGTGAAATGACAGATGTCTTATTATTATTATTATTGGCTCCTAATGAACTCATTATTAAACAAAGTGCACCATTTGTTTACTACATATTTTTACGAGCTTCAAACAGGAGCGACTTCTTTTCAGTTACCTTCGTAGTTACTAGTATATTTTTTTAATTTATTGCGTGTTTGAGTGCTTACTAGGACCAACATTTCATTTTAAAAACTGCCGTTGCTATTAACCGTTTTATCGACCCTCGTATCACGCAAGCTTTCGTTTGTTTTGCTTAGAACAGCTCAGTGTCCTTTAGACCATCAGTGAGAGAGCACCGTGAGTTCCTGCTGCTAATAAGGCGAGTATATCATTTGTTTATTACATATCTTTAAGAGTTTAAAACAAGAGCGAGTTCAGAAACGGATAGGCACTGTGACTGTTGTGTACAGATGCGAGCTGAGTTGGTGAACCTTCGCTCACAGCTCCAGGCAGTGTTGGCTTCTGTCACACAGCTTGAGGCTGCTGCCAAGGGGCATCACTGTGGGGGGTCAGATGCTGGGATGCAAGGGGCGTCGAGCATGACCCATGTGTCCCCCGATCGATCCACTGCTGTGGCTGTCCCATGTAAAGCCTGCACTGAGGTTGACCCCTCACCCATGGTCGAGTGGGAGATCATTCCCAAGTCTGGCAGGCAGTGAAAGATTTTCCGTGGGGCCTATCGTAGGGCCTCCACAATTCATGTGACGAACAGGTTTCAGGCGTTGTTTGGGGATGACGAAGTCTCTGAGCCGCATGCAGTCATCCACCCTGTTCTACATCTACATCTACATCTACATTGATACTCCGCAAGCCACCCAACGGTGTGTGGCGGAGGGCACTTTACGTGCCACTGTCATTACCTCCCTTTCCTGTTCCAGTCTCGTATGGTTCGCGGGAAGAACGACTGTCTGAAAGCCTCCATGCGCGCTCTAATCTCTCTAATTTTACATTCGTGATCTCCTCGGGAAGTATAAGTAGGGGGAAGCAATATATTCGATACCTCATCCAGAAACGCACCCTCTCGAAACCTGGCGAGCAAGCTACACCGCGATGCAGAGCGCCTCTCTTGCAGAGTCTGCCACTTGAGTTTATTAAACATCTCCGTAACGCTATCACGGTTACCAAATAACCCGGTGACGAAACGCGCCGCTCTTCTTTGGATCTTCTCTATCTCCTCCGTCAACCCGATCTGGTACGGATCCCACACTGATGAGCTTCCAGAGGAAGCTTCTCAGCCCGCAAGATCTGGGCATTCACAGAGGATGGGTTTCATGGTAGTTGGGAGCTCCAACGTTAGGCGCATGATGGGGACCCTTAGGAACCTGGCTGCCAAGAAGGGGAAGGATGCCAGTGTGTAATCCGTGAATTACCGGGGGAAGTCGTTCTGGAAGTGGAAAGGGTGTTTCTGGATGCCTTGAAGAGTATAGGAAGCGGCCACACGGATAGCGGGGGCTGTGTGGAAGGGACTGGACGGTTTTTTTTGGTTAGAGGGTCTCAGGAAACCACAGAAAGAGCGTCCGTCTAAAAGGGGGCAGGTAAAACACAGTAAGGTAGTTGTAGAAACGATCGGTATTGTAGTTGTAAATTTTCGTAGCTGTGTTGGCAAAGAACCAGAGCTCCAAGCCCTAATAGAAAGTACTGAGGTTCAAATAGTTACAGGTATAGAAAGGTGGCTAAGGCCGGAAATAAGTTCAGCTGAAATTTTTTCAAACGATCTAACAGTGTTCAGAAAAGGCAGATTAAATACAGTTGATGGTGACAATTTATTGCTGTCAGAAGGGGTTTGCCTTGTAGCGAAAATGAAGTAGATAGTTCCTGCGAAATAGTATGGGTAGAGGTTATACTTGACAATCGGACTAAACTATTAATTGGATCGTTTTACTGACCCCGTGACTCAGAAGATGTAGTTGCTGAACAGTTCAAAGAAAACTTGAGTCTCATTTCAAATAGGTACCCCAATCATACAATTATAGTCGGTGGCGACTTCAATCTACCTTCGATATACTGGAAAAATTATACGTTTAGAGCCGACGGCAGGTCGGGAGGACGACGGTTCAATCCCGTCTCCAGGCATCCTGATTTAGGTTTTCGGTGATTTCCCTAAATCGTTTCAGGCAAATGCCGGGATGGTTCCTTTGAAAGGGCACGGCCGATTTCCTTCCCAATCCTTCCCTAACCCGAGCTTGAGCTCCGTCTCTAATGACCTCGTTGTCGACGGGACGTTAAACACTAACCACAACCACCACCACCGACGGCAGGAATAAAACGTCATCCGAAATTGTACTGAATGCTTTCTCAGAAAACTATTTTGAACAATTAGTTCATGAGCCTACCCGAATCGTATATGGTTGCGAAAGCATAATTGACCTCTTAGCAACAAATAATCTTGGACAAATAGGGAGTATCATGACGAATACAGGGATTAGCTACCACAAGGCAGTTGCTGCTAGGCTGAATACCGTAACACACGCAACCATCAAAAAGAAACGCAAAGTACATCTTTATAAAAAAAGCTGATAAAATGCTATTAACACATTTTTAAGAGACAGTCTTCTTCCGATCTGATCACGTAAGCGTAGAAAAGATGTAGAATGATTTCAAAGAGATAGTATCGACGGCAATTGAGAGATATATGCCACATAAATTAATAAGTGATGGTACTGATCCCCATGGTACACAAAACGGGTCAGATCGCTGTTGCAGAAGCAACGTAAAAAGCATGCCAAATTTAAAAGAATGTAAAATCTCGAAGATTGGCAAAGTTTTGCAGAAGTTCAAAATATAGCGCGTGCTTCAATACGAGATGCTTTTAATAATTTCCACAACGAAACTCTGTCTTGGAATCTAGCAGAAAACCCAAAGAGATTTTGGTTATGTATAAAGCACACCAGTGACAAGACATAATCAATACCTTTACTGAATGAGATTTTCACTCTGCAGCAGAGTGTGCGCTGATATGAAACTTCCTGGCGGATTAAAACTGTGTGCCCGACCGAGACTCGAAATCTGGACCTTTTGCCTTTCGCGGGCAACTGCTATACCATCTGAGCCACCTAAGCACGACTCACGCCCGGTACTCACAGCTTTACTTCTGCCAGTATCTTGTCCCCTACCTTCCAAACTTTACAGAAGCTCTCCTGCGAACCTTGCAGAACTAGCACTCCTGAAAGAAACGATACTGCGGAGACATGGCTTAGCCACAGCCTGGGGGAGGTTTCCAGAATGAGATTTTCACTCTGCAGCGGAGTGTGCGCTGATATGAAACTTCCTGGCTTCTGTAAAGTTTGGAAGGTAGGGGACGATATACTGGCAGAAGTAAAGCTGTGAGTACCGGCGTGAGTCGTGTTTCGGTAGCTCAGATGGTAGAGCACTTGCTCGCGAAAGGCAAAAGGTCCCGATTTCGAGTCTCGGTCGGGCACATAGTTTTAATCTGCCAGGAAGTTTCATATCAGCGCACACTCCGCTGCAGAGTGAAAATCTCGTTCTGGAAACCTCCCCCAGGCTGTGGCTAAGCCATGTCTCCGCAGTATCGTTTCTTTCAGGAGTGCTAGTTCTGCAAGGTTCGCAGAAGAGCTTCTGTAAAGTTTGGAAGGTAGGGGACGAGATACTGGCAGAAGTAAAGCTGTGAGTACCGGGCGTGAGTCGTGCTTCGGTAGCTCAGATGGTAGAGCACTTGCCCGCGAAAGGCAAAAGGTCCCGAGTTCGAGTCTCGGTCGGGCACACAGTTTTAATCTGCCAGGAAGTTTCAATACCTTCACTGTTCGATAACATCGGTGAAGTCACTGATGACAGTGCCACTAAAGCGGAGTTATTAAGCACGGTTTTCCGAAACTCCTTCACCAAAGAAGACGAAGTAAATACTCCTGAATTCCAATGAAGAAGAACTGCAAAGATGAGAAAAATAGAAGTAGATATCCTCGGTGTAGAAAAGCAGCTTAAATCACTTCATTAAGGCAAGGCTTCTGGTCCAGATAGTATACTAGTCACGTTCCTTTCAGAGTATGCAGATGCAATAGCTCCATATTTAGCAATTATATACAACCGCTCGCTCACAGAAAGTTCCGTACCTAAAGACTGGAAAGTTGCTGAAGTCACACCAATACCCAAAAAGGGAAATAGGAGTCATCTGCTGAATTACAGGCCTGTATCACTAATGTCGATTTGCGGTAGGGTTTTGGAACATATGCTGTATTCGAACAATATGAAGTACCTCGAAGAAAACGATCTACTGCCACATAGTCAGTACGGATTCAGAAAATATCGTTCTTGCGGGACACAACCAGCTCTTTATACTCATGAATTAATGAGTGCTATCGACAGGGGATGTCAATTGACTCTATATTTTTAGATTTTCAGAAGGCTTTCGACACGGTTCCTCACAAGCGACTTCTAACCAAACTGTGTGCATATGGAATATTGCCTCAGTTGTGTGACTGGATTCGTGATTTCCTGTCAGAAAGGTCACAGTTCGTAGTAATAGACTGAAAGTCAGGGAGTAAAACAGAAGTAATATCCGGCGTTCCCCAAGGAAAAGTTATGGGCCCTTTATCGTTCCTGATCTATATTAACGACATAAGAGACAATCTGAGTAGCCCTCTTAGATTATTTGCTAATGATGCTGTCGTTTACCGTCTTGTAAAGTCATCAGATACCAACATGAATTGCGATTGATTTAGATAAGATATCTGTGTGGTGCGAAAAGTGATAATTGACCCTGAATAAGGAAAAGTGTGAAGTTATTCACAAGTGTACTAAAAGAAATCCGCTAAATTTCGATTACGCGGCAAGTCGCACAAATCTGAAAGCTGTAAATTCAACTAAATACTTAGGGATTACAGTTTCAAATAACCGAAATTGGAACGATGACATAAATAATGTTGTGGGTAGAGCAAACCAAAGACTGCAGTTCATTGGCAGAACACTTAGAAGGTGCAACAGATATACTAAAGAGACTGCTTACATTATCCTTGTCCGCCCTGTTCTGGAGTATTGCTGTGTGGTGTGGGATCCGTATCAGGTGGGACTGACGGATGACATTGAAAAAGTTCCAAGAAGGGCGGTTCATTTTGTACTATCGCGAATTATGGGAGATAGTGCCACAGACATGATCCGTGAATTGGTATGGCAATCATTAAAACAAAGGCGATTTTCGTTGCGACAGGATTTCCTCATGAAATTTAAATCACCAGTTTTCTCCGCCGATTGCGAATTCATTCTGTTGGCACCCACCTACATAGGGAGAAATGATCGTCACGATAAAATAAGAGAAATCAGGGCTCGCACAGAAAAATTTAAGTGCTCGTTTTCCCCGCACGCCGTTCGAGAGTGGAACAGTAGAGAGACAGCTTGAAGGTGGTTCATTGAACCCTCTGCCAGACACTTAGCTGTGAATAGCAGAGTAATCACGTAGATGTAGATGAAAGATATGATAACAGAGCAACAGAAACCTTATGCTGTAAACAAAAAAAAAAAAAAAAAAAAACAGACGTTGCACCTCCATATTCATATTCCAATTATTTGATCCCAGATGTTAGTCAGCGGCTCTAATCACTGCACTATTTGAATTCAAATTCTCGACGTTATGTTATTAATCTTATTCAGACCTCCATGGAGGAACACTTAGCACTTACACTGCATTGGGAATATCAGCAGCAGCAACATTATCATCGCAATATCACCATTATGAGACACAGAATACTCTTGCTTTCCAAACTGATCTAAACCATAAATATCTTTCTGATTCTAATTTAAATGAAACTTACACTCTAATACGACTTTGACGATGTATCAAAAACCTACTAACATCGTACCTACCCCTGTGAACGTCAATTCTGAATTTTATAAACACCTAGAAGTTATCGGGTCGGTCAAATAAGAGCACTACTGTTCAAAAAAGCATTAACTCGATCAATGCAACCACATGTAACTTCTAGTATTATCAACACAATTCGTCACAATCTTAACATACAAATGAGTGCAATATCTCTTGGGTAATCGTTAATAACACAAATGTTCTGACTGTTAGTGATTTGGCAGTCGAAGGGTGCATAATTCCTTTTAAGCCATACTACCTACTTTTTCTTTACCATGAACAGTTTTTCTGAGACAGCCATATCACCCTGGGACAAGTACCATAATTTGTTTCCTTGTTCCATGTGACAAAATCATGTCCTTATAGAAATTTCCACTCAGCATTTTTAGCAACCTACCTCTGTATCAATTTAGAACCTGATATTATAGCAACAATGACAAGCTGAAACGCTGAAAGTAAAACAAAGTTTTTGAAACTTGTTACGGAAAATGGACTCCTCCAACTTCGAGAATAATTCATCTGCGGAGAATATCAAAATAAGTTCAGAACTTACATGTTCTAAATTTAGCATGAAATATGACTCAAACTTTTGCTAACATTATTTCACGTAATTTTCCAGAAGTGGTGAGTTTTTGACATAGCCATATTTGATTATAAATTCGTGCGTCTTCTATTTTCGCTGTAACTGAAACAAAGATTATTGAACGAGTTAGTGTGCTAAATATGTATCACTCCCAACAAGTTTAACAGTTGCATACAACTGTTACCAACAATTTCTATGGGAAGTATTAATAGTGTCATTGCTTGAATGGTAGAATTTTGTATTCTCTAAGAGATTTAGATTCTGACTAATTTTAATTTGTATTTTGTGTAAATTGGGTTGCACAGACACGAAGACTCAGTCAGAGGTTAAAATCATGATAAATTTTTGCCAATATGAAAAATTTATTAACTTTCACTACAGGTCCGGTTGAGCTTTTAAGCTCTTGCCAAGTGGTACCTAAAACATGAGAAATACACATCAAACGTATTCAGGTGCTAAATAACATGAAACTGCAACGTCACAATCATAAAACATTCAGGGTATAAAGTAAATTATTAACATTAAAACTTATTATGAAAATTATTATAAACTTTTTATGGTCTAGCTTTCATTTTGATATGAGATTAGATTAGATTCGGTTATCGTTCTATAGACCGAAAAATGAGGTGATTCTCTCGGCTGTGGACTATGTCAGAAAGTATAACATAAAGACGTAGACGATTTGAATATAATACTCACTTTCCTGATCAATTGGCCGAAGATTGTCAAGATATGTGAATGCATCACACTAAACTGGAATTGTTAATATTTACAGAACGAATACACTGTCAGAATGAAACATAGTAATGCACTTCAATAAATTTATCATATAAAAAATACCTAATCTTGATTATGGTGATCAAGTGCTGTCAAAACTGAAATCTAACAAATTTTTTCTTAAGCTTGTCTAACAGACCCTGTTAAGACAGTCATCCACAGAGTAGAATGAGTTGGCTACCAAAGAGTCTTTAAAACTCTAAACAGTGCTTCATCTGAAACCAAGTTTTTAATTATTGCTGGCAATTTATTGAAAAACTGTATTTGTGAATGTTTGATCCCTTTTTGGACCAAGGTAAATGTTTTAGGTCTTTATCTAGATTGTTCTTATCCCTTGTTCTGATACTTGGCATTGAGCTATTGGCTGGAAATAGAGATATAGCTATTTGCAATAAATTTCATTAAGCATTAAATATACTGAGAAGCAGTGGTTAGGATACACAGTCCCATGAACAGATTTCTACTTGATGTTCTCGAATTTACTCCACAAATGAGTCTTAATACACGCTTTTGCATTCTAAAAACTTCTGCTCAGTTTAATGAGTTACCCCAGAATATCATCCCACAGGAGATAATAGAAAGAAAATAAGCAAAGTATGCAAGTTTTATTATATTCATATATCTTACATCTGTCATCATTCACATAGCAAATACAGACTTGTTTAGACGCTTCAGCAATTCTGTGGTATGCCCTTGCCAACTGAATTTATTATAGAATTGTAATCCCAGAAATTTAGCACTGTCAACATCTTGTATCTGCACGTCTTCATTTGTTATACACATGCTGGAAGGTAATCTCTTACAGGTTCTGAACTGTGTACAGTGGATCCTTTCAAAGTTAACTGTCAGTGAATAGCTTTAAATCATTTATTTATGTCCATGAAATTTTGACTAGCAGCTATTTCTAAATCTATAGCTGACTTGTTATTTATTACAATGTTTGTATCATCTGCAAACAAAACAAACTTAGCATCTGGCAGTGTAACAGACGAGATGTTATTAATGTACACAAGAAAAAGCAACTGACCAAAGATGGAATCTTCAGGAACGTCATATTAATTTATTCCCAATCAGTTGAAGACTGATTGCTTACTCCACAGCTATTGCCAACGACACCCTTCCTGCAGCACTGCCAGTGACACCATAATATTCTAATTTACTTAAGAGAAAGCTGTGATTCACACAGCCAGAGTCTTTTGACATGTTACAGAAAACGCCATTAGACTCTAATTTGTTATCTAATGAATTAAGTACATTCTAACTGTGCGTGTAAATAGCCTTCTCTATATCAGAACCCTTAAGGAACCCAAACTGTGATTTGGACAATGTATAATTTGCAGTTAGATGCTTAAGAAGATGCTTGAATACAACCTTTTTAAATAGTTTGGAAAAAGGTGGCAAGAGTGGAATTGGTCGATAGTTTGACGTATATCTTTATCCCCCTTCTGGTAAAGAGGGTTAATTTCGGCATATTATAGCCAGCCTGGAAAGGTTCTGATGATAGGAGATTGTTCTGGATTACTTGCTGCAGTATCTTGTCGTATTTTTTGTAGTGGAATACAATGCTAACATCGGAGTTATTCCTAGATAGTACATACAGTTTTCTATTGTCCCTCAAGATACTTCAATTGCTTGTGTATTCCATGGTTTATTATTAAATTTCTGTTTGACTTGAATTACCTTTAAGGGAAAACTATATCCAAATGATAAAGTAACTTTGTTAATGAATGCTTTGTATTTTCCATTTGAGTTGGAAGTATTGTAAACATCTGTGCAGTTCAGCTGAGCAATCTCCTAAAATTCTCAATTTTTTGACTGATTTATTACCCATCCTGTACACAGATTTAACAGATTTTATATCCCGACAAGTTTCAACATTTAATATAAGATGCTGCATATCATGATCAGATAGCCATTTACTAAGGGTTTTTCCCTGGATTTGCCTGTAAAGATTTTATCAGTAACAGTCTCAGAGCATTTACATACCTTAGTTGCAAAGTTCCAAAGTTCACAGTAGGAATGAAACTGAATGACAGTGTTACTGATTGCAGTAATTCTTCACTGACAGAGCTAATAATTTTTTTTTTTTTTGTTAACTGTGAGATGGGTCAAGAGAGCTTCCAGGTTTTTAATGAGAAGGTTACAGTTTCCTGAAGGTGCTCTGTACATACTCACTATTAAAAAGTACTTACTATGATTTAGTAATTCTGTTGCACAAGCTCCGAAGTGCTACTCTGAGCAAAATTTATTGATATCAATATTCTTCAAAGAAACTGTCTCTGACAGATGTGGTAACTCGTCCTTTCTCCATGTTGTCTCTGCAGAAGTAAGAAGCTGACTTAAATCCTGTAACATTCAACATATCTATGCCAGTGGTAAGCGGCGTTCAAGTCGTAGTCAATCACCTTGACTTAGGTTTTCATAATTTCCCTTAATCACTTAAAGCGAATGCGAGGATAACACCTTAAGCCACTTAGCGCTCTATTCAGTTTAAACTAAGGCTCTGTCTCCAACGATCGACACATCGACCTGACATCTGCTGGACTTTAGGGAGGACACGCAAAAATAAATAAGTAAATAAATAAATAAGATGTTTTAAAAATATTCAACCGATTTCACAAGACTGTATCTTCAGATGAATGAAGATAGTAACCTGGGATGAATTGGAACGTACACATCGTAACTTTAAGTTTTCCTTGATGCGAACGGCGAGTTGCATGTTCCTTGGGGCTGCTGACAGCTGTCTCCTTGGTGCAGCTATGTCGCTCTATCCTCCATCATTACCCAAGTGCGTCGTGTCTAGAAGATGACAATACAGCAACGAAACAGTCTTCCGTTTTGACATGAAATTGCAAGTAAGAGAATTCCTTAACAGTGAGATGCTTCATCGACGGAACCGTCGTAAGGGGTGTTCGGATCTCGCATAATATATCTTGGTTCGTTGATATATTTATTATATTCTGCGCAGGGTTTTTCCTTTGGTCGAGTTAGTTACCTTCCAGCGCTTGTCTTTGGCTAGATAGGTCCGCTCACAAAAGAAACACGGCATTTTTATGTAGTCGTATTGTTGATCAAGTAACATGCCGAATACTTTCAAATCCAAACGTATTGTCGAAGAATTTTTTCATGATTCGCTTATTTCAACACAACTTTGAGGTGCTCATATATCTCCTTATGGTACACTGAATGTACGACATATTTTTTTGTGGTGCCCGGCTTTTGTCTTGATCATCAAGACAGTTTTCACGAAACAATTCATGTTCTGTGTTTGCTCAGCAATTAAGTAGCTACTACAAACATATCAAAATATGTTTGCGGGACCTCATTTGTAAAAACGTGAAGAACTACATTTAATTGCACAAATATAACCTTACCACACTACAGCATGTCAACAATGAGCTATAAAGTTTCCCTCCTAACAGCCAGGTGGGTGTGATAAGTGTGGACAATTACTCCATCTTACTAAAGTAAAGCTTCTTTTACTTGCAGTATAATTTCCCTCTGTGAAACTTAAGTTTAAATGAAAAATGAGTTTACTTGACTTATGAAAAAACTGCTCATGATAGAAAAACACTAATAACAGATATGAAATCAGCGCAAAAAAAAAAAAAAAAAAAACTACAGGAACAGTGGAAATTACGCAAACATAGAAAATCATGTTGCATAGTACTCTTGTTTTTGTTCTGGCATTGGAGTGCGGGAGGGTGGGATCTGTCACTTTGCCGTTCGACAACGTGCCCATACAACCACGTCGCCTTGGCTGCTTCAGATTCCTAGATGTTACACATATTTAGCTTCGATTGTTCACTATATGACAAAGGTATAAACATACTTCGCCAAATGAAAATAGTGAAAGCTGAAAATACGTCTCAGCATAAATAAAACTAAATAAAGATGGCCGGTTGCTGTATTTATTCAAGTAACTTCAAACACGCTGGCTAAAATACATGACAAGTTTGTCTATAGTTTGAATGTTTGTTGTGCGTCCATTGGAGGTCACACAAGACATTCCTGATGGTAAATAAAGACTTACAAGGGTAACTCCCCATCGCACCTCTTCTCAGACTTAGTGATAAAATGGTCCAGACGATAATCCGTGAAAAAGAGAACACAGATCAGGCATGAAAACTGGGAGAATGTGCACTGAACTGTGAAAAAAGAAGCAAAATAGAAACAGTGAACGGCCGAAGGTGAAGACGTTCAACATCGAACGAATTCCAAGAAAACGGCGTTGTGGTTGTGTGTTTACGGTTTTGGACCGCAAAGCGGCAGTTCCGCCGATCCTTCACTTTTTCACAATTTTATGAACTCTCCATCCGGTTATTAAAACGTCTGTTCTTCTTCTGTAGTCTTGGCAATTGTTGTACTATTCACTGGTTATAAAATATGAGTCATGTGGTAAGAATATATTGATGTCGCAAGTAAACTGATTAACAGTGACAGCTGGCGAGATACCTCATAGATCTCACAGAAATGTAAACAACAAATAAACAGGTGTGAACTATGTTGCAACAAAAGAAATGAAGATTCAAAACTTCCAAAATGGACACAAGAGTCATAACATGCGGTATTTGTGTAGAACAAAGGAGGTACGTACGTTTGGAGGTCCCTTCGCTACACCTCGCTGTTGCAAACGGACGTTCCATCACGACCCAGACCCAAATCTGAATACAGCGAACAGACACATCAATGACGGAAGCACGGTTCGTAATTTTGTGGAGAAAAAAATTGTCAGCTGGTAGATTTTAACACGGGTCTGTCACTTTGCCGTTCGACACCGTGCCCATACAACCACGTCGCCGTGGCTGCTTCAGATTCCTAGATGTTACACATATTTAGCTTCAATTGTTCACTATTTCTATTTTGCTTTTTCTTATCACAGTTCAGTAAACCATAGTTTTCACGCATGATCTGTGTTCAGTTTTTGACGGGCTGTCCACTGGGACATCTTACCACTAAATATGAAGGGTGGTGTGGAGGGGGGGGGGTGCGATGTGGGGAGTATGCCTTGTTAGTACTACTGTAATTGTTTAAGGTACCCCAAGGTTGTATGTGCATCCGTGTAAAAGCTATAACTTTTTAGCACTGAATGGTTCTATCGAAAGCTAAAGTTTTGTAGTCTTCAGCGTAACTTAAAATTCATCCCATGTTTCTATCTTCATTCTAATAGGAACTGGAGTATCTTTTGGAAAGTTCCTTTAGTATCACGTCTATGCTTGGCATGATGTAAGAAATATATCACCATTATTTAACTTTCCGTTGCCATATACGCTGGAAGTCGTGTAGGTGCCTGATAATTATCTTCGATGTATTGAGGTACATTTGCTGGCTGTCGCTCACTTCCACGGTTAGCCTGCCCTCGCGCTGTGCACAGGGAGCGTGCCATGCGGGTGACGGCGGTTGCTGCGGTGGCGGCGGCAGCGGCGGCGGCGCTGGTGTGCGTGGCCGGCCTGCAGCCCTCCGAGATGGCCGACCAGCTGCTGCTGCGCCGCGTTGTGCGCCTCATAATCAGCGTCAGGGACCACTACCACACCGCCTGCGTCTTCCTTGCCTACGGACGAGCAGGTACTGCTGCAGCCGGAAACCTCATCCAGTACTGATCATGTCGCCACTATGTAAGTCATAGAGCACCAGCTGGGTATCATGTCACAAACAACCTGAGTAGGCTAAAATAAAGAAAAATGTTGAAGAAAACAGATAACAAAATAATTTCTAGGGCCACAGAAACAACGAGAAACTGTTAATTGTATGCACGGACGGGAAAAAATCGCAACACCTAGAAAGAGTTATGCAACATAAACGAAAATTGGTAGGCGCGTTTCTTCATCTGCAAGACGATGACTATTCAGATTTCACACCAGTCACGAAAGGGTGGCGCTAAATAGCACCACTATGAGGACACAAATCGGGTTTCCATTAAATACGCGCTGTAACGGTCGTAAACTTAGTTACCTTTGAGACTGGACGTGGTGAGTTGATGTCAGTCAAGAATGCTTAAAACACGCCATTATCAACACATCGCTGAGTCTGAACGGTGTCATGTAACAAGGCTACGAAAGCTGGATGTTCCTTGTGCGATACTGCAGAAAGACCTGGCACGCATGTAGCACTTCTGGTCACGACAATGTACGGTCGCAAGAAGACCGGGCTCCGGACGGCCACGTGGCACTACCGAGAGGGAACGCAATTGTGTCCGGTGTATGCCTCTGGAGCATCGTACTGCATCTGAAGCAGGAATCTGAGCAACAGTGGACACCACAAGGATACAACGAACTGTTACAAATCGGTTACCTGGAGGACAGCTCAGAGCCAGACGTCCTGCAGCGTGCATTCCACTGACCCCAAACCACTGTCGTTTGCGACGCCAGTGGTGTCAAGCGAGAGCTCATTGGAGGGCAGGGTAGAGGTCTGTTGTGTTTTCTGATGAAAGCTGGTTCTGCCTCGCTCTCAGTGATGGCCTTGTGTCGGTTAGGATTCCAGCTGAGGCCCTGTAACCAACCTGTCTGCGTGCTAGACACACTGGACCTGCACCTAGGGCTATCGTCTGGGTGCGATTTCGTATGATAGCAGGGTCCTCTCGTGGTTATCCCACATAACTGGCCTGCAAATTTGTATGTCAGTCTGGTGTTTCGACCTGTTGTGCTGCCATTAGTTCAAATGGCTCTAAGCTCTATGGGACTTAACATCTAAGGTCATCAGTCCCCTATGCTTAGAACTAGTTAAACCTAACTAACCTAAGGACATCACACACATCCATTCCCGAAGCAGGATTCGAACCTGCGACCGCAGCTGCAGCGCAGTTCCGGACTGAAGCGCCTAGAACTGCTCGGCCACAGAGGCCGGCTGTGTTGCCATCATGAACAGCATTCTAGGTTTCTTTCAAACAGGATAACGCTCGCCCACACGCCGCTGTTATAACCCAACATGCTCTACAGAGCGCCGACATGTTCCCTTGGACTGATGAAAGACCAGATTTGTCTCCAGTCAGATACATTTGGGTCATCATGGGACGACAACTCCAGCGTCATCCACAAAGAGTATTAACCGTCCTTGTACTGACCGACCAAGAGCAACAAACATGGAACTCCATTCCACAAACTGACATCCGCCACCTGTAAAACACAATGCGTGCTAATTTGCATGCTTGCATTCAACATTTCTGCTGTTTCATCGGTTATTAAAGTACCTACATTTCATATTTGCAATGCCTTAACTCACACTTGCATTAACTGGTGAGCTTGCAAAGTCAATCACTTCAATATGTTACCTAGACAAATGTATTCCCGAAATTTAATTGCTCTGCATTAGTTATTTTTTGGTGTTGCGATTTTTTTCTGTCTGAGTATATATACAGACTGTCCTAGAAATGTTGCGACAAACTTTGAGAGATTGTGGAGGATATCATGAGGAACAAATCGAGCATAGGAGCCCGTGTCCGGGAACGTCATTCAACTATGCTACATAGTGTCGAAAATATGGGTGCCAGAACCTGCCACTAGCCCACCCCTTCGGCAGAAAACGTGACTTTGTAAGCTGATGGACTGTAGATGGAACACCTCGCAATGTTGTTATTCAGTGATTGCGACGGATTGCCACACTCTGTAGCGTCTTTGGATGACATTTCCGGTAACGAGTTCCTGTCCTCGATTTGTTCCTCAAGATAGGCGAGTGCCAGTGAAGAAGATGGAGCTAGCCGCTGCGTAGAAACGCCATGTATCCTATGGATGCGATGCTCTATTGCCTCAGTGGGTGACGGTATTGGACACGAGTTTCCATCCACGGTTTACTTTTCTCCTGGAACCCTCTAAAATCTCCAATGTTTTTCGGTATCAGGAGGAAAATAAACTTCATATGGAAACGCATGTCAGAAGCAGTCATCCACCAAGCCAATTTTGCATTGCCTTCATAGTCCAGGTCTGTCTACGCAGCAGATAGCTCCACCTTCTTCACTGGTGACCATGGCAATCAGTTGCGACCACTGAATAACAAACAACATAGCGAGACGTTCCGCCTATGGTCTGTCAGTGTACAAAGTCACATTTGATGCCGAAAGGGTGAACTCGTGGGAGGCGCCAGCGCCTATAAATTCGACACTCTGTAGTGTCGTTGGATGGCTTTTCCGGACACAGGTCCCCATCCTCGATTTGTTCCTCAAGACACCCTCTACGACTCCTCGAGGTTTGTCGCAACATTTCTGGTCCACCTTGTATATAGAAAACGTGTGATTTCATGCTGTCCCGGTGTGTGATTATTTTGAAATTGTATCGGGTATTCAGCTGGGTGGGGTCATCAAAATTGCGTGATATTTCGGCAAACTGATATGTTGCCATCTTCATGCGGTCCTGATCACTGTCCTACCACTGAGGATCTTAAAGGAGCTGAGTCTGCAATCTGGGGATTCAGGATTTCACAACATATTCATGTTTTGCCTCCATTCTTCTGCTGATGACTTTGGGCTTCACTTTGGGGGTCTTCAGGTTGATCCTTGCTGTAGTTCAGAAGTGGTGCTATGCAGCAAGTTGATGTGGCCATCTCTTTGTGATGCTGTGCTGCAGTTTCTAGCCCAGAGTCCGAGTGCTACTGTTTCTTGATCTTATCCCCTCGTAGAAGAAGCAAGCTATCTCTCGGAAGTGTCGCCGAAGACGCGGGATTTCCGCAGTGTCGTGTAGTGGAATGGCTGGGAAGTCGCGCAGTAGGTGCAGAACCATACGTAGTGCGCGATTATGCAGAGTTGAAGGATCTGTATGTGCATGTCGGCGTCCTGGTCCCAGACGATGGTGACGTATTCCAGGACGGGATGGAGCAGCTCCTTGCACAGTATTATGCATAGTAGAGGCGGAGGGCTTGCGTCACCATTTAGTGAGGGACACAGCTTGCTTCTTGCTTTCTTATTCACTTCTCAGACGTGCGCGCACCACGTGAGTCGGCGATTTGAGGTGGCGCCGAGATACCGCGCCGTAGGTTTCCAGGGAACAAGGTTGTGTTTGATGTAGAAAGGCAGAGCCGGTTTAAAGCCTAAGCGACAGAAGCTGAGAGAGGTGCCAGAGGTGCCCCTACTGCAAAATTTGTGCACTGGTGAAAACAATCAGTTTCTAAGCTCACTAGATGTGGATTAATTTCTAAAGGTCTGACCAAGAACCAAAGAAACAACAACTACTGTATAAAAATGAGGGACGGGGGGGGGGGGGGCACCAAACGACTTGTCGCTTATGTGGAAAAATGTTCCCTAACCGGCCCCGTTGATGGCCGGCAGGTCTTCGGAGATGTTGCGCCGGGTGATCAGTAGAAACTGGTCAATATAGAGATGGGGCCCCTCCACGCCCGCACCAACGTGGTGACCAAACCAAAAGTTCTACTGTCACCTCCGTCAACATGTTAGTTATCTAGTAAGAGGATCACAGGATGCTGGGCTGTGATGTTATCCGTGCGCCTGGATAAGACTACGCATTAACACGGTCCATCAGGTGATAGACAGTGGACGAAACGGGAGTGAGGGTAGCGATTTGAAGAGCACAGGGAAAAAAGTGCCAAGGCTCGTGCCGTGGGAAAAAAACCTCTGCGACAGTGGGATGGGTAGTAAGAGCAGTAGTGGCTTACTAGCTGCGATAGTTCATGCAAGGTTGGATTTGTTAGTATGGGTATCATGCATCATTACCGCGGCAAGCGATGGCGATGTGTCCCAGTTGCTGCAGCGCTACATTCCTGGAACAATCAAGATCGTTATATAGTAGTGGGAGATCGGCCATAGATCATCTCTCTGTGTGGGGGATGCGTGGAGCTTGTCTGCATGCAGTGTACGGTACGGCTTTCCTGCGTGGTGCCAGTTATTCGGCAGTGTATTCCAGCTGGATATCCAGTAATGGCGTCTGATTAACAGGGGCTTATCTGTACCGCTGAGTTTGCGTGTGCTTGGCCATAGATGTTAGGTCCTTACAAGTATGTCTTTTGGTATCTTATGTTTCCATCTATGGTTGTGGTCGTAGTTCCCCAGATTCAGAATAAACGGGTTCTGCGAATGTCTGGAGTTTCTGTATGATCTTGTGGTGAGTTTGTGGATTACCTCCGTGAGAGTCTCAAGTCGGTATTCCCGGTGAAAGTCCGCGATGCGTGTGTATCGTGGAGGATTGCTTATGTTTTTGAGTACTTTGTTTTGTATGAGCTACAGACGGTGCAGGCGAAATTGGTCTTAGCGCCGTTGAACTGCAGACGCCATTTGAGGGCCCAGATCTTGAGGGCTATTTGCAGTCGATGGTGAAGGCTAACGGCATTCATATTTCGGCTGTAGATCGACCTATCGTAAATAAATAGCACTAGATATACGCGATCTGCTTACGTGTGTCGGTGCTGTAATGCATGTCCAGGATGGGTGCTAAAACTCAGCCCTGTAGCTCCTCAGCTCGGATGCGACAGTCGATGGACTGACAGATTCTGTCCTCAAGTGGAAGATCCTATTTTCTAGTTGTGATCTGCTGAGGTGGGCATGTGGCACTGGTAACCACTGTTCAATAAGCTTGAACAGGGGCTGTCGTATCACATATAAGTGTGACACAAAAGCGTATAGTGTGCCTAGAATCACTGTACCAACGAATTCACGGGCTCCTTGGCGTCGAAGGTCTCTTCAACCATTTGCAATAATTGGTCTTAAGTCGAGTGTGCCTGGTGAAAGCCGAACTACTCCTCAGGTAATGAGGCGTCTGTGACGACGTGAAGTTGTAGCATCCTGAGTTAGTACTGGTTAAAAACAGTCTTGGTTGCAATTTTAGTTTTTTTTGTTTTTCAACGACGGGTTATCTAAATAGAAAACAGAGAACAAACACATCTATTTAAGAATCGCAATCGCGTTTTGCAGACTTGGTTAACCTATAAGTATGTATAAACAGATCACCTATTGAAATTAAACAGATCATTTGCTCTTTCCTATGTGCGTTCACCGCGATGTCGCCAAACACGGATGTGACCATCATGATGCCCGGCCGGAGTGGGCGAGGGGTTCTAGGCGCTACAGCCTGGGACCGCGCGACCGCTACGGTCGCAGATTCGAATCGTGCCTCGGGCATGGATGTGTGTGATGTCCTTAGGTTGGTTAGGTTTAAGTAGTTGATAGTGCTCAGAGCCATTTGAACCATTTTGAACCATCATTATGCTGTAAACAGAACCGGGATTCATCCGAAAACATGATGTTTTGAGATCGTGCATCCAGGTTCGTCGTTGAGTACACCATCGCAGATGCTCCTGTCTGCGATGCAGCGTCAAGGGTAACTGCAGCCATGGTCTCCGAGCTGATAGCCCATGCTGCTGCAAACGTCGTCGAACTGTTCGTGCAGATGGTTGTTGTCTTGCAAATATCCCAATCTCCTGACTCAAGGATCGAGACGTGGCTGCACGATCCGTTACAGCCATGCCGTTGGGATCCAGCACGGTGTTCCGTATTTCCCTCCTTAACCCACCGATTCCATATTCTGCTAACACTCATTGGATCTCGACCAACGCGAGCAGCAATGTCGCGATACGATAAACCGCAATCGCGATAGGCTACAATCCGACCTCTATCAAAGTCGGAAACGTGATGGTACGCATTTCTCCTCCTTAGACGAGGCATTACAACAACGTTTCACCAAGCAATGCCGGTCAACTGCTGTTTGTGTATGAGAAATCGGTTGAAAACTTTCCTCGTGTCAGCACGTTCTAGGTGTCGCCACCGGCGCCAACCTTGTGTGAATGCTTTGAAAAGCAAATCATTTGCATATCAGAGCATCTTCTTCCTGTCGGTTAAATTTCGCGTCTGTAGCGCGTCATCTTCGTGGTGTAGAAATTTTAATGGCCAGTAGTGTACAGTAAGAGGTCACGTCATTACTGGTGTGAAGGTACTTCTTCGTGGTATGGACGCAGCTCTTCTATTGGTGTGGCGTGAACAGGCCTTCCCACAAACTTCTGTTATGCGGGAGAAAGAAAAGAAACCTGCTGCGAGGGTGTCAGTGCGGGTAAATGTATATAGGTCTTTGTTGTGGAGGGAAGATGTGCAGAGCACTCATCACATGGATATAGAACAACCAACAAACTCAGCTGTCGCTACGAGCTGCATCTCCAAGGGTCATAGCATGAATTATGACAGCACCAAGTTGTGAAAACAGACTGGGACTGCATTTTAAAAGAATCTGTAAAGATCTGGTTACTTAATGAGCTTACAAATAAAGACAGAAATTTTCAGCTTACAAGGGGAAGGCCTCAAACACGATCAACCGATTCGTCTCGTATGTGACAGGTTACTTATGCACAACGGAAAATGAAATACTCTAATATATTTTGGCTCAACACTGATTTGGAGCAAGTGACGAGAAATTTTCAGTGAGATGGTTAAACGTTTGATATTTTCTATACCCTGAGGACCAAACTAATCATTTGTTCGTTATAAGCAGCAGAGAACTTAACATTTTCCAGCTGCTGTGATGGAATACTGCGCCGCGCACGAATGCATTATATTTGTATGTTACCACCTGTGACAAGGAGTCGGTTTTCTTCCTTATGCGATGAGGTGGGTCGAGTGCTTGTCTTCGAAGCACACTTATTCGGAATTATTAATCCTCCTATTCCTACCAATTCCGAAACTGAAAAAAATACAAATGAAAAGAAATGAAAGCGCTTGGGAACTGAACATAGGCTATCCTCTTCCAAGTCAAATACCTTGGTCGCTCAGCCAGTGGCGCCTTCATAGCACAGCGTTTACCATATGAGTACACAAGTGCCCGTCAAAAAAGTTTCTTTCTTCGGTTTCTGGGAAAATATGCGTTTGTGGACCTAATGTATCACGATGGAAATCTGCTCATTTTTCTATTGTTATCTACAGATCTTGTCAATTTAGAGTCAACTGCGTATCATGAACTTTAGAGATGATTTTCTCAACATCGGGGTGGTGCCGAGCAAAAATATTTTTTAGTTTTTAATTTTAGGTTGTACACCAGCTACCTGCCAAATATGAGCCAAATTTGATGGTGCTCCGTAAGTAAGGCTTGCGACCAATGCTGAGCATGCTGAATGCGTAACTGTAGTCTGTGGGAAGACCCACTCACACCATAGAAACTGAAACGCTGGGCCCACTACTACACAGAACCACTTTCACTCCAGCAGTGACATGAGTTTATGGGCGTCAGCACATAGACTGAGGGCTGCTGATTGGGTCCCACCAGTGCACTGCCGCCACCACCTCGTCAGTAGAGCTGTGCTTGGGCATCACGGGTCTGTGATCAACAATAGGAGGGATGGGAGTGGTGTATGTCAGCCAGCACAAGATAATCAGTCATCAGGACAGCCTGAAAATGGCGATAAGTTAGTCTGCCGAAATTTTGCACCATTTGGTCGAAGCCATGGGGTGATTGACAGAGAACATTTCAAAATGTGTCTGCATAACCAACTCCATTTACTCTAATAAACCAAACGATAAAAATATTATCAAAATGCGTTTCTAGAATGAAGCTAATTCATTGTTGACTGGAAAATATAAAATAACTATCAATATTAGTAAATAATATACAATAATTTACTTTACAGTACAAATCGATATTAATTTCTTTACTTGCTGTCTCCCTCATATTTTCCCATCTGTGACATCAGATGCCTTGTGGTTCGCTCACACTGCCACATTACTAATAGTACTCCCTTTTTTCTACTTCGCAAAACTCACTCGTCACTATTTACCATAGGATATTATACGGAAGAAGTAGATGGTGCAGAACAATAGATGAGAAATTGCAGCCGCTTGAGATATGCCTTACTTGCTACTCATGTACAGGCCACAAGGTGACAGACCTTACAGGAAAACTACTTTATTCACTACAAAAATAATTTTTATTACACTCATCTCAACGAACAGCCACACTGCTTCCTGTGAGCCCTATTGCGCAAAATACTCTCCAAAAATGTTGGTAAATTATCCACATTATCTTTCGGTGCAGCCTCCAACGACTGTCTCACAAATATTGGTAAAATAATAGTATTGTTATCCAAGTGGCAGTTCAAATGTTTTACTTTGTTGGTCCACATCTAGCCGAATGATTTTATACTCTCCTTACTATAACCCTTCCAGAATGCAATGATATTTATGGTATTAGCAACTGAAGCGGATTTTTATTCTAAAACTATGTTCCTGAGTTGCGGATGCTCAGCTGATCAAATATTTTGTAGAATTCAATGAGTGCAATTTGACGCCTTCCTGTGGGCCAATACGGATGTAATTCGGTAACGCTCCTTCAAGAATATATACGCAAAACATTTTAGTGCCTCTGACGTGCCAGTGGCTTCCATTCCTCGTAATAGAGCATCTCCCTCTAGATGGCTCTGTGTGCCGGACCGAGACTCGAACTCGGGACCTTTGCTTTTCGTGGGCAAGTGCTCTACCTTCTGAGCTACCTAAGGACGACTCATGCCCCGTCCTCACAGCTTTATTTCTGCCACTACCTCGTCTCCTACTTTCCAAACTTCACAGAAGCTCTCCTGCGAACCTTGCAGAGCTAGCAACACTTGCCCTCTAAAGGCAAAGCTCCTGAGTTCGAATCTCGGTCCGGCGCACAGTTTTAATTTGCCAGGGAGTTTCATATCAGCGCATACTCCGCTGCAGAGTGAAAATCTCATTCTGGAAACATCCCCCAGGCCGTGGCTAGTGCTAGTGCTGCAAGGTTCGCAGGAGAGCTTCTGTAAAGTTTGGAAGAAAGTAGGAGACAAGGTACTGGCAGAAGTAAAGCTTGAGGATGGGGCGTGAGTTCCATTGCGTTATTATTAAATGTTCTGTGTGTACGAAGTTGTGCTATTGTTCATTCACTCTACTTTGCGTCGTTTCCCTTTTTCTGTGTCAATCACTATATGTTTTGTTAATTATATTTGTCGTCTTCTGAAAGCTTCTCCTTCTTGTTAATCTTGCGAAAATATGACTATGGACTTCCTTTCCTATGACTATGGACTTCCTTTCCTACATTTCAATTGTCGATGCAAGCAGCCGACTCCAGGGAACACCAGTGCAAGGCGATACGAGTATAAAACATGAAGTAAATTACTCCCAACTTGGCTCCACTTCACTTCAGTAAAAATACTTAATACTGAAACTTCCTGGCAGATTAAAACTGTGTGCCCGACCGAGACACGAACTCGGGACCTTTGAGTAAAGCTGTGAGGACCGGGCGTGAGTCGTGCTTCGGTAGCTCAGATGGTAGAGCACTTGCCCGCGAAAGGCAAAGGTCCCGAGTTCGAGTCTCGGTCAGGCACACAGTTTTAATCTGCCAGAAGTTTCATATCAGCGCACACTCCGCTGCAGAGTGAAAATCTCATTCTGGATACTTAATACTGTTATTAAGTCTTCTCTTATTCAGAAACACGTATAATACAAAACCCTTGTAGCACGCCATACTCCGAGCAATACATCGTAACCATCCTTCTACATACGAGAGAGTGAAACAAAATCGTGTACAAAAAAGTGAATGATGTTTCTTGTTCATTTGTCTGCGCCTCACTGCGCATTCATAATTAATATCTTTGCCGACGCTTATGGTCGGTCTTTACCACATCCGGAGTGTCTTTCACCCTGGATCTACACAGTATGCGCCGAAGCACACATAACTTTCGTTGTCGACGAGGGCTCCTGCGGGAGCATCCAGGCTGCGGCGAGGGCGCTCGTTGACGCTCCTGGATATTTGAGTCTTCACCATCGCCAGCTTGGGTGGAGGGGGGGGGGGGGGGGCTATCGTTGCTCTGACTGAGCCACCTACGGACGCCAGAGAGTATGAGGTGGTTCGGGGTCAGGCACTGCAACAGCCGCGGCTGCCTCTCGCCTTGCAACGAGCGGCGCTTTGCATGACGGTGCGCACCACTCGGGTGTGTGTTTGACACCCGTCCCCACAACCACAGCTCTAGACGCACATGGCATAGCAAGCTCTTGTCGTGGCGGTGTTGGTGTCATCTCTGTAACATTGGAATAACAGAAAAAAATTAAGCACAACGCTCAAGATTTTTAAAATATATGCTGTAAACAAACAATGACAATTAAGTACATCAGCATTCCAGAATAATAATTATATGCTTTAACATGATGGTCACATTATAATCACCTTTTACACTCTGAGGTCCGGATTGAACTGTGTGGTCAGTCTTTCTGGTAGTTCTCCCACCCAGTCAAATATCTCCACCTCCTGTCCCAGGAGGGAGATATCACACCGCATTTCAGCAGCCACCATCACACGCTCCCACTCACGCTTCTCACCCTCGCCGGAATTGTTCTTGTGCTGGAGTCATCGCTCCATCTTACGGAAGTCGTCTGCAACAAGATTTGATTATTCGAAACAATAAAAAAATATTTGTACTGAATTTGACTACCGCGAGATACAGATTATACATAACTACGAAAAAATGTAATAAATACGTAAAAGTTCATACAAGCTGGAAGTGATGACTTGTGATCATCATTCTCGACGCATACCTCTGCCAGAATCTTATTTTCGTCTTGAGCTGTAGCAACATCTGCAACAATGAGTAATATATACCTCACACAACTGTATACGATGAAAAACAAAGTCAAACAGCAGTATATTACAACTGTACTTACTGTGTTGCTGCATTTCAGACTCCAGCAGCAGCTCAAAGTCCATCAACTGCTGCTCTAATGCTGCAACAGCGATATAAAAAGTTTTATAAACACTTGTTGTGATCTGAATACATCGAGAGCTGTTTTCTGGACATGAAAATTATCACACAGAATTTGGAGATGTATTTACATGATGGCAGCACAAGCTCTTCCACTTGATGGGGACTTTCATGTTCCAGCTGTTGCTGCTCTAATGCTAGAATAACGGTATAAAAGTTATAAGCATTTGTTACGATTTGAATACTTTAAGAGATGCTTTCCGAACAAATAAACTGTCACACACAGAATTTTGAGATGTATTACATGATGGTAGCACATCTCTACCACTTGTTGGATTCTTTCAGCTCCCAGCTGGCATTCTAGTTCTATCAACATTTCTGCAATGAATGCTGTAATAGTAAGAAAAAAGAACTTTTATAACAACTTAATACGAAAATGTGTCATAATCTCGAAAAATTTGAATACTTTGCTACGGGATTTTATAACTGTCGCAATTTGAACTCATAATTTTTTTCATGAACACCTACATGGCGATTGATCCAAGTTTGGCTGTTGTTTCCCACCACCTCTACCGCTGGTATCACTGCTGGCTGTCCGTTTCATGTTGCAGGAATCACACTGACACAACGAGGCAATGTCAAAGACTGATGATGAGTGTGGTGGTGGTTGGGCTTTATATTGCTTTAGACTCCACCCTTTATTTTGTAGAGGACCAATGCCTTCTTTTTTCTTCAAGCAGACTTGGTGCAGCTGTTTGAGGAAAATGTCACATCTGTGGGGGAAGAAACAAAGATCTGAGACAAACATCCTTTGTTTGCCGCCAAGTGGCTGGGATATTGGATGCAGTTGCTAGCTTTGGAAAAACACTCTTTGTTCATTCTGAAGGAAACAGATAGTTTAACGTTTCTAGCATCAGCAGCACCCTTCGAAATACAAGTTGTTGTTACTCAGGGTATAGCTGGGGTGTGAGGACGCTAACCTAGCTTTCTTTTTCCTCATCAAGCAGACTTGGTGCAGGCAGTTGCTGTAGGAGACAAAAAATTTTGTGAAACAAATAGAGGCCCCTTACTGAACACATTCTTTGTTTGCCGCAAGTGGATGGAAAAATGTACACATCTGCTATCTTTAAGAAAACACCCTTTTTTCATTCTGGGACAGACTGGTAGCCTGGCACGACCAATGTCAACTGCATCACTCGAAATATATGTTGTAGTTTTCCTTAAGAAAGAGCTGTAGGGGATGACGCTAACCTTCGAAAAGAGATCTATTGTTCACAGTAATGACCAACAAAGCACACCTCGAGAGTGGTATTGTACATCCTTCTGCCGATTTCCAGCTGCTATTGGTGTTTTCATATTTTTGTCCACTCTCTGTATAAGGAGAATAAATATTGTCAGATGTTGAGTGATCACTGTGAATGGCATGGAGATGCTGCCTACTCGTATAGCAGCATTATCAGCATCTGACAAAGTTTGAAATGTACCTCACTGTGTGCCTCCTTGTGGTTGGCTGGTCGAATCGTGCAATATCCAGATTTACAGTGGCTTTGGCTGAGAATGAAGTGCGAAGCTGAACTGCATGGGATTGCAAGGGTAGGCGTATCCATCAACGTTCGGCTGGAGTATGTCCTACCACCAAAAACGAGGAACCGCTTATTGTGCACAGAGCACATCGTAACACATTCACTTCTGTGCCTGCCATTCGAAGACAGGTAATGGACTCCATGCAACATTCTGTGACAACGTGCACCACTGACTGGAGACTAGCAGCAGACAGACTACGCAGTTACTGTCGCTTGTGTAGACAGGTTTCAGCACCACAACACAAACGGCTACGTTTGGAGAGCTGCTGTGACTCGGAAGCATAGGCTGCTGATAAATGGCGTTGCATTGTGTCCAGCCATGAATCACGGTTCTGCGCTACTCTGGACGACCATTGTCAGCGAGTATGGCGGTGACCTGGTAAGAACTTCCATTCTACTAATGTTTTTGAGAGGAACAACGTGTTACACCAGCGTCATGGGGTGCGTAGCCGTCGGGCTGACTTAAGATCACTGACGGTACAACGGTGCGTCGCGGAAATTCTGTGTCCTCAAATGTTACCTCTCATGCGACAGTAGATGTGTCATTTTTGAATAGGACAATTCTTGTGCAGATATGGCATGTATCTGTATGAAGTGGTTGCGTGAATACGAGGTACTTCTGTGGCGAGGTAGATCCTAGGGTATGCCCTGGAGAGAATATATGTGGAACCAGCTCGGATGTTAACTCTGTCTCAGAATCAGTATCCAATATCCAGGATGCCCGTGTCAACGATATAAAGTATCAGTTGTAACAGTTCTCGGCTGCCTTGCGTCAGGGGAGGACACAACGACTTTGTGACAGCCTTCGTAACTGAATGGGTGTGCGCATGTAGGTCAAAAAGGCTGCAATGACATAGGAAAAATTGGGCTCATACTGACAAGTTATTTGTAAATCTGACTCGATTTTGCCATCACTGAAGTAACTCAACATACTCTTCCAACCTGCGCAGTTTCAAGTTTCTTTTCCTTCTCCCCTCACAGGTGCTTCTCTCTTTTTTTCTAGGCAGTGTAAGACGAACAACAACCAAAGGAAAAAAATTGCAATGATATGTAGTCAAATGAAATTAGTCAGGGATGAGACGCTAAATTAGATTAGGAAATGAGACACAGGCAGTAGTAACCAATGAGTTTTCTCTTTGGGAAGCAAAATAATCAACGTTGACTTTGCAGAAAATCAAAAGCAAATAAATATCGAACATAAATTTAAAGTCTTGGAAAGCCCTTTCTGAAGCTGTCCAGAGTGTAACCACAGTCTACCATATGATTGGCCAAACTCTGCACACTGTGCCAAAGTGCGGAAGTGCGGCACAGGTGCGCATGCGCACATCTCAGCCAGCAGGCAAAGCGGAACAGTTAAATCTGTGATTAGTTTTTAATGTAAGTTATAATAATAGATACCTCTTGAACTCTTCGTTTCTTGAGTTACATTCGTAACTATTTTGCTGTACAACGTACTGTTTTCAATTTTCCAGAATGAGAATTGCAGTACATATGCACTGCCAGCAAATTTCAAAATTGCATTAAGAATTGCAAGATCCGGGAAACCGTTTTTCGAAGGGGGAGTTTGTAAAAGACTGTCTGATTGATGCTGCGGAACCTTTAGATCCCACGAATGTTTGCAGATTTCAAGAAATCGACCTTTCCAAACAAACAATGACACGGTGTGTAAGTGTTATGGACGGCGCTGGATTAAGCAACAGAACTTACAAATACAGCTCAGGTATTGATAACGCTCTGCGCGTAACAAAGGACGTTTAAGATTTAATGCCTTTGAAAGGGACCACTACAGGTGCAGCTTACTCCAAGCTGTCCAGCAAGCGATTGATGATGTCGGCTCTTTTTTTTTGTCACTAGTCTTCTGACTGTGCTAACCTCTTCATCTCAGAGCAGCGCTTGTTGCAACCTACGTCCTCAGTTATTTGCAGGATGTATTGCAATCTCTGTCTTCCTCCATAGTTTTTGCCCTCTACAGCTCCCTGTAGTACCATGAAAGTAATTCCCTCATGTCTTAACAGATGTCCTATCATCCTGTCCCTTCTCCTTATCAGTGTTTTCCAAATATTCTTTCCTCTCCGATTCTGCGCAGAACCTCCTCCTTCCTTACCGTATCAGTCCACCTAATTTTCAACATTAGTCTGTAGCACCACATCTCAAATGCTTCGATTTTCTTCTGTTCCGGTTTTCCCACAGTCTATGTTTCACTTACCATACAATGCTGTGCTCGAGACGTACACTCATAGAAATTTTTCCTCAAATTAAGGCCGATATTTGATATTAGTAGCCTTCTCTTGGCCAGGAATGCCATTGCTAGTCTGCCTTTGATGTCCTCCTTTCACCGTCCGTCATTGGTTATTTTACTGCCTAGGTAGCAGAATTTCTTAACTTCATCAACTTCGTGACCATCAATCCTGATGTTAAGCTTCTCGCTATTCTCATTTCCGCTACTTCTCATTACCTTCGTCTTTCTTCGATTTACTCTCAATCCAAACTCTGTACTAATTAGACTGTTCATTCCATTCACCAGATCATGTAACTCTTCTTCACTTTCGTTAAGGATAGCAATGTCATCAGCGATCGTATCGTTCATATCCTTTCACCTTGAATTTTAATTTCACTCCTGAACCTTTCTTTTATATCCATCACTGCTTCCTCGATGTGCAGACTGAACAATGTCTTGCACTCTTTTTAATACGAGCACTTCGTTCTTGGTCGTCCACTTTTATTATTCGCTCTTGGCTCTTGTACATATTGTGTATTACCCGTCTCTCCCTATAGCTTACTCCTATGTTTTTCAGAGTTCCCAACATCTTGCACCATTTTACATTGTCGAACGCTTTTTCCAGGTCGACAAATCCTATGATCGTGCCTTGATTTTTCATTAGAATTGTTTTCATTATTAACCCCCATGTCAGAATTGCATCTCTCGTGGCGTTACTTTTCCTAAAGCCAAACTGATCATCATCTAGCGCATCCTCAATTTTCTTTCCCATTCTTCTGTATATTATTCATGTAAGCAACTTGGATGCATGAGGTGTTAAGCTGATTGTACGATAACTCTCGCACTTGTCAGCTCTTGCCGTCTTCGGGTAACCAGACTCATACATTCTACACACCAACGTGAATAGTCGTTTTTTGCCACTTCCCTCAATGATTTTAGAAATTCTGATGGAATGCTATCTATCCCTTCTGTCTTATTTTATATTGAGTCCTCCAAAGCTCTTTCAAATTCTGTTTCTAATACTGGATCCCTAACTCTTCTAAATCGACTCCTGTTTCTTCTTCTATCACATCAGACAAATCTTCCCCCTCATAGAGGCTTTCAATGTGTTCTTTAAATCTATCCGCTCTCTCCTTAGCATTTAACAGTGGAATTCCCGTTATAGTCTTAATTTTGTAACCATTGCTTTTAATGTCACCGACGGTTGTTTTGTCCTTCTGACAATCATTTCTTTTTCGATGTCTTCACATTTTTCCTGCAGCCATTTCGCCTTAGCTTCCATGCTCGTCCTATTTATTTCATTTCTGAGCGGATTGTATTTCTTTGTTCCTGAGTTTCTGGAACATTTTTGTGCTTCCTCCTGTCATCGATCAACTGAAGTATTTCTTCTGTTTCTTCGCAGTTACCTGCTCTGTACCTACCTTATCCTTCCCAACTTCTGTGATGGCCTTTTTTAGAAATGTCCACTCCTCTTCAACTGTACTGCCTACTGAGTTATTCCTTATTGCTATATCTATAGCCTTAGAGAACTTCAACCGAATCTCGTCATTCCTTAGTACTTCCGGATCCCACTTCTTTGGGTATTGATTCTTCCTGACTCATGTCTTAAACTTCAGCCTACTCTTCATCACCACTATATTGTGATCTGAGTCTTTATTTGCTCCTGGGTACGCATTACAATCCAGTATCTAATTTCGGAATCTCTGTCTGACCATGATGTAATCTAGCGGAAATCTTCGTGTATCACCCGGCCTTTTCCAAGTATACCTTCTCCTTTCGTGATTCCTGAACAGAGTATTCGCTCATTACTAGCTGACGTTACAGAACTCAGTCTTTCTCCTCTCTCATTCCTTGTCCCAAGCACATATTCTCCTGTAACCTTTTCTTCTACTCCTTCCCCTACAACTGCATCCCAGTCTCCCATGACTATTAGATTTTCATATCCCTTTACATACTGTATTGCCCTTTCAATATCCTCATACACATTCTCTCTCTCTTCATGTTCAGCTTGCGACGTCGGCATGTAGACCTGAACTATCGTTGTCGTTGTTGGTCTGCTGTCGATTCTGATTAGAACAACCCGGTCACTGAACTGTTCACAGTAACACACCCTCTGCCCTACCTTCCTATTCATAACGAATCCTACACCTGTTATACCATTTTCTGCTGCTGTTGATATTAGCCTATACTCATCTGACCAGAAATCCTTGTCTTCTTTCCGCTGCACTTCACGATCCCCTACTATATCTAGATTGAGCCTTTGCATTTCCCTTTTCAGATTTTCTAGTTTCCCTTCCACGTTCAGGCTTCTGATATTCCACATCCCGACTCGTAGAAAGTTACCCTTTCGTTGATTATTCAATCTTTCTCTCATGGTAACCGACCGCTTGGGAGTACCCTCCCGGAGATCCGAATGGGGGACTATTCCGGAATCTTTTGCCAATGGAGAGATCATCATGACACTTCTTCAATTACAAGCCACATGTCCTGTGGATACAGTTACGTGTCTTTAATGCAGTGGTTTCCATTGTCTTCTACATCCTCATGCCGTTGATCATTGCTGATTTTTCTGCCTTTCGGGGCAATAGAGTGGCCTGAACCTCTGTCCGCTCCTCCGCCCTCTTTGACAAGGCCGTTGGTAGAATGAGGGGCGACTGCTTATGCCGGGAGTCTCCGTCTTCCAATTCTGATAATTAATCAAAATTTAAGCACCCGCGGGATTCGAAACCGGGACAGTTTTGGTTATGAACAGAAGACGATACCGCTAGGCCGCGGTCGGTGTGGATCGGAATCGGTTAATCTCAGTGACCACGGATGGTGCACCGCCAATGAGAGGCCGTCAAAGAGGAAGCATAGCACCGAAGCGTAAAAAGCTAGGACCCATCGAAGATACTTTATGCAAAATCAGTAGCATTAGAAAAGATTATACACTCTTTGTGCGTACTGTAAAGTATCTGAAAATACATGGGCTTATGCATCGCCAGTTTCGGCAGTTCATGGAGGAATTAGGAGAGGAACACGCGTGCGGTTAAAGGCGCTGCAGTCTGGAACCGCAAGACCGCTACGGTCGTAGGTTCGAATCCTGCCTCGGGCATGGATGTTTGTGATGTCCTTAGGTTAGTTAGGTTTAACTAGTTCTAAGTTCTAGGGGACTAATGACCTCAGCAGTTGAGTCCCATAGTGCTCAGAGCCAGCCAGAGGAACACGGCGGCATACCTTACTATATCGAAGTACTCGGGCTCACTCGAGGTAAAATGCTGAAAAGAGTTTTTGATTTATGTTTGGCCGTAGTACATTTGTTACATGAGAAGGGAAAGAGTGACCAGAAATTAGGAGATCATGGCTGGATATCAGTCCTTGTATTTCTCGTGGACATTACATCTACATGAACAGTCTCAATGGCAGTTTGCAAGGTGAAAATAATTGAATTTCTGACATGGTGGGAAAAAATGCATTTGAAAGAAAGCTTGCCGTTTGAGAGAGCCAGTTATTGCCTGAAATGAAAGCATGTTTCCGTATCCTTGATTTGGTCCTCGAAAATGTTAGATTTCAATAATACATGTTAACAATTGTAAAAGTTAAGAAGCAATTTCGAGCACGATTTGTAGATGTTATTAGTGTATCTCCTGCCATTATTGCTTTGCACGGCTGTTTTCAGCATCAGATGAAGATGCTCCGAATCATAACAGATGGAACTGATCGACCTGCAGTGCAATAAACGGCTGTAGGACAAGCTCTTTGCAGTAAGAAGTGCAAAAGAACACGAAGTAAACTTGCCACAACAAGAATTTCCACGCCTGCATCAAGAAGCAGCTCTACTTACGTAAAAGATTTTTCTCCATGATGTAAATGAATAAATCAAGGTTTCGATCTAACATTTGTGACGAAAATCTTCGCAACTGCTTGCGTTTATCAGTGTGCTGTGGTTTTTTGCCCGACATTAATTTTATGGTTTCTCTTCGCCAATGATAAATATTGTTTGGATTTTTTCTTTTTCTAATTTAAAATTGTTTTTACTAACAGCTTCATGTTACAAAGGCTAACATTGTTATCTGAAAAATTTGGTTCTAAACCGGTTGTTCAAGGTATACTTACACGCTTAAAATTATCCTCTATTTATTGTGTGACATGTTTGATAACCTTGCGATGAAGGCTACTTAGGTACCTAACGTGGCCGTAAAACCAGTCCGGCATATTCATGCGGCATTTGTTAGAACCGTGATGTTTGTTGATAGGCCAATGGAATAAGGCGATAACGTGTGTGAATATCTAAGGGACCAAACCGCTTAGGTCATCAGTCCCTAGACTTACACACTACTTTACTAACTTATGCTAAGAACAACACACATATCCATGCCTGAGGGAGGACTCGAACCTCCGGCAGGAGGGGCCGCACAGTTCGTGACATGACGCCCCAAACTGCGCAGCTACTCCGCGCAGCAGTAAAGCGATACCTTGCCATGATTTTATTGCACACTGTGGAAAGACAAAGAGAGTGCCTAGGTACAGTTTATCCCAGCTTCAGGACAAGGGGAAGCGGTGACATCTGTACTTGGTGAGATACACTAAATGAGCGGTGACGGTTCCGCTTCCCTGTTTACGTGTCCGGTAAGTGCTCGCACTGTCAACAGGAAGCTGCACATGCGCTGCTGCTCCGCACAAGTGCAGAATTTCTAGCCGACCCTGGTCTAATACGTATAGTGACGACGCTCTCGGGTGCTAAAGTTGGCGTTTGACAGCTGAAGCGATACTAGCGCTCCAAGCTGTGAGAAAGCAGGCACTTGCCTGAGTCGTAAGGACAATTGTTTATAATTATTTGTCTAGTTAATTAATAGTTGTTATGTTTCGCATTCTATGCATTAGTAAATTACCTAGAGACAAAAATTATCGTGAAATAAATGTAAAAACAGCCAAATCTCACTGATTCGGTGACGTATACTACAACTTACACATGAACAAATACTTTGGAATATCTGTATAATTGCAGCTTACTCCACTGAAAGCAAACAGACTCTTCTTCCCTGGCCTTACCATTATGTGCGTCACCATGTATGTCCGCCCCACTGCCGCTATTCCTTTTGACTTCCTTTCCCCCGTCGACCGTACTTTCTCCTCCTACGTGATTACCGCCGACCTCAACATCCATAGTCGTTCCGCCGCCCAGTTACGGCGGTGGCATCGGTTCCTCTCCACCCTCCATGGTGACCTCGTTCCCATTCCCCAGCACACCCGCCGCGAATCCAATACCACTCCAGATGTCGTCCTCTCCTCCCCTAACCTCCTTGGCCGCATGGCGGTGGACGTCCTAGACCCTGTTGGCAGTGACAATCTCCCCGTCCTTACCGTTTCAGACGGTCGTCGCCCCCGTTCCAATCCTCGCATCGACAATCCCCCAAAATATGTCCATGATTATTCCCGTGTCGACTGAAATGCCTACCGGGATACCCTCTCTACTCAGGTCGATCGCCACCCCCTCCCCTACCACCACCCAGATGATGTTACCCATGCCACCTCCTTTCTCCAGCAGACCCTGTCTGAGGCCGTGGAGGCCCACATCCCTACCGTCGCCATCCACCCGCACCATCCCACTTTACTCCCACAGGCCATCTTCCTCCTACGTGAATCTCGCCATCTCTACCGTGCGTTCCTTCACACGCGTGACCGGGACACACTACGACGCCACCGGCAACTACAACGACACGTCAGAAACTTTCTCGCGGCTAAGAAACGCCGTGACTGGCGACAGACATGCACCCGTCTTAGTTCTACCTTACCTATCAACTCGTCCAAGTACTGGTCAGCCTTCCGCCGCCTTACTGGGTCTAACCCCCCCCCCCTCCCCCCACTACCCTCTCCTTCATGATGACCACCCCTTTCCCGGAAACCTTAGTAAGGTCGATCACTTTGCCTCCTACCTCTCCGATATCTTTACCCTCCCTGACGATCCCCAGTTTGGTTACTCCCTCTTCTCAGACGTCCGTGATCGAACTGACACCTCTGTCCCTCCACTCGCCCCTGGCTTCCAGTACTTGAACAACATTACACACAATGAACTCAGTGCCCCCATCACTACTCAGGATATATTTACACTCCAAACGAAACGCAACACTGCTCCCAGTCACGATCGTGTTACCTATCGCCACATCCGTGAAGTTCTCTCCGCCCTAGCCAGGCTATATAATGTGGTCTTGTCCACCGGCTACTACCCCGACCTGTGGAAAACCTCCCGGATCCTGATGTTCCTCAAACTCGATAAATCGCCATCCGCTGTCTCCTCCTACTGTCCCATCAGCCGTACTTCGGTCTTCAGCAAGGTCTTGGAATCTTTCCTTACCTGTTGCATCCACCAGCAAATCCGCCAGCACCGCCTCCTTCCCGCTACTCAGTGTGGCTTTCGACTGTCCTTCTCTGCCGATGACCTTCTCCTTCATCTCACTCATCTCCTCCCTGAACAGCTCAACTCTCATTGATCCGCCATCTTCCTCTCTCTGAGCCTTGAACGTGCTTACGACCATGTATGGCATTCTGGTCTCCAAACTCCAAACCTTCGCCCTTCCTATCAACTACGTCTGTCTGGTAGGGTCCTTTCTTTCCATTCCTATGTCACCATCCATAACACAGATACCTACAACTTCTACCCCTCCGCCGGTGTGCCTCAAGGTTCCATCCTCCCCCCTCTTCTCTACCTTCAACCCCCATCCACCTTCTCCAGTACGCCGATCACACTGCCTTCCTTGCCCTCGCCCCCACCCTCCAACGCTCTCAACACCTTCTCCAATCCCATCTTGACTGGTTCACCACTTGGTGCAACCAGTGGTTGCTCAAGGTCAATCCTCCAAGACCCAGCCGATCATTGTAAGCAAAACCACCCCTTCCTTCCATCTCCTCGACTTCTATATCACCTTTTATGGCCGTCCTATCACCCTCACCCCCACCCTCAAGTACCTTGGCGTCACCCTTGTCCATTGCCTCTCCTGGACCCCCATCTCTGTACTATCCAAGCCAAGGCACACTCCCGACTCCGTCTCCTCAAGCTCCTTTCTGGCCGCACATGGGGTCTCGACCCCTCCACCACTCTCCATACCTATCAATCCCTCATCCACCCTATCATCTGCTATGCCCACCCTGCCTGGTTCTCCGCCCCTCCTACCTTTTACAAATCCCTTCAAATCAAAGAAAGCCATGCAGTCTGTCTCACCTATCGCATCCGCGTTGCCTCCCCCATGCGAACTCTGTATGACCTCATTCCATTCCCGCACCTCCTCCTTTTCCTCGAATGGATATGGGTCCTCTACACCTCCCGTAAACTTGATCCCCCTCACCCACTTGTCTCTCCCATATTCTGCCACCCCCGTCCGCTGCCGTGCCTGTATTCCCACATCCCACCTGCTCTCCATCTCTCCACTCTCCATACCCTCGCACAAGGTGGCTTCGGCCAACTCCCCCTCCCTGATGATGCCCTCATCCCCTCCATATACCCCTCCTCCCAACTTTGATCCTCCCCTTCCACCCTCTGTGTCTTGTCCCAAGGGCACCCTCTCTCCCTTCTCTCCCTCCTCCCTTCCTGCCTCCCTCCTCTCCCCCGGGCTTCCCCCATCCCCCTACCTTCTTTCCTCCCCCTCACATCTCCTTTGCCACTGGCATCTACACCCTCCCCCTCTCCCTCCTCCCCCACCTTTTCCCCTTTGGCAGGTCCCCAGACGCGCCGGAGATCATCACCTAGTGTTTGTGTGTGCCTTTGTGTTCTTGTTCCAGTGTTTCATCGTTTGTGCTCCTTCGTTTGTGTGTGTCATTTCTGTCATCTCTGTGTGTGTCCACGTTTCTGAACGTTCTTTATTTTGGACACTGCACCCGTGAAGGGCTCCGTGTATTTTAATTTTGTATGTCTACTGTTGTTTATCCACCATGTCTGTTTTTTGATGTCTCCTTATGTATCGTTTGTCATCTCTGTGGCCGAAGAGTGGCGTAGTATGCCGCTGCCGGTCTACCTGTATCAGGTGTGAAAATAACAATAAAGAAAAAAACTGAAAGTAAAAGAATGTAATTACAGATTTCAAGCCTGAGAAACATATATTTCTGTTGTTGTCTGTTCTTATTATGATAGAGACTTTCCTCAACACGTAAAATTTTTTTACGGAATTTAGAGATTCGCTTATTCTTACACTTCACTCGACTTTATAATGGAGGATTTTCTTTAGTAAATGTAATTACATTTGCTTCAGAAACTAATATACTGAAGATTTTTGCCGTTTGTGGCTCAGATGAAGCAAATGTTGTGGAATTGGTATCTTCTGTGTTGAGAAACATTTTTATTTCCTTTGGCGTTTTATTAAAAGGTCTGCGTGACTTTCCGTTCAGCTGCAGGTGTGGTGGCTTATTTTGTACATTTAATAGTGTACGTATTATATTCCATATAGTTTTTCTACGTTCCACTTTCACTGATTTGGATGAAAGCGTAGCGAATGAAACTTGGCATGTTAGATATACGACGTCTTTCTGCAAAAGCTCTGGTCTTTCTGATGTTTACTAGGAAATTTTTGTTTCTAACGTAGAACGATATTTTTCAGTAAATATCTGTACTTTTCAATTGAATCGGAAATAAGTTGTTCCGTAAGGCGTCGTTTCATAGCCCTCAGGGGGTCTTAGGAAACCAATGAATGACAAGAGTGCTGTTATTTTATAATTACTGTCAATTTTTATGGCACTGCATACGATTTCTATTGTATGAACTGTACTACAAATTAATGTAAACGATGGTATTTGCCCTCATACGGTATTGCATTTAGAAGTGTCGCCTGCTGGCCACTTGGCGAGCTGCTATCGCAGTGCCTAACAAAAGACAGACGGGTTGTCACGGCTGTTGTCTTAGATTATGGTGTAATCTTGTACGGAAGTGAAACGCGGATGTTAAACGGTTGAGACCAGAAGAGAATAGAAGCTTTGAAAATGTGCTGCTAGATAAAATGTTGAGTACTAGATAAGCAGAACGGATAACTAATGAAGAGACACTAAGTCAGACTGGGGAGAAAAGATATTTGTCGCAAAATGTTATGTTATATTAACCGGGGACCTATAAACGACAGAGAGGCTCCGTCCCCGCTGCAGCCGCAGTGGTCCGCAACCCCACGACGACTACCGCAGTCCACTTCACCCCTCCGCCGCCCCACACTGAACCCAGGGTTATTGTGCGGTACGGCCCCCGGTGGACCACCCAGGGAACATTTCACACCAGACGAGTGTAACCCCTATGTTTGCGTGGTAGAGTAATGGTGGTGTACGCGTACATGGAGAACTTGTTTGCGCAGCAATCGTCGACATAGTGTAGCTGAGGTGGAATAAGGGGAACCAGCCCGCATTTGCCGAGGCAGATGGAAAACCGCCTAAAAACCATCCACACTGGCCGGCTCACTGGACCTCGACACAAATCCTCCGGGCGGATTCGTGCCGGGGACCGGCGCTCCTTCCCGCCCGGATCGCAAAACGTTAATAAAAGAAGGAATCAGTTGATAGCACAAATCCTGGGGCAATAAAGAACCGTAAATTTGGTAATGAATGGAACCTTTTGAAGTAAAAAAATTTAGATGGAGGCTGTAACTTGACTACAGTAAGCGGGTTCAAATTGATGTAGATAGCAATAGTTACACAGAGATGAAGATGCTTGCACGGGATAGACTTGACTGGAGAGCTACATCAAACCAGCCTTCGGACTGAAAACAATAACAACAACGTTTTACAGCTGCGTGAATGAGCGGAACTTATGACAACGTGTGATATGTGAATTTTTGGCAGGCATGAAGAAGGAGCCGCGCATGTCGCGGCTGCAGAGACTGCTGACGGACGAGGGCCGCCTGCCCGCAGCTGCGGTGCCGCTGGGCGAGTACGCGGCGGGCAACGCGCGGCTGGGCGTCTGCACCAACAACGTGCCGCTCAGCGTGCTCGTGGACACGGGCCGGAGGGCGCGGCGCGCGCTCTGCCAGGTGAGCGGGCGGCGCCCACGCCTCACACACGCCGCGTTAACAGTGCGCGCAAAGGGGTGCCTCGTGTACCACTGTCATGTCCCCCCCTGTCCCAGCGGGAAGACTCTGGTAGTTCTTGACAGGAAACGTATTGCTTTGACATCCTACATGATTATCGCATTGTGAAGTAATGTTAACAGTTCAATCAGTTTTGAGACTAAGTTATCAAATTAAGCGTCATCATCATCCTTTCAGGTATTAGGCCCTTTGGCCCATTCCAGTCTCACTCCACCTTTGCCTCGGTCTTCCTGAGCTTGCCACTTTCGGAGCAATAGCTTAGGTCTGCGTGTGAACAGAAGTGCTTCGCACTTGTCGACATTTACTTATATTCGCCACCGTTCCAACCAAGGCTCGGCAGTACTAGCGCCGTCTGTATTCGTGAATTTATGTTAGACGATCTCCAGTCTTGCGCATGGATGGCTGTGTCACCCGTGTAGATGGCTAACGTCGTGTTTTGTGTTGCTGGAAAAATCATTAACGTAGAGGTTGAACAAGATGGGTCCCTGAATGCTTCCCTGGGATACTACAGCTTGGATACCGTTCCGTGTCGATTGCTTGCCCTGCATGTCAGTGTTGAAACATCTGTTCGTGAGATATGAGTGTATGAGACGTACAAGTCCGTCAGGGAAACCAGCATCGCTTAGTTTGCCAGAGGCGGTCGAAAGCTTTTTCGATATCCAGAAACACGGCTGCTGTGGCTTTGTTCGTGTTGTAGCCATGTGTTACATGTTCGACTACGCGGAGGAGTTGAAGTGTTGTTGACTCGTGATTCCTAAAGGCGAATTGCTCCGGTTTTGGGGTGTCATTGGCGATGCAGTGCCAGGTGACGCGTTTTAGTATTACCTTCTAAACAATCTTGCTGAGCGAGCACAGCAGACTGACGGGTCTGTATTTTTGAGGAAGGGAGTGGTCTTTTCCTTGCTTCCTCAACATCAGGACCTTGGCCGCCTTCCAAAATTCAGGGAAATGTTGGTGTTTTAAGATGGCATTCGTTACATGTGCAACGTGTTCTATGGCTTTAACCGTGAACTCCTGGAGGACACGGCTTTCCCGAGTGCTATCGGGCCCAGGGGCTTTCCTAGCGTTGGTATGCTTGATAGCCCAAGTAATTTCCTTTGTACTATTACGTCTGATTTCATCGCGCGTGGGCTGGGCTACAAGACGTGTAACTTCCTGGTCCGTTTCAAGTGTGAATACTGGATCTGAAGGAGCCAGATTCGGCGTGAAGGACGCTGCAAGTGTTGTGGCCATAAGATCTGCCTTCTCATTTGCGGAGTAAGCTGGGCCGTCTGGTCCTTGCATAGTATGAATATAATGTTTCTCCCTGATGAAGTGTCTGGCTACGTTCAACATGCCAGGACGTGTGGTATCCAGCCCTGCGAGTTTCTGCTCCCATTGCTCGTTTCTAAATGTATATATTTTCTCTCTTATTAGACCCTGGAGTCTGTTGACGTGCGGTCTTGATGAGACCCTTGTCTCTGATGAACGCTCTCCATCGAGGATGACGTACTGGTATCTATTACTGAAGAAGTCTTAGAGCCACTCACGTATCCGTGACCTATTCCATATGCTCGTATCATCTTTAATAGTCTGCAGTGGAGCACCGTGTCACTGATTTTTTGAAATCTAGAAATATGGTATCTGCCCGTTGCCCTTCATCTACATTTCACAGTATATCACGTGAGAAAAGGGCAAGCTGAGTTTCGCACGGGCGATGAGTTCTAAAATCATGCTGATCCTAGCACAGGAGCTTTTTAGTCTCAAGGAAGTTTATTATGTTCGAACTTTATGTTATCATGATTTCGAAGGCCGGCCGGAGTGGGCGAGCGGTTCTAGGCGCTACAGTCTGGAACCGCGCGACCGCTACTGTTGCAGGTTCGAATCCTGCCTCGGGCATGGATGTTTGTGATGTCCTTAGGTTAGTTAGGTTTAAGTAGTTCTAAGTTCTAGGGGAATTATGACCTCAGAAGTTAAGTCCCATAGTGCTCAGAGCCATTTGAACGATTTTTTTTTTTTTACTTTGAAATGGAAGATACTCTTCTACCATCGAGTACCTGACACGTGCAAAGGAACTGAGATTCTTTAATTTCCTAACAATTTTCCCCGTCTTAAAAACGGAAATTTGTGTATGTTGCCAACACCTTCTGTTTCAAACTGTTTTAAACTTTTAACTGGTTTTCGATACTACTTCTTCTTAATTTGATTTACTGATTGTTAGTCTTTCGTAGATTCGTAACATAACACACAGCGTATTAGATACAGCATTGACAAGATTTTTCCAACTGCAACACCTTTTCATTTCGATAGAATATTTTTTCTAGCTACCTGACGGTGTTGTACCTTGGAACAGTTTTTCACATTTGGAAAAATCATACTTTTCTGGAGTAAATTTTATAATTTCACAAAAAGACTGCAGCACACACAAAGCCAATACTATCAGTTGAAATAAGAAAATATATTAAACTTCCGTTATAGGGCTGGCTACAGGAGAAAATTTGCAAAGTGTTCGAAGGTAGAACACTCTCCCATACCTTTCTTTTTTTCTGTAGTAGTTAGCACTGGTTTGCCGGAGCCGCTAGACGGAAAACCTTACGTTTGATGGCTGATAAATAAAGTAAAAATAAGTCTCCTTTTGATCCCGAATCGCTCTAATCTCATCTTCACGGTCTTTTCGCAAGATAAAAGTAGCAGGAAGCAAAACGTGGCCATACTCTTCTGGAAATGTACGATCACTGAAATGTAACAGTAAACCACAGCATGATACACAGCTTCAACGTTGCAGCGTCCACCTCCAGAGTTGGAGAAACAATTCGGTGAGGGCTTCGTGCATACTTGAGAAAAGCGCTGCTCACCTTTGGATCTTAGCTATATCCCCTATCAATCCAACAGGCAGGGGTACCGAAGTGATGGGGGATAGCCAAGTATCAGTGGAGAGAATGTTTTGTAAGGTATCTTCTTCGCGGCCAGACTACACATATTACGAGCTCGTCCCATGAATCTTGTTGTGCTTCCAGTTTTAGTGCGGCAACTGTGTGATCAAATAACATATTTAGAATATTAAGGGAAGTAGAAATATATCTTTCTACAGATATTAGTCAGGAAGATAAAGAATGTAATATATTGAGAGACAGGCATCAAGAATGTCGAAGATGCAGTTGATTAATTCCAACTCTTCCATTTTTAAACTGAAGAGGAAGCAAAATTATGGAAAGCAAAAAAAGAAAAGGATCTTCCTTTTGGGTGAAACTAAGACATTTCAAAACATAAAAAGAAAAACCGTTAGAGACAGATGTACATTAAAATCAAACTAATACAAGCGCAAAGTCACTGAATTTTTATTGCGTAGCATGCCATATTATACAAAACAGAAACGTGAAATTTATTTGTGCTGGCTACTTTGATAAGTCCGAAAACTTTCTATTTGGCAATAGGAAAAGTTTACCCGGATGTGGAGAACGTCGTACGTCGATTGTGTTAGTAAACAATAAAGATTTCAAACAAATATAACCTTCGATGTCAGTTGAAATAAAAATTGGCTTGATTAAAGGCTTTACATCTTCTAGCAGCTAGCTTTCACCCATTTACCCATACCTGGATTTGTGATATAGTGGGAGCCTGGCTCATCAGGGGCAGATTGTCTTCACTTTCATCTCGATCATCTTATAAGCAATTAGTTTAGACCACACTGCTTCGCTCGAGTGTGTGTAGTAATTACAATAAAAGTAATCTTATAAACATAAATTAGTTCTTCTGTAAAATTAATGTTTCTCTTTCTACGCAATTCTGTCAAATTCTGTCGTGGTACCTGTTAAACAGCTTTCTTTGTTTTAGTTCACAAATTGCAAAACCTTCTAAATTTTTCACGCTAATTAAGGCCGTAGAAGCAAGGTCTTTTACAAATGTACTTATGACCAAAAAGCGATTCTAGTAGCTGCAGTCGGAGGTTTTTGTTAATCTTACGTTTTGACTTCTTGTGATGCTAATTTCATAGACTCTTTCACGCATAACACATAATATTTCTTTATTTCTAACCGAGAACTCAATTATCAATTTTCACTGATATAGCTTTAAAATGTTTTAATGTAACGAAAGATTTTCATAAAAATTTTCTTCCCCTTTTTCATTCCATTAGGGACTGAATTAAGAAAAAAAGAAATAAAAGAAAGGAAGAAAGAGAGGGAGAGAGAGAGAGAGAGAGAGAGAGAAACTGAAACACAAATCATTTTTACTTCTAACCGAGAAGCAAAATACAGAACTTCATAGATATAGCTTCAAAATACTTTCATAATGAAACATTTCCACGAAAACTTTCATCCTCTATTTCATCCCCTTATAGGTTGAATTACCAAAAACACTGACAGGCCTACCTCTTTGGGGTTGAATTGCCAAAAACAGTGTAACAAGTATTTTTTTATTTCTAACCGAGAAGTCAAATACAAATTTTCATAGATATAGCGTTAACAGGCTTTAGTAGTTCTTTAAAAATAACTTATTAAAATAAGTTCATCTACTTTCTAGCCCTCTTAGGGGTTTAATTTCCAAAATTTCTAAAACACGTGTTATTTTCTTATTTCTGACCGAGGAGCCAAATACCAATTTTCGTAGTTGTTGCTTCAAAATTGCCGTGACAGCGACATACATATTTTTTTTTAAAAAAAAAGCCTTTCCTCCCTTATTCTTCTCCATGGGGGTGGAATTCCGAAAAATCCCTTCTTAAACGATGCCTCTCGACAGTATAAACATCCATGCCAAATTTCAAGTTTTTTGTAAGCGTTTTGGGCTGAGTGATGACGAGTCAACGAATCGGTTACGACGTTTCCTTTTATATATAGAGATGGTGCTTGTCGCATTTCCTCTGTCGCGAAGCTGCTAAGTGTTAACACAGAGTGGCTTATAGGAAATCCAATCACCTTCATGTTTGTGACACAACTCCTTTTTGTGAAGCAACTGCGAAGCTAACTTGTCATCTAACAATGCGAGGATACTGCAAATCGATAGCTATTGCCATATACAGTTACAGAATTTGTTGTACCGATGCGTTCAGTATTCAGCAACACAAAATACCAAGTTATTAACACGATAAATAAGTCGTCATGACTAACTGCAATAAGTTATTAACATAATAAATAATTCGTCATGACTAACTGCAATCATATGAATCACAGGTCCTACACAGAATTTATTTAATCCTACAAAGGTGGCATGCAGCCGTGATCTGGAGGTAGCGTCTTTGATTAGTATTCAAAACGTCCTCGGTCCCGGGTACGAAATCCCCAAACGCTTAAATTTTGATTAATAATCAGCACTGGCGGCCGAAGACTTCCGGCAAAGTGTCACTCACATTCTGCGAACGGCCTTGTCAAAGAGGGCAGAGGACCGGGCATAATTTCAGGGCATTCTCTTGTCCCTGAGGTGGGAAACTGCCCCTAAAGCCGGAAGAATAAGCAATGATTAATGATATGAGGATGCAGAAGGAAATGGAAACCACTGCATTAAAGACACACAACGTGTGGCTACAGGACATATGGCATGTAATTGAAAAAGAGTCATGACGATCTCTCCATTGGCAAAAGATTCCGCAATAGTCCCCCATTTGGATCTCCGGGAGGGGACTGCCAAGGGGGAGATGACCATGAGAAATAGTTCGAATAACCAACGAAAGGATAACGTTCTAAGAGTCGGGGCGTGGAACTCCAGACGCTTGAATGTCGTAAGGAAGCTAGAAAATCTGAAAAGGGATGTAACAGGGGTCTGTGAAATGAAATGGAAAGAAGACAATGATTTCTGGTCAGATGAGTATAGTGTATATCAACAGCAGTAGGAAGTGGTATAACGGGCGTAGGATTCATTTGTATAGGAAGGTAGGACAGAGAGTGTGTACGTGTGAACAGTTCAGTGATAGGGTTATTCTTATCAGAATCGACAGCAAACCAACATCGACAACGATAGTTCATGTGCACATGCCGACATCGCAATCTGATGATGTAGAGATAGAGGAAGTACACTGAAGCGCCAAAGAAACTGGTATAGGCATGCGTATTCAAATACAGAGATATGTAAACAGGCAGAATACGGCGCTGCGGTCGGCAACGCCTATATGAAACAAGTGTCTGGCGCAGTTGTTAGATCGGGTACTGCTGTTACAATAGCAGGTGATCAAGATTTAAGTGAATTTGATCGTGAGCGATGGGACAGAGCATCTTAGAGGTAGCCATGAAGCGGGAATTTCCCAGTACGACCATTTCACGAGTGTACCGGGAGTAGCAGGAATTCGGTAAAACATCAAATCCCCGACATCGCTGCAGCCGGAAAAACGATACTGCAAGAATGGGACCAACGACGACTGAAGAGAATTGTTCAACGTGACAGAACTGCAACCGCAAATTGCTGCGTATTTCAATGCTGGGCCATCGACAAGTGTCAACGTGCGAACCATTCAACGAAACATTGTCGATATGGGCTCTCGGAGCCGAAGGCCCACTCATGTATCCTTGGCAACTGCACCATACGAAGCTTAACGCCTTGTCTGGGCCCGTCAACATAGAAACACTAATGCTGTCCAGCAAACTCCCCTGACATGAACATTATTGAGCATATCTGGGATGCTTTGCAACGTGCTGTTCAGAAGAAATCTCCACCCCCTCGTACTCTTATGGATTTATGGACAGCCCTGCAGGATTCACGGTATCAGTTCCCTTCAACACTACTTCAGACATTAGTCGAGTCAATGTCACGTCGTGTTGCTGCACTTCTGCTTGCTCGCGGGGGCCGTACACGATATCAGGCAGGTGTATCACTTTCTTTGGCTAGTCAGTGTATATGAGGATACTGAAAGGGTAATACAGTACATAAAGGGATATGAAAATCTAATAGTCATGGGGGACTGGAATGCAGTTGTAGGGGAAGGAATAGAAGTAAAGGTTACTGTAGAGTATTGGCTTGGGTCAAGACATGAGAGAGGAGAGAGGGTAACTGAGTTCGTAATAAATTTCAACTAGCAGTAGAGAACACTCTGTTGAAGAATCACAAGAGGAGGACGTATACCTGGAAAGGGCCTGGTGATACGGGAAGATTTCAGTTAGATTACATCATGGTCGGACAGAAGTTCCGAAATCAGATACTGGATTGTAAGGCGTACCAAGGAGCAGATATAGATTCAGAGCACATGTAGTAATGATGAAGAGTAGACTGAAGTTTATGATAGTAGTCAGGAAAAATCAATATGCAAAGAAGTGGGATATGGAATGACGAGATACTCTTGATGTTCTCTAAGGCTATAGATGCAGCAATAAGGAATAGTCAGAAGGCAGTACAGTTGAAGAGGAATGAACATCTCTGAAAAGGTCAATCACAGAAGTTGGAAAGGAAAACATAGGTACAAAGAAGATATGTGCGAAGTAACCATGAGTAGCAGAAGAAATATTTCAGTTGATCGATGAAAGAAAGAACTTCAAAAAAGTTCAGGTAAACTCAGGTATACAGAAATACAGGTCACTGATGAATGAAATAAATAGGAAGTGCAGAGAAGCTAAGACGAAATGGCTGCATGAAAAATGTGAACAAATGGAAAAAAATTGCCGGAAGGACTGAGCCAGCATATAGGAAAGTCGAAACAATCTTCTGTGAAATTAAAAGCAAAGGTGGTAATACTAGGAGTGCAAAGGGAATTTCACTGTTAAATGCAGAGGAGAAAGCGGATGCCCTCTATGAGGGGAGAGACTTGTCTGATGCGACAGGAAAAGAAACAGGAGTCGATTTAGAAGAAATATGGGAGCCAGTAATGAAAGCAGAATTTAAGAGAGCTTTGGACGACTTAAGATCAAATAAGACAGAAGGGGTAAGTAATATTTCATCAGAATTTATAAAATTATTGGGGGAAGTGACAACAAAAAGGCTATTCATGTTGTTGTGTAGAATGTATGAGTATGGCGACGTACCATCCGAATTTGGGAAAAATATCATTCACACAATTCCGAAGACTGCAAGAGCTGACAAGTGTGAGAATTCTCTCACAGTCAGCTTAACAGCTTATGCACCCAAGTTTCTGACAATAATAATATACAGGAGAATGGGAAAGAAAATTGAAAATGTGTTGGATGCCGACCAGTTTGGCTTTAGGAAAGCTAAAGGACCAGAGAGGCAATTTTGACGTTACGGTTGATAATGGAAGCAAGACTAAAGAAAAATAAAGACACGTTCATAAGATTTTTCGACCTGGAAAAAGCGTTCGACGATATAAAATGGTGCAAGACGTTCGAAATTTTGAGAAAAACAAGGGTAAGCTCTAGAGACAGCCAAGAGCCAAGAGGGAGTAATAAGAGTGGACAACCAAGAACGAAGCGCTTGGATTAAAAAGGGTGTAAGACGGGGGCGTAATCTTTAGTCCCTACTGTTCAATCTGTGCATTGAAGGAACAATGATGGAAATAAAAGACTCAAGGTGAAAGGATATCAATGATACGAGTCACTGATTACATTGCTTTCCTGAGTGGAAGTGAAGAAGAATTACATGATCTGCTGACTGGAATGAACAGTCTAATGAGTACAGAACATGGACTGAGAGTAAACAGAAGAAAGACGAAGGTAATGAGAAGTTGCAGAAATGAGAACAGCGAGAAACTTAACATCAGGATTGATGGTCACAATGTAGATGAAGTTAAGGAACTGTACAACCTAGGCAGCAAAGTAACCGATGACAGACGGAACCAAGAGAAGTCTACTAGTATCAAACATAGGCCTTAATTTGAGGAAAACGTTTCTGAGAATGTACGTTTGGAGCACAGCATTGTATGGTAGTGAAACATGGACTGTGGGAAAACCGGAACAGAAGAGAATCGAAGCATTTGAGATGTGGTACTACAGGCGAATGTTGAAAATTAGGTGGACTGATAAGGTAAGAATTGAGGAGGTTCTGCGCAGAATCGGAGAGTTAGGGATATGTGGAAAACACTGACAATACGAAGGGACAGGATGATAAGGCATCTGTTAAGACATCAGGACAAGACTTCTTGGTGCTAGAGGGCGCTGAAGAGGACCAAAACTGCAGAGGGAGACAGAGATTGGAATACATCCATCAAATAACTGAGGACGTAGGTTGCAAGTGCTACTCTGAGATGAAGTTGATGGCACAGGAGAAGAACTCATGGTAGACCGCATCAATCCAGTCAGAAGACTGATAACTCAAAAAAAGAAATAAAAAGGTGGCATTGATGAACCGAACTATTATGACCAGTTGCTTAACAGCGTGTTGGTGCACCTTCGGGACACATTACAGCACCGACTTTGCTGTCCTGGATTCGGCAATTCCTTGGTAGGATTCCGGAGGTACGTGGCACCAGAGACCTACTCACATTTGATTCCTATTAATTACGGGCTGGTGGTCTGACTGCGTGGAGCTGACCCCGACAGCGTCTCTGATATGCTCCATCGGATCCAGGTCAGGCAAATTTAATGTCCATGACACCGACGTTAGTTCATTATCACGCTCCTCAAACCAATGTAACGTAATTCTGGCGTTGTGACATGGACAATTATTCTCCTGAAAAGTGTTATCGCAGGCGGTGCAGACATCAAACGAGAAGGCATGCAGGTCGTCTGCAATGATGTTCACGTAGTACACAGCCGTCATGACGTCCGTAGTATGGATATTAGAGTAAGTGGCGTTGAAAGAAAGCTATCTTCGAAAACTGAACAAAAATCCGTGGTCAGATTGAATCTTCACGAGATTCTGTGCAGAATTTACGAGTAAATTAGGCTCTCTTTAAACCTTAATTTATGATTGATTCCTCGAACAAAAACCTGGAAGAAACCACAGGTTACACTCATCTACTGTGCTAGCAGAAATAATCTGCAAAACTATTGTCCATTATGTTTCACATCCATTTGTTGTAGAATATTAGAAAATACTATGAGCTCAACCGTAATGAGATATCTCGAACAGAGTGATCTCCTTGCCAAACATCTACTCCTAAGCCCAACTTGTGCTTTCTCACATGACGTGCTGAAGGCTGTGGATCAAGGCATTCAAATGGCTGCAGTATTTCTTGTCCTCCGGAAAGCATTTAACTGAGCACCACAGCAATGATTATGAGTAAAAGTGCGATCTTATAGGTTTTGAAACGAAATCTGTGCTTGAACTGAAAATTTCTTGATATGAATGACGCACCAGTCGTCTTGGATGCAGAGTCATCGACAGACGTAGTAATAATTTTATTCGTGCTCCAGGGAAGTGTTTTGGGACCCTTGCTGTTCATGTTGTATATCAATTACCTGGCAGGCAGTAACTCAGACATATCGCAGATGATGGAGCTATCTATGCAAGTCTACTTGCGATATGTTTTGGAAGGCGACAGGCTACTCTGAGTTTCAGCCCTGACGACTGTCACTTTAAGTAGTAAACCCTCCAGTTAACTACTTGCCACACAGGTGTGCTGAATTGATGGGACCGGACGGTGCGGCCGAGCGGTCCTAGGCGCTTCAGTCTGGAACCGCGCGACAGCTACGGTCACAGGTTCGAATCCTGCCTCGGGCATGGATGTGTGTGATGTCGTTAGGTTGGTTAGGTTTAAGTAGTTCTAAGTTCTAGGGGACTGATGACCTCAGATGTTAAGTCCCATAGTGCTCAGAGCCATTTGAACCATTTTTTGAATTGATGGGAGAAATTTTTGGGCCTAGCATTCTGTTCCCAGTAAACGCTTCAAGATGTTCATTTCCCTAATAGCTACATGTGGCTTTCAAACCCTAAACATCCAGATTTACTGTTAAATGACGAAGCTGCCTACTTGTTCTCAACTCCAGAAAAATACTATTCGAACAAGAGTCACCATAAAGACTCCACATGCATTAACAATGTTAACGATTTCATCAGTGCCTGCTCAAGCTGATAACTTCATGTTGTCTCAGAAACACGAAGTCTTGGATGAAAAATCTACATGAAATTGTACGCTTGAATCTGGAGAATAGCGAGTGACTCGTCCTCTCTCATCTGTAATGAAATTTTGACGTGTGATCCTATGCTTTCCCGTGGATCAACTGAATTGCTCTCGGATATCCAGCAGGGTGCAGTCTTTGAAAGAACGCGGTATTTAGACAGAATACCTTCCAATCATCTGCAGGTAGAATGAGCGTCTTTGCTGCGTCACAGCTCCTATGTAGTCTTATTGTTTCACACCCCTTAACCATCGAGCGAGGTGGCGCAGTGGTTAGCACACTGGACTCGCATTCGGGAGGACAACGGTTCAAACGCGCGTCCAGCCATCCTGATTTAGGTTTTCCGTGATTTCCCTAAATCGCTTCAGGCAAATGCCGCGTCAGGCCATCCAGGTTTAGGTTTTCTGTGATTTCCATAAATCGCTTCAAGCAAAGGCCGGGATGGTTTCTTTGAAAGGACACGGCCGACTTCCTTCCTCAGCCTTTCCTAGTCGGACGGGACCGAGACCTCGGTGCTCAGTCCCCTCCCGCAAATCAACCAACCAACCCCTTGACCCGCTTTCTGCTCACGCGCAATGTCGCTTGAAGTATTGGTAGGTATGCTTTCGTTCTTTTCTTTTCATACATGTAAACTATTTGTACACAAAGCCGGCCGGTGTGGCCGTGAGGTTCTAGGCGCTACAGTTTGGAACCGAGCGACCGCTACGGTCGCAGGTTCGAATCCTGCATCGGGCATGGATGAGTGTGTGATGTCCTTAGGTTGATTAGGTTTAAGTAGTTCTAAGTTCTAGGGGACTGATGACCTCAGCAATTAAGTCCCATAGTGCTCAGAGTCATTTGAATAATTTTTTTGTACACAAAGCCAAAGGTAAATTAACGAGTTATTTTGTGGCAGAGATAATGTTTTGAAACAAAAAGGAGAAGGGATACACTCTTAAATTGATTAATTTCTGTATCTTCACCTGTTTGTTTCTAAAAGTGGCAGCGGGCGGACTATGACTAGATCCGTCCCGTCGCACTAGTATTGTTTAAAAATGTGTATTTCGAGCGTACATTAAAATTATTAGATAAAGTTATTAGGAAAGTAAAGTTTTATTAATACATTCACATCGACCACAACTGGCTGTTAGTCGTCATTTCGCCCGCTCCGAGAATCCTGCATCAGCAGATTCGGAGCAGACAAGAAGAATTTGCGCGAGCAGCGGAGGAGCAGTCATGCATCGGCATTGTTATAATCAAGACAACGCACAGTGGAATTAATATGATGCAGTATATAACTCAAAAGTGTGAATATTGACCTTGAATGTATTTCCATTGAAGGTCTGTTGATATTAGTATCAGTTAAAGTTCACCAAGATAATTGTACAGATTTGTAAATTACCTTCCTATTTTTCAACTATTCTTTCCAATCATTTTTTTCAATTATTCAAGCAGCAATTATTAATAAGTTTTCATTATTTGACCGCCCTCATTATGCCACTTTTCATAGAGTGTCACAAGCGCCGGTTGCTGGACACGACCTCCCATACCTCAGTGCTTTACCGACTACCGAGAGCGCGTTTTGAATGAAGTTTGTTGAGGGCTGGGTCTCGTGCTTTACTAAAAATAAAACCACTGCCTCATTGATTGGGTTGCTGGTGGTCACCTGTATTGCAACAGTCTCCTGTAAGGCACAGTCCCAAAACGACGACGTTTGCCTTAGCACTTTCGTTTGTTCATGCGCGTTACGCAACAAGTGCTCCTTCCATCTTTCTTCGACTGTCTGATATGTCTTACCTCACGTACATGGAATATGATAAACGCCTGGTTGGAATTCGATAGAGTCAGAATTGTGTTCTAACGAGGCGTGGTTTGTGGTATTTCTGTTCGTGCTGGTCGACATCGTACGAATATCATGCGAATATAGAATCGGTAAACTCAAGAGTGCCATACTCAACGCTATGCGGGCTTTCGTGACTGGCAACCAAGATGACAGTTATGTTGTTCACTCCACAGGGTCTGTAGTAACACAGGTAACCACAAGGACTTACCAGCGACGTCTGGAGCATCACATAGTGACAGAGCGGAGAGCAGGGAGCGGCGTGCCGACAGTGATGTGCCCAGCGACACAGAAGCAGCGCAACGTCGCCTTTTCAAGCGAGTCCCAATACTGCACACAGCATCACAGTGCACGCATCCAAGAGTGGAGCTTTCGACGAAAGGGAACGTTGCCAGACAGCATTCGTCATCGTCTTGCAGGCTCGACACCTGGCGTCATGGTACGGATTGCCACTGTATTGTATTCCAGGAACACACGATGTTGGTGGTTATTTCAGTTTAGTGGCTGATTTCCAGAATTACACGAAAGAAAGCGCACTAGGGACCGCCATAAGCAGGTTCCGTTGTTGTTGCTAGACATGAGCTCGTGTTTTCCGCCGTATTTGTAAAGATTTAGCATTCTACTCATTTAAGTGCTGTATAACACACTAAAGCTATTTGGAACACATTATTCGTTCTTCATGTACAGAATTTCATGGTGAGTAAAACGCTATGTATTTTAGAACTAATTATATAACATACTTGTTGGGCGTGCACCACCTTGTACTTTCAAACGGAAAAACATCTTCTACAGTGGAACATTTCATTTGATTTTTTCAAATGAATCGTGTTTCTTCAGTGTCTAAACAATTTTAACTGCCTTGAAAACAGAAATTTGTGTTGGTTTCCAGTAACTTCTATTTCAAAATTATTTAACTTGTAGCTGGTTTTTGGTAATACTTCTACTAAATTTGATTTTTCTTGGTGATTATTTGTGTCTAGAGAGTAATAATATAAGAGACAGACTATTAAGTACAGTATTCAGAAGAGAAAGCAAAGGCGAACCAGCAGCGCTACCACTATAAGCGTATACGTATCAGAAGAAGGGATCTGTCTAGAACCTGGAGAAGAACCCCAAAAATACACTGTTACTGGTAGATTATTATGATGGGTGATAGCAATGCCAGAATCGAATATTATAGGGCCTCTTGGAGAACCAGTACATCATGAAAATTGAAAAATACTCAGAGATTTTGCACTTACAATAATCTGAAACAACAAATTCAGTTTTTAAGAAAAGGGATGTACAAGAGTATACATGGGCCAGTAGTGGTCTTAGGTCGATAATTAACTACTGGTAAAAAGTTAGCAAGTCAAGTAAGGGATACAGAGTTTATACAGGACAAGGTAAAGGATCAAATTATGCTTTTAGTTATCTCTAGGTTAGATATTTTCACTAAATGGAAGAAAATGACCAAATAAACAAGTAAACAACAAGATAAGAGCATTTCTAAGGTATACTTCCTTGGATAGGACAGCATCAAACATCTTTGCCAAAGCGGATTAAATAAATCTGAGAAGAAGCAGTACTGTAAGGGGAGAAGAAATATAGCTAAATGTTTAGTAAGGCAAGCACAACAGGAACAGCGGGGTGGATTTATTATGAAAACGTTAACACAACAGAAAGAGGAAAAATACAAATAAACGTACTGACAAAGAACAATTGGTAAATTACTACAAAGGATCATGGTATGATGCTACAGCGCAAATAACCGAAAGTGAACCAATACATGAGAAAGGAGTATATGAAATACAGTCTGAAGAACTAACATCTCCCTTAACGTCACTTAAGTTCAGAAAAACGACAGAAAGCAGATGGTATTAATGCTGAATTGCTAAAATAAGCTACACCTACATCTGGCACATCTCTTACACGAATTTTGGCAGAGCAAAAGTATCCCTGAAGACGGGAAGATAGCTAGAGCGATAACATTTTCTTTAAAAAAAGAAATAAAAGCCTATGCAGTAATTACAGAGGAATACGTTTGTTGGGGTCCGCATAGGGGATAAATGCTAAGATTTTGAACACAAGATTGAAAAACATACGGAAAGTAGTAGACACAAATGGTTTTAGGAAAGAACGCTCCACGAAAGATGCAGTTTATACACCACTGGCCATTAAAATTGCTACACCACGGAGATGACGTGCTACAAACGCGAAATTTAACCGAGAGGAAGAAGATGCTGTGATATGCAAATGATTAGCTTTTCAGAGCATTCACACAAGGTTGACGCCGGTGGCGACACCTACAACGTGCTGACATGAAGAAAGTTTCCAAGCGATTTCTCATGTTCAAATGTGTGTGAAATCTTATGGGACTTACCTGCTAAGATCATCGGTCCCTAAGCTTACACACTACTCAACCTAAATTATCCTAAGGACAAACACACACGCCCATGCACGAGGGAGGACTCGAACCTCCTCCGGGACCATCCGCACATTCCATGACTGCAGCACCTTAGATCGCACGGCTAATTCCGTGCGGCCTGATTTCATATACACAAACAGCAGTTGACCGGCGTTGCTTGGTGAAACGTTGTTGTGATGCCTCGTGTAAGGAGGAGAAATGCATACCATCACGTTTCCGACTTTGATAAAGGTCGGATTGTAGCCCATCGCGATTACCGTTTATCGTATCGCGACATTGCTGCTCGCGTTGGTCGAGAACCAGTGACTGTTAGCAGAATATGGAATCGCTGGGTTCAGGAGGGTAATACGGAACGCCGTGCTGGATCCCAACGGCCTCGTATCACTAGCAGTCGAGATGACAGGCATCTTATCCGCATGGCTGTAACGGATCGTGGAGCCACGTCTCGATCCCCGAGTCAACAGATGGGAACGTTTGCAAAACAACAACCATCTGCACGAACAGTTCACGACGTTTGCAGCAGCATGGACTATCAACTCGGACTCCATGGCTGCGGTTACCCTTGACGCTGCATCACAGACGGGAGCGCCTGCGATGGTGTACTCAACGACGAACCTGGGTGCACGAATGACAAAACGTCATTTCTTCGGATGAATCCAGGTTCTGTTTACAGCATCATGATGGTCGCATCCGTGTTTGGTGACTTCGCGGTGAACGCACATTGGAAGTGTGTACTCGTTATCACCATACTGGCGTATCGCCCAGTGTGATGATATGGGGTGCCATTGGTTACACGTCTCGCTCACCTCTTGTTCGCATTGACGGCACTTTGAACAGTGGACGTTACATTTCAGATGTGTTACGACCCGTGGCTCTACCATTCATTCGATCCCTGCAAAACCCAACATTTCAGCAGGATAATGCACGACCGCGTGTTGCAGGTTCTGTACGGGCCTTTCTGGATACAGAAAATGTTCGACTGCTACCCTGGCCAACACATTCTCCAGATCTCTCACCAATTGAAAACGCCTGGTCAATGGTGGCCGAGCAACTGGCACGTCACAATGCGCCAGTCACTACTCTTGATGAACTGTGGTATCGGGTTGAAGCTGCATGGGCAGCTGTACCTGTACACGCCATCCAATCTCTGTTTGACTCAATGCCGAGGCGTATCAAGGCCATTATTACGGCCAGAGGTGGTTGTTCTGGGTACTGCTTTCTCAGGATCTATGCACCTAAATTGCGTGAAAATGTAATCACATGTCAGTTCTAGTATAATATATTTGTCCAGTGAATACCCGTTTATCATCTGCATTTCTTCTTGGTGTAGCAGTTTTAATGGCCAGTAGTGTATTTTGCAGCAGATAATACAAAATTCTGAGGATGTAATAAAGATACACACATTGCTTTTGACTGAAAAGTTCATGGGTGTATTGCCGGTTCATAGTGTCCAACGGGCGCAATATTTCGGCGGTCAGACATGTAGCCATCGTCAGGTACGCGGAAGAACTGAGCTTCTGAGAGCGCGCGGCCGACTAATATCACACACGCCGACTTTAGCGTCTCCGCGGTCCGCCGACATGCGGCTGCGGGCGCGGATCGCCGATGGCGCGGCTCTCTGGGCCAGGGGATATTAGTCGGCCGCGCGCCCTCAGAAGCTCAGTTCGTCCGCGCACCTAACGATGGCTACATGTCTGACCGCCGAAATATTGCGCCCGTTGGACACAATGAACCGGTAGTAGACCTGTGGACTGTTCAATCAAGAAATATGCCGGGAGAAACTGAAGAATCAGTCACATTGCTCTTATTTATATAAAAAAAAGCTTTTGCCAATGTCAGTAGACATAAACTGTGGAAAATAATGACGAATCACGGTTACTCAAAACATCAGATATATGCGATAAAAATTAGTGTCAGAACACATTACTCTAGATCTCAATGGAAAAACAACTGATGAGATACCAACAAACAAAGGAGTATGACAGCACTGCTGTATCTTCCCAACTTCGTTCAACATTTACGAACATGAAATAATGCATATATGGAAAACAGAATTTCAAAAATATGTATATTTGGTCAGGAGAACTATTTTAAATAACTTGCTATATGCCGACGATACAATGATCCTATCTGATAAAGAAGGGGACTTTACGAAAGATGTTTGCTTACTGAAACAAATATCTGAAAAATTTAACATGGAGATCCGGACAGAGAAACTAAGACAATGGTCTTCACGGGGAAAGAACATATTAGAACCAAAACAGTGATAGATCAGAAGGCTTTGGAACAAGTAAGCCACTACAGTTACCTAGGATGTGAGGAGACACATGGCTACAGCAAAGACAAAGAAATTAAACTTAGCTAATTCAGCTGGGTATATGGAACAGCTAAGACGAAACCTTAAAAACAAAACTAGGGAAGATATTCAAATTTAATGCTATAAAACTGTTGCAGTCCCCACGCTGTTCTATTGAAGCAAGAAAGCTATATACAGGCATAGCAAATGAAATTCCTGAGAAGGTTGCACAATAGAAAACAAACTAATGAATCAAGGTATTAGAGAAGAACTACAAAATTTTAGCCTACTGATAATATTCTGGATTATAGAAGAAAATGGAACGGACAACTTGAAAAAATGGAGAGTGAGAGACTCCCCTTAAAGGCTAGAAAATATAAACACCAAGACAGAAGAGACACAGAAAGATTCCGACAAGGATAGGTACCGCAAGAGGCAATTATGCGTAATACTAGAAGAGAGGAAGAAGAAGACAAGATTTTTCTCGATTCCACGATTGTTCGTGGGTGCGTGAGCACTGTGTACCTTGGAACATGTTTTCACATTTGGGTAAACCTTAATTCTCCGGAGTAATTTTGGTAATTTCATAAAAAGACTGCAGCACATAAAAAGTGAATGTCATCCTTTAAAAATGGAAAAAGAAAATATTAGAGGACTAGCCAGAGGTGAAAGTCTGAAAAGTGTAGTAAGATACAACTCGCTGCCCTACACAATACAAACACCTCTGGTTTACACAGTCTCTGGGGCAGTTTTAATGGCCAGCAATATAAAATTGACCTTCCAAGCCCGTATAGTCCAAGATCGGTATACCAGTCAGACAAAATCTCCGCGAGCGCTGGGGCAAACATACCCCCGACGCACCAGACTGTAGACACCTGTTTGGTAAAACACCGTGACTTGCAGCGTAACTGCCTGCTACACATCCTCAGCCCCCAGGAATCGTCAGTTCTTCAGGGCCTTTTGCAAGGGACTGAAGGCACGATAGTCACATGGGGACGGATCAGGGCTATCGTCAACCGCTCTCTTGAACCTTCCTGGCAGATTAAAACTGTGTGCCGGGCCGAGACTCGAACTCGGGACCTTTTCCTTTCGCGGGCAAGTGCTTTGCCAACTGAGCTACCCAAGCACGACTCACGCCCCGTCCTCACAGCTTTAATTCCGCCAGTACCTCGTCTCCTACCTTCCAAATTTCATAGTAGAACCGCTCAACTATGGTGTCAGTAATGCGTATTGTGTCGAATCGCGACCACACGGAACATGGCTTACCATTCCACAATGGTGGTTTCAACAGATGTACTACCCCATTATACACACACTTTATTCATTTTCCGATGGATGTCTACCGATGTTTGTCCTTCGGCAGTCAATAAAATAATAACAGCACGTTGGTGTCCTTTGGTCTCATTTGGTGATAACGTCGCCATAGTTTACGTTTACCCATTTACCGCAAGCACATAGGAAAGTCATGAATGTCTCATTAATCCGCTGCCCATATGTCGGTGATTATATATCCGTATCGGGAGTCGCACTACATTGCATAGAGGGGAGCGGGGGACTTTGGCGCAGCGGGTAAAATGACGCACGTCAATGTGACTACTTTGAGACCTAGTCTTGTGTGATCGGTGCTGCCATCTGGTGCACAGTTATACAAGGAAGCATACAGAACGCGGGAACCGTTACTTGCCAGTTGTCGGTGCAAGAAGCAAGAGTGTGTTTTGTCTCTGTTTCTGCTAAATACAAGTTCTTGTTTTTATGGCTATCTCTGCACATTAACAGTCACTATTAGTTAAGTATTATTTCTTTTAAGCAAAGCGCGGGTGTTTAACAACAATTTTATATAAGCCATGCCTGTTGGGGTAATATGACAACTCCCCCTCCCGGATGATGCCCTCTCTCCCTCCATTTGTCCCTCCTATCAGCTTTGATCCTCAGCCCCCCCCCCTCCTTTCCTCCGTCCATCCCTGGGCTCCCTCTTCCCCCCCCCCCCTTCCATCCTGTGTTTTCTCCCGCCTAACCTCTCCCTACCTCCCTTCTCCCCCCCCCCCCTGAGTCCTTTTGTATTTCCCCTCCTCTGCCTTCTCCACTCCCTGTCGCGTCTGCTCAGCAGCCCCCACCCCTCTTATGGGTGCTCATCCTCCATTGGCTCCTTTCCCCACCCCCCTCGCTTTTCCTCTCATTCCCCCCTTTTTTATTTTCCCATCTTCTGCCCAGTTCCCCCCATCTGCTCTCGGCTTTGGTATGTCATATTTGCCAACCTTTTAGTGCAGTGTTCCAGTGAATGTTCGTCTTTCCAAGTGTCACGAACAGAAACCATGATGTCGCTGGGTGTGAATTTTATGTCTTTTGCGAACAGAAACCAGACTGTCGCCGTATTTTTTAATTGTCTGTCTATAATTTTATCTGTCTGCTTCATATGTATTTTATTAGCATCATCATCCCTTTGTTCTATGGTTCAAGTGCCACGATTTTTTCGCCAAGTTCCCATTTAAGTCTCCCATTTTATCGCCTGTTTTTATTATATATTATCTTCACCTTTTTCAAACAAAATCTGTAGGCTCAAGAGCGGCATATTACGCTGCTGCCAGCCCGCCCCCTTCAGGGGAAATCGAAATTCAATAAAGAAAAAAAGGGGTAATTTGCGTCATCTTACCCCACTTCAGTTTCACATTGATGAAAGTAGGTAGCTAAATGAGATACGATAATGTATATTTAACGAAAGTAAAAATAACACAGTGCATCATTTTGATATGAACAGGTTCGTCAGTTCCGATGACGGGACGCACACCCGTAAAACAGAGAGAGCTTTATGGATGGTGGGTGCATTAAGAAATGTCGTCAGTGCGGTTCATAATGTAACTCCTATTAGACAAGGAGCCATACAACATACCAGAGGCAAAGATCTGTGCGTAGTGTGTTGTGAATTCAGCAAAGATGGCGAGAAATGGTACTGGCGTATTTCTTGTGCTTTTTGGTGTCGTTCTGAGTGCAGTGGGGAACAGTCCTGAAAACTATAACTGTGGCTCCCGTCTGAAGAAGCGTTAGTTGTTTAACAGGTATGCAAGCGACCAATTACTGGATAGGATGTCAAATTAAATACCTTTCAGCCGTCTAGATTCCAAACTTATTTTATTTGGCTACCAGTTTCGGCGATTTACTACGCCATCTTCAGGCCCCTGACCGACGCCTAGGAAGATTTCACCTCGGTTCTGATCAAAACAGGGTACCATTAAAAGATTTGTGTGAATTCTTATGGAACTTAACTGCTAAGGTCATCAGTCCCTGAGCTTACACACTACTTAACCTAAATTATCCTAAGGACAAACACACCCACCCATGCCCGAGGGAGGACTCGAACCTCCGCCGGGACCAGCCGCACAGTCCATGACTGCAGCGCCCAAGACCGCTCGGCTAATCCCGCATGGCTGGGTACCATTATATTTCTGCTTGTTATAGCGATACCTTCAGCCATCATCTGCCGACTCGTATCCAAACAAAATAAGTTAGGATACTAGACGGCTGAAAGGTGTTTAATTTGACATCCTGCATCGAACAACTGAGTCCAGCAAACATCTCTGAAAATATGTACATACAGAGAATTACTGAATACGCTTATACTCGAGTCTTCTTCATTTATGTCACTATTTTGTACGAAAACTCTTATTATTGTTTCGTATCTATTCCATAGTTAATTAAGCTTATGCTGCCGATATTTTCCTTTTTTTGACTACATTGTTCAGGGTTTCATTTGTACAAATACACTCCTGGAAATGGAAAAAAGAACACATTGACACCGGTGTGTCAGACCCACCATACTTGCTCCGGACACTGCGAGAGGGCTGTACAAGCAATGATCACACGCACGGCACAGCGGACACACCAGGAACCGCGGTGTTGGCCGTCGAATGGCGCTAGCTGAGCAGCATTTGTGCACCGCCGCCGTCAGTGTCAGCCAGTTTGCCGTGGCATACGGAGCTCCATCGCAGTCTTTAACACTGGTAGCATGCCGCGACAGCGTGGACGTGAACCGTATGTGCAGTTGACGGACTTTGAGCGAGGGCGTATAGTGGGCATGCGGGAGGCCGGGTGGACGTACCGCCGAATTGCTCAACACGTGAGGCGTGAGGTCTCCACAGTACATCGATGTTGTCGCCAGTGGTCGGCGGAAGGTGCACGTGCCTGTCGACCTGGGACCGGACCGCAGTGACGCACGGATGCACGCCAAGACCGTAGGATCCTATGCAGTGCCGTAGGGGACCGCACCGCCACTTCCCAGCAAATTAGGGACACTGTTGCTCCTGGGGTATCGGCGAGGACCATTCGCAACCGTCTCCATGAAGCTGGGCTACGGTCCCGCACACCGTTAGGCCGTCTTCCGCCCACGCCCCAACATCGTGCAGCCCGCCTCCAGTGGTGTCGCGACAGGCGTGAATGGAGGGACGTATGGAGACGTGTCGTCTTCAGCGATGAGAGTCGCTTCTGCCTTGGTGCCAATGATGGTCGTATGCGTGTTTGGCGCCGTGCAGGTGAGCGCCACAATCAGGACTGCATACGACCGAGGCACACAGGGCCTACACCCGGCATCATGGTGTGGGGAGCGATCTCCTACACTGGCCGTACACCACTGGTGATCGTCGAGGGGACACTGAATAGTGCACGGTACATCCAAACCGTCATCGAACCCATCGTTCCACCATTCCTAGACCGGCAAGGGAACTTCCTGTTCCAACAGGACAATGCACGTCCGCATGTATCCCGTGCCACCCAACGTGCTCTAGAAGGTGTAAGTCAACTACCCTGGCCAGCAAGATCTCCGGATCTGTCCCCCATTGAGCATGTTTGGGACTGGATGAAGCGTCGTCTCACGCGGTCTGCACGTACAGCACGAACGCTGGTCCAACTGAGGCGCCAGGTGGAAATGGCATGGCAAGCCGTTCCACAGGACTACATCCAGCATCTCTACGATCGTTTCCATGGGAGAATAGCAGCCTGCATTGCTGCGAAAGGTGGATATATACTGTACTAGTGCCGACATTGTGCATGCTCTGTTGCCTGTGTCTATGTGCCTGTGGTTCTGTCAGTGTGATCATGTGATGTATCTGACCCCAGGAATGTGTCAATAAAGTTTCCCCTTCCTGGGACAATGAATTCACGGTGTTCTTATTTCAATTTCCAGGAGTGTAATATTCATTTCATACATTTTGTAATATAAGGCGTGGAATTAAATACCTTATACCACTACTTGCGCCAATTTAGCATACTTAACTGCGTCATTTCACCCGGTATGTCGAGTAAAATGACGGAATGCAGTGATGTGACAATTATCAGTTTTTTCCTAAAAAAATGGTTCAGATGGCTCTGAGCACTATGGGACTTAATATCTGTGGTCATCAGTCCCCTAGAACTTAGAACTACTTAAACCTAACTAACCTAAGGACATCACAAACATCCATGCCCGAGGCAGGATTCGAACCTGCGACCGTAGCAGTCGCGCGGTTCCGGACTGAGCGCCTAGAACCGCTAGACCACCGCGGCCGGCGTTTTTTCCTAAAACCTGTTGCTGTATATTTATGGTGTTAAGATACGTTACAGTAAATACATTCGGCTAATGCTACGCGCAAAGTAGAGCCTCTAGGTATTATAGACTAAACGCTATAGCCAAATGCCTTAGGTACAGCAACTTCCCCCATTTCCCCCATATGCTGCTGCAACGCCGTCTGACGGAAACTTTTTGTTCGCCCTTTATATTTATCCACAAAGCTGCTGCTTATGAAGTTATCGTGTTGACAGCAGGGACAGTTGAGCACAAATACAGACAGAGGTGGTGCAGGTGAGCGCCGAGCAGCTGCTGGCGGCGCGCATGTGGCTGATGGTGTTGGGAGCGGGCCAGTCGGCCGAGGAGTTCCTGGAATGTGCCCGGCTGTCGTTCTCGCTGGAGTTTCTGGTGGCGCGCCCCGACGTCGCGAACAGGACGTGGCGCGTCACCGACTTCTACCGCGTGGCGGAGGGCGGCCGGCTGCTGGAGGGCTCCTACGGCGACCTGCCGTGGGATGGCGACCTGGAGCAGCTGGAGCGCCGGCCCGTCTGGCCCAGCCCGGAGCTCTACCTGCGCCGCAGCAGCCTGCACGGCTACCAGGTCAACGCCGCCGTTCAGCAGGTAAGCGCACCTGTTTCGTCCTCTTATCGGCCGATATACGCCGAGATGACAAGGGATAGCGATATACATATTACAGATGGGGATAGTAACGCGTACGCAAGGTAAAACAGGCAGTGCATTGGCGGAACAGTCATTTGTACTCATAGGTGATTCACGTGGAAAGCTTTCCGATGTGATTATGGCGCACGACAAGAATTAATAGCTTTGAACGCGGAATGGTAGATGGAGCTAGATGCATGGGACATTCCACTTCGGAAATCATTAGGAAATTTAATATTCCGAGATCCACAGTGACAAGGGTGTGCCGAGAATTTCAGGCATTACCTCTCACCGTGGAGGACGCCGGCGGCCTTCACTTAACGACCGACAGCAGCGGCGTTTGCGTAAAGTTGTCGGTGCTAAAAGACAAGCGACGCTTCGTGAAATAACACCAGAAACCAATGTGGGCCGTATGGCGAACACATCCGTTAGGACAGTGCGGCGTTAACGGGATATGTCAACCGACGCGAATGTCTTTGTTGTTAACAGCACGGCATCTTCTAGGCTCGCGACCATGTTTGTTTGACCCTAGACGACTGGAAAATCATCATGACGTCAGACGAGTACTGATTTCACTTGGTAAGAGGGTTGACGTTGAAACACCCCCGTTTAAATTCCTTGTTGGATTTTGTGTAATTTATTGAAGCCGCCAAACAGTTAATTATTATGATTATATGACCGTGTGCTTAATGGATGAAAGGCTATCGGTTTTTCTGTGTGGTTTCGGGGATATTTCAACCGAGTGCTGCTGTTCTGAGACTGAATAGTGGAATGATTGGAAGTTTGTCTGTTTAAGGACCATAAAGGTTGCGATGTACAAATTGATATATACTCCTGGAAATTGAAATAAGAACACCATGAATTCATTGTCCCAGGAAGGGGAAACTTTATTGACACATTCCTGGGGTCAGATACATCACATGATCACACTGACAGAACCACAGGCACATAGACACAGGCAACAGAGCATGCACAATGTCGGCACTAGTACAGTATATATCCACCTTTCGCAGCAATGCAGGCTGCTATTCTCCCATGGAGACGATCGTAGAGATGCTGGATGTAGTCCTGTGGAACGGCTTGCCATGCCATTTCCACCTGGCGCCTCAGTTGGACCAGCGTTCGTGCTGGACGTGCAGACCGCGTGAGACGACGCTTCATCCAGTCCCAAACATGCTCAATGGGTGACAGATCCGGAGATCTTGCTGGCCAGGGTAGTTGACGTACACCTTCTAGAGCACGTTGGGTGGCACGGGATACATGCGGACGTGCATTGTCCTGTTGGAACAGCAAGTTCCCTTGCCGGTCTAGGAATGGTAGAACGATGGGTTCGATGACGATTTGGATGTACCGTGCACTATTCAGTGTCCCCTCGACGATCACCAGTGGTATACGGCCAGTGTAGGAGATCGCTCCCCACACCATGATGCCGGGTGTTGGCCTTGTGTGCCCCGGTCGTATGCAGTCCTGATTGTGGCGCTCACCTGCACGGCGCCAAACACGCATACGACCATCATTGGCACCAAGGCAGAAGCGACTCTCATCGCTGAAGACGACACGTCTCCATTCGTCCCTCCATTCACGCCTGTCGCGACACCACTGGAGGCGGGCTGCACGATGTTGGGGCGTGAGCGGAAGACGGCCTAACGGTGTGCGGGACCGTAGCCCAGCTTCATGGAGACGGTTGCGAATGGTCCTCGCCGATACCCCAGGAGCAACAGTGTCCCTAATTTGCTGGGAAGTGGCGGTGCGGTCCCCTACGGCACTGCGTAGGATCCTACAGTCTTGGCGTGCATCCGTGCGTCGCTGCGGTCCGGTCCCAGGTCGACGGGCACGTGCACCTTCCGCCGACCACTGGCGACAACATCGATGTACTGTGGAGACCTCACGCCCCACGTGTTGAGCAAATCGGCGGTACGCCCACCCGGCCTCCCGCATGCCCACTATACGCCCTCGCTCAAAGTCCGTCAACTGCACATACGGTTCACGTCCACGCTGTCGCGGCATGCTACCAGTGTTAAAGACTGCGATGGAGCTCCGTATGCCACGGCAAACTGGCTGACACTGACGGCGGCGGTGCACAAATGCTGCGCAGCTAGCGCCATTCGACGGCCAACACCGCGGTTCCTGGTGTGTCCGCTGTGCCGTGCGTGTGATCATTGCTTGTACAGCCCTCTCGCAGTGTCCGGAGCAAGTATGGTGGATCTGACACACCGGTGTCAATGTGTTCTTTTTTCCATTTCCAGGAGTGTATATTTCCTACTAACACACAAATTCTGAGGCATTGATACCTTCGCCTTACACGTCTAATTACGGTTATATCTTTTTATTGATTGCTGATTTCCAGTACTTCGTCACACGCAATGCTGATGGTTAACATTCGCAAAAATCCTCACTGCAATCCAAGGTTGTTGCTGGCCGACGAGGTTGACGCGAAACACGTAATTCGGCACTTGTCACTTTCTGTTTCATATCACTCGCGAATCGGTATTAGTGAGGGTCAACCCCACGACGATCAGGGGGACGTGCTCACTCGTCATACTCTGGTGAATTTTACCGTTTACAACTCACTCGACCACCATTCTTGCCTGTCTGTCCAGCACCACCGCTCACTCGTCACTCTCCCATACTACTGCGCACTCAACACTCGTCTCACTGCCTCCTGCAGCACTCGACAATCGACTCCTGTCTGCTATCGACCTGAATGTCAGATACTAGCATCTATGTTCGTGGGATCACGGATCCCTTAAAATGTGTGGCGCAGATCCCACGAAGCCATGGAATCCAAGTTGTCAACAAGGCACTGTGCAAGCTGTTGGTGGCTTCATAATGGTGTGGGTTGTGTTTACATGGAACAGACAGGGTCCTCTGGTCTATGTCACGGGCCACAATTATTTGCAATTGGTTTAGAGGCCATTCTGACAATTCGAACGAATGATTTAGCTACCCGGACCGCCAGACGCGAATCTCATTGAACAATTATGGGACGCAATCGAGAGGTCAGTTCATGCACAAAATCAAGGCTCAATATTTCTACAAGGGACATCAAACGACTTGTTGAGTCCATACCATGTCGAGTTGCTACACTAAGCCGGACAAAAGGAGATCGGACACGATATTAGGAGGTATCCCATGACTTTCGTCACCTCAATGTAAACTCACCAGGCAAAACAGCAGCCACCATCTTAAAAGCGCACAATGGCCGCTTTAGAGCACTCCGTATGGCGCATAACCGGTACCAGCAGATCGTTTCACTCTGCACCATTGACGTAAGCCGTGGTAGTGAGGTGGTGAATACGTGCCAGTTGGTTGTATGGAATGAGCGCAGTGGAGGAATGACTCAGTGGCAGAAAGGGGGTGTAGTGTTTAGACGTGCTCATTGCCACATAATGAATGAAGTTGTCTGATTTCTTGGTGTATATATGCAAACTGTGTAAGATGTCTATAACCTGCAGTCAGGCAACATGGAGTAAGAAGGGTAATCGTTGAAAGATCTTAACTTATAGGGACCAAAGACGAATGTCAGTGAATGTAGATCCATTTAAGCTAGTTTCCGAGCGAACATTAGGAAAGGAACTGCATGCAGTTGGCATTTGGAGCGGCACATAAAACTGTACGTCTTCAACTGACCAAACAGTTCAGAAACTGGACAGTTGCTGACTGTAGACATATAGTGTGCTCCGATGAATAGCGATTTTGCCTCACGATTATACACACGGTCCAATGAGATGTTTAACCCGCACAGAGTGGACTGTATAATTCAGGCCAGCAGTGGTTTTGTGATGTTTTGAGGGTCTTTTTCGCACATCCATTCGAGCCGACTCATTCCTATTACCATTATATTTATTTCAATATTCTCTGTGATTAAGAGTTACCTATTATTCCACATCTTACTGACGAGTATGCTGTGAGCCAACAGCTGTCTTTACAGAATGCGTACATATACTATGTGATCAAAAGTATCTGGATACCCTACGTAACGCGAAACTGACAACTAGACGCCACGAGAGGGCAGTATAAAAGGAGCCGTCGAGTACAGAGTTTTTAGTAGAAAAATAGTAACAGCAGAATGGCTCGGTCAGGAGAGCTCAGTGACTTCGAATATGGAGTAGTCATTGAATGGCACCTGAGTAATAAACCAATCAGAGATATTTCAACCCTTTTAAATCCGCCAAGTCGACTGATGGCGATGTGAATATGAACTGGAAACGCGAACAAACATACACACCTTAATCAAGACCAATACCTTATTTACTGACAGAGAAGGACCATCCAGCATTGCGGAAAGTGGTTGTGAAAATTACATAAAACCAGCTGAAGTTATTACTCTTGAGTTCCAAAGTCCTACCAGTAGCCCAGCAAGTACAATGACTGTTTGTAGGGATTTAAAAAGGATGGGATACAATGACTTATCAGCTCCTCACAAGCCACAGATTTCTGTCGACAGCCTGAGGTGGTGTAAAGAGGGACGCCACTGGATAAAAAATGTTCAAATGTGTGTGAATTCCTAACGGACCAAACTGCCAAGGTCATCGGTCCCTAGACTTACACACTACTTAAACTAACTTATGCTAAGAACAACACACACACACATGCTCGAGGAAGGACTCGAACCTCCAGGGGGAGGAGCCGCGCATTCCGTGGCAAGGCGCTTCAAACCGAGCGGCCACTCCGCACGGCACGCCACTGGAGATTCGATGACTGGGAACGAGTGATTTGGACTCTTGAATCACGCTATACAATGTGGCAGTCCGAAGGCAGGGTTTGCCTTTGGAGAATGCCTGGACAGAGTTACCTGCCATCATCTGTAATGCCTGCAGTGTAACACAGAGTACGCGTTTCTTCGGTATAGTGGTCGTTTTGGTGATTAGATTGTGGACCCGTTATTGCGCTCAAGAAAACGTAAAACTTGGAAGGACATGACCACATTTTGCAGCATTTTGTGCTGCGTATAGTAGAAGAACAGTTCGCAGTTGATGGTTGGTCACATCAGTGTAACAGTGCAATCTGTCATAAAGCAGCATCTGTCAGGCAATGATTTGTGGACCTGAAATGGACTTACCTGCCCAGAGTCTCGACCAGAACCCAATGGAACACCTTTGCGATGAGATGGAACGTCGACTTCACTCCAGACCCACAAGTACAACATCACTGCCGTCCCTAGTTTCGGCTCTATTGACTGCTGTTCCTCCAGAGACATTCAGACATCTCATTGACAGTGTCCCCATTAGAGTTCAAGCCATCCTGAAGGCGAAGGACGGACAGACCCCGTATTAATGCCCACTAATAGTTCTCCTTATACTTTTGATGCGATGTGTTAATGGTTTGACAGACACACTGGCACCCTATTACCTGATTCGATCGTTCGATCATAATACCACCTAAAGTGTCTGGGACAGCATCTGAAATATACCAGTCAACACACTCGCAATTTGGTAGATCTGCTAGCTCTAATCATCAACGAGTGGCTTCAGCAGGATGCAGCATACATTGCAAGCCATCGCTTTTCTTCTATTTGCGTCCTCTGTTTTTTCTCCTCCTGTCGCCTCTTCTCTGCCTCTTGCATAAACTGAATGATTGATTCTAACTCCATACTTCCAGTAACGTACCCTGAACTAGACGCACGCGACTAAACTGCTCTGTGATGCCTTGCTCCGGTCGTAGGTTCGAATCCTGCCTTGGGCATGGATGTGTGTGATGTCCTTAGGTTAGTTTCGTTTAAGTATTTTTAAGTCTAGGGGACTGATGGCCTCAAATGTTAAGTCCCATAGTGCTCAGAGTCATTTTTGGAACGCCTTGCCCGAGTAATCGGACTGTTACTTTCCCTGACTGTTCCGCTTTCCGTATTTATAGAATCTACAGGACCTGCTGCCTCGGAATCGTTTTTACTTTCATTCCCTGAGTGAACTGAACCTTTACATCGGAATATCCTGCATTTGACATTTGTGTGCTGTCTGTAGAGTGATTTAAATGAACTTCTTCCGCCGTTCTATCTTGTTCTGCATCAATCGCTGGTTCGTGTTTCAATTTGAACGATATTAGTGTGCAGCATTCCTCACTTTACAAATGAGCTTTGCTTTCAAAAGCATACAAATCGATTGGTACTTCCGATTCTAAAGCATCTTGCGCCACAACCCTACTCTAATCTTCTTTTATACAATGCACTCATTTACGCCTAAGCCCATGAAACAAAACCTACTCTAAAATGTCGTGCACATCGCCATAAACAAATTTGTTCCACAAAAGCTTGCACAAGAAGTGACGCAGAAGTCACTGACTAGACACAATGAGAGACAAACAAAATAAATAAATAACGCAACACTACTTTCAGCTGCGGGCTTTCAAATAAAATGATGAAATGAGGTGGTGGCCCTCAACTACGTAACCTCTGACTTAGAATTGCAGTATTAAAAGTTTTGGCTGGTTTCGTTCTCTAGGGGGTGGGATACGTAGTTGCCGCATTACAGGCCAAATACTGCTGAGTCTACAGTATACGATAAGAATAAGCACATGAATCGAACGGTCGAAGGTTTCTGTCACTCGGAAATTGCGAATTATGAATGTAACGTATAAATTTATAAATGAAAGATTCCAATTAAATAAAATCTGCAGGTACTATCTTAACGATTTTAAATGAGGAGTACCATAGTAGAAGCACTTTTGAGAATGCGGTATATTTCTGCAAAACAGTTATTGGTGTCTATGGTCAAAAAAAAAAAAAAGGTTCAAATGGCTCTGAGCACTATGGGACTTAACAGCTGTGGTCAGCAGTCCCCTAGAACTTAGAACTACTTAAACCCAACTAACCTAAGGACGGAACACACATCCAAGCCCGAGGCAGGATTCGAACCTCCGACCGTAGCAGTCGCGCGGTTCCGGACTGCGCGCCTAGAACCGCGAGACCACATCGGCCGGCGGTGTCGATGGTCCAGCAATTAAATAAAATATAAGTTGAATAACAGGGAAAAAATAGATTCCTACTTCACGTAATTAGTTATGAACAACAACATAGCTCGCGAGATATTCAATTCTGAAAGCATAGTACGACTTCACAGCAGAAGCCACGGAAATCATACAAGAGCACACAGGTCGGCACTCCGAAATATTTCTATCCTCCGCGACCACGTGCAAACTGCTCCACTGTCCAAGTCTCTCCACCGACTCCGCGTCCGTCGCGTCCAGCACTTCCCGTGTGTCCTGTGCCGTACTGTCTAGCACTACCGCACTGCCAAAACTGCCCTAATGTCCTCTCTCGAAACGATCCTCCTCCCCCACTTCCATACAGTCTCACCATTACGAGCACTGTGATTGGCTACAGGCTCCCTCCATCTCTCCAACCGAACGTACACTCACAAACATATTTAAGCACATACGAAATACTGGACTAACATTTAAATACTTGAAATTAAATAAATATTCCTACAGCTTTACCATAAACACGCTCCAACACACATTATTAGATACATAAACAAATTAAATAAGCATATGTCAAAGGAATAGAACAAAAGGTAGGCCAGTAGCCTAATGTCTCTGTGCTTTCTAAAACACAGTAAATATTTAACCAGTGTCTTCATTCATAGTATATATCGGATATAAACAAAGACATAGACGATAAATAAATTTATAAGCATTCTGCTACCGTTTTTTCGTGTCACTGTGGAGTACTTATGGCCTGACGCGATTAGTAGTAATCAGCTACTTTGACCTCCAATAACTCATGTCCTATTCAAGCTACATGCTTGTAATTCATACCAATTTAGGTTTCCACTAATAGCTTTCTGAAGACATGTAGATCGACGAAATCGGAAATTGGAAATTCGTTGCTGGGTGGTATATGTATAATTCACAGTCAGATACTAAACTTTAAACTAATAAAGATATTGAAAATCTGATAACACCATCAGAATCATCGTGCAGATAATGGTGATGTACATGTTCCTTTTTGAGGTATCACGATTCATCTGGTTACTATTAATTTCTATATGGACTTTGAAATGTCTGCCATTAAGGTTTCACAAAGTTGGCCATCTTTGGCACTCCCGGCGTGTCTCCTCCATCAACACAGCGTCACTAAGGAATTCCCAGCCACGTGTTCGGCCTGGAGCATGCGCTGTCTTGTCTTGCTAAAGTTCGGCACCACGTGTTTGCTGCTAGACCCCGCCTTTCCGAGCGGCCCGTGAGGCCGCACCAACTCCTAACTTTGAATATATTCAGGGCGCCACAATTCGCCCGTTACCTCACTCAGTGAAATGAAATGACTACAGCATACTACAAATTGCTGAGATACAACGCATAGCGCCAAACCCAAGTCTAAATGTTCTCATTCGAGCATAGTTGCAAAAAAAAAAAAAAAAAAAAAAAAAAAAAAAAAAAAAAAAAAAAAAAAATAAATAAATAAATAAATAAATAAAATAAATACCCTCTTCTGTTTGGTAGGTAACGCACTGGTTACCTCAAAAAAGTGCCATGATTCGATATCCTGTCCAAAGGACGCCAACTGAAAGCCGTCGCTTGCTTGCTGTAACTACAACTGGCTGACAAATCGTAAACAAAAATGACAAACACAAATCATAAAAGGAATAGTGTTTCATTGGCAAAGCAAACATTGGGGTGGAAGAAATACAAATTCTCTACTGAATTAATTCCTTTTACAACGCAATCTGACTGTTTACATGAATCCATTGCGAGGCCCAACTCTCTTCAAATGGAACCATCTATGACCAAGAATACCACAAACTATGATCTGAGAACAGGGAGCTGTGAATGTCATTTATAACCCTACGCCGGTGCAGCAGTATTTTATTCTTTCACCTTGATTCAAGCAGCAGCAGAAAACAGCATGATGTGGGAGGGGAGTGGTGCGCTGCGGCAGCTGTTATGTCCTGTCGCGTCATCGAAAATATGCAAACTACGCGGTTTTGGCGTTCTGATTAGCAGAACACGGGAAACGTCCCTATCAGAGCCCTGAAATCCCGGCCGATTTCAGTGTGGGGTGCACCCGTTCGTTGGTCTCCCCATAACAATTTGATTCACAGACATGGCGTGCTGTAATTGTCAAATGTCAGATGGCAAACTCAGGACGAATATCAGCCTCATGACATACGATATGTCCGAGATGATACGTACTTCCACTGTCAATACACTTGAAACTGCCACTGGCTATTAGTCCGCCACAAGATACAGGGCCGCGCAGGATTAGCCGAGAGGTCTAGGGCGCTGCAGTCATGGACTGTGCGGCTAATCCCAGCGGAGGTTCGAGTCCACCCTCGGGCATGGGTGTGTGTGTTTGTCCTTAGAATAATTTAGGTTAAGTAGTGTGTAAGCTTAGGGACTGATGACCTTAGCAGTTAAGTCCCATAAGATTTCACACACATTTGAACAAGATACAGAACACAGGTCCCACCCGCTAAGGAAAAATCTGAAGTTCACCACCATGGGATTACCAGAAGACAAAGGAGGCATAGGATCACAACCACTTTCTACCAAGCATCGGTACCTGAACCGAATTAGCACAAACGAAACCGCCCCCACGTTACACAAACCAACTGAACTACTCTCTACAGACTGAATATCCCCTTTTGACGATTCTGTTGGCCTCTAACCAATCCAGAGACAGCACCGCGGTTCCCATGCTGGGGAAGCAAGCTTCTACTTTCCATATCCTGAGACGAGCCGGTCGGCGACTCCAAATCTCTCTTGTCTGAGAAAAGAAGATTTTAAATAGGGAGGCATCATTCTCACGGTAAGCATGACCATGTTTTGGCAAAAAGCAGCTTCCTAGACGGGACCACAGTCCCTCATTTATGAAAAGATCTAATCTTTCTGGCCTGACCATATCATATTTATGAAAGAAGGCAGACAATTGTGCCCATGAAATACATGTGTTTTTACCGCTTACCAAAAGAACTTGGCGACTTTCTGGCGTCAGGGGAGCTGCAGTCCTCTCTCCACTAAACACGTGCACCAGCCGCACTGTAAAATGTTCTGTGAACCGGCGTCCTTCTCTCCGACCCTAAGCGGAAGGTAGAGAGGGCTTTATGGACGGCGGGTGTATTTAGAAGTCTCTCTTCCAGGTACAGTCCTATGTGCATTGCTTCCCAGAATCACTTGTACAGCTAATTTTCTGCACTCAGCATTTATGTTCCTCAGTTCATCTCTCTTCCTCTTCTTCGTCGCCTCCACTAGGGCTCCTCAGGTACAAGGTCTCCACGGGTTACAAATGCAGTTACATGAACATTCTGCCCACAATTGCCTCATGAAAAATGTCGTTAACTAAATATAGCAAATGTAATACTGGGGGACACCGAGATCATGACCTAAAATATGAACATTAATCTGACAAAGTTGTTGAACTGAGAGAGTGGCGTGCCAACCTCTCAACATGAAGGAACTTGTGTAGCTCTCCATCGCCGATTTATGGTCATTACCAAGGCCAGAGGCAGAGGTAAACGGTGTTTATTTATTTTCATTTATTTATACGTCAAGATCCGTAGGACCAAATTGAGGAGCAAATCTCTAAGGTCATGGAACGTGTCAGTACATGAAATTACAACATAACAGTAATAACAGATAAAAATAAAATGTTTATGAACCCGAAAAAAGTCAAGCCATAAGTTTACATAAACGCAATCACCAATCTAACATCTCTACTCTAGTCTTCTTTTATACAATGCACTCATTTACGCCTAAGCCCATGAAACAAAACCTACTCTAAAATGTCGTGCACATCGCCGTAAACAAATTTGTTCCATTAAAGCTTGCACAATGCTGTTAGCAACGGCGCAACATCAGACACGAAGTGACGCAGAAGTCACTGACTAGATACAATGAGAGACAAACAAAATAAATAAATAACGCAACACTACTTACAGTTGCGGGCTTTCAAATAAAATGATGAAATGAGGTGGTGGCCCTCAACTACGTAACCTCTGACTTAGAGTTGCAGTATTAAAAGTTTTGGCCGGTTTCGTTCTCTAGGGGCTGGGATACGTAGTTGCCGCATTACAGGCCAAATACTGCTGAGTCTACAGTATACGATAAGAATAAGCACATGAATCGAATGGTCGAAGGTTTCTATCACTTGGAATTGCGAATTATAAATGTAACATATAAATTTATAAATGAAAGATTGCAATGAAATAAAATCTGCAGGTACTACCTTAACGACTTTAAACGATAAGTACGATAGTAGAAGTACTTTTGAGAATGCAGTATATTTCTGCAAAACACTTATTGGTGTCGATTGTCCAGCAATTAAACAAAATATAAGTTGAATAACAAGAAAAAAATAGTTTCCTACTTCTCGTAATTAGTTATGAACAACAACATAGCTCCCGAGATATTCACTTCTGAACGCATAATATGACTTCACTGCAGAAGCCACAGAAATCACACAAGAGCACAGGTCGGCACTACGAAATATTTCTATCCTCTGCGACCACGCGCAAACTGCTCCACTGTCCAAGTCTTTCCACCGACTCCGCGTCTTTCGCGCCGTCGCGTCCAACACTTCCCATGTCCTGTGCCATACTGTCCAGCACTACCGCACTGCCAGAACTACCCTGGTGTCCCCTCTCGGAACGATCGTCCCCCCCTCCCCCCTCCCCACTTCCATACAGTCTCACCATTACACCGAGCGAAGTGGCGCAGTGGTTAGACACTGGACTCGCATTCGGGAGGACGACGGTTCAATCCCGCGTCCGGCCATCCTGATACAGGTTTTCCGTGATTTCCCTAAATCACTCCAGGCAAATGCCGGGATGGTTCCTCTGAAAGGGCACGGCCGACTTCCTTCCCGATCCTTCCCTAATTCGATGAGACCGATGACCACGCTGTCTGGTCTCCTTCCCCAAACAACCAACCAACCAACCATCTCACCATTACCGAGCGCTGTGATTGGCTAGAGTGCTCCCTCCATGTCTCCAAGCCAACGTACACCCACAAACGTATTTAGGCACATACGAAATACTGGATTTACATTTAAATACTTGAAATTAAATAAATATTCCTACGGCTGGACCGTAAACACGCTCTAACACACATTATTAGAAACATAAACAAATTAAATAAACATATATCAAAGGAATAGAACAAAAGGTAGGCCAGTAGCCTAATGTCTCTGTGCTTTCTGAAACACAGTTAATATTTAACCAGTGTCTTCATTAATAGTATATATCGGACATAAACAAAATCATAGATGAATAAATATATTTATAATCAAGCTGCTACCGTTTTTTCGTGTCACTGTGGAGTTCTTATGGCCTGCCGCGATTAATAGTAATCAGCCAGTTTTACCTCCAATAACCAATGTACTATTCAAGTTACATGCCTGTAATTCATACCAATTTAGGTTTACACTAATAGCTTTCTAAAGACACGTAGATCGACGAAATCGGATGAACCGTTTAGATTTTGGAAATTCGTTGCTGGGTGTTACTTGTATAATTTACAGTCAAATACTAAACTTTAAACTAATAAAGATATTGAAAATCTGATTACACCATCAGAAGCGTCGTGCAAATACTGGCAAAGTACATGTTTCTTTTTGAGGTATCATGATTCATCTGGCTACTATTCATTTCTATACGACTGTGGAACGTCTGCCATTAAGGTTCCACAATGTCCACCATCTTTGGCATCCTTCATCAACACAGCGTCACTAAGGAATTCCCAGCCACGTGCTCGGCCTGGACCATGCGCTGGGGCTACCCCTCTTGTCCGGCTAACGTTCGGCATCACGTGTTTGCTGCTGGGCCAAACCTTTCCGAGCGGCCCGTGAGACCGCACCAACTCCTAACTTTGAATATTTTCAGGGCGCCACAATTCGCCCGTTACCTCACACAGTGAAATGAAATGACTACAACATACTACAAACTGCTGAGATACAATGCATAGTGCCAAACCCGAGTCTAAATGTCCTCATTCCACCATGGTCTCAATTTTGAAAAAAAAAGACCTCTCCTGTTCGGTAGGTAACGCACTAACTACCTCAAAAAAGTGCCATGATTCGATATCCTGTCCAAAGGACGCCAACTGAAAGCCGTCGCTTGCTTGCTGTAACTACAACTGGCTGATGAATCATAAACAAAAATGACAAACACAAATCAGAAAAGGCATAGTGTTTGATTGGCAAAGCATACATTGGGGTGGAAGAAATGCAAATTCTCTATTGAATTAATCCCTTTTTCAACGCAGTCTGACTTTGTTTACGTGAATCCATTGCGAGGCCCAACTCTCTTCAAATGGAACCATCTATGACCAAGAATACCACAAACTATGGAGCATCTGAGAACAGGAAGCTGTGAATGTCATTTATAACCCTACGCCGGTGCAGCAGTATTTTACTCTTTCACTTTGAGTCAAGCAGCAGCAGAAAACAGCGCGCTGTGGGCGGGGATTGGTGCGCTGCGGCAGCTGTTATGTTCTGTCGCGTCCACGAAAATTTGCAAACTACGCGGTTTTGGCGTTATGATTATCAGAACGCGGGAAACTTCCCTATCAGAGCCCTGAAATCCCGGCAGATTTCAGTGTGAGGTGCACCCGATCGCTGGTCTCCCCATAACAATTTGATTCACAGACATGGCGTGCTGTAATTGTCAAACGTCAGATGGCAAACTCAGGACGAATAAGTTCAGCCTCATGACATACGATATGTCCGAGATGATACGTAGTTCCACTGTCAATACAGTTGAAACTGCCACTGGCTCTTAGTCCACCACAAGATACAGCACACAAGTCTCACCCACGAGGGAAAGACCTGAAGGTCACTATCATGGGAGGACCAGAAGACAAAAGATGCATAGGATCACAACCACTTTCCACCAACCCTCGGTACCTGAGCCGAATTAGCAAAACCGAAACCGCCCCCACGTTACACAAACCAACTGAACTACTCTCTACAGACTGAATATCCCCTTTTGACGATTCTGTTGGCCTCTAACCAATCCAGAGAAAGCACCGCGGTTCCCATGCTGGGGAAGCAAGTTCTACTTTCCATATCCTGAGAGGAGCCCGTCAGCAACTCCAGCTCTCTCTTGTCGGAAAAAAGAAGATTTTAAATAGGGAGACATTATTCTCACGGTAAGCATGACCATGTTTTGGCGAAAAGCAACTACCTAGACAGGACTACAGTCCCTCATATATGAAGAGATCTAATCTTTCTGGCCTGACCATTTCCAATTTATGAAAGAAGGCAGACAATTGTGCCCATGAAATATATATGTTTTTACCGCTTACCAAAAAAACCTGGCGACTTTCTGGCGTCAGGGGAGCTACAGTCCTCTCTCCACTAAACATGTGCACCAGCCGCTCTGATCGTATCGTCCCAGCTTCTAACATGAGAATGCCCAAAGTTTTGTAATTTTCCCACTGTCTGCACAAAGGCTAGTTGACTGGATTCTCTCTTAAATGGCTTCGTCCACCCACTTTCTGCCAACTGGCTGCCTTCATGACAGACAGCCACCTGGCCCAGGTAAAATGTTCTGCGAACCGGCGTCCTTCTCTCCGACCCTAAGCGGAAGGTCGAGAGGGCTTTATGGACGGCGGGTGTATTTAGAAGTCTCTCTTCCAGGTACAATCCTATGTGCATTGCTTCCCAGAATCACTTGTACAGCTAATTTTCTGCACTCAGCATTTATGTTCGTCATTTCATCTCTCTTCCTCTTCTTCGTCGCCTCCACTAGGGCTCCTAAGGTATAAGGTCTCCACGCGTTACAAATGCAGTTACATGAACATTCTGCCCACAATTGCCTCATGAAAAATGTCGTTAACTACATATAGTAAATGTAATACTGGGGTACACCGAGATCATGACCTAAAACATGAACATTAATCTGACAATGTTGTTGAACTGAGAGAGTGGCGTGCCAACCTCACAACATGAAGGAATTGTGTAGCTCTCCATCGCCTATTTATGGTCATTATCATGACTAGAGGCAGAGGTAAACGGTATTTTTTTTATATATTTATTTTCATTTATTTATACGTCAAGTTCCGTAGGACCAAATTGAGGAGCAAATCTCCAAGGTCATGGAACGTCTCAGTACATGACATTACAACATACAAGTAATAACAGGTAAAAGTAAAATGTTTATGAACCCGAAAAAAGTCAAGCCATAAGTTTAAATAAACGCAATCATCAATCTAACATAAGAATCAGCTCAATTTTTGAAGGAGATCCTCAACAGAACATAGTTTCGAATTGAAAGTGCGAGGATTACTGCTTAGATTTTTGTATTTTTATGGTAGCTTACTGATAATGGTTGCAACAGTATACTGCACGGTTTTCTGCACAAGAGTTCAGAAGTCCGATCCAAATGCAGGTTCGATATCTGAGTGAAAGCTGCTTATTCTCGGGAATAAGCTGATATTGTTAACAAGAAACGACAGTAAAGAATATATATATTCAGAGTCCATCGACAAAATACCTAGGCTAGTAAACAGGAGTCGACAAGAGGTTCGTGAACTTCACTTATTGCCTGAACTGCCCGTTTCTGAACCAAAAATATCCTTTTAGAATGGGAATAGTTACCGCAAAAGGTAATACCATACGACATAAGCGAATGAAAATAAGCAAAGTAGACTAATTTTTGTGTCAAACGATCACTCACTCCAGATACCGTCGAATAGTAAAAATGTCAGCATTAAGTCTTTGAACAAGAACCTCAATGTGGGCTTTCCACGACAGTTAACTATCTATCTGAACACCTAGAAATTTGAACTGTTCGGTTTCGCTAATCCTATTCCCATTCTGTGATATTAAAATGTCTGGTTTCGTTGAATTGTGTGTTAGAAACCGTAAATACTGAGTCTTACTGTGATTTAGTGTTAGTTTATTTTCTACAAGCCATGAACGTATGTCATGAACTGCACTATCCGAAATCGAGACAATGTTGTACACAATATCCTTTACTACCAGGCTAGTGTCGTTAGCAAAGAGAAATATTTTAGAGTTACCTATAATGCTAAAGGGTGTTACAAAAAAGGTATGGCCAAACTTTCAGGAAACATTCCTCACACACAAATAAAGAAAAGATGTTATGTGGACATGTGTCCGGAGACGCTTAATTTTCATGTTAGAGCTTTTTGTAACACCCTGTATACATAGCGAACAGTAGCGGCCCCAACACTGATCCCTGAGGCACCCCCCATTTGACCATACCCCACTCAGACCCCACATCACAGCCATTGTCAAACTTTGAATAATGACCTTTTTCTGTCTGTTATTAAACTAAGACGTGAACCAATTGTGAGCTATTCCCCATGTTCCATAATGGTCCAACTTCTGGAGCAATATTTTGTGATCAACACAATCAAACGCCATAGTTAAATCAAAAAATATGCCTAGCCTTCGAAACCTTTTGTTTAACGCTTCCAGTGCCTCACAGAGAAAAGAGAATATAACATTTTCAGTTGTTAAACGACTTCTAAAGCCGAACTGTACATTTGACACGACATTATGTGATATAAAATGATCAATTATCCTTACATACACAGCCTTTTAAATAACTTTAGCAAACACTGACGGCACAGAAATAGGTCTGCAATTGTCTACATTGTCCGTTTCTCCCTTTTTTATAAAGCAGCTTTACTACTGAGTACATTAATCATTCAGGAAACTGAAGTGGATAAGTACAGGGCTAGACACTCCATCATATCCACGGGAGTCCTCGGTCTTCAGTGATTTAATTAGTGACTCAATCTTCCCCTTGTCTGTATCACAGAGGAGTATTTCAGGCATCAATCTCGGAAAGGCATTTGGCAAGAGAGTTATATGATTCCCTGTAGAAACTAAATTTTTATTTACTTCACCAGCAACGCTCAGAAAATGATTGTTAAATACTGTACATATATCTGATTTATCAGTAACAGAAACTGACTTTATATCGTTGACCAGGTGCTGCTGACCAGACAATTCCTTCACAACTGACCATACGGTTTTAATTTTATCCTGTGAATTAGCTGTTCTATTTGCATATCACATGCTCTTTGCCTTCCTAACAGCATTTTTAAGCACCTTAAAATACTGTTTGTAATGGGCTATTGTATCTTGATTGTCATTGCTTCTAACATTTTGTCAGCCACACGGGCTGCCTTTTACTGCTAGTACTCCATCTAGAACGTTCTAATGGAAAGCAACTCTCAAAGAGCATGAGAAATATGTTAAGGAAAGGACTGTATTTGTCATCTATGTTATCAGCGCTATAAACATCCTGACACTCTTGTTCCTTGACGATATTTAAAAAACTCTCAATTGCTGCTGGATTAACTTTCCTACATAGTTTGTAATTATATGTGACATTTGTTTGAGTACAAAAGCCTTTTAGTGTTAAAATTTGTACATCATGTTCTGAAAGGCCATCACCTTTTTACTGACAGAATGCCCATCTAGTAATGAAGAATGGATAAAAATATTGTCTATGGCTGTGCTACTGTTCCCCTGCACGCTACTTGGAAAACGCACAATCTGCATCAGATCATATGAATTTAGGAGATCTACCAACATCCTTTTTCTGGCACAATCATATACAAAATTAATATTGAAGTCACCACATATAACTAATTTCTGGTACTTCCTATAAAGTGAATCAAGAACCCTCTCTAGCTCGAGCAGAAATACTCTGAAGTCAGAGTTACGGAATATATAAAAAAACAATGATTAGAAGTTTAGTTTCAATAAATTCAACTGCCCCTGCACAACGTTCAAATACCTGTTCAGTGCAGTGCAGTGATACGTCTATGGACTAGCTAGTAACTAGCGTTTTTCCCGTTGTACATACTACAGTAATTATGATGAGATCTTGGCAAATCAAAATTTCAAGTTGTACTGTGATTTAGAGTACACTTTAAAGTATAACATCTTATTGCTGGGAGTAAACAGTTCAAAGGTCAGAGGATAGTAAGGGAATACAATCTCCTTCAGAAGTGTGTCTGCAAAACACTTCAAATCAATATTTGGGTAGATGACAGCTTTAGTTTTTACCGTGGAGCTTCCATTCGTTTGGATGATATGAATTATATGAATGCGTGGTGTCTGGTCGTTTTCTGGGGTGTCATTAATGACTGTGAGTGTTTTCCTCCTCTATCAGACAATTTAGCAGGCCTAGAAAATCGAATCTGCACTGCTGTTGCACGAGTTATGTCCGGTTTGGTGCAACAAGTGTGGGAAGCATTTGATTACCGGTCGGATGTTTGCTGCATCACAATTGGTACTCAGGTCGAAACCCGCCAGGTTAGGCGAGCGCGCTAATGCGCTGTTTCCTGGACTCGGGTAGGCGCGCCATCCCCGGATCGAACCCGCCCGGCGGCTTAACGACGAGGGCCGGTGTGCCGGCCAGCCTGGATGTGGTTTTTAGGCGGTTTTCCACATCCCCCTAGGTGAATACCAGGCTGGTCCCCACGTCCCGCCTCAATTACACGCCTCGCAGACATCTGAACACTTTCGCACTGTTCCATGGATTACACTAGTCGCAGACAGTTGGGGTACGCTAATTCCTTCCCGGGGGTATGGAGTGGAGGCAAGAAGGGCATCTGGCCACCCCTTTAACTAACATTGCCACATCCGATTAACCATGCTGACCCTGCGTATCCGCGGGAAAAGCGGCACAAGCAAAAGAAAGAAAGAAATGACAGTCACATTGAACCAAAATGACACCTGACACTTTCATGTGAAACTCCAGGTTATTTGCTACAAAATGACGCTTTTACCAATTCTGTTAGTTACCTCAATAATATATTAATGTGTAGTGTCTGTTCTTTCAGATGTGTTCAAAAGCACAAACACCACAAATTCATATATAACTGATGCACCTAGATGCACAGTGGATCTACGTTCCCTTGCGTGGATGGACAAGTACATCCAACCACGTTTGGGAATCCCAAGAGTAGCGAGCATGGAGGAAATGGACAGGGACTGTGGATAGATGGCACTTGGTGGGAATGTGGGTCAATCGTGGGTAATGCCGAGATAGTCCGCACAGCTGCGATAACACTGTGTCTCAAGTGGCACAATGGTTAACACGACTGTCTAGTAAGCAGAAGATCCTGGATTCGAATGACGGTCTGGTGCGGATATTCAGTCATCGCTAATGACTCCACGTACTGTCCCGATGAAGCTGACATCAGTAACCCCTTCCTTTTCATTTCATTTCTCGCCACCCCCTCTCCCCCTTCAATTTACGTATATTGTTTAGATAATCCAACCTATAAGAACGTGAGTCTTCTTTTGGCTGTAATGTCTCGACATTTTTCTTTATACTAGCTATAAGCAATAACAGCATACACCGCAGATATTGTCTTATAACTCGAAGTAATTCTTTCAGTGACTAAGAGAAATGGATCTTCTTAGCAGATTACTTTTGAAACGTATTTTTGTGACAGTACATTTGGCTGCCTGTTTCACATGATACAATGAAATATGCTTGCAGCTACAGTACTGCAAGCAAGGCAACCAAGCGTCAACAAGTACTATGCGTGCCTTTAACGATCTCAGAAATATCAGCTATCTCTATGTGAGTGCCTTAAGCTGCTTGAGTGGCCCATTTTGCTATAAGTGAAGACCGAATGGGCAAAGCGTACAATAAACCATTAAATCTGTTTCAAAAATATTGAAAATTTCGTTGTATGGTCCTTCGAGCACCAAGAGAATCAAGAACGCAAAGGCACTCGCCATATTGGGACAAAGGGGTCGTGGTAGCTCGACTGCATTCTGCGGTGCACAGACGACAGAAGCAAGTTGGCTCTTTGCTCGGTCTACTGATGAGCAAAGTTAAAGCCTGCAGTGCTCCTTAACCAGATACCCCCACTCTTCCCCCTACTAACAGCAACTGTGGGAAGTCGTCAAAGTGACATGCCATTCAATGCGTCAGAGGCTATACTGGTTTCGTCACGTTTTGTTGTCTTTGTAATACAACTTGCAGTATACCGTTTCAATGGCTTTGCGTACTGAAGACTGGTACAACTTGTTAAAATTAAATATCAGTTAATGTGGCATGAGCGATAAAAGCACTCATTAGATTCGAAGATGAATCATGTTAAAATATCGCACGCCATACCTTGACCAGAGTGTAGTGGTGTAGTACGTGGACTGAGTAGTCGAAAGAGGCGGCAGTGTCACGTCCTATCATAAACTAATTTTTTTCGTGCCAGCATTTTAACACATTCTGAGACTCTCTTATGAGCCTAACACAACTATTCGATGTTGTTTACATATAACAGAATACTCTCTCAGGAATGGGTGTGTCGTGCGTAAATGCAATTTATTTATGCACACAACATAATAGTTAATGACACGGAGTAACCATAATCATAAGACTGCTAAGAGTGTCTCTCGTATATTCTGTTTTCAGCTCAGAGTCAACGCGGAGAATAAAGGAGTTTTACTGTTACTGTTTTGTGGTTTTCCCAGCACACATGAAATCTTTAGCAGTCGATTCACTGTCCACATCAAAAGTGTCTTCGATTATGACACAGCTGTCCGATTAGAAAACGAAGAATGAAATTGCTGCGAGTGAAGCGACCAGCAATGACATTTGTGTTCTTGCTTGTCACAAATATTTGGCCGTGTTTTTGGAATATGTCGCAACTTCCGAGGATGTTGTGAGATAGGAGTCTAAGAATACAGGTTAATTGCTGTGAGTGAAATGGTCGGCAATGAAATTTGTATTCCTTGTCTGTCACAAATATTTTGCAGTTTATCTACGTTTGTGTAGCGATATCTGAGCGTATAGTTACATGAGGCTACTGCTTAAACCGCTGCGAGTGAAATATTTAGCTGTTGTTTCTGCGATTTCCGAGGTCCACTCGCCCACGGAAGGAGGTGGTGCCAGTATGAAGCTCAACTCACTCGAAATGTGCTGCTGGACGCGTAGACGTTATTTTAACGTCAGTTCAGAGTCTACCCTCCAGAGACGCGCAGGTTTGAAGCTCATGTCTGTTGACGTCATAATCGTCATGTGTCTCTCCAAAGTGCCTGCTAATAGACTTGCACGTTAAAGTATCAGGTGAGGAGGTAGTCGAGTTCCAGTGAGACCGCTCAGTGCGGCTCCTTTGCGTGCGTGGCGACATGTGGCAGCCTAATAGAAAATTTAAAACCACTGTCACAACAGAAAGGGCGTGATGCACTGTAGCTATATAAGTGTTAAGCATCTCAAATTAATGGCCTTCGCAAGGCAAAACAGATGGGCCCACAGTGGAGCCCATATCATAATTAATTTAGCAGCCACACTCTGTTAAGGTGTACAAGTTATTGCAAACTAACAACTTAAATTTATTAACTGAGCTGATCTGAACGATGCCTCAAAACAAGCGTAATTCATTGTAGAACTATGATCTAGCATCAAAAGTTGGAAATTTATTTTGGTATTATTAGACTTTTTCATATTTTGTAAATAATTTTAGTAAAATTTATCGGAAATGCCAATTAAAACAATTAAAAGTAAGAAACTCACGCACCGTGAGAAAGTAGATCTAAAGACGAGTCGACTGAGGTGCCACAACCTTGGTGCTCCTCAATCTGATGCGAAACAATCAACTGAGCCAGGAGGCGCAGTGGACTCGCATTTGGGAGGACGAGGGTTCAAATCCGCATCCAGCCATCCGGAAACAAGTTTTCATGATTTCCGTAAAGCACATGCCACGATGGTTCCTTTGAGAGGGCACAGCTGATTTAATTCCACGTCGTTGAAACATCCTGAGCTTATACTATCTTTAATCAACCTGTCTTTCTGTTAACATGTATACTGTAAAGGACGATTTCAATATTTAATGATAATGGGAGAAATGATAGTTAAGGATGATTTATATCCACTATTGAGATGCAGGCTGGATAGATGCATCATCTGACAAGTATAATAAATATGTAAACCGAAAAATTTTTACATGGCGAACCAAAGTGAAATTTCGATGGCACTGAAAAACGATCAACGCGACTTATACACATGGCCGAAAGCGCGCTCGTGAAGGCAGTCTTTTACTAGCCAGGTCACGGGCAGTCATGCTAGAGAGTGTCATGATACGATTTATGCAGATAAGAAACGCTAGGAGATGAGAGATGAAACTGCCACATTGCTAAACTTACAGAAATTCTGCTAGTTTGCTATGTTGCGAGAATTTCCGGATAACACTCCTAGAAGAAAAGTGGCACATTGGTGCTGGATTTTGGAATATTTTCGTCAGTCGTTGGATTTCGAAATATTGTCGACAGTCGCTGGACTTAGTCAGTCGAAGTCGTGGGAACTTTGATTTTATGTATTCAGCTTGAGACTTTGAAAAAATTTGACGAAGTTGGGGTTTAGAATATTTTATGCGAACTCGGGATGTGACAGAAAACTGAACATTTGTGCACTGATCAGTATTCGTCTAAATTAGGAGCGAAATGTGAGATATTACTGTTTTTGGAATTCCATAACGTGAATAAATTTTGATAAACTGTTTCATTCAGTGAATATTCCTGTCTTAGGAAAATGTATTAGCGTTCTGCGACTTGATGACTTTATTAGATTATAGCGGGCATAAAACTAAAAGCAATCACCTCCTTTGTGGACCTCCTAGACACCAACGCACATTAGAGCAATAAATAGTTATTTTTTTAAAGTCCTGTAGGAGGAGCAGTATTATGTCGTGATTGAAATTTGTATCGATGATTTGAAAATTTGGTTTCCCTTAAGTTTATATTCTATTTTATGACATGAATAGGAAAATATCAGTAAATTAAGAGTTTTGTATTAGATGTAAAAACTAAATAAATAATTAATGTGCATCTTTGTGTTAGTGTAAGGTTAATGTTTAACTGTATTATATATTTTAGTGCTTGTCAGTTTGAACTATGAATGGAATCACTCGGAAATTTTGAGAGCAATGTTTTAAGATTGATAAAGCATAATTAGTTACTAACAAACAATTAAATTTTTGGATATCCCTTTTTGCCGATGACAGTGTTACCCTTTTGATATCCATTTTGTCACTATAACAACAGAATATCACACAAAATATTAGTTTTCTGGGTAACTCTCTTAGAAGAAAATTGCCACATACAGTGCATACTGTGGATCGTACACTCTTATGGACTAAGGATTACGTGTTGTTTAATATACTCTTGTTCAGATAATGGAGGGATTTTATCTTTGATAGTGATCTGAGAAGAAAGTTTTCATTTGATCTTTATTGCTATATGACAATGACTTATTGCAATATTTAACCACTTTGTAGATTAGCTTAAGGCCTAGCACTGCGGACCCTTGTGTTTACCGACATTAGTGTCGTATGTATTTTTGTACCTACTTTTAAAATAACTTTAATTCATGGATGCAAAGAACCAGTGAGATGTCAGTTACATGTGACTACTTGGTATCGATGTTTTTTGTTTGAAGCTAAGCAATTCGTCCTTTTATTAACTGCCAATATAAAGGCTTTATTGGTAGCTTTATCTTGTTATTGCTTAAGGAAATCGTCATACATCAACAGAAGACGATCAGTGATAGCTTCAACATCTGACAGTGTTTTTCGTAGTGCTTTAAATGTTTAATATCTGCTTTATGCTGTGGAACGTATAGGATTAGTTATGCGATCGCTGCTAATAGTGAGTCCTATTATTATAAATTTACTAATCTATGCAATGAAAAAACTACACTTTCATTTTGTCAACTTTTACTCTTTGTTATGAATCTTCTATTTTTAAAATCGGACAAATAAGTAGCTTATTACTCAATGGCTGTCAATTATTGTTTGTTTTATCTGTGTTCCTTAGTAATGTTCTCTGTGTTACAGATATATTTCAGTTCGTTTTCCAGTATCACAGAGGACATCAATATTTACTTTGCATCTATATGGACAACGCTGATGCAACAGAAAAATTTTACGTAAGTATCCTCTGAAGAAAACTTTCTTGCGAACTAAGGTTCGTGACAAACCATAGAAACATTTTGTGAACCTTTGTGCCCCTCTCCCGTCTTACACTGTGTTCAGAAAATAGCGACCTTCTTGCTGTATTTGAACAGTAACATTTTGACATTACCTCTTATGCGTAAGTAGTGCAATACGTTCCCTAGATACTGCATCAAGGGTACTCTGGGTTGCAGAAACACGAGAAAGACGTACTTTTTATTTAAGTGCAATTCAATGAAATTACTTAGCGTTATGAAATATTATTGTGCAACAGGGCTAATGTAAATTATAAAATAACCTAAAATATGAATTTATAGAGTTTCTTTGAAGATTCTTCTCAGTGGATTAGAAGCAATTTCCCAATAGAAAGATCTCGACTTCACTCTTAATTTCCATAGCATTAACCGCAGGATATTTGATATGATCAGACAGTTTACTGAAAACATGTGTACCAACATATCTGATTACTAATCATGACCCCCTGAAGCCATTGTAGAGGATGTTTTTAGTCTTAATGTTCTTTCGTCCCTTCTCACTAGTTTTTAAAAAAAGAGAAAATTGATAACAGTAAGACACACACACACACACACACACACACACACACACACACACACACACACACACACATATATATATATATATATATATATATATATATATATATGTGTGTGTGTGTGTGTGTGTTACTGTTATCAATTTATATTTATATATATATATGGTATTACGGGTATAAGTGCAGGTACATATATATACGAACACGACTAGGAAGATGCTGGGACAAAATAATATAAAACCTAGCTTTCGCAGACGACCTGGCCATACTATCAGACAACAAAGCAGCAGCAGACAAACAAATAGAGGTACTAAAAGAATACGTGGAAAAAGTTGGGCTGCAGATCTCTTTCGAGGGGTCTGAATTTTTCCGCTCAAAATTAAACACAACAAAATTAGATACAAAAAACGGCAATATAAACAGAGTTGCCCACTTCAAGTATCTTGGTGAATTCCTTGAACATACAGAAGAAGAAAATATCGCACAGAAGACTCGACTACAAAAAATGAAGAGGGCATTGGCAAGAAACAACACGTGTATAATAATAAATGCATGGCCATTCACACAAAATTCAGACACTACAACACAGTAATCAAGCCTGAAATACTGTATCCAAGTGAGACGCTAACACTACATACGAAAAGTGACATGGAAAGCATACTGAAGGAGGAAAGGAAAATATAAGTGAATGAAAATATAAGCAATAAACTAGTCTCATGGTTTCAGACGATACAGAGTAGTAAGTGAATTTTAGGTTTTTTGTGGTCTTGTGGAATACTTTTTCCTTTAGTGTGGGAGGTTAGACCCCTTTTTATGGGGACACTTTCGTAGCATACTTCTCAATATGCAGATTGTGTATCATAGAGACTGGTGAAAAGAGAAATATGAAATAAGTATCCTTCTGATCATACAAGTGCTCCAGTAGTGTACTGAGTGTTTGCGTCTGTACTTGCATTTGGATTTATCATATTTCAGGTATGCAGTTTAAAGAAATCTGCTTCACTAACAGAAGAAGCAGATTGGTGCAACGCCTTGAAACTAGTAATGGAAAGACATTGGAATATTTAACGTATGATCTTCTCCATTTAAAATACAGGATTATTGTATGGCAGATGAAACTGACAGATGTTTGTTTTTATAAGGACAAAAAACCTACTTTATACGAACATCAGTGGTCTCATGAATTGCCTTGTGTAGTAATAATAATGGCAAATTATTATCCACACATAATATGCAGAATGATATATTTGACAAGTGGATACAAAGAAAAGATGTAATAACAAGTTAACTGAGTCATATATCTACATGTATTACAAATTAAAGTCACCCATCTCATTTTTTATGTCTGTATGTGAATACTAACCTCAGGAACTACTGTAGGGATTGTGACATGGTTTTCACCAATAGATAGACTGATTTAGAAGGAAGGATTATGTATATAATGTATAACTATTTCGTGCAAATATGCTGAATTATGATGAAATAAAGTTCCAAGCCGCGTTTTTCTATGTGTATACGAAGGCTATTGTCAGGAACTACTGTGGAAATTTTCATATGATTTTCAGTAATAACTATAATGATTCTTGAGGATAGCTTGAGTATATAATTTATTACTGCCACTTCATACAAGTCCTTGCCTGTCGATATGTAGTGCTATCTAGTGCTACCGATACGAAGCCAGGGCAGATTGCTAGTATAATTCCGGTTTGACAATAATTTATATATTATCTACATTATTCTCTCGTATATAAGCAGTTGCAAACAAGTTAGCTCATATTTCCAAAACTTATGATGCACTCTTCATTCGTATTTCATCACTAATCACTGTACTGCACACATGGCCCACACTGCACACGTGACGCATTAGCACATACACAAGGGGATGCACCTGTAGACTTCAGAACCATGAGACTGCTGCTGTATTTCTGTCATGTGCCTCATGCTTTCTCATTTGTCCGTCTGCAAATACAATCAGCATCCCTCCTTAAGGAATGAGATGTTAAGCTCAAGAAGATGTAAGTGATTAACATTATCAATCAAAGATCTTCGATGTAAAATTTTCCAGTAAGATATAATATTTAACTAGGAAAGTTTATTATATAAATATCGTGATGTTTTGTTATCAATTTACACTGTTTTGTGCCATCCTCTTCACTGTGTTATCTAAATAATCCTTTATCATCAATCATTTGACATCCACTGATATACACTTGTCCTGTGTGTCTTGTGCTATGATCGATGCATCTTCCATCTGGTTATCGTATCGGTGTTTTCTTCTCTCTTGAAATCAAACAGAGAATTTCTTTGCTTACCTACCATCCATTAGCGTGGTAGCATGTCCCACCCACCGCCATTTCATTTTCGTTATGCTCCAGTATTTTTCCCGAATCGTTTGTTTGGTTTCTTGTTTCTTCTGCTAATTCCCAACAGACACCTCTCCATTGCATACTGAGCAACTCTTTTAAGTTGTCGAATACTTTCATATTTAAAGTCTTTGTGCGACATTCGTAGTACAAGATTGGTAACTGACACAGACTGTAAATTTTCCGAATCAGACATGGGGATCTTAGTTTTTAAACCTCTGCTTAGTTTATCAAAAGTGCTACTGGAAATTATTTCCCTTCGCTGTATTCCGTTTGCTGTCCATTCAGTCTTTGCCGTACATACCCTAAATAAAAAAAAATCATAAACTGAGTTTCTGATTTCATTGTTAATTTGTTTTAATTTCTTTTTCATGTATTCATTGAACATACTACTAGTCTCACAGTAGTTAAGATTCAGGTCATGTTTCAAATTTGCTCAATTAAATGCTTACTGTTGAAGTTTTTTTGAACTGTAAGTAACTAGCACAATATCGACCTCAGAACAAAGGAAGTTTAGATGTTTTCCATTAAGTTAGTTAGTTGTTTATTCAAGCACAGATCATTTACAGAATGAAGGCAGACATTTCATAATAATTATGTAATGTGGTCCTCTTTGGCGCAGACCATGGAAAGAGGGAATAAATGGTCGTCGGAGAAGTACTGAGAGTCAGTATTCCCCGACAGATCACTCAGCTGCCGACCTTCCGTCCCTGGATCGTATGGGAGTCAACTTCCTCTTGTACTACACGTGTTTCGCTGTCTAATAATGAATCAATTAACCTAACGAGGGACACCAGGAAAGCTAAAGCTAGGTAATCAAATCGTACATTCAGAAATTAACACAAGAAAGCGACTCAACCCTATCGCGAAGTCTTACTTGGCCATCGCTCACATATAATATCCTCTTGATGACTGAATGACTTGCTGTAGGACGAATTAGAAGTTATAAATAGTTCCATAAATAGTTACAGTATGGGAATAAAGGGCGGAGAGTAAACCAAACTTAAACACGACACTCAAAGAAACCAGCCATGAGTAACGTATATTATCTGGAAGGCAGGAGTCAGATGATAGCGGTTACATACTATGACGTGTGGATTTGCAGTGCAGGTATGTCGCGGTGCAAATGTCGTGATAGCACAGTCGCAACCACCGTAATTGCGGCGTGCTTCCCAACGCAAATCATGACGAAGGGATCGCAGGTGGCTGAACTCATTGTTGTTCCGCAAGTGCAGGGAGGCAACACTCTTAACAAACTGCCGCGCGCGATGACTTTCGTGTCGAACACTCGTTGATAAAGTCGGCCGGCGTGGCTGAGCTGTTCTAGGCGCTTCAGTCTGGCACCGCGCGACCGCTACGGTCGCAGGTTCGAATCCTGCCTCTGGCATGGATGTGTTTGATGTCCGTAGATTAGTTAGGTTTAAATACTTCTAAGCTCTAGGGGACTGATGACCTCAGACGTTAAGTCTCATAGTGCTCAGAGCCATTTGAACCATTTCCGAACTCGCTGAGAAACCAACTTGACGGGACTGGAGAGTGGCTCTTGGTGTGCATCTGCGGTTAGCAACTAGAGTCCCGCAGCCGACGTGAGGCGGTAGTTAGGGGGGGGGGGGGGGCGAAGGAAACATTGGAGCAGTCTCGCTCCCTCCTACAGCGGCACGGTCTCTTTGCCCCTTTAGTTGGCACACATACTTGGGCACCAATTCTTCGAATTTAGGAGGAACTGGTATACCGCTGTCACGGCATGGCCTCAACGTACATCTGAAAAAATAAAATAAAATAAAAACGTCTGGGGAACTGTGATAAACTTCGCGATCTTGGGCATTTTCTATATTAATTAAACTGGGAATGTCAAAACATTACCCCGCCCCCTGCAACCGATGGTCCTCTATGTAGACAAGACATCTATTGTGTCTGCTGACAAGGGAAAATTAATTTAACAGTATAAGAAGGGTAAATAAATTTGATGACTTGCCAATTAATCCACTGACTGGTCTGAGTTTCGTATCAAATTGCTCTGAATTTTATGATGAATCTGTGACTGAAATAAGTCAAGAATTAAATTTATTCGTATCTCCTCCATTGTGGTTGGGACTGGTCTGGATAGTGTCTGTGGCGCTGCCACGTGTGATATCTGTGCTTACATACATCACTTCGTTACAATTGAAAAAGGAAACAATTCTTTAAAAAATTAACTAATACATGCACATACGAGGGGCGTTCAAATGGTTCAAATGGCTCTGAGCACTATGGGACTTAACATCTGTGGTCATCAGTCCCCTAGAACTTAGAACTACTTAAACCTAACTAACCTAAGGACATCACACACATCCATGCCCGAGGCAGGATTCGAACCTGCGACCGTAGCAGTCGCGCGGTTCCGGACTGAGCGCCTAGAACCGCGAGACCACCGTGGCCGGCGAGGGGCGTTCAATAAGTAATATAAATTCTTTTTTCGGCCAATTTCAGTTGAAAAAAAATGGCGGGATTTGTTGCAAGACGTCGTGGAATATTCTCGCTTCAGCGTGTATAGTTTCATGAAATACTTATAGGGGGTGGCGGTATACGTAGCCTTGAAAACTGTGTCTGTAGCGGAGGTGTATGCCAGACAGAAAGCTGTCACTGAGTTTCGTTTGGGGGAAAACCATAGCATTGCAGATATTCAGAGTCTGTAGCAGAATGTCTACGGAGACCTGGCAGTGTACAAAGCAAGGTGAGTCGTGGGCGAGGCGTCTGTCATCACCGCAACAGAGTGGCACAAACCTGTCCGGTCTCCCGCGTGCCGGCGGGCCGCACACAGCTGTGAGACCTGCAGTGTTGGAACGTGGGGACACGCTCACTGGAGGCGATAAACGGATCACAGTCAAACACCTCACTGAACACCGGGACGTCTGTGTTGGTAGTGCCGATACACTCGTCCAACAGCGTGTGCCAGCTGGTTTCTTGCCGCCTAACAGAAGACCATAAAGACCGGTTGCTTGTTCGTTACAAGGCTGATCGTGACAATTACTTTGTCGAAAATCGTTACAGGCGATGAAACACGGTTTCATCATTTCGAACCGGAAACAAAGCAGCAGTCTATGAAGTGGCATCGCATCACCTCTCCTCCGAAAAGAAGTTCAAAGCCGCGTCCTCAGCCGGTAAAACCATGGCGACGGTCTTCTGCGACTCTGAAGGGGCTGCTCTGTTTGATGTCCTCCCTCACAAAACTAACCTGCTTTCAGAGAAAAAAAAATGTGTTGCCTTACTTACTGAACGCACCTCCTAGTAATATCATCTCATTTCTAAGTTAAGATGATCTGTTCTTAATCTTGAAATGTTGTGAATAGTGTTTTTCAAACATATTTTCAAACATGTTTTGAGCATCACTGTTAACTACCTACACTACAAAAGCACACATTACAGTTCACTGCACAGCACAGCACAGCACACACACACAAGCGCGTGCGTGCACGCACACGCACTTACTTTCGGCTGGCATCAAGACGTTGATGGCACTGCCACCATTCTAATGAATACTTCGGGTTGTTTCCTTGGTCTGTCTGTAACAGCTGAGTCATCTCTTTTCCACATCAAATGAATGTTGAACTCAAGAACATGGAAAGAGACTACAGTTATCCATCATGGATCTTGGGCATAGAATTTTATGGTGAGATTAATTAAACTATGACAATTTGCTGTAGAATGACAGCTATTTATTATTAAATAGTGCAAATTTTTACCTTCGCTACTCTGTGTTATCTAAATAACCATTAACTTTATACTGCAAATTAGGTGTAATTGTTTTTGTCGTTTCGTCGATGACACATTCGTCGTGTGGCCTCATGGACGTGAGAAGTTTGGAGAATTATTGGACCACTGTAATATTAAGTTTACGATGGAGGTAGAGAAGGATGATGCCTTACCGTTACTTCTCTGTCGAGAAGCAGTCGGGTGCCTCAGCCAGAGTGTTTACCGGAAACCCATTCTCACGGAGCGAAATCTGTACGCTACCAGCTACCACCACATATCGCAGAAGCGTTCTGTTCCGGGGACCTTGGTGCATCGACCGGAAGCCATTTCGGACGCTGAAAACTTTCCGAAGGAAATGACCCACTTACGAAAAGTATTTAACGCAAACGGCTACAGCAACAGATACATTTCGCAAGTCATCTCCTCGGAGATTGTTAGCAGAGGGCCCCTGAGAAGAACAAGAAGAAGCTTGCGTTCTTACCTGTCTATGGCTCAGTGACAGCAAAGAATAGCCAGTTTCCAAAGAGGCGTAAAAGCGATTAGTTCTTGAGGCCTTCAGCAAAAAATTAGACAACTCATCAGGCCTGCGAAAGCCAGTGTAGGAGTATGTGAAACACCATTGGAGTGTGGACAGTTCTATGTCGAATAGATTGTATCATGGAACAGTGCTATGTAGAACGCAAGAGGTGTTTTCGGCTACGGTATCCTGAGTGGTCAGCAATAACAGAGCCTGTTATGGAATACGGACACGAATTGCCTTCGACAAGACCTCTATGATTAAATAGACTAATGGTTTCTGGGGTACCGTCGAAAATCAAGCGACTGAGATAAGAAACTGTGACAACAGCCTCAATAAAGACGATGGCCTCCTTTAACACTCTGAATAATTTCCTTTATCTCACTACATATTATTTCAATCTCTGCATCGTCTGCGAAGTTAGTTGACACATAAACATGTATTATTCTAGTGGATTTTGGCTTCGCGTCTATCTTGGCTACGATAATTTGTTCACTGAGCTGTTCACAGTAGCTTACCCGCATTCCTATGTTCTTATTCATTATTAGTCCTACTCCTGCATTATCCCTATTTGATTTTGTGTTGATAACGCTATACTGACGCGACTAAAAGTCGTGTTCTTCTTTCTGCTGTGATTTACTATCTACTATTATATCGCACTTCATCCTACCCATTTCCCTTTTTAAATCCTGTAACATATCTGCCCAGCCAACGGATCTAACATTCACGATCCGACTCGTGGAATGCCCGACTTGTTTTTCCTCATGACGAAACCTCCTATGTAGTCCCTGAGAAGTGGAAATCCGAACGGGAGACTATTTTACCTCCGGGATGTTTTACCCAAGACGATAACATTATCATTAAGTCGTACATCAGAGCTGCATGCCCTCAGGAAGAATATCACAGGTGTAGTTTCCCTTTGATTTCAGCCATTTGCAGCACCAGCACAGCAAGGCCATGCTGGCTAGTGCTTCAGGGCCAGATCAGTCAATTATCCAGACTGTTTCCCATGCAACTACTGAGAACTCTGGTATCCCTCTCCAGGAACCGCGGATTTGTCTGACCTCTCCACAGATACTCTTTCTTTGTGGTTGCACCTGTGTTACAGCTATCTGTATCCTTGAGGCACGAAAGGCACCCCACCTCGGCAGTATGTGTGACACCACAGGTGAAAGATTTATTGAACTGCACGAAACTTTTGACATTAAACTCAAGTCTGCTTACTTCAATAGACTTTTCCCGAGAAAGGAAACAGGGTGCACATTGCGGAAATTCTCTGTAAATATCAGCTGGTCCACGCTCCCACCTCAGAACGAAACACTAGACAAATTATGAATGCAGAAGATCGGAAGAAGCTAATTTAGACTTGCATGCATAAAATGCGATACGAAATTGAACGAGCAAGTGAGGATTGTGGTGGGAAAATAGAATGCTCGACTTCGGTTAATTGGGAGAATTTTAGGAAAGTGTGGTTCTTCTGTGAAGGAGAGCGCATATAGGAAGCTAGAGTGACCTATTCTTGAGTACAGCTCGAGTTCTGGGATCCGTACCAGGCCAGATTAAACGAAGACATCGAAGCAATACAGAGGTGAGCTGCTAGATCTGTTACCAATAGGTTAGAACAATGCGCAAGTTACAGAGATGCTTCGGGAACTCAAAAGAGGGAAAGACGATGTTCTTCTTGAAGAACATTATTGAGAAAACTTAGAGAGCCGGCATTTGAGGCTGACTGCAGAACGATCCTACTGCCGCGAACATGCGTTTTACATAACGACCACGAACTTAGTATACGAGAAACTACGGCCCATACAGTGGCATATAGACAGTAGTTTTTCTCTCGCTCTTTCTGAGAGTGGAACAGGAAAAGAAACGGCTGTTAGTGGTACAGGGGACACTCCGCCATGCAACGAACGGTGACCTGCGGTGTACGTATGTAGATTTGAAGACAACTCCGGCACCATATTGCTCTTCGACTGTCTGCTAAATCACCTGATCTTAACCGGAAAGAAACTGCCTGGAACTATTTGGAACAGCGGGTGAAACGTAGCAGTCAGCATCGCCGCAGTTTGGGAGCTCTATGGGATCTAATAATCAGTGAATGACTATGAATGGATATAGCATACCAGAAGAAAGTCGTGGACTGCTTTTCCAACCGAATTAATACCATTATCAGGGCTAGAGGTGGTTTTACACGACATTAACGTGCTGTGTTCTTCCAACTTTTACAGTGAGGTGACACAAGTCATGGGATATCTCCTCATCTCGTGCCAGACCTCCTTTTACCCGGCTTAGTGCAGCAACTCGACGTGGCATGGGCTCAACAAGTCATTGGAAGTCCCATGCAGAAATACTGAGCCACGCTGTCTCTATAGCCGTCCCTAATTGCGAAGGTGTTGCCGGAGCAGGATTTTGTTCACGAACTGACCTGATTACGCACCATAAATTTTCGATGTGATTCATGTCGGGCGAAATGTGTGTATGTGAAATCTTATGGGACTTAACTGCTAAGGTCATCAGTCCCTAAGCTTACACACTACTTAACCTAAATTATCCTAAGGACAAACAGACACACCCATGCCCGAGGGAGGACTCGAACCTCCGCCAGGACCACCCGCACAGTCCATGACTGCAGCTTTTAGACTGCTCGGCTAATTCCGCGCGGCTCATGTCGGGCGATATGGGTGGACAAATCATTCGTGTGAACTGTCGAGAATGTTTTCAAACCAATCGCAAACAATTGTGCCCCGGTCACATGGCGCATTGACATGCATAACAATTCCGTCGTTGTTTGGGAACATGAAGTCCATGAATGGATGCAAAAGGTCTCCAAGTAGGCGAACATAACCATTTCCAGTCAATGATCGATTCAGTGGGACTAGAGCACCCACTCTATTGCATGGAAACACAGCTCACACCGTTATGCAGCCACCACCAGCTTGCACAGTGCCTTGTTCACAACTTGGTTCCATGGCTTCGTAGGGTTCTTTCCACGCTCGAACTGTGCCATCAGCTCCTACCAACGGAAATCGGGATTCATCTGACCAGGCTACCGTTTTTCAGCCGGCTAGAATCCAACCGATATGGTCACAAGATCAGGAGAGGCCCTGTAGGCGATGCCATTTTGTTAGCAAAGGCACTCACGTCTGTCGTATACTGCCATAGCCCACTAACACCAGATGCCTCCCAACTGCCCTAACAGATACGTTCGTTGTACATCCCACATTGATTTCTGCTGTTATTTTACGCAGTGTTGCTTGTCTGTTAGCCCTGATAATTCTACGCAAACATCGCTGCACTCGATCTTAAGCGAAGGCCGTCGACCACTGCGTTGTCCACAGGGAGAGATAATGCCTGAAATGTGGTATTCTCGGCTCACTCGACACTGTGGATCTCGAAATACTGAATTTCCCAACGATTTCCGAAATGGGATATACCACGCAGCTCTAACTACCATTCTGCGCTCAAAGTCTGCTAATTCCCGTCGCGTGACCCTAATCAGGTCGGAAACCTTTTCACATGAATCACCTGAGTGCAAATGACAATCCACTGCCCTTTTATACCTTGTATACACAATAATACCATCATCTGTACATGCGCTATCCCATGATTTCGTCACCTCAATTATATTTACATGATACAAGCAGCTCTGATATATGGTTAAATCGTGATATCACCATACTCCGGAGGTAAAAGGGTCATGCAATCGGATCTCCAGGCAGGGACTTATCAGGGCAGTATGTCTAGTAATGAATCAAATGTAGGGACGTGGGAAAGCTACTGCGAATAGCACATTGAACGTATTGTAGTAGACAAGATCGACACAGAGCCAAAACCCATCACATTTGAAGGAGAATACAATGATGAGACAAAACTTTATGACCACCTATTGAATATCGATTTGTTCCAGCTTTGTAATGCTACTTTTCGAGGAATGGATTCGAGAAGTGCTTGGTATATTTCCAGAGATATGTAGCACCAGATGTCTACACATAGGTCAAGGAATTCCTGTAAATTAAGGGAGGTCGTTCCTAGGCGCGAAACTGGCGACCGATAGGATTCCGGATCCATTGGGTTCAGATCAGATGAATTTGTTAGCCAAGACACCAATATGAGTTCACCACTACGCTGCTAAAACCACTGTTACATGGTTGTGGCATTGTGACATGGACAGTTATCCTACCGGAAGATTAACCTTAATCTGGATATGTTTACAATGCAAGGATGTATTATAAAGCCTACTTTTTACATGTAATGAACAATAATTTGACAGTTACAACATATAATATGTAACATTGCACTTGACGATTGGTCGAAATTCGCTAATGGCACAATTTAAATAAAGATCGTCTACATTACAGCCTACTATGAACCATGTTAGTAGTGGGGCAACAAGGACATCAGTGCAGTTTGTTAGTGTGGGTTGCCTACATCAGGGGCAAGTATACATTCAGAGCCAAACGATTTGTTCTTTTTTGATTGACACGTCATTAACCTATTGCTCTGCTAAGAGGATTGTGACTCCCTGGGCATAATCTATCCTTTTGATTGACAGGTCCTTAACCAATTGTTTGGTTAAACGGTTTTCCTCCTCCCCCATCCCTCTGGGAACTCCCCTCATCAATGCACACTTTTGATATAAATTTGACTGACTAATTGGTTAAATCGATCAATCAATTAATCGTTCCCCCTTTGGGAAACTTCCCCGCCCCTCCCCTTCCCCACCCAGAAATTTGTGGGAAAAAGAATCAGTTGATTGGCCATTTCGTGGGAAATCGATTGCAGTGTATAGAATATTGTTTAAACAATTTAGGCAATACGTGCAATATTGTTTATTTAAACAATTTATAGGGTACAAGGTAGTCTTTGAAATATATTTTATATATTTGATTAGAGAATTTGTCGGGAAATTGACTGCAGTATATGGAATAGTGTTTGTTTAAACAATCTGCAGGATACAAGGTGGTGTATGGAATATAGTTTATTTCAGGAATTGGTCAGGAATTAGATTGCAGTATGGAATATCCAAACAATTACGACATTTATTTATTCTGATCGCACATGGAATTGTTCAATGGGCTTAGTTTATATATTTTAGCACTCTTATATTTTATTTTTCGCTCATTTCGAAGCACACTAGTGTCTAAGGGCAGATGGCAAAATTAAAACAATTACGTATCTAAAACTTCCTGGCAGATTAAAACTGTGTGCCTGACCGAGACTCGAACTTGGGACCTTTGCCTTTCACGGGCAAGTGCTCTACCATCCTTTTTTTCCCTCGTTTTTGATCGTTGTTGATCGTTATGTTTGGTCGTTGCGGACGTCACATGACATCCCTTCAAGTTTGTTTGTTGATCCTTCCACTCAGATTTTTTATTACAGAGGCCAATCGGCTCTCTGACCGAACAGCTGAGCTACCGTGCCAGCAACCATCTGAGCTACCGAAGCACGACTCACGCTCGGTCCTCACAGCTTTACTTCTGCCAGTATCTCGTCTCCTACCTTCCAAACTTTACAGAAGCTCTCCTGCGAACCTAGCAGAACTAGCACTCCTGAAAGAAAGGATATTGCGGAGACATGGATTAGCCACAGCCTGGGGGATGTTTCCAGCCTCCTGCGAGGAGGAGAGCTTCTGTAAAGTTTGGAAGGTAGGAGACGAGATACTGGCAGAAGTAAAGCTGTGAGGACCGGGCCTGAGTCGTACTTCGGTAGCTCAGATGGTAGAGCACTTGCCCGCGAAAGGCAAAGGTCCCGAGTTCGAGTCTCGGTCGGGCACACAGTTTTAATCTGCCAGGAAGTTTCATATCAGCGCACACTCCGCTGCAGAGTGAAAATCTCATTACGTATCTAAAAGTTCGTGAAGTATTTCGAAACCCACTACCTCTTTCTGTAGATGGATAAATTACGAGAATCTCAAAGGCAAACTATTTTGTTTAGATCGAGAAACATACAGCAGCCATATTACACTGACATTTGAGCCCTGTAAAAGGGGTTTGCACATCATGTACAGAATGATATGCAGTATGATATCCACCATTCGGGGTATCCTGCACATATGTCTATCATCAGGGTTCCACCACGAAGGTCAAAACCACCCAATGTCTTAATTAATGATCACATTACTAAATACCTCTGGCCATGGATCGTATATTGGCATCCTTTGATCTCACAGCCCCCCAAACAAAGCATCAAGTGGTGGCATTTTGTTGTTCAGGAAATTGCAGACTCGCTTGCTGTCTCTGTCTTTCTCAAGAGACCACTTCCTGTTTGCCTGTGCGAACCAATGTCTCAAAACATGGAGACGGAGCTTTCCACCTCTCCTCAGATGAGAGTGTTCCTCTTGGATAATGCTGCAGAAAAAGTGAGAGCTGACGCAATTTTGATACCAAAACTGGAGTGAAATAATCCATTTACACTATCCTATCAAATTAATTTTTTTATCAATTACAGGAGTCAAATAGATCCTTCTTCATAATAAAACATTTTCAACGTTTGAGTATCACACAAACACATTATGTAAGTTTAGTACCGAATTTTCCAACCCTAATATATCCGAGGTCTTAATCACAACAACATTTGAGAGAAAAATACCCTCCTCCACCACAGCGTTTCCACTAAAAATATCTGGTGAAAAAATTTTGCTACTGATCACATAAACTAGCGATAGAGAGACACACACTGTCTGCCGGCTTCAGGGTAGTGCCACTCCAGACCGGATGGGAGAGAGACTTACTCCCATGCAGGTCATGTCTTCCCATACCAAACACATGTGTGCTATCGGAAACAATTAATTGATCAAATGAGAATTTGACAATGCGATTGGGTTTTTAAAAATACTACAGAATTCCTAAGTTGACTGGTTTTCTCAGTTACACGAGAAGGAAGAAAGAGGAAGGAAAGGATCTGTCGTGTGATAGGGTAGTAACAACAGCAACAACAACAGCAAGAAATACCACAGCGATGTATTGAGAAGCATTAAACACGACGACTTAAACCTTGATCCAATCCGGAGTAATAAGTTGTGATGGCTAGATGTCAGAGATCGCTATCAATCGGTAATTTGACGTCGCGATTGGGTTTTCAAGCACTAGAGAATTCATAAATTGGTTCCCTGTGCTACATTCGGAAAGGGGAATGCCTACTGCATGATGGGATAGATACAACAACAAATACCAGTGCAAGAGAAAGTCTACTGCGATGTATTGAGAAACACTGAATATGACACATTTAAACTACGTTCCAGTCAATAGCAGTAGCTGCCATGGCTATATGTTGGAGATCGCTGAAACGCTCGCACTTCACGCGCACTCATGTCCCAAGTCTACACACAGTACGTCAGTCCCCTCTATTGCTACTGGCGCCAACACTCAGAGACTGGTCAAAACTACCACTGCCATCACAGCCAAAGTTGCGGATGCTCATGTATGCCAGAGTGCACCAGCCCTGGCCTTGGAAGGCACCCATGAACGACTGGAGTGGTAGGAATTCGGATGTTATAAATACATCCAGTGCAAACATTCATCATTTTGAATATTCTCTCATGCAACACACATGTTCGCTTCTGTTGCACTCACTCAGCACACTGGTCACTTCACCAGCCCTCGCTGTCAGAGAAGATGATGTTCTTTTCGAGGAACACTATTGAGAACCGACATTTGATGCTGACGGCAGAAGGATTCTATCGCTGGCGACATACGTTTCACGTAAGGACTGCGCTATTAAAAACGTGATCCTAACGACTATGTTATTATTACCCTGCATAAAAGCGGTCTTGATTCTACAGGCACATCTTATAATGATTACAGCCACTGGTGAATCATATTCGTGCCACTCTCCTATCTCGAAACGAGTTATCTTTTTCGAAACTATCTGCTAAGGTCCCCATACAGCAAAATTCCGGTGTGAGTTTTTTATACAGTAACTCTGTTTCTTGTAACTTTTCCACTGTCTTTGCCCCACTCTCCTTGCCACTTTATCCATGTGATCGTTCCAATTTGAGTCAGAACTGAACGGAAGTCAGAGAGCTCTATGTCTGCCATCTTCTGCATCCCACTGAGAAACATGGTGAGCTGAATTAAAACGACGGGACCATGTTTTAACCACTCAGTGGAAATGGGAACATGACCCAGAGTAGACCTGAGTTAGTGTTTGACTGCAAAGCCGCAATGCGCTATATCCAGAGTGATGTTTGGATGTGGATCCACAGTAAACCATGTCCAGGATAGCATTCGACAGAGGATCCACCACGTGTTATGTCCAGAGATGTGTTCTATGTCTGAAAGTGGATCCACCAGTGGAAGGAATGGGTCATGGGAGCCATTCAAGACACATGCACGTACACAGACATACAGAAAACAGAGTAAACCTAATGCAGCTGTAGAATATGTGGTTGAAGGTGACTGGATACATTCGAGTACAGTGCCTTACTATACCATCCAATCAGCAAAATAATGCATTTGTGCTAGATGTTGTCAAGTGTAATAGATTTACAAGGATTTTTAGAATACTTGGCAAGAAGTGATGTCATGATCATATGGTCAGAAGTGACATAAAATCGCTAAAATTACCAAAAGACTGAAAATACCTTAAATTAAGGGAAAATATGACAGAATACATGGGTAATTGGGGGGGGGGGGGGGGGGGTACTACATGTCTTCTGCTTGGCGCGGGAAAATTCTTGTACATGGGAACGGCTATACGGTAGTAAGAAAAAGACAAGGAAAAGTTGACATGGTAGCATTGGAAACCAGGGAAACAGCAATTTTTCGTCTACAGGGATAAGACGGTTGGAACAGAGTGTATTAATGTGGGTGACCGCCAAATGTAGAGTAATAAATTTATATTCGTCGGACCACAGGCCCAAGAGTGACTACAGAGTTATTGGCAACCACCTTACAGATTTTTTATAAAGTGTCATTTGCTAAAGAGCATTGTATTACCACCTGTCGGAGTGAAAATTACAGAGTGAATCATGTGCAGGACTGTTTAGGTTTTTAAACCCTAACAAAAAGTATTTACAATGTAGCTCTCTGTACTCTCTGCCAATCACAGCCTTGTGGTGTCAGCTGACAAATACCTTACAAACAGTTGCTGTATGGTTTTTCAACAGCATTCTACTGTATGTCTATTGAGACCATAGTGATACATGCAAGTCGACTGCTGTCTTGATGCTTTCATGGGAAAGAGAACCTTCCGCCTCTAAATTGATGGAGTGATCAGACGAGATGGCGTTGTAACGAGGTATGATTTAATGGAAGACTGATGATGCATTTTAGAGAAAGCGAGATGTTGCTACAGCTCTTTTATCATGCATTTAACCATTTTTTCTTTCGTTCTCTTGGGGTGCATCAGTTGTGAGGTGTAACTTCCAAACCAGTTGCATACAACTGCGTACTCTATGTGTGACTTCCAGTTCTATCTACCTGCAATCGTTAACAGCAAATGTCTCTACACCACTGTCAGCAGAAGGCTTCTGTCGCATGTGTGATGAATCACGTTCATTGATGAAAACCTGTTTCAACATCCCCCTGTAGATGAACGAAGATGTATCCTAGGAATTGCATTTTTCTGTCATATCATGGACATAAATCAAGTCTTCAGTTTCATATACGTACAAAGCGACTTTTACAATACGTTTCATGTTCGTCCTGCCCTAAATGCATGCATTTGGATCATCTGAGAGAGGGCAAATCTTAGAATGTTTTAGTATCTTGGTGTATAGGATGCGGAAATATTCTCAGAGAAAATCCAACAGCACATCTGTATGACCGTATACATATGGAAAACTGTGGAAAAAATATGAAAAATGACATAAAGTCAGTTTAATAGAAAACCTGGTTTAATCGTGAATAATTAATGTGAATTACGTAAAAATTGAATGAAATTAGATAAAATATGTAAAAGCGCGACAACCTTGCAAAATTACGGAAATTGACTGCGAATACATTAAAATTAGAGATGAATGCCATGAAATAAATACTAATGAGCAAAATAAATAAAATTGTGTGTTCTGGAAGAGGAGAGTAGACCGATGCTACATATAAATGCCTTAGTAGTGGAGAGAGGAGGCATTCTAGAGACGTGGCTTCAAAGCGAAGTGGTGATATTATCCTGCACGTCAGCAATACAATAATATAGGGATATGACTTCTTCGTGCAAGAGAGAGGTTACAGCACATCTGTATGACCGTATACATATGGAAAACTGTGGAAAAAATATGAAAAATGACATAAAGTCAGTTTAATAGAAAACCTGGTTTAATCGTGAATAATTAATGTGAATTACGTAAAAATTGAATGAAATTAGATAAAATATGTAAAAGCGCGACAACCTTGCAAAATTACGGAAATTGACTGCGAATACATTAAAATTAGAGATGAATGCCATGAAATAAATACTAATGAGCAAAATAAATAAAATTGTGTGTTCTGGAAGAGGAGAGTAGACCGATGCTACATATAAATGCCTTAGTAGTGGAGAGAGGAGGCATTCTAGAGACGTGGCTTCAAAGCGAAGTGGTGATATTATCCTGCACGTCAGCAATACAATAATATAGGGATATGACTTCTTCGTGCAAGAGAGAGGTTACCAGGGGGAGTAGTAAACTGCAGTAACACTATTACATTATCTCTGGCTACTGATTGTGAGTTTAAATGTAGAGATCATCAGTCAACTCAGACAGCTGTTTGGAAATGCTCCAAAATTCTTCCAGTTTCCATATACTGTGATGTCTTCCGGATTTTTTTTGTCAATAAGAAACACCATCTCTGTCTTTTACTTCAATCATCCTATGTGTTGTGGGAGCAGCAGTGGCATAATTTACACCATGCAATATCCAGTTTTCTGTGATACCCAATCGACTGAAATGTGTTAATGTCAGTTCAGAAGTTGACACAGGCCTCGAAGTCATGGTGGAAACAACAAAATGTATGGTGGTGTACAAAGATGTACACTCATGCTCATAAACTAAGGATAATGCTGATACATGGTGAAACAACGCTCTGGTGGGCGGTTTGCTGCTTTAAATCACCTCGGGGTATAACCATGCGGTGCATTGGACTTGCAGTCGTCGCACGGTGGTGGTGGCAGCAGTCTACATATGCAGAGGTGTGTTGGTGCATGTCAGAGTACGGTGCAACGAGTAAGTTTTCAGACGTGCTAATGGTGACTGTGTGTGTTGAAAATGGCTCAAAGAACACATATTGATGACGTTATGAGGGGTGAATTCTAGGGTGACCGGAGGCTGGTCAAACACAACAGGTTGTAACACGGGTCCTCCGTGCGACATGCACTGTGATCTCAAGATTATGGAAACTATTCCAGCAGACAGGAAACGTGTGCAGGTGCTACAGTATGGGACGTCCACAGTGTACAACACCATAATAAGACCAATATCTCACCATCAGCGCCCGCAGACGGCCACGAAATACTGCAGGTAGCCTTGCTCGGGACCTTACCACAGCCACTGGAACAGTTGTCTCCAGACACACAGTCTACAGACGACTGAACAGATATTGTTTATTCGCCTGGAGACCTGCAAGGTCTGGTCACAGGAGAGCCCGTAAAGCCTATTGTCAAGAACACAGTACATGGTCATTGGAACAGTGGTCCCAGGCTATGTTCAGGGTCGAGTCCAGGTATAGTGTGAACAGTGATTGTCGCCAGGTTTTCATCTGGTGTGAACCAGGAACCAGATACCAACCCCTTAATGTCCTTGAAAGGGATGTATGGAGGTCGCAGTTTGATGGTGTGGGGTGGGATTATGATTGGTGCACTTACACCCCTGCATGTCTTGGTCAGAGAAACTGCAACAGGTCAGGTGTATTGGGACGCCATTTTGCAGCAGTATGTCTGCCTTTTCAGAGGTGCAGTGGGTCCCACCTTCCTCATGATTGCTGATAACGCACGGCCCCACCGAGCTGCCATCGTGGGGGAGTACCTTGAAGCAGAAGATATTGGGCGAATGGAGTGGCCTGCCTGTTCTCCAGAACTAAACCCCATCGAGCACATCTGGGATGCTCTCGGTCGACATATTGCTGCATGTCTTCAAACCCCTACGACACTTCAGGAGCTCTGACAGGCACTGGTGTAAGAATGGGAAGCTATACCCCAGAAGCTGCTCGACCACCTGATCCAGAGTATGCCAACCCATTGTGCGGCCTGTGTAAATGTGCATGGTGATCATATCCCATATTGATGTCGGGGTACATGTGCAGGAAACAGTGGAGTTTTGTAGCACATGTGTTTCGGGATGGTTTTCTTAACATATCACCAATACCGTGGACTTACAGACCTTTGTCATGTATGTTCCCTATGTGCCTATGCTATTAGCGCCAGTTTTGTGTAAGACCACGTTCTGTGGCACCACATTCTGCAGTTATCCTTAATTTATGAGCATGAGTGTAGTTATACACTGATTGGAAGTGTTGCATCAGAAAAAACAGTGTATCAAATAACAACACAGGGACCCTGTCTTACAACTGATAATCTGTGGGATATTGTCCACTTACAACATATGCAAGAAAACCTTACACTGGTCTGTGCAGGTGATTTTGATCGCTGGCCACCAACATCAGTGGACCAGTACATGTATATTTAATGTGATCACGATGTGTACTTGATGCCAGCACATAGATGGCATGTGTTCTCTGATATATTGGAAGAGAGAAATGCGGTGAAAGTCGTATCAAGTTGTCTATCAGATGACATTAGACACCAGTGTGCTTCTAAAAGTAAGGTAAATAAAAAATAAGAGCCTTAACAACCCTGACTCTGGCAGCAAATATAGACTAAGATTACTCAGCACTTCCATGTGTGATCAGAATAAAAAGTGTGTCGCAACTGATTAAATATTCTATACTGCAATCGATTTCCTGACAAATTCTTTAAATAAACTATATTCCATACACCACCTTGTATCCTGTATATTGTATAAATAAACAGTATTCCATACAGTGCAGTCAATTTCCTGACAGATTCTTTAACTAAATAAATAAACTGTTTTTAAAACTTCAGTTTGTATCCCATAAATTGTTTAAATAAACAATGTTCCACACATTGTCTTAATTGTTTAAACAATATTCTGTACTCTGTAAACGATTTCCTGCCAAATGGCTAATGAACTGTTCCTTTTACCTGCCAATTTCTGGGTGGGTGGGGGGGGGGGGAACTGGGGCTGAGAGGTTTCCCAGAGGGGAAGGGTTAATTAATTGATCGATTTAACTAACTAGTTAGTGAAATTAATATAAAAAGTATGCTTGTATGCGTGAGGGGAGTGCCAAGATGAATGGGGGAGGAGGAGGGGAAGAGGAAAAGGAGAGGGAGGTGGAGGGGTTGGGATTTCTTGGGAAACGACTTAACCCAACTATGGGTTACTGATCTGTCAATCAAAAGCACAGATTATTCCCAGAGGGCCATAATCCTCTTAGCAGAACAATAGATTAAGAACCTGTCAATCAAAAGAGAACAATTGGTTTGCCTCTGAATGTATATTTGCCCCTAATGTAGGCAACCTGCACTAACAAATTACACTGATGTCCTTGTTGCCCCACTACTCTTGTTTTCTTTTATTAAGAATATTGGAACACTTAAGTCGAAATAAAGCATCTCGAGTAGATGACATGCTTCAAAAGTATTGAAATTCTTGGAAAAACCAATCATGAACAAATTATTCCATCTGGTATTGAAGATGTATTTGACAGATTAAATGCCCATAGACTTCAAAAATACTGTAATAATCCCAGTTACAAATAAGGCAGGTGCTGTCAGGTGTGAGTATTAAGGAACTGATTTTTTTAATGAAAAGACTGATAGGATCTGACGTCACAGTAGGTCATTTTGTGTAGTCAGCCAGGTGTAGGAATACACAAGGAAATACAGGCCCTACGATTTATCTTAGAAAATAGACTGAAGGTAGACAAACTGAAATATATCTATTACTGACCGAATAAATATCCTGGCAGGGTGAACTAGATCAAAGATCATAGGGGTGTTTAGTAAATAACTATGCAGTTCATAACTTGCCGTATTAAAGTCATAGAAGTTATAAGAGATGGCGAAAGTGATCCCCTTGAACTTGAAGACACAGTTGCACACGTTTCTGCAAGTTCTTGAAGAAGTTGTGCAGAACATCGGGAGTGATGTTCCGAATGTGAAGTGTCAGTGCAGCTTGGAATTCTTGTATTATGTGCGGATTGCCTTCATAGACCTTTCCCTTCAGCGTACCCCATAGAAAGTAATCTGGTGAAGCCAAGTCAGGTGAACGCGGAAGCCAGAGTCCTCGAGAAATGATGCGGTCACCGAAAATGTCCTTTAAAATGTTCATCGCCTTGTGGGCGATATGTGCTGTCGCGCCGTCCTGTTGGAACCAAGCATTCTCAATTTCGTCCTCATTCAGTTCACCTAGGAATGGCTCCAGAATGCAGGTGCAGTACCGTGCTTTTATGGCGTCGTGAAAGAAGATCGGCCCAATGATGCGTTTACGAGTCATGTAGAACCAGATACTAACCGTTTGATTATGCAGTGGTGTCACTTTAAATTCATGCAGATTCTCTGTAGTCCACACACTACTATTCTGGCTATTCACGTAACCGGAGAGGGTAAGCGGTTAGATGAAACCATGCCTTATCCGTGAAAAATTTGCTATCAAGAATCCCCTCATCATTACCCTGCAGGAAGGACAGAAACCAGTTGCAAAAGTTCACACGCGCCAGGCGATTGATGTGTCTTAGTTCATGCACGGCCGACATTTTGTGTGGATACATGGACAGTGACGTCTGGAGAATCTTATGAGCGGAACCCACGTACAGGTGGACCTGCTGAGCTAGAAGTCTAACCCATTTCTTTGGACTTTGCAGCATCATGTCTTGCACATCTCCCGCCTTCCCTTCTGATGTGGATGGCCTGCCTGACTTTGGAGCATTATGAACGGTTCCGGTCTTTCGAAACTTGGTGATGAGGTTCCGTACAGCATTGTGGTTAGGCACCTTCACTCTTGGGAACTTGGCTGCAAATGCAGCTTCTACTGCAGAAGTAAACATGTCTCCATTCCGGAACACACTTTGTTCAGTCGTCAGCATGATGACCTGGATGACGTTGGTCTTCAATCAAAATGGACCAGCGAACAAGTAAAAATAGCTAGTCAAATATGGTTCAAATATGTTCAACAATGGAAAATGTTGTATATCATATCAGTATTTACTTAGCGCACCACAACATGGCGTTGCATATTTACTTTCTGAACACCTAGTATTACTAGCTGAATAAATATTCTGGCGCTGTGAGCTAAATGAAAAGACATCTATTATTGGGGGACTGCGTAATATATTGCTTGATTTTACAAAGGATTCAAAACAAGGGTCGCCAGATGCGTGAGTATCAGTGAGTATTAAAAAAATAAGGGAATATATACTACAGCCTGCAGACTGATCAGAGGTTAACTGTGATTTAAAAGAAGATTAACTCAGCGGAATTGTCATAAGAAACAATGTCCCCCATGTATAAGCAAGGCTGGTGGCCTTGGTCAATCTACACTGAAGTTCCAAAGAAATTTGTATGGGCATGCGTATTCAAATACAGAGATATGTAAACAGGCAAGACAACAAGTGTCTGGACCAGTCGTTAGGTCGGTTACTGCTGCTACGATGGCAGACGATCAAGATTTAACTGAGTCTGAACTTGGTGCTATAATCAGAGCACGAGCGATGGAACGCTACATCTCCGAGGTAGCGATGAAGTGCGGATTTTCCAGTACGACCGTTTCACGAGTGTACCGTGAATATCAGGAGTCCGCTAAATCATCAAATCCGTGACATCTCTGCGGCCGGAAAAGGATCCTGCAAGAACGGGACCAACGACGACTGAAGAGAATCGTTCAACGTGACAGAATTGCATCCCTTCCGAAAATTGCTGCTGATTTCAATGCTGGGCCATCAACAAGTGTCAGCCTGCGAACCATTCAACGAAACATCATCGATATGGACTTTCGGAGGCGGAGGTCCGCTCGTGTACCCTTGATGACGGCACAACACAAAGCTTTACACCTCACCTGAGCCCGTCAACAGCGACACTGGACTGTAAATGACTGGAAACACGTTCCGTGGTTGGACGAGTGTCGCTTCAAATTCTGTCGAGCGGATGGACGTGTACCGGGATGGAGACAGCCTCATGAATCTATGGACCCTGCATGTCAACAGGGGACTGCTCAAACTGTGGAGGCTCTGTAATGGTGTGGGACGTGTGCAGTTTGAGTGATATGGGAATCCTGATACGTCTAGATACCACTGTAACAGGTGACACATACGTAAGCATCCTGTCTGATCATCTGCATCCATTCATGTCGATTGTGCACTCCGACGAACTTGGGTAATTCCATCAGGACAATGCGAAACCCCCACGTCCAGAACTGCTACGGTGTGATTCCAGTAACACTCTGCTGAGTTTAAACACTTCTGCTGGTACTCCCCACACGCGAACATTGTTGAGCATATCTGGGACGCCTTGCAACGTGCTGTTCAGAAGAGATCTCCACCCCCTCGTACTCTCAAGAATTTTTGGACAGTCCTGCAGGATTCATGATGTCAATTCTCTTCAGCACTACTTCAGACATTAGTCGAGTCCATGGCACGTCGTGTCGCGGCCTTCTGCGTGCTCGCGGGGCCCTACAAGGCAGGTGTACCAGTTTCTTTGGCTATTCAGTGTATATTCAGGTGACGTGGGGTTACCTAACTATCAAACTGATGTCAAGAACAATTCGATTACTGCACATTATTTCACCAAAGTTTTACACACACGGGAAAAACTAAAAACGACGAACATCTTCATTCGGAATAACAGAAAACACATGAAGTATTAAATTGTCTCAGTTACAAGTAATACATGAATTGTGGGTCCTCGAAGTTCTGGGAAACACACATATAAAAGATGGTTACTTCCAGAGATCTCGTCTGAGATGACTTTAAATGATGAGACAGAAATAGCTGGTGTACCCGTGGGATTAAGGAGACGTTAGACATGGACCGAATTTAATATACAGACTGACAAGTTAACGAGCAAGTCGTGGTAACACGAGATTCAATGTAATAATCGGTGAATCCTGGATTGTGAAAGAATCGAAATTATAAAATTAGAAACAATGAACATAGCTGTAAAACATTTCTAACTCTAATCTCAGTGAAATCCGAACACCTCGGCAGAACACTTACGTCATGCAGCAGTCTCGGATCTCGAACGAACGCCAACTGCTCTCCATTGATCTCAGAACAAGAATGCCTTCCGTCCTCCATGAATCTCCAAAACAAGGTGCTCTCTTTACAGATCTTCGGAAAAGAATGCTCTCAGTACTTTGTCTTTCCCTAACTCAGGCGTCTTAATGAAAAATAATCCCGCCAAAAACCTGCATCAACAAAACGCGCTTCGTGATTAATAATTAATATTGTTGACGAATAGAAGAGAGAAAATTTAACAGTCGACTTCCCGCCTCTCGTCTTATGAGTCTCAGAAAGGTCCACACCACATTTTAATAGCCAATGAGGGCCCTTGTCTCTGCGGTAGCCGATAAGACTTTAGCAAGTGCTTCTTCCCCTTCCATTCAAACTGTTTTCTAAAACATCTTAAGATCGTCCACAAATTTCTCAGGGTTCTCGTGAACACAAACGACGTCGCTAAGTCTTGTGGTGGTGTAACTTCATATTCCATCAACAAACTGTAAACTCTTGGCTGGAGCCGGCAAGTCTGGCGTGGTCGTGTCCCTTCATCAATTTCTAAGCTGTCTCCTTGTGGCTGCTGCGAGCGCGTCTCGAGGAGGCGTAACTACACCGTTAATCAGAAGGCTGTCCACCACAGCGCGTTCCGCCGAACTCAAACCGTTGACGGGCCTCTGGCAAATTTGATAAGAACTCGTAAGCGAGAGCCCAAGGTGGAGTGTCGTGTGTGCATTGGTTGAGTGTCTCCGTTGTCTGAGGGACGCAATGGACTACTCTGCCCTTAGAGCCACCCGAGTGAAGAGAGAATTGTAATGTGAAAACATTACACTGGTCAAAAATACTGTTCATCATCATAACGATCTTCATCAGGATTTCCTTCCAACGAGCCGGGTGCGAACTTTGTGAACGATATGTCTCCAATGATTTCTGTCCTGGTATTATTTTTGTCTCTCCTCTGAGTCCTAAGTCACTCCTCTGCTCTTGAGATCTTCATTAACCTGGTCTGTCCATCTCTTCCTAGGCCGCCAAGTCGGACTTCTTCCTGGTATCACCAACTCCAAATACTGACGTGGTGTTCGAGTCAGGTGAATTCGCTTCACAGGGCCTAACCAGCTCAGTCTTGCAGCCCTTATTCTTTCTCCCGTTGTCAAGTCATCTGCAAGTCTTTCCTTACATATCCGTTCCTGACTCTGTCCTGGTTTTTTGTCTAGATGACGTAAGGAATTTCATTTCACATGCCTCTGTCTCAATCTCTTGTCTCTCAATTATGACACAGGTTTCAAGACTATATATCATGACTGGCAGGAGATACGTTTTATACAGGCTCTTAAATTGACTCTTTTTTGTCCCTCAATATGTTTCGTACTCGAATCTGGATACTTTTGTTACTCTGTTTAAATATTCCTGTTTGGCACTTACATCACTTGATATGACACTACCCAGATGACTAAAACTTTGCACACATTCAACCTTCCCTCCTCTCAGTATTATGTTACAAGGATGGGTGTCCTACTCATCTTCATTGCCACTGTCCTTGTTTTACTCACAGTCAACTTGTATTCTTTAATTCCAGTAATCCAGTCTACTCTGAACATCCATTTCCGCCTCTCTCCAAAAGGCGATGTCATCATCAAAAGCCTTGAGATCTTCCTTTTCGACTTCTTTGATTTCTTCCATGATTATGCCCATAAGTGTAATGAATAGTAACAGGAAAAGTGAACTGCTTTGCTGAACTTAACTCTTTGTCTTAAACCATTTTGATCTTCCATCTCCTGCCGGCCGGAGTGGCCGAGTGGTTCAGGCGCTACAGTCTGGAACCGCGAGACCACCACGGTCGCAAGTTCGAATCCTGTCTTGGGCATGGATGTGCGTGATGTCCTTAGGTTAGTTAGGTTTACGTAGTTCTAAGTTCTAGGGGACTGATGACCTCAGAAGTTAAGTCCCATAATGCTTAGAGCCATTTGAACCATCTTCCATCTCCTACTTGCACATTGCTTTCATAATCTTCATACAGCATCCGAACTTTTTTAATTAATGAATCAGAAACGTTATGTTTTCTCAAGGAGTCCCATATTTTATCCCTTGGTACACCGTCGTATGCTTTTTCCAAATCTAGGAACACCATTATCAGATCCATTCCTTTTTTGCGAACACTTCTCTGTTAACCGAGGAAGAGAAAAATGAAATCTGTCGTTCGAGTTTCACTTCTGAACCCATAGGGTTGTTCCTCAAAGTGATGTTCTAGGTTTTTCTAAGTCTCTTTTGTATGACATTTTCCATTATATTAAGATAATGTGATAGCAGTGTGATTCTTCGGTAGTTGATGCACTTTTTTTTACTAACTTTCTTAAACAGTGGTATTATAATGTCCTTTTTCAATCATCCCGCTCTTTACTCTCTTTCCATATTCCCAGAATTCAATGTAATCATTGCCTTCCTTGTATTCTAGTTGCTTCAATCATACCCGCTGTCAGTTCATCTCTCATGTTGGCTTCCCAAGTTTCATCTGTTTCAGGGCATTTTCAGATTCTGCACAATAAGTCGGACGCTGTTCTTCCTCTGCTTCAGGGAATTCAGTGTCACTTTCTTGTTTATTTTCCACATTCCATAAGATTTCAAAATAATTCTTCATCACTTCCCTGATGCCTTCCATGTCCCTGATCATATCCCCATCAATCGCTTTTATACGTATCTTCTGTGTCAGATCTTTTATTTTTCAACAACCCATATAACAATTTTTGGTTCTTCTTTCTGTCTTCCTCTAGGGTATGCGTGAATATTTCCCAAATATTTTCCTTTTATTCTGTCACTACTCTTGTTGGAATTTCTTCTGTCGGTATTCCTGATCCAGTGTTATCACCTTGTGTTCATATTTCGGCACCAGCCCTTGGTTCTGATCTCTTTTTTCAATCTCCATGTTTTTCTTTGCTATATTGCGTTAGTAAATTATATCTTCTACTCCGTTGCGGAGTCTGTCTGTTGCACTATCGAGCGTGTCCCAGGTGGCTGATAGACCGGGGGGGGGGGGGGGGGGAGGGGGGGCTCGCTGAGCTTATCCGGAGAGTTTTGGAAAATAAAAGACCTGTTGTGGACCACAACCAAGTCCCTTACCTGGGTTATGGTGAAGTCCTTAACGGCAACTTGGGTGGACAAGAGTACCTCTGGTATGGTGCAGTTGGTGGAGGAGGCACCCACTCCTTTCTGAGGGCTAGTGAAGAGAGGAACCACTGCGCTTAGCAGGCCAGCAGCCAGCAAGAATGTAAAGGAATGTTACTGCTTTCAATGAAAGAACGGACCTCGGATTGAAAATACCTAATGACAGCACTTCTTGTACCCATGGAATGAATGACAATTCTTTACAGCCCGAAGAAAATCCAGAGAGTGCGGAAAGAACCACTGATAAAGGTCGAAAAACTATAACGCAACAAAAAAATAAAAGCAAGTTGAGAGGAAGAACATTAAAAGCCAGAACCTTGTAGGAAATTGTGAAGAGGTTGAAGACATGATGCAGAGGAGAAAGACTCGTATGTTTGGAATAAGTGAGATCAAATGACAGGGAAAGAGAGGGGATTAGAAATTATACTAGCATGGGCACAATAACAGGGGCAAGAATGGAGTGGACCTTGTGTTTCACAAAAACATTGATCCCAGTACAGATGTGAGCTCTATAACTGAACGGGAAAGAATAGTTTCACTATACCCCAAGTGTACGCACTCAGCAAGAGTGCAGTGACGATGAAAATGTGGAATTCCTTGAAGAACTGGAAGACCAAGTAAGACAAAGTAACATAATGACAATTGGGAATTTGAATGCGCATATCAGCATTGATAGGAATGGATATGAGGAAGTGATGGAATCTTTTGGTTATAGAAAAAGAAATGTAGTGGGTGAAGAAATTCTAAATCTTTGCACAAGGAATAGGCTTTTAATCGAGAATATATTCTTCAAAACACGAGATATCCATAAAACTACTAGAGCCAGTTGGAATGGCAAATCTAAGACCGTTATCAACGATGTCTTAACTGACAAGTTATTAGCAGAGAAAGTGAAGGACACCAAAGTAATACCCAGTGACTCTCTCGATAGTGATCACGGGTTACTAGTAACCGATCTAAATTATAAGATTAAAAGAGTGACTACTGTACAAAGAATGCCTAAAATTATGGAATGGAAGTTGAACGAAGAAGAAAATAAGAAACGTTTCCAAAAGTTAGTAGCACAAAAATTGCCAATAACAGAGACTGGCACTATGGACGAAGAATGTAAGCTGTTTATAACATTAACACTCAGTACTACCGTGCAAATACACTCCTGGAAATTGAAATAAGAACACCGTGAATTCATTGTCCCAGGAAGGGGAAACTTTATTGACACATTCCTGGGGTCAGATACATCACATGATCACACTCACAGAACCACAGGCTCATAGACACAGGCAACAGAGCATGCACAATGTCGGCACTAGTACAGTGTATATCCACCTTTCGCAGCAATGCAGGCTGCTATTCTCCCATGGAGACGATCGTAGAGATGCTGGATGTAGTCCTGTGGAACGGCTTGCCATGCCATTTCCACCTGGCGCCTCAGTTGGACCAGCGTTCGTGCTGGACGTGCAGACCGCGTGAGACGCCGCTTCATCCAGTCACAAACATGCTCAATGGGGGACAGATCCGGAGATCTTGCTAGCCAGGGTAGTTGACTTACACCTTCTAGAGCACGTTGGGTGGCACTGGATACATGCGGACGTGCATTGTCCTGTTGGAACAGCAAGTTCCCTTGCCAGTCTAGGAATGGTAGAACGATGGGTTCGATGACGGTTTGGATGTACCGTGCACTATTCAGTGTCCCCTCGACGATCACCAGTGGTGTACGGCCAGTGTAGGAGATCGCTCCCCACACCATGATGCCGGGTGTTGGCCCTGTGTGCCTCGGTCGTATGCAGTCCTGATTGTGGCTCTCACCTGCACGGCGCCAAACACGCATACGACCATCATTGGCACCAAGGCAGAAGCGACTCTCATCGCTGAAGACGACACGTCTCCATTCGTCTCTCCATTCACGCCTGTCGCGACACCACTGGAGGCGGGCTGCACGATGTTGGGGCGTGAGCGGAAGACGGCCTAACGGTGTGCGGGACCGTAGCCCAGCTTCATGGAGACGGTTGCGAATGGTCCTCGCCGATACCCCAGGAGCAACAGTGTCCCTAATTTGCTGGGAAGTGGCGGTGCGGTCCCCTACGGCACTGCGTAGGATCCTACGGTCTTGGCGTGCATCCGTGCGTCGCTGCGGTCCGGTCCCAGGTCGACGGGCACGTGCACCTTCCGCCGACCACTGGCGACAACATCGATGTACTGTGGAGACCTCACGCCCCACGTGTTGAGCAATTCGGCGGTACGTCCACCCGGCCTCCCGCATGCCCACTATACGCCCTCGCTCAAAGTCCGTCAACTGCACATACGGTTCACGTCCACGCTGTCGCGGCATGCTACCAGTGTTAAAGACTGCGATGGAGCTCCGTATGCCACGGCAAACTGGCTGACACTGACGGCGGCGGTGCACAAATGCTGCGCAGCTAGCGCCATTCGACGGCCAACACCGCGGTTCCTGGTGTGTCCGCTGTGCCGTGCGTGTGATCATTGCTTGTACAGCCCTCTCGCAGTGTGCGGAGCAAGTATGATGGGTCTGACACACCGGTGTCAATGTGTCCTTTTTTCAATTTCCAGGAGTGTATACTGCAAAACGAAGGGTAAAGTAGAAAGACGAAAATACCGTTATTTCAATAAAATCTGACGTGGTTAATCCTTCCCCAGTTAAGACGGGTATGAATTTATCTGTCGACAGTCTACTGAAAAGAGTTCACTACTAGTCATTCTGACTGCAATTACTTCTACTCTGGTTGTCCTCTCACTGGAATTGATAGTCGAAACCAATCTTTAACGGCTTTTAATCAGAGCTGCGGGTGTCTCTCTCGAAGTGTAAGTAGTATATGCCAGTAACTTCCTATATTCCTTTCATTAACTTGACAGTTTGTCATTTGTTGTCGGACTTAATTTTACCGAGCGAGGTGGCGCAGTGGTTAGACACTGGACTCGCATTCGGAAGGACGACGGTTCAATCCCGCGTCCGGCCATCCTGATTTAGGTTTTCCGTGATTTCCCTAAATCACTCCAGGCAAATGCCGGGATGGTTCCTCTGAAAGGGCACGGCCGACTTCCTTCCCCATCCTTCCCTATTCCGATGAGACCGATAACCACGCTGTCTGGTCTCCTTCCCCAAACCAACCAACCAACCCACTTAATTTTCGTACTAGTTGGATTAGGAAGGGAGCCAGGAGTGCGGAATAATTTTATCTTTTATGAAGTTTGCAGACCTAAGGACTACAATGGTACACTTCTTTCTGAGAGGCTAGTTATATTTGAAAACATTTAGCTCGTGGCGAAAGTCAATGAACAGTTTATAAAAGCAAAAATATATGACAGGGATGTGACTGATTTGTCTCAAAACTACGTTTCTAGATTTAGAGAGCGCTTTTGATGATGTAGATTGAAATTCTGACTGCATTAGGGAATGGGAGCATGTCTAAAGCTTGTACAAAAACCAGAATGTAGATATGAGTCGAACAGGAGCAGCAATTGAGAAGAGAGTGGGACATATCCCACATACGTAATCTGTACACTGAGCAAGCAGTACAATAAACCAAAGAGAAATTGGGAAAGGGAATGAAATTGCACTGAGAAGAAGTAAAAACTTATGCATTTTCCGATAACACCGTAATTGTGTCCGAAATGGCAAAAGAGTCTGAGTATCAGTTGAACGCAATGTATAGTGACTTGAATAAGAGATCATAAAGTGAACGACAACATAAGTAAAGGAATGATAGTAGAGTGTAGTGAAATCAAATCAGACGTTGCTGAAGGATTTAGATCAGGAAATGGGACACTAAAAGAAGTACATGCGATTTTTTTATTTGTGCAGCAAAACAAGTGGCGATTTTTGAAATAGAAAGGATATGAAATATACACTCCTGGAAATGGAAAAAAGAACACATTGACACCGGTGTGTCAGACCCACCATACTTTCTCCGGACACTGCGAGAGGGCTGTACAAGCAATTATCACACGCACGGCACAGCGGACACACCAGGAACCGCGGTGTTGGCCGTCGAATGGCGCTAGCTGCGCAGCATTTGTGCACCGCCGCCGTCAGTGTCAGCCAGTTTGCCGTGGCATACGGAGCTCCATCGCAGTCTTTAACACTGGTAGCATGCCGCGACAGCGTGGACGTGAACCGTATGTGCAGTTGACGGACTTTTGAGCGAGGGCGTTAGTGGGCATGCGGGAGGCCGGGTGGACGTACCTCCGAATTGCTCAACACGTGGGGCGTGAGGTCTCCACAGTACATCGATGTTGTCGCCAGTGGTCGGCGGAAGGTGCACGTGCCCGTCGACCTGAGACCGGACCGCAGCGACGCACGGATGCACGCCAAGACCGTAGGATCCTACGCAGTGCCGTAGGGGACCGCACCGCCACTTCCCAGCAAATTAGGGACACTGTTGCTCCTGGGGTATCGGCGAGGACCATTCGCAACCGTCTCCATGAAGCTGGGCTACGGTCCCGCACACCGTTAGGCCGTCTTCCGCTCACGCCCCAACATCGTGCAGCCCGCCTCCAGTGGTGTCGCGACAGGCGTGAATGGAGGGACGAATGGAGACGTGTCGTCTTCAGCGATGAGAGTCACTTCTGCCTTGGTGCCAATGATGGTCGTATGCGTGTTGGGCGCCGTGCAGGTGAGCGCCACAATCAGGACTGCATACGACCGAGGCACACAGGGCCAACACCCGGCATCATGGTGTGGGGAGCGATCTCCTACACTGGCCGTACACCACTGGTGATCGTCGAGGGGACACTGAATAGTGCACGGTACATCCAAACCGTCATCGAACCCATCGTTCTACCATTCCTAGACCGCCAAGGGAACTTGCTGTTCCAACAGGACAATGCACGTCCGCATGTATCCCGTGCCACCCAACGTGCTCTAGAAGGTGTAAGTCAGCTACCCTGGCCAGAAAGATCTCCGGATCTGTCCCCCATTGAGCATGTTTGGGACTGGATGAAGCGTCGTCTCACGCGGTCTGCACGTCCAGCACGAACGCTGGTCCAACTGAGGCGCCAGGTGGAAATGGCATGGCAAGCCGTTCCACAGGACTATATCCAGCATCTCTACGATCGTCTTCATGGGAGAATAGCGGCCTGCATTGCGGCGAAAGGTGGATATACACTGTACTAGTTCCGACATTGTGCATGCTCTGTTGCCTGTGTCTATGTGCCTGTGGTTCTGTCAGTGTGATCATGTGATGTATCTGACCCCAGGAATGTGTCAATAAAGTTTCCCCTTCCTGGGTCAATGAATTCACGGTGTTCTTATTTCAATTTCCAGGAGTGTAGATGGACACTAACGAGAAAAATATTTCTAACAAAGAGGAACTTTTAACATATACTATAAAATTTAAGTGAAGCGAAGTGTATTTTGAAAGTATTTGTCTGGAGTGTACCCATGTACAGAAGTAAAGAGTGGACGACAAGCAGTACAAGCAAGAAGAAAACAGGACCTTCGAAATGTGGTGTTACAGAACAATTCTGAATTGGGTAGGTCGGATAACTAATAAAGAGATACAGCATGGAACAGGCAAGAAAAAAAGTTATGGTGGAACTCTACTAAAAGAAAGGATCGGTTGACAGGACATATCAAGGAATGATCAGGAAGGCCAAGACGCGACTACAGTAAGTAAGTTGGAGTGGATGTACGCTGCTGCATTTATATGGAGATAACAGGGCTCGCACAGAACAGACTATCGAGGCAAGCTGCTGTGCAAATATATATAAAAAATAATACAAATTAATTTCAATCGTACCAAATTTGATTTTTACAAATTTTGAAGTGAATCAATTGAATCGAATGGATTGTCATTCGGCCTTAATTTACAACTCTTTTAAATTGTATGCCAGTAGTAGTGTGAACTTACGTCGATTTTTGTGTTCTCTACGCCGTTGAGATTTGTGTAAATTAGTTATATACATGTTTCTTCTTCCGCCATAAGTAATTCTCATTTTTGCCCGTGAATACAGTGATGCATTTTATCGGACTTCCTCTTCATATGCAGGCAGCTACAGTGACATGATGTTAGTATAATGCGCGGAAGGAAATGAAAACTTTCGTGGTTTTGCACTAATAAGAATCCTCACACTTCATATTTTAATAAAAATTATTATGCAGATAATACAATGTCTACTGCACACTTCTCACAAGAATACGTCTTCTCTCTACGAGAACTAAAGACAGAGTCTATTAATATTATCACTGGTTTTTAACTTCTGTCGTAGCGTGTTGGGGCTTTTCCTTATGTATCTGTACACTGCGTCAAACCAATCTTCAAACTGAAGACTACAACAACAACAACTGTAGAAAATTTTCTCGTCTAGAGGTGACGAACTTTTATGGAAGAAGTCTGTGTAACAATATTTTTGAGGCCCATATATGTTCGAAAATGAACTGTTGACATTGGATTGTGGTTGTTAGAATTTACAGTTGCAGGAAAATGAAGAGACCATGTGCAAAAAAAAAAAAAAAAAAAAAAAAAAACAACGATGATAATTCTGTTTGGTGAATGAATTTTTCGCTCTGTAACGGAGTGCGCGTACTTTGGTAGCTCAGCCGGTACAGCATTTCGCCACTAAATGCATAAGTCCTGTGTTCGCCTCTTACCCTGGTTCACAGTTTTAGCTTGCAACAGAGTTTCAAATTCTAGTTCTGTTTGATGATTGAACCATTACACAATCGTCATATTTTTTAATATCCTCATTAAGAAATAGTAGGTTTTAAATGCTGGTTTTGCGGTCTAGCTTGAAGTTTCCATTGCTTTCTTGACTCACGCCGTGGGGATAATAGTACGATTTATTTACACTACTGGTCATTAAAATTGCTACACCATGGAGATGACGTGCTACAGACGCGAAATTTAACCGACAGGAAGAAGATGCTGTGATATGCAAATGATTAGCATTTCAGATCATTCACACAATGTTGGCGCCGGTTGCGACACCTACAACCTGCTGACATGAGGAAAGTTTCCAACCGATTTCTCATACACAAACACCAGTTGACCGGCGTTGCCTGGTGAAACGTTGTTGTGATACCACGTTTCCGACTTTGATAAAGGTCGGATTGTAGCCTATCGCGATTGCGGTTTATCGTATCGCGACATTGCTGCTCGCGTTGGCCAAGATCCAACGACTGTTAGCAGAATCTGGAATCGGTGGGTTCAGGAGGGTAATACGGAACGCCGTGCTGGATCCCAAAGGACTCGTATCACTAGCAGTCGAGATGACAGGAATCTTATCCGCATGGCTGTTACGGAACGTGCAGCCACGTCTCGATCCCTGAGTCAACAGATGGGAACGTTTGCAAAACAACAACCATCTGCACGTACAGTTCGACGACGTTTGCAGCAGCATGGACTATCAGCTCGGACTCCATGGCTGCGTTTACCCTTGACGCTGCCTCACAGACGGGGGCGCCTGCGACGTTGTACTCAACGACGAACCTGGGTGCTAGAATGGCAAAACGTCATTCTTTCGGATGAATCCAGGTTCTGTTTAAACCATCATGATGGTCGCATCCGTGTTTGGTGACATCGCGGTGAACGCACATTGGAAGCGTGTATTCGTCATCGCCATACTGGCGTATCACCCGGCGTGATGGTATGGGGTGCCATTGGTTACACGTCTCGTTCACCTCTTGTTCGCATTGACAGCACTTTGAATAGTGGACGTTACATTTCAGATGTGTTACGACCCGTGGCTCTACCCTTCATTCGATCCTTGCGAAACCCTACATTTCAGTAGGATAATGCACGACCGCATGTTGCAAGTCCTGTACGAGCCTTTCTCGATACAGAAAATGTTCGACTGCTGCCCTCGCCAACACATTCTCCAGATCTCTGACCAATTGAAAACGTCTGGTCTATGATGGCCGGGAACTGGCTCGTCACAATACGCCAGTCACTACTCTTGATAAACTGTGGTATCGTGTTGAAGCTGCATGGGCAGCTGTACCTGTACACGCCATCCAAGCTCTGTTTGACTCAATGCCCAGAGGTATCAAGGCCGTTATTACGGCTAGAGGTGGTTGTTCTGGGTACTGATTTCTCAGGATCTATGCACCCAAATTGCGTGAAAATGTAATCACATGTCAGTTCTAGTATAATATATTTGTCCAATGAATACCCGTTTATCGTCTGCATTTCTTCTTGGTGTAGCAATTGTAATGGCCAGTAGTGTAAGTTGTCCACAGTATCGCTATCATCCCTTTTCTTATCTCTCTGAGTTGAGGTATCTCACCGTTAATGTGATAAATACGCTTTTTTATGGAGTAACATGTTCATAATCAGGGTTAATAAGGTAGATAAAGCAATACAAACATTGCTTTCGAAGCTCTTTACTATAATACAAGTGAGGTAAAGATGTTACAAGAGGCTTCCAAAGTTTAGCTGATGAGAGGCAGGGTGAGGCGCCGCTGAATTCGAGTGCTCTATGCTGCGCAGGTCCAACTTCATCGACATGGAGCACAGCGGCCACCAGGCGGTCAACGGCTCGTGGACGGGCGTGATGGGGGCGCTCACCACCGGCGCCGCCGACGTCAGCGCGACGCTGTCGTACATGAGCTCGCAGCGCGCCCACGCCGTTCGCTTCATCTACCCCCTCTTCTCGACCAAGTAAGCGCCAGCGAGTCCGCATTCCGCCCACACCACATAGCTGTCGTCACCTACAGGACTGGAAGCCCCTCTCCTTCTTTTCTCCTTCCTGCTACGTCTCTGCCTCTGCAGATCGTTCACAGAGCCTGTTTCAAGCTGCTCTTTCCTCCCACACTCTCTCATTTACCATCTCTTCCCAGTTCACACATCGTTCATCTAGCCTCTCCTTTTTTTTTTTCGTGGTCTTCCAGTTGGTCTTCGTCCAGATCCTGTCCATTTTAGGGCTCTTCTCGGAAGTTTTATGGCTCAAATGACTCTGAGCACTATGGGACTTAATATCTGAGGTCATCAGTCCCCTAGACTTAGAACTACTTAAACGTAACCAACCTCAGGACATCACAAACGTCCATGTCCGAGGCAGGATTCGAACCTGCGATCGTAGCAGGAGCGCGGTTCCAGACTGAAGCGCCTAGAACCGCTCGGCTACAACGGCCGGCGGAAGTTTTATGGTCCAGTTCTTTTAACGTGGCAAAACCATTTAAGCTTATTACTCTCCATAGTTTCTTTAGCTGCTCGATCTCCAGGGTGTTTCATATTATTTCATTCTTTGCTCCGCCCCTTCTGGTCTTACCGAGAATCCCTAGTAGAAAGTGCATCTCTGTGGCTTGTATTCTGAATTTGAAGCCATTTTGACTATTTTTCGACCGTGATTGTCTCATGAAATATGTAAAGGTTTTTTTTTAAATTACCGCTACTAGTCACAAACTTTGTCAACTATTGAATTACTTATTTATTTAGGGACATGTTTCGAGGGTTAAACCTCATCTTCAAGCTAAATGGCATTACAAAAACAACGTTACAATAAGGGCATACTGATACTAAGTAGTCTTTTCGTAAATGCTGTGCTCATCTTTGTTCTTCTGGCGTGGCAGTCCCGTTGTGATGCGTTGCGGTGTTGCCATTTCCGTGGCTCTCTTGGTCACTGTTCACAAATTGTCACTAACATAGCAGTAACACGGAAACACGATCACGAAAACAAAAGAAAACAACCTTTACATATTGCTTGTATTCTGCTCAGATATACTTTTGTCCGTGTCCAACATTCGGATCAAATGGTTCAAATGGCTCTGAGCACTATGGGACTTAAGTTCGGAGGTCATCAGTCCCCTAGAACTTAGAACTACTTAAACCTAACTAACCGAAGGACATCACACACATCCACGCCCGAGGCAGGATTCAAACCCCGACCGTAGCGGTCTCACGGTTCCAGACTGTAGCGCCTAGAACCGCTCGGCCACTCTGGCCGGTCAACATTGTGACCCATAGGCAAAAATTGGCAGATAATATGACTTGTACATCACGCCCTTTGCTTATGCAGGTATTTTCCAGTTACTAGTTATGTACGATACACAACAATAAAATTTAGAACAATTATCTGTTGTCTTCGAAATTTCATCTTTGATATTTCCATTCCTGGATAATTTACTTCAGATGTACTTGAAAGCATGTACTTCTTTAATAATTTTTCCATTGCAAGTTACATCCTTCATTTTTTCATTTTTCCTGCCGATTTTCATTACTTCATTTTTTGTTAAGCTTATTTAATGCCCGCTTCCTCGATTACTCTCTACCTGGTGTTTAGTTGTTCTTCCATTTTCTCCTCATTTTCTTCGTAAATTATCACATCATCTGCACGTGGTATGAGTTTCATATCATCTGCTGTTGACCCTTGACGAACTTTCCTTATGATGTGATCCATGAATACATTAGAAAGGACTGGTGAGAGCACTCTTCCGCGCCGAATCCTCTGTCCGCTACAAGCCATTCTGATTTTTTGCCGTCTGTTATAACACAATTCAGGCAATTTTTGCACATGCTTCTGATTTCAGCTGCGTTCCTTTCGACAGTTCCAATCTACACAGACGTTGCCATATATCTTCTCTTCTAATAGTGTCGTAGGCCTTTTTTTTTATATCCCTCATTGGCGACGAGGATGGGATCCTGCCCACTCATATAATATAGGGTGCCTAGGAGGCGGTTTTCTCAGATAGCTAGAAAACATACGGGCAAATCGTATTACTGGAGTTTACTACAGTAATTGAATTGACAATACTCAATTTGCGTATGTACAAGGTGGTGTCGCAAGCAACTGGCGACATGCAAATAATCAGTGTCCTTCGAAATATGCAGGTTCCATGCAAGTAACTGATGTGGAACACAAGTCATGGCTCGTCTCCTAGTGCGGACGAGACTGGCAGGAGCGGCGCTTTTATTCTCTTCGTGTAGAGGCCGCTCATGTAGTGGTGACGTCCTAGTCAGCGTGCTGTTGGCTGACATCGTCTCACAGCCCTGTCTGATGCATCGTTCTTGCTCTTCGTGCCGGAGCTTGTCGTTACGCCGGAACAAGGATATTCCCGGAATTATTTCCCAGTTTCATTATCACGCAAGCAAAGATGAGTGATTCAGGTATTAGTGTCAGTGATGCTGAGAAACTGAAGAAAACTGGACAAATCTCCGGGATCCAATGGAATCCCTGTCAGATTCACACATAATTTGGAACTTAGTTAACTCCCCAACTTATCATAATATACTATAGCTGCCTCGAATGAAAAGCTCTACCCAACGATTGGAAGAAAAAAAAAAAAAAAAAAAATTCACACACATACGTAATAAAGGTATCAGAAGTGATCGACGAAACTAGGGGCCACTGTACTTGACATAAATCCGTTGCAAAATCTTAGAACGTACTCAGAGATCCAGGGTAACGAGGTACCTCGAACGGAACGAAATGATATTCTTCATGTCAATCAGTGCGGATTTCGTAAAAATCGGTAATGCGATACCCAAGATCCTGAAAGCCAATGATCAAGAAAATCAGCTGGATGCAGTATTTTTGATTTCTGCATAGCATTTGACACAGTATCACGTCAACGCTTAACAACGAAAGTATGCTCTTATGGGGTTTGCAACATATTACCTGGGATGGGGAACATCGACGGATATACGAGGTAACATCAGGCAAGCCATATAGAACTGTGTTGCGTCTCTTGTTATTCATGCTCAATATCAATGACGCGACAGACAGTATTAACGGTAACCTGCAGATGATTGAGTTATATATATATATATATATATATATATATATATATATATATATATATATATATATATATATATGAATTACTACTATCTGCAGAAAGGCTGTTATAATGCTCTTATCATGCCTTGATAAAATTTTAAATCGGTACAAAGATTGGCTATTCGCTGTAAATATTAGAAATGTAAAACTGTGCACTTTACAAAACTATAAATATTGTATCGAATGTCTATAATATCACTGTGTTACAACTCGACTCAAACTAAATCACTGTGTTACAACTCGACTCAAACTAATATCAATACCCTGTTGTAACATTTTCTGGGAATATGAAATAAATGGTTCAAATGTCTCTGAGCACTATGGGACTTAATTTCTGAGGTCATCATTCCCTAGAACTTAGAACTACTTAAACCTAACTGACCTAAGGACATCACATACATCCATGCCCGAGGCAGGATTCGAACCTGCAACCGTAACGGTCGTGAGCGTTAGTTACCTTTGAGATCGGACGCATGGGTTGATGTTAGTCAAGAATGCCTTTAAAGCGACAAAGATCCCATTACCAACATGTCACTGAGTTTGAACTACGTCGTATAATAGGGCTACGAGAAGCTGGATGTTCGTTCCGGAATATTGCAGAAATACTGGCAGCGGTGACCACGAGAATATACGATCCTAAGGACACCGGGCTGCGGATAGCCATGTGGTTCCACCGAGAGGGAAGAGCATCGTGTTCGGCGTACGGCTTTGGTCCTTCGTACTGCGTCTGTAGCAGGAATTCTAGCAGCAGTTGGCCCCGCAGTGACACAACGAACTGCTACAAATAGGTTACTTCAAGGAGGGCTCCAAGCCAGACTCCCCGTGGCGGCTAAATTTAAGTGGAGTTTTCGAGAGTTTACCACAGTTATTTAGACGAATGCTGCGCCTGTGTCACATTTTACACAAACAGACGCTAAACCACCGCCGTTTGCAACTACAGTGGTGTCATGCGAGAGATCATTTGAGGACAGTGTGGAAGTCTGGCTCGGTGCCAATGATCGCCGTGTGTTCTTTAGAAGGAGGTCAGTTGAGGATCTGCAACCAACCTGTCTGTGTGTGAGACACACTGGACCAACACCTAGAGTTGTCGTCTGAGGTGCGATTTCGTATGACAGTAGGAGTGCTCTCTTGGTTATCCCACGCACAGACATCAATAAAAATAATCATCCGTGAAGTTCTATTGAGTATTACGTTACAAATGAAGAGAAGTGGGATTTAAACTTAAGAAGCTGTTTACTCTGATGGCACCTAAGGGATGTCATGAATACTTTTAAAATCTTTAGTACTGAATTATACCATATCTTATCGTTTTTAACATTGAAAAGCGTAAATAAAGCTGAAAAAATACTTGTTTAAATATACATGTTTACGGAAGTTGGGTAAAATGTGACGAAGGCGCAGTATTCATCTAAATAACTGTGGTGAACTCCCGAAAACTTCACTTAAATTTAACCGCTAGAATCGTCTTCTAACAGCCTGGGATTGAAACAAGACAATCCTCGTAATCCTTGTTTGACACGATGTTGTGCTCACATGCCAATGAGATGCACAATTTACGATTGTATTTCTGCATATTTAGCTTTATTGCCATGCTGTCGAGTTTGAGAAGGTAGCAATTCTAGGAGATGATACTTTTTTAATCTTGAATAAATTCCCGCGCTGTTATTCCTCACCTTTTCTAACTGAGAAAATGACATATTTTGCTTCCGTCTAATGAATTTTGATCCATAGATAGACTAGAAGAGCGCAACCACTGCACAATGCGGCTATATAGTTTAGGGCTTAGAACAATCGCGCTGCCATTTAAAACTGACTAGAATGAGCAAGCCGCCACAGGAATAGGTCGTGATCCGACAAAAGGCATTATGCTGAAGTTATTAAGGCAGAAGAGGGGAGGGCGAGCGGGCGGGGTTGGGGGGGGGGGAGGAGGATGAACATAAGGTTTTCCTTTTAGGTATTGGTTCAAATGGCTCTGAGCACTGTGGGACTTAACTTCTGAGGTCATCAGTCCCCTAGAACTTAGAACTACTTAAACCTAACTAACCTAAGGACATCACACACATCCATGCCCGAGGCAGGATTCGAACCTGCGACTGTAGCGGTCGTGCGGTTCCAGACTGTAGCGCCTAGAACCGCTCAGCCACCCCGGCCGGCTTTTTAGGTATTGATAGACGTCGGCCAGGTAAGGTACAGGCATATTCTTGCTCTTCTGATGAAGACACCCGAAAAAGCACACAGGCTTCATTCTGAAATACAAAAACATAAAATGTGTTTATTGGCTATGGGCACTGCCACTTTCTCCGTTCAGATATCACTGTTTAACACGCTCTGACGGAAAATCTCACATGAGACCACGATGTCGGTTTTCCTATATTAAGAGCCATCTTCATCTCAACTTGGTACGATCATAGGATAGTCTCCATGCCTATAAAGGTGGCCCTGTAATAGAAAGACGTGCATCTCCAAGTGTGGCTGTACATGTCTAACTCTCTTCCTTCTGCCGTAACCTTAACAGCTATTAAAGTGACTTCAATGCTGAATTTCATGCTGCGGAAGTTGCGTAATATCAACATTGTGTCAGGACAAACGAGATCTAGGAAATAGTGACACTGAGTGATTTAACGACAGCTCTCAAAGCTTTCTCTTTATACGACAGTCAAAATATGTTAACCATCCCCAAACCCATATCGTTATTAAATGAAGGAAAATAAGTAACTTTTCAATGGATACCTTCCCATTTTGTAATTAATGGTAATGAGGTGACAGACCAACTATCCCCAGAAGGTAACGCAATAAAACGAACAAAACATGCAACAATTCCGTACACTCTATTAAAAAAAATAATGAATGGAAACTATCGTAAGGTTGCACACAACGTCTACACCACACGGCGAAAATAACTTTTGGTAAGCTCTCTTGTACAGCGTAAACATTGTTCCAAAAAATCTATGGGACGAAACGGCGGCAAGAATTGCTTCGGTTGGAACTTGCACCGATTTGTTGAGCATATATCGGCCAAATGTGTTATATGAAATAAAAGAGACACTGGAAGACAGTCTTTTGACCTGTGATCATTTGCGAACTAATAAAAAATCAGAACTGTACTCTACAGAACATCATTATGTGAAGCATAACAGTGTGAATCTCGAAATCAAATGGTTGTATCCAAATATTATGGGCATAAAATAATGAAATAAACATATGTTGTACTGGTAAGGGATGAGATTGGTCTCGGGGAAACGCAGACTGAATTCGCACTCTGAGGTACGGATAGGTTCCACTCCGCTCTTCGGTAAAAGCGTGTTCGAAAAGTGGACAGTGAAAAATTTGGAGATTGTTCTACAAAAGCTTGCATTAGTTTTGCAACGCACTATGCCACCGAAACCGCCACGGAATAAAAGGAAACTATATACACTAACAGAAAAAATTCCAGCACCAAGAAATAATACAGTAGTTCTCACTTCCCACGCCCGGGTTCCCGGGTTCGATTCCCGGCGGGGTCAGGGATTTTCTCTGCCTCGTGATGGCTGGGTGTTGTGTGCTGTCCTTAGGTTAGTTAGGTTTAAGTAGTTCTAAGTTCTAGGGGACTGATGACCATAGATGTTAAGTCCCATAGTGTTCACAGCCAATAATACAGTAATACAGAAATAATACAGTAATAAAATTTTGGGAACACGTTTGTCAAGGTAACACGTATAAGTGATTCACGTTGGAAAATCAGAGGTTAATATACACGTGAGGAAAGTGATTGTAACTGTGATATGCTGGTACGTTGACAACAGATATAAGTTCCAAAATGTTAACTGCAAGCATCCAGACATGCATCCATTGAGTCGAAGAGGTGCCGCTAGTCAGTTTGTGGGATGGAGTTTCATGCCTATTGCTTTATATCGGTCAATACGCTGGAGTTGTCCGATGACGTCTCATACGTGCTTGACTGGCGACACATCTAGCGATCTAGCAGGCCAAGGTAACATGTCGATACGCTTTAGATCATGTTCGGTTACAACCTAGACAAATGTATGTACTCGAGCGTTATCCTGTTGGAAAACATCCCCTGGAATGCTGTTCCTGAATGGCAGCACAACATACTGAATCACCAGAGTGAGGTCAAACTTGTGATCAGGGTGCGTGGGATAACCGCGAGAGTGGTCCTGCTGTCATACGTAATTGCAATCGAGACCGTAACTCCAGATGTAGGTCCACTATGAAGGCCGCAGACAGATTGCTTGTAGGAGCTCACCTGGGCTCCTTCTAACCGACATATGGCCGTCACTGGCACATAAGCAGAATTAGGTCTTATCAGAAAATACAGCAGACATTTATTCCGCCCTCCAATGAGCTCTCGCTTGACACCACTGTAGTTGCAAATAGCGGTGGTTTAGAGTCAGCGGAATGCAAGTTACAGGGCGTCTGTCTTGGAGCCTCCTGGATGTAACCGGTTTGTAACAGTTCGTTGCGTCACTGTGGTGCCAATTGCTGCTAGAATTCCTGCTACAGACGCAGTACGAAGCGCCACAGCCGGACGCCGAGCGTCATGCTCTTCCCTCTCAGCAGAGCCACATGGCCGTCGGGAGCCCCGTCTCCTAGCAACATATCTTTCCGTGACCACCGCTGACAGCAACCGGCATAGTGGCTACATTACTGCTAGGTCTTTGTGGAATATCACACAAGGACATAGAGCTTTCCATAGCCCTATTACACGACCTCGTACAAACTCATGGAGCTTCTGATAACGGTGTCTTCGTCGTCTTAATGGAATTCTTGACTAACATCGACTATCTACGTCCAGTCTAAATTTGACCAGAGTCATCTTTCAGATGTAGAAACACGTCTACCAACTTTCTTTATCTCTCATAACTCCTTCTTATTGTAGGAATTCTTTCCTGACATTGTAATTTACGGCGAACAACATGACAACAAACGAAATACAAGAAAAAGTACTCAGTGTTTACATTCATGCTCGTCAACATAACGCAAAAGCAGAGTAAACCTGTGATTTGGTAGAAGTATAAACAATCATTTCTAGAAATTTATGAGCATTATGCAGTTTATATTAAAAACTGTCCTAATTTAGAAGTAGCCAACTGCATGTGTTAGTGCATACCACAATTTGAAAGAGAACCAAAAGGCACCTCTGTCATGACGGCATGAATAATTATTTGAATAATATACACTGAAGTGCCAAAAACATGGTGCATGTATGTGTAATCAAATGAGATATGTAAACAGGCAGAATATGGCTCTCCAGTCGGCAACGCCTATATAAGACAACAAGTGTCTGGAGATTGTTCTACAAAAGCTTCATTAGTTTTCACATAACGTGTTTCGCGTTTCTATCCGCTACTATCTCGCTATACACCTAAACTTGATCTGGTTAACTATCACTCGTTCATGTTGGCAACAAGGTCCAGCTCCGGTTACAATGCCTCACTATAAACTGTTAGCACACAGTTCACTAAATTAAATGTTAAAATACTGAGTACGTTGGAATGGGAGTATACAGGCGTCCGCTAAGAGGGAAGGCGAATGGGATACGGGGGGAGGGAGGAGATAAGAAAGCCGTTTGCCATGCTAACCTACCATCCACAGCTCGCCCGCCTCCCTCATTTGGGCCTGTAATATTGACCCTCAATTCTGACAATATTGTGAGTTTTCTTGCAGTACAAATTAAATGCTATGAAGAATCATGTGATGAAGCATCATAAAAGTGTGTTGTATCTGGTAATATTCGGAAAGGACTGTCATGTCAAATGATAATATTTACACGATCAAGAATCGTTATCAAGCTATGTAAAACTTCAGTAGTATTACCAAAGTGAATGCGCCCGTGGTGTGGAAAAGTCTTAACTGACAGTATGCCCCTGGTATTTATAAAATGTATGTCGCCACTACATCGTAAAAATTGAGAATTTAGATCTTCAGTAATAAATAGTCAGGAATCTCCTGTGGCCACATACACAATTTATTTAAGGGAACCATAATCATTTTATATGTGCGGTGCAAATGGTTAACCTATTACAGCGTTTCCAGGATACACATAAGTGTATTTCTAAATCATGTGGAGCGTTTTACGAAAACTCGCCCTACTGCGTATAAATTTAACACTTTCAACCACGACGTGTTGGTGTGCGGACAGTAATTGCGGCATCCAAGTTACCGTAAGGTGACCAAATGATATAAACTGTACGTAGGGGTTCCGGTCAGGCATTAGCGAACACATGTCTACGCTACGCAAATTACAATTCGTATATGATTGAATATTCTAACGGAATAACATCCACAGCACAGTCTTTCTTCAACGTACTATCCCATAATGGAAGAGGACGGGGATAACACTGTTCACCTTCTGTAGGACACCGTACAGTCGCTTAGCCATATAAAGGATGAATCTGAAAGGCACCATTAAAATTTCGGAGGTTGTTCAGATATATTTTTTGAGTGTTTTGGTACAACGGACTCGCAGCCTCTCACGGCTCATTATAAAGTAATAACGCAATTGTTATTTATTCTGCTTGTCCCCCCCCCCCCCCCCAAAAAAAAAACATGTTCATAGGATTACTCGACTTAGAAAAAGCGTTCGAAGATGTAAAATACTCCAAGATGTTCGAAATTCTGAGAGAAATAGGGGTAAGGTAACAGGAAAGCTGGGCAATAAAGTGGGTACAAGAACCAAAAGTTAACAATAATGTATTAGGTACAAGAGCCAAGAAGGAACAATAAGAAGGAAGACCTAGAACGAAGTTCTCAGACTAAAGGACTGCCGTTTTTGGTCCGTACTGTTCAGTCTGTATATTGAAGAAGCACTGATGCAAATAAAAGAGACGTCCAGGAGTGGGAATGAAATTCAGGGTATGGGGACGAATTGCAGGACTTGTTGAATGGAATAAACAGTTTAATGAGCACAGAGGACTGAGGATAACTGAAGAGAGACGAAAGTAATGAGGAGTAGCAGAAATGAGATTAGCAACAAACTTAACATCAAAATTGCGGCCCACGAAGTAGACGAAGAGACGGAAATCTGTTACCTTGGATGTAAAAGAACACATGACGAAGTTAACCAGAAGGATATAAAGAACAGACCAGCACAGGCAAAAAGGGCATTCCTGGCCAAAGGGCGTTTATTAGTATGAAACATATGCTTTAATTTGCCGAAGAAATCTCTGAGAATGTAGGTTTGGAGCACACCACTGTATGGCAGTTAATCATGTGGGCCACCGGGAAAAGAAGAGAATCGAAGTGTTGGTAATGCGATGCCATAGAGGGATGTAGAAAATTATGAGGGCTGACAAGATAAGAAATGAGGAGTTTTTCCGCAGTATCTCCGAAGAAAGGAACATAGGGCAAGCACTGACAGGAAGATAAGGAGGATGATAGGTGAAAAGACAAGTATTAAGACACCAGGGAACGACTTCCATGGCACTAGATGAAATTGTAGAGGGTTACAACTGTAGGTGAAGACAGAGTTAGAAGTACATCCAACAAACAATCGTTGTGACACTCTTACAACCCGGCCAGTGAATCCATACTGGAAGTATTTATCGACCGATTCTTCATCTTTCCTGTTCCAGTCGCGTACGGTTAGCGGGAAGAACGACTGCCGGAAAGCCTCCGTGCGCGCTCGAATCTCTCTAATTTTACATTCGTGATCTCCTCGGGAGGCATAAGTAGGGGGAAGCAATATATTCGATACCTCTTCCAGAAACGCACCCTCTCGAAACCTGGACAGCAAGCTACACCGCGATGCAGAACGCCTCTCTTGCAGGGTCGGCCACTTGAGTTCGCTAAACATCTCCGTAACGCTATCACGCTTACCAAAAAACCCTGTGACGAAACGCGCCGCTCGTCTTTGGATGTTCTCTACCTCCTCAGTCACCTCGACCTCGTACGGATCCCACACTGATGAACAATACTCAAGTATAGGTCGAACGAGTGTTTTGTAAGCCACCTCCTTTGTTGATGGACTACATTTTCTAAGGACTCTCCCAATGTATCTCAACCTGGCACCCGCCTTACCAACAATTAATTTGATATGATCATTCCACTTCAAATCGTTCCGTACGCATACTCCCAGATATTTTACAGAAGTAACTGCTACCACTGTTTGTTCCGCTATCATATAATCATACAATAAAGGATCCTTCTTTCTATGTATTCGCAATGCATTACATTTGTCTACGTTAAGGGACAGTTGCCACTCCCTGCACCATGTGCCTATCCGCTGCAGATCTTCTTGCATTTTGCTGCAATTTTCTAATGCTACAACTTCTCTTTATACTACAGCATCATCCGCGAAAAGCCACATGGAACTTCCGACAGTCTACTAGGTCATTTATATATATTGTGAAAAGCAGTGGTCCCATAACACTCCCCTGTGGCACGCCAGAGGTTACTTTAACGTCTGTAGACGTCTCTCCATTGAGAACAACATGCTGTGTTCTGTTTGCTACTCTTCAATCCAGCCACACAGCTGGTCTGATATTCCGTAGGCTCTTACTTTGTTTATCAGGCGGAACTGTATCGAACGCCATCCGAAAGTCGAGGAAAATGGCATCACCTGGGAGCCTGTATCTAATATTTTCTGGGTCTCATGAACAAATAAATCGATTTGGGTCTCACACGATCGCTGTTTCCGGAATCCATGTTGATTCCTACAGAGTAGATTCTGAGTTTCCAGAAATGACATGATACGCGAGCAAAAAACATATTTTAAAATTCTACAACAGATCGATGTCAGAGATATAGGCCTATAGTTTTGCGCATCTGCTCGACGACCCTTCTTGAAAACTGGGACTACCTGTGCTCTTTTCCAATCATTTGGAACCTTCCGTTCCTCTAGAGACTTGCGGTACACGGCTGTTAGAAGGGGGTCTTTCGCGTACTCTGAGTAGAATCGAACTGGCATCCCGTCAGGTCCAGTGGACTTTCCTCTATTGAGTGATTTCAGTTGCTTTTCTATTTCTTGGACACTTATGTCGTTGTCAGCCATTTTTTCATTCGTGCGGTGATTAAGACAAGGAACTGCAGTGCGGTCTTCCTCTGTGGACTGATCAGCCAGAACATAATGACCACATGCCTAATAGGTGATGTGTTCACCGTTGGCAGGGATAACAGTTGCGACACATCACGGCATGGATCAAAGAGGTCTTGATAGGTCGCTGGAGGGCGCTGGCACCACATCTGCACACACAAGCACCCAATAGCCGTACATTCCGGGGAGGGGGCGATGAGCTCTGATGCCACGTTCAATCTTGTCACAGATGTGTAGATTGGGTTCAGATCTGGCAAGTTGGTGGGCCTGCACATCAATTGGGATTCGCCACTGTGTTCCTCAAAATACTGCATCACACTCCTGGCCTTGTGATATGGCGCGTTATCTTGCTGAAAATGCCACTGCTGTTGGGAAACCTGATCGTCGTGAAGTTATGTATTTGAGCTGAAACAAGTGTATGATACTCCTTGGCCATCATGGTGCCTTGCAGGAACTCCACTGGACCCATGGATGCTGGTGTGAATGTTCCCCAGAGCATAATGGAGCCGCTGCCAGCTTTCTCCGTCCTGCAGTAGATGTGTCAAGCAGCTGTTCCACTGGAAAACGACGGATTCGCGCCCTCCCATCAGCGTGATGAAGAGGGTACCAGGACTCATCAGATCATGCAACGTTCTGCCACTGCACCAACGTCCAGTGAACAAGGTCACATGGCCATTTTAGTCGTAGTTGCCTATGTCATGTTGTTAACATCTTCATATATGTGGATCGTTGGCAGTGGAGTCCCATCGTTAGGAGTGTTCAGTGCACTGTGTTTTCAGGCACACTTGTACCATGACTAGTATTAAAGTCTGTTCTTACTTCCGCCACAGTTTGCCACATGTCCTGTTTTATCAGTCTGTCCAGCCTACGATATCCGACATCTGTAATGAGGGGTGACCACCCAACCCCACGACATCTAAACGTTATGGGCATGTAGGCGAGCTAATCGGCTGTCTAGAATCGATGCAAGGTAAAGTAAATTTGTTTGTGACCCTAGGGTTGACAGCATGACGCAGCCGGGGGGCCACCACGGCCGCTCCACGCAAGCCACGTGCGTTAGCAAAGGACCAGATGTGGGGAATATCCTGTACGGTAAATTTGGACGACGCGTTATCACAGCAATGGCAGGCTCTGAGCCAATCTGAAAGAAGCTTCTTACAGCTCTCTGAGAGACTATAATAATTTACAATCAAATATTAATGCAAACCTGAATACATCTGTGATGTCAGAAAAATGAGGCGCATCCAAGGACACAACAATGTTCACGATCTTTAGCACTACTGTAGTATGTCACAGCGAATGAACCGCTGAATTAAAAACTTTTAATGGCTTCACGCGATTTCAACAAATGCTACCTCAGAAGACAGCGTTGCACTAAAGCTATCATTCCTAAAAGCTATATGTATTTTATTTAATGATTTACGTCTTTTACATCTCTTTCATTATGCAAATGTTTGTCAGAACGTCGTATTCTCCACATTTACACAGAAAATGAACACAGCATTACCTCACATTTTGCCATACGTATGTGATTATTTAATGAACATTTTACTATTTTACCAGTAACTATTTCAATGTATATTGCAAGTTTCTATTAAAAAGTGTCCTAATTTAGAAGTAGTCAGTTGTATGTGTTAGTGGATACCGCAATTTGAAAGGGAACCAAAAGACACCTCAGTCATAACGGCATGAATAATTATTTGAATAATATATACTGACGTGCCAAAAAAACTGGTATATGCATGTGTATTCAAATGCAGAGATATGTAAACAGACAGAATACGGTGCTCCAGTCGGCAACGCCTATATAAGACAACAAGTGTCTGGCGCAGTTGTTAGTCATTTACTGCTGCTACAGCCGCAGGTATTAAGATTTAAGTGAGTCGGCGCACGATGGGATACACCATCTCCAAAGTTGCGATGAAGTGGAGATTTTCCCGTACGAACATTTCACAAGTGTACCGCGGATATCAGCAATCCGGTAAAAACATCAAATCTTCGACATCTCTGTGGCCGGAACTAGATCCTGTAAGAACGAGATCTAAATTGACTGAAGGGAATCGTTCAGTGTGACAGAAGTGCAACTCTTCTGCAGATTTCAATGCTGGGCCATCAATAAGTGACAGCGTACGAACCATTCAACGAAACATCATCGATATAGGCCGTCGGAGCCGAAAGCCCACTCGTGTACCCTTCATGGCTGCATGTCACGAAGCCTGAAGTCTCACCTGGGCTCGTCAACACCGACATTGGACTGTTGATGACTGGAAACATGTTGCCTGGTCGGACGAGTCTCGTTTCAAATTGTGTCGAGCGGATGCACGTTTTACGGGTATGGAGACAACCTCATGAATCCATGCATCCTGCATGTCATCAGGGAACTGTTCAAGCTGGTGGAGGTTTTGTAATGGTGTGGCGCGTGTGCAGCCAGAGTGATATGAGGCCCCTGATACAGTATGTCAAGATACGACTCTCACAGGTGACACATACGTAAGCATCCTGCCTGATCACCTGCATCCATTCATGTCCACTGCGCATTCCGACGGACCTGGGTAATTACAGCAGGACAGTGCGACACTCCACACGTGCAGAATTGCTACAGATTCGTTCGTCTGAGTTTAAACACTTCCGCTGGCCACCAAACTCTCCAGACATGAACATTATTGAGATTGTTTGGTATGCCTTGCAACGTGGTGTTCCGTACTCTTACGGATTTATGGACAGCCCTGTAGGATTCATGGTGTCAGTTCCCTCCAGCACTACTTCAGACATTAGTCGAGTTCATGGCACGTCGTATTGCGGCACGTCTGCGTGCTCGCGGAGGCCCTACACGGTATTAGGCACGTGTATCAGTTTCTTGGCTCTTCAGTGTATAACGACAACCTGTTCTCATTTATTGTGCGAACGTCTGCACAAGAATATTGGCTTATTTATTTATGGACAAACCTTTATATATAATTATCGTAAATTATCTGAGCATGACAGGAAGTTTGTAATATTTCTTTATTTAAATATTGTTGTAATATGTTAGCGTAGTCTGGTAAGTGGTTAAGATGATTCATGTCTAGAATGATGTATTTTTGGTGTGGATGGCTTCAGCCCATGTAAAAGCAGACAGTATGAGAACACTATGGGAGGCAAGTGGAGACTGGGAATTTTCGAGTGAAGAGCTCAAGAGAGCTATTCTGGGCACTTTGTGTCGAGCTCTTGAAGAAGGAAGACCTGTCTGCGTTAACGTGCATGATTCGATCGTGGAGTGTTTGATTCTGGGTGATGAACGGCCGCCATCTTACTTCTACAGCGCCTTTATAATTAGAGAGGTCTGAATGTACTCCAGAGTAGAACTCTAGCTTTTGCCACTTAATTACAGAGCTGAGAATAGACAGAATATGCGTTACTCTCCTTCATATAACGTGTGTTTATTTGTGACTCAACACGTTGAAATCTGAACTGTTTTGAGTTGGTCAATGTTTTGTGTATTGTGATCACGAAATGGACATAGTTTTCGCGAATCTTTGATGACTATTAGTTTCATGGTTTTGCTGCCATTCTCGTAATACTCTCAAACTAACTTTATTGCATTTAATAAGGCTAGTTTCTGTTAGTATTTTAGATGAATATCATAAGACTACTTCCTGTTTGTTTGAGATGTCCTTGCGTGAATGAACATTGTTTAACATAATTCTCTATCGTCTTCATCAATTGCAGACGTTAGAATAGAATACTTTGTATTAAATTATTCGTTTATCTTTTATTCTACATTGCTGTGTGTTTCGTTAATTCACAATTCTAGCCACTGCATAGACTTTTTCAATGCAGGATCACAGCAGCAGGTTTTAGTTGCAGCGAATAAGCTGCGGGGCATGGAAGCAGACGTGCACCGCTCAACCTTATGACTACTTCGAGCTATTCTTTTTCAACAGAGCCTTGCATAGCCCAGTACATAAAGTACGAGTAACTGTAGGAAAAGATGCAAAAGGTTTGCTTGTGCTGACTGCTGGTAAGAAGAGCAACTACACCACCAGTAACCGTTAGGTACTGTCGCAGTTTGTTTTCACCTGGGTTTCGCCATGTGTTGAGGACACTCACCACAGGATTCCTCGAACACCAGACAAGTCTTGCAGTTTTGGATATTCTCATGCCGAGCCTCCGGGCCCTCACAGTCTGCCCTCGGTCAACTTTGCCGTTCTGCATATGGACGGCACACTCACTGATACTACAGGCACAATGCTTGTGTCTGACGAGTAATCATTCCTCGCCAGATGATGCTGCTATCGCCTGCACGGGGTTTATATCGGTATCAGTTCTGTGGTCATAATGTGCTGGCTGATCAGTGTATCACATTAACATTGCCGGAAAAGCCAACCCGAGACAGAAACTAGCAGTACTGAATGCAAGCTTGAGGCGAACGCTGCAGTGGGCAGTACTTTTCTCTACTACAATTACCGTGATTTAATGGAACAACATTGTTTTCCAGCAAGCCACGCAGCGCAAACCGTCGAGATTTGCACTGTTGTGCAGGTACCTGCAGTGCAGTACAGATGCAAAGATATGCGGGGGTAAGATATAAAATTAAATGCAGTTACTCTGTAGCGAGCCTCTGAGAAACACGAGACTCTTATAATAAAGTAGAAAATATCGACAACCTTTGACATGTTACACAGGACAACGAAAAATTTTGTTTTAAAAACTTTGTTTTACTTTGATAGCTGATCGTTATAGATTTTTATGAGCTGAATCAGAATTTAACATTAGTTTTTTTTTATCACCCATAGTTCTCGAGTAATATGATTTTCATTACATAGTATAAAAGTCCAATGCTTTACGGTAAACGGGGAAATTAATGAAACGCTTTGTTACAACATAAGCATGTTTTGTATTTACAGTAAGCTACTTAAAACAGTGATATGTGTTAATAGAGGTTTCACTTGTCAGCTGGAATTGGTTTGCATTTTCTTTCTATTTTTTCTTTGAAGCTTCTTGTGTAGCTTTTTCTACGATGATTCGCTTGCTGAATTTCTCGGTGAAGTGACCAAAAGTAGTCCCCCATCATGTTGGTGTTCCAGCGGCCTTGGTAGCTGTTTTCCATCACTTTAATGTCCTGGAGAAAACGCTCTCCTTACTCCTCACTAACATCTCCCATGTTGTCCGGGAATTAATCAAGGTGACTGTTCAAAAAGTGAACTTTCAGGCTCCTTAAACATAGTAAAGTTTTAAACTTCCTTAACATTGCAGCTATAATAGAAACATATTCTGGGTCTTTTTCATGTCCTAAGAACTTTGTAACGACTTGCTTGAAGGATACCCATGCTTCTTTCTCATTTAAGTCATTGTGGATTCAAAGTTAACATCAAACATCAGTTTTCTAATGTCAGGTCCGACAAAGACGCATTTTTTTAGTTTAGCTTCTGAAAGGTGTGGAAACTTTTGGCAGAGATACTTAAAACATGGTCCATCTTTAGATAAAGCCTTTCCAAACTGTTTCATTAGGCCTAAATTTATATATAGAGGTGGTAGGAGTTCATTTTTTGGATCTTCAAGGTTTTTGCGTAGAATGCTCTTCTCACCAGGTTTTAAAGACTCCCTCACAGGCCAGTTCTTTCTGCACCAATGTTGATCCCTAGCCCTACTGTCCCATTCACACAAGAAACATGGAAATTTGGTAAAGCCACCTTGCTGACCAAGGAGCATGCATGTTACTTTTAGATCGCCACATACCATCCAACTATGAGCAGAATAGCCTATTTTATTTAGCACTGTTTCTAGGTTTTCTTACCTTACTTTCATATGTGCAGAATGTCCAACAGGTACAGATGCATACGTGTTACTATTGTGTAATAAAACAGCCTTTAAACTAGTTTCGGATGAATCAATAAACAGCCTCCAGTCTTCCTTTTTGTATTCAGTACCAAACTCATTCATCAGACCGGGAATGTCTGAGGAGTACACTAAATCACCTTGTTGAAAATACTTGGAAAATTGCTGCTCTCTCTTTCTATACATGTATATGCTGGTTCCAACTGCCAATGAGTTCTTTTCTTTTAATCTGCAGCCAGGCAATTCAGCTTTTTCTTTCGTTATGCCCAGATCCCTAACCTGATCGGTAAGCTTGGTCTGAGTAAACAATTTGAGTTCTAGACTTTCTGTATTACAATGGAATTCATCATCATCTGGTTCATCTAAATCACATTGTACACCAGAAAATACTTCCGTTGGAATACAATTTAAATCATTTGGTGGTTCAGGAACTGACAAGTCTACACCATACCCTACTGGTCGAATTATCACCAGTAATATCAAAACTGAAAAAGTAGCAATCATCAGAATGATTTCTTGGCTCCTTCCATATCATAAGAACAGCAAATCTAAAGGCTTTTTTCTCCTTTTTGGACCATTTTCTCAGATCTTCAACACACACATAACATACCTTATGTGGTGCCCAATATTTATCATGATCACCAAGTGTAGATCCAAAGTATGATAGATAAGCCTTTTTCATAAAGTTTGTAATGTTTCTTTGGTGTTTTTTAATCACAAATTCACCACAAAGATAAAAACTGTCAGCAGAGTTTTTACAAACACTATTAGGCATCGTACTGTGCACATGTACAGGAAACAGGAAAGTGAGGTTAGGTTGACAGTAAACAAAACACCGTCTGTTAACATAAAAATAGAAACGACCTTTCTTGCCAGCTAATGTTTTTCAGCAGTGCTACCAACGTCATCTACATTCATTACACCTCCTTTTAAAATTATTTTAACTTTATAAAAGCTGTTCATTTCTTTAAAAAATCCCTTAACTTAATAAATTTTACTGTAAAATGTGAAGAAATGGTGGATGATAAGTTTTTTAAGTATCATATTTGGATTTCCCACCATAAAAACATAAGAACAAGTTATTTTCAGCAAAAAATTTTTTCCATCATTGACCTGTATTATCGGTGGAGTCCTGGTTGACCCTGTACAGTTAACTTAGAATCCGCCATCTACAGAGAACGCGAAATACATGCCGATATTTAGTTCACTACCGTGTGTCGTATCAGGGCAACCAGCTTCCTTCATAAATTCTTCTTACCCAGAGTTCTCCTGACGACTGATTATTGTTTCACGTATCGTGCAAGGTGTTTGTGATTGCGACCAATGACCTAGTGCAGGTGAGCTGATTGAGCGACTCATGGCCGTTTGTGGTGGCAGGTTTGTGGCGGTGGTGCAGCAGCCGCCCTCTGCTGTGGGCTGGCGTCTGTACGGGTCGCCGTTCGAGGCGCGCCTCTGGTTAATGATGGCGGTGATGCTGGCCGCCGCATCGCTCCTCATGTACTTCACCGTCCACACTGATGCCCGACTCCGGCCGCACTCTCCTCACCGGCCCAACATCGACATCGTGGATGCTATGCTGCTAGTACTTGGAATACTTTGTCAACAAGGTAAAAAAATAACGGCCAGAGAAGTGCCAAAATCAGGTATAAAAGTCTCGGATCCGACCTCCGATCGGTTCTAAAATATTTGCCTCCATCAGCTCTTCCACCTCTTCCAGTGTTTACTCTAGTGCAAAAAGCTAAGTTCCATCGTGCTTCGGAGTCCACGTTGAACTGCAGCTACACTACTGGCCATTAAAATTGCTACACCAAGAAGAAATGCAGATGATAAACGGGTATTCATTGGACCAATATATTATACTAGAACTGACATGTGATTACATTTTCACGCAATTTGGGTGCATAGATCCTGAGAAATCAGTACCCAGAACAACCACCTCTGGCCGTAATAACGGCCTTGACACGCATGGACATTAAGACAAACAGAGCTTGGATGGCGTGTACAGGTACAGCTGCCCATGCAACTTCAACGCGATACCACAATTCATCAAGAGCAGTGACTGGCGTATTGTGATGAGCCAGTCGCTCATTGACCAGACGTTTTCAATCGGTGAGAGATCTGGAGAATGTGCTGCCAGGGCAGCAGTCGAACATTTTCTGTATCCAGACTGACCCGAACAGGACCTGCAACATGCGGTCGTGCATTATCCTGCTGAAATGTAGAGTTTTGCGGGGATCGAATGAAGGGTAGAACCACGGGTCGTAACACATCTGAAATGTAACGTCCACTGTTCAAAGCCACGTCAGTGCGAACAAGAGGTGACCGAGACGTGTAACCAATGGCACCCCATACCATCACGCCGGGTGATACGCCAGTATGGCGATGACGAATACACGCTTCCAATGTGCGTTCACCGCGATGTCACCAAACACGAATGCGACCATCATGATGGTGTAAACAGAACCTGGATTCATCCGTAAACATGACGTTTTGCCATTCGTGCACCCAGGTTCGTCGTTGAGTACACCATCGCAGGCGTTCCTGTCTGTGATCCAGCGTCAAGGGTAACCGCAGCCATGGTCTCCGAGCTGCAAACGTCGTCGAACTATTCGTGCAGATGGTTGTTGTCTTGCAAACGCCCTCATCTGTTGACTCAGGGATCGAGCCGTGGCTGCACGATCCGTTACAGCCATGCAGATAAGATGCCTGTCATCTCGACTGCTAGTGATACGAGGCCGTTGGGATCCAGCACGGCGTTCCGTATTACCCTCCTGAACCCACCGATTCCATATTCTGCTAACAGTCATTGGATCTCGACCAACGGGAGCAGCAATGTCGCGATACTATAAACCGCAATCGCGATAGGCTACAATCCGACCTTTATCAAAGTCGGAAACGTGATGGTACGCATTTCTCCTCCTTACACGAGGCATCACAACAACGTTTCACCATGCAACGCCGGTCAACTGCTGTTTGTGTGTGAGAAATCGATTGGAAACTTTCCTCATGTCAGCACGTTGTAGATGTCGCCTCCGGCGCCAACCTTGTGTGAATGCTCTGATAAGCTAATCTTTTGCATATCACAGCATCTTCTTCCTGTCGGTTAAATTTCGCGCACGTCATCTTCGTGGTGTAGCAATTTTAACGGCCAGAAGTGTACTTGTATCCAGCTCTCGTTGTTCAAAATACTGGATATTTTAACTGCTCCATGTGAGCACATTTACCAATCAGTTATGCACATAAAAAATTACATTGATACTCCTTATTACAGCACAACTGCTCTGTCCGAGAACACGAACAAGATCTAGACCGAAAGAAAGATCATGAAACCCAAAATGGTATTTTTTGCCAAGGAATAAAACTGTACAATAAAATGTGGAAGGAAATTAAAGAGATTATATACTTTACATTGTGTAATCAGACCCAGATGACCACACGCAGCTGCAAGGATCCACTTGCAATGGATTCTCTTTCCTGATTTCTTTGTTTCTGCCGATCTCCAGCATGTCATCATGGATTCTGTTCCTCCATCTTTTCTTTAGGCTGCCTCGTGGTCTTATTCCTCGGGGAGTGCAATTCATGGATTTCAAATCACACCGGTGTTTATCCATCGGAGCTGCTTTACCTGCCCATAGAAGCCATTTGGTTCTCAACAGCGATACAAAATTTGGTCCGTTGCGGACCTCATGCAGCTGACAATTATGCCGGATCCTCCATTCCCCAATGATCTCATCTTCTGTCGAACGATATTTCTTTCTTAAGCCGCTTGAAAACGGAAAGATTATTGAAGTCTTTTTTCCGGACACTCCAAGCTTCGCAACCGTGTAGCCCTATGGGCTAGCACAGTGTTGTGTACAGCTGGAGTCTGAAGTTCCTTGAGAGAATGCGCGATTTGAAGAGCTGCCTCAGACTGAAGTATGATCGGCTTATGGCTTGGACCGTTTCCTCGATATCTGTCTCACATGATGCGTCTTTTGTAAAGCGTTACCCTTCGATGTTCAAAATTATGAACCATTTTAAAGGATCGGATTCTGACCATCAGTGACTGGAGTGGGTCTTGTGAATAGACATGAGACCTGCTCATCACCAGATACTTTGCGTTCGATTCATTTACAAGGAGACCAATCTGCCGCCTCCATGCTGTCACAGACCCGCATCAGCGTTTCCTTAGTTATGGGCAACAGGACCACGTCATCGGCAAATGCGAGTTGTATGATTTTCCCACCTTCTACCTTGACCTCTTCTGAATTCTTATGGACAGTTTTTGACTTTTATTTTTTCGAACGCTATGTTGAACAGTATCCGTTACACACCATTTCTTTGTCTCAACGCTGTGTTTTCTTTAGAGCTCTCCATAAATTGGTTCCTGAGATTCACTTTGCCTTTTGAATCAATGAGACAAACTCGAACTACGTTGACAACTTTCTTGGGCTTTCTGAACTCAGTTAGGCAATTCAGCAGGCTCTTCAGGTGACTGCAGTCGTGTGATTTCTTATCAGCAGGCTCTTCAGGTGACTGCAGTCGTGTGATTTCTTAAAATCTATGAAGACTGCATTAAATATTTACCAAATTCCCACATCTTCCCTGTGACCTGTCGCATTACATAGATGCCATCCACAATAAAACAGCCCTATTGTAAATCACGCTGATATTCACCAATCAATTTCCAGCAAACGGCTGGATTCTGCCCAATATACTGCTCGACAAGATCTTATGACACACGTTCAGGAGAATGATTCTTCTGTAGCTGGTGCTGTCCATTTTGTCACATTTCGTGTGTGTGGAGCAGATGACCACTTTCTTCCAGTCTTCTGAGATTCCTCCTCTTGATCGGTTGGTGAATTCTGTTGTGAATTCTCTCCTCTCCAACTTGAATGATTTCTGTCTAGATTCAATCTTCTCCTGCACTTTTGTCCTTCTTCATCTTCTTTATTTTCTCCAGCGTAGGTGGCGGGTAACCTAAATCTGCAATGTCAGGAGATCGGAATTCGAATAGATCTTTAGGTTCGTGACAGTTGAGAAGCTCCCTGAAATATTGGTTACACCTCTCAGCAATGTTGGTCTCTTTGGTGGGTATGGTCCCAGTGTTGTCTTTGACGAAATTTGTGCGGCTCTGATATCTCTTCTTAAAGATGTCCACCTTACGGCACATCTTTTGAGCCTCTCTTTCCAAGAAATCTTGTTGAGTCACCTCTATCATTCATCTCATACACATTCTTTTGATCTCCTTCGGGTTGCTTTAGTAGTTTTCCATACTTATTCGAACGGTGCTCTGCGTCGTGTAAAATCTTGGCTTCCCTTATCTTAACTAATGTTTTAATGCATTAGTCCCCAAACTACATCTTCTTGTCCATGATCTGCTTCTTGACGAATGCATTTGCCGCCTCATTTACAGCGTCCTTGACATCTTTCCGTGTTTCTTCTGGGTTCTTCTGTGAATCCTCTTCCTGCAGAAGGTACAATTGGTTACTGAAACAGAGCTAAAATTCGTCTCACATTGTAGTATCTTTGATCGTATCAATGCTGTAGCGAGCTTCTTTGTTAAGATGGGTTCGGACTCTGGCTTCGTAATGCAGGCCTACCTGTAGCCAGCTTTTTACTAGGACGTGGCAGTTCTCACACTCCGCACTATCTTTACGTCCATCACCCAATTCATTATTTTGAAATTAAATGCAGTATGACCTATCTGATGAACTGTTTTACCTTCTGGTAACACACAAGCTCCTTGTGTGGAAATTTGTGCTACTGATGAACATCTCTTTCGATGTTGCAAAGGTGATGAACCTGATGCCACTGTCGTTACTGAGTTCGTGTAAGCTGTGTCTTCCAGTTGTTTAAAGGAATATACCTTCTTTTCTATCAATGCTACTTCATATCGCCCAGTAGGACTCGACAGTTGGCAATTGCTACTCGGAATGGTATCCATCACTATCTACAATTCTGCATGGAATTCGTCCTTCACTTGGGGTGTACTTTCTTCTGTGGGGGCATGACAGTTGACAAACGACATTTTGCATCTGCTCGTGTCTATTGTTAACACTGCTGTTGTTGAGGTCACTGAATGAGACCCAGATACATTAGCAGCTAGAACCTTACTCACACGAAATCCCATACATAAATCGTGTGCTGAATCACAGTTGCCATAAAAGACTGCACACTTTTCGACATCATGAATACCGGTATCCTTCCAGCGAACTTTCTGTAAAGCAGCTAAATCGATGCTACATCTTTCGACCTTCTTGATCAGGGGCACCTGTTTCATATAAACAAAGAAACTTCGATAGCACCTTCTCGGAATTTTCGCCTATTTTCTGTCAATAAATTCCGAGGCTTCCTCGTAGTTTGTTTACTGTTACCAAGTTTTCCACGATGAGCTGGCAACCCATCGCCATCCTCCAGCATGGAAGACGAGGGTTTTTGATTTAGGGGTAACCGTCAAGCAGATTAATTGCTTTCCCTACAGCTGTCGATATTCATCTCCATTTTACTTGAAAATGTGTAAGGATGAAGGTGAGGGAGTGGCAAGGTAGGATGATGTGAGGTACACTTCGTTTGGTTCATCGACTAAGGCCTTTTCGGCACGCATTTTCACACTGTCTTTTTCTTCATTTCTTTCTGGAAAGCATTATTCGCGAAGACACGCAATTTTTAACACCAACACCTTATCCTTTTCCTAAGCACAACATCTCACTCATTATAGAGACATGCTTACTAGTTTTTCTGGCTAGCATGCGGTAACTTGCGGCACAAAAAATGGAATCCAAACATCCTCGCTATGGTTCTGATTTCAGCTGACGGTGTACGTAGTGTTACATTATCAGTTAGTGTGAGTATAGCGTGTGTGTGTGTGTGTGTGTGTGTGTGTGTGTGTGTAGTGTGGGCTGTACTGGGAGTGAGAAATGAATGAACACTATAGCTCTTACCTTTTACATTAATTAAAACCATATTGTACACTAAGGATGAGCCACATGAGGCTCATGTTTTGAACAGACTGACCATGTATCCGAGGGAGGGGCGGTTGGAGGTTACAATCTTCATCCGGCCATCCACATTTACGTTTTCTGCGTCTTTTCTACATTATTTAAGGAAATTGCATGGATAGTTTTTACTATAAGGCCACGGCCAACTACGTGTCCCATCCCTGTCAAACTAGATGTGTAAGTATGTAAAAGCCTGTAAATACGAATTGTGAAATTTTTGTTGTTCTTCGTCTGAGTCCAGTGGGATGTCCAACGGCGTCATGGGGTGATCTATGGACGAATAAAACTACTACTACTACTACTACTGTCACTAATACTGCTACTACATAACTGACTGGGATGGAGAGAAGAGACGGTGATTGCCAGACCTCGCTGCTCTCGAGAAGGGCTGAGCGGGCACGAGCTGCGGTCGGCGGCGTCGCGGCTGGCTGCTCTGTCGGTGCTGGTGCCGGCCGTCGTGCTGAGCGCCGCCTTCTCGGCCAAGCTGGTCTCCTCGCTGGCCGTGCGCCGCGTCGAGAGCGCCTTCTCCACCGTCGACGAGATGCAGCGGCTGGGCCGCTTGCGCTTCGCCGTTATCGAGCACTCCGCCGCTCACGTCATATTCCTGGTAGGCGGGCGCTATCATAGTGCTAATGTCTGCAGGTTGGTTGGGGGTTAAGGGACTAAACAGCAAGGTCGTCAGTCCCTCGGTCTACATCTATATCTACATCTATATTTGCACTCCGCAAGCCACCCAACGGTGTGTGGCGGACGGCACTTTACGTGCCACTGTCATTACCTCCCTTTGCTGTTCCAGTCGTGCATGGTTCGCGGGAAGAACGACTGCCGGAAAGCCTGCGTGCGCGCTCGAATCTCTCTAATTTTATGTTTGTGATCTCCTCGGGAGGTAAAAGTAGGGGGAAGCAATATATTCGACACCTCATCCAGAAACGCACCCTCTCGAAACCTGGCGAGCAAGCTACACCGCGATGCAGAGCGCCTCTCTTGCAGAGTCTGCCACTTGAGTTTGCTAAACATCTTCCTAACGCTATCACGCTTACCAAATAACCCTGTGACGAAACGCGCTGCTCTTCTTTGGATCTTCTCTATCTCCTCTGTCAACCCGACCTGGTACGCTTCCCACACTGATGAACAATACTCAAGTATAGGCCGAACGAGTGTTTTGTAAGCCACCTCCTTTGTTGATGGACTACATTTTCAGATTACCAATAAATCTCAACCTGGCCCCCACCTTACCAACAATTAATTTGATATGATCATTCCACTTCAAATCGTTCCGTACGCATACTCCCAGATATTTTACAGAAGTAACTGCTACTAGTGTTTGTTCTGCTATCATATAATCATACAATAAATGATCCCTCTTTCTATGTATTCGCAATACGTTACATTTGTCTATGTTAAGGGTCAGTTGCCACTCCCTGCACCAAGTGCTTATCCGCTGCAGATCTTCCCGCATTTTGCTGCAATTTTCTAATGTTACAACTTCTCTTTATACTACAGCATCATCCGCGAAAAGCCGAATGGAAATGACCTAGTAGGTCATTTATATATATTGTGAAAAGCAATGGTCCCATAACACTCCTCTGTGGCACGCCAGAGGTTACTTTAACGTCTGTAGACGTCTCTCCATTGAGAACAACATGATGTGTTCTGTTTGCTAATAACTCTTCAACCCTCCACACAGCTAGTCTGATATTCCGTAGGCTCTTACTTTGTTTATCAGGCGACGGTGCGGAACTGTATCGAACGCCTTCCGGAAGTCAAGGAAAATGGGGTCTACCTGGAAGCCTGTATCTAATAATTGCTGGGTCTCATGAACCAATAAAGCGAGTTGGGTCTCTCACACGATCGCTGTTTCCGGAATCCATGTTGATTCCTACAGAGTAGATTCTGAGTTTCCAGAAATGACATGATACGCGAGCAAAAAACATGTTCTAAAATTCTACAACAGATCGATGTCAGAGATATAGGCCTATAGTTTTGCGCATTTTCTCGACGACCCTTCTTGAAACCTGGAACTACATGTGCACTTTTCCAATCATTTGGAACCTTCCGCTCCTGTATAGACTTGCGGTACACAGCTGTTAGATGGGGGGCAAGTTCTTTCGCGTACTCTGTGTAGAATCGAATTGGTATCCCGTCAGTATCCCGCCAGGTCCAGTGGACTTTCCCCCGTTGAGTGATTTCAGTTGCTTTTCTATTTCTTGGACACTTATTTCGATGTCAGCCATTTTTTTGTTCGTGTGAGGATTTAGAGAAGGAACTGCAATCCGGTCTTCCTCCAGGGTTAGTTCATCTAGAATTAGGGACTGTCAATGTCAATGAAGCTCATGGACCAACAGAGACAGAATTAGCGATGACCGCGAAGTACATATTCTGATGATGACGACGAGAGTACAGGGGAGGGTAAGAACGAGGCACTGAAAGCAATACTGATATCATAGCTACGCTGGCCAGATTTGAAACAGAAAAAAATCGGGACACTTGAGTTTGTACTTTATTCCTAACTTCATTACTACACATACCATTGTCGTCACTCTTCTCGGTATGTTGAAATCGATATTAGCCTTATGACGATGCTGCAACAGAAGAAACCGTAGCAAGGAAGTATCTTCATTTTGTTAACTGGAAAGGAACATGAAGGTACACTGCACATAAATAAAATTCTTATCTTAAGAAATAAAAAATATGTACACTACTGCCATTAAAATTGTTACACCAACAAGAAATGCAGATGATAAACGGGTATTCATTGGATAAATATATTATACTGGAACTGACATGTAATTACATTTTCACGCACATTGGGTGCATAGATCCTGAGAAATCAGTACCCAGAATAACAACCTATGGCCGTAATAATGGCTTTGATACGCCTGGGCATTGAGTCAAACAAAGCTTGGATGGCGTGAACAGGTACAGCTAGCTGCCCATGCAGCTTCAACACGATACCACAGTTTATCAAGCGATCAAGAGTAGTGACTGGCTTATTGTGGCGAGCCAGTTGCTCGACCACCATTGACCAGCCGTTTTCAATTGGTGAGGGATCTGGAGAATGTGCTGGCCAGGGCAGCAGTCGAGCATTTTCTGTATCCAGAAAGGCCCGTACAGGACCTGCAACGTGCGGTCGTGCATTATCCTGCTGAAATGTAGGGTTTCGCAAGGATCTAATGAAGTGTAGAGCCACGGGTCGTAACACATCTGAAATGTAACGTCCACTGTTCAAAGTGCCGTCAATGCGAACAAGAGGTGACCGAGACGTGTAACCAATGGCACCCCATACCATCAGGCCGGGTGATACGCCAGTATGGCGATGACGAATACACGCTTGTAATGTGCGTTCACCGCGATGTCGCCAAAGAGGGATGCGACCATCATGATGCAGTAAACAGAACCTGGATTCATCCGAAAAAATGACGTTTTGCCATTCTAGCACCCAGGTTCGTCGTTGAGTACACCATCGCAGGCGCTCCTGTCTGTGATGCAGCGTCAATGGTAACCGCAGTTATGGTCTCCGAGCTGATAATCCACGCTGCTGCAAACGTCGTCGAACTATTCGTGCAGATGGTTGTTGTCTTGCAGACGTCCCCATCTGTTGACTCAGGAATCGAGACGTGGCTGCACGATCCGTTACAGCCATGCGGATAAGATGCTTGTCATCTCGACTGCTAGTGATACGAGGCCGTTGGGATCCAGCACGGCGTTCCGTATTACCCTCCTGAACCCACCGATTCCATATTCTGCTAACAGGCACTGGATCTCAACCAACGCGAGCAGCAAAGTCGCGATACGGTAAACGGCAATTGCGATAGGCTACAATCCGACCTTTATCAAAGTCGGAAACGTGATGGTACGCATTTCTCCTCCTTACAAGAGGCATCCAAACAACGTTTCACCAGGCAACACCGGTCAACTGCTGTTTGTGTATGAGAAATCGGTTGGAAACTTCGATGGAGGTAAGAATAGAGGGAGACGCCGTGACGTCACAGCTGCGAAGCTATGTGAAGCCGAGGGTAGCCATCTCAATCCGACCAAAACATTGCTACTGTAAGCTTGTGTGCAAAAGCTTGTCGCTCGCTTTTGGAAGGAATTTGCGCTATTATGGTGACTTGTGTGGTGTTCGGATGTACGAATCGTTCTGATTGTGATGCGAAATCGAAGGGAATAACATTTCATGTGTAAGTTGTCTCGTTAAGTATGATTTTACAACTTCATTGTGAACGAACGTGTGCTACATCTGTGCTTGTACTATAGCGTATTTTTCTCCTGTATGATTTTAGATTTCCTAAAAATGAGCGTCTAAATGAAGCACTATATGTTCTCAGCATTTTCGAGAAGAGGACATAGACCGAACTTCCCATTCAACAGTAAGGCTGCGTGAAAATGCTGTACCATGTTTTCCCTACACACCCAAAACATTTGCAAAAGGTATGTTAATTCAAAGAATTAAATTCTAAGTTTTCAAGTTCACGTTTCAGTATAATACGTACGTATCGTCGATAGTCGAAGTGTTGAGTAACTCACTTTGTCTTCATCATGTATCAAATTAAAAGATAACACTACATTAACTGGCGTAAAGTATAAGCCTAAACAGGACACTGTGTAAATTTGCCGTTCTATGTACCGTATTTCAGTAAATATTGGTGGTAATGAACAGTGTTTCCCAGTAGTGTAACGTAACTGAAATGTTCCGGTACGTATTACAAACAAAATGTATTTATGGGGCTTTGGAGGGAGGGTATAGCTGACTTAGTTTTCAGTTACTATTATTTAGTTTGTGATGCACGTTTATTACTGAATTAACAAAATTGTATCGTTTACATTGAAGACTAGCTATTCGTAATATTACATTAAAAACTATTTTTAATCAGAAGAAACGCGGAATTTGGCCTTTGCGAGATTTTATTTTAAACAAAAATTTTGAAACAACCAATCTGATGACGTTACATGCGTATATGGTGCAATTAGCGACTGTAATACACGCAGCGCTATATCACACTGGCAATGTTTTGGTCAGTGTGTCACGGCAGCGAGCCACGCCCCCATGGCTTAAAAACGTAGTACGGCTGGGATACGTAGCGCTATCTCCCCTTATTCTTACCTCCATGGAAACTTCCCTCATGTCAGCACGTTGTAGGTAGCGCCACCGGCGCCAACCTTGTGTGAATGCTTTGAAAAGTTAACCATTTGCATATCACAGCATCTTCTTCATGTCGGTTAAATTTCGCGTCTGTAGCACGTCATCTTCGTGGTGTAGCAATTTTAATGGCCAGTAGTGTATGTATATAGGGTGAAGAAAAGTTTACTCGGACTTCGCAGCGGGATTCCTCATATACTAGCAGTACAAAAATGTCTCACAAAACTTCGTCCTGTACATATTTCAAACAATAAATGGACGTTAAAGATTGGCAATCTGGCAACACTGTAATCACACGTACGTTAACTAACTCTGTCAGGAACGAGACTACTACTGTGCCGTTGGTTTTATGGATAGTGTTGGGGATTAGTATGCAGGAGGTGGAGGGTTCGATTATCGGTCGATGCGTATTTGTTTTTATTTGATAAAGGTAGTCTGGGTCTTAATCGTCATATAGCGATTAGAGTGGGTCTTGTACAAAACTTTTACAATTACATACTACGAACACAGAAATGGAAATACATCGTTTTCACTGGTCAGCTTTTAAAGAAACCTTTCGCACATCGTGAACATGAACTGTTTCGCACCACTGCATCTACTAGATTCCGAACTTATTTTGTGTGTGCATTACATTTCGTTAGGCCTTTGTGTCACCAATTGCGATGGGACCATTGGGGGAGGGTACACACAAAAACAGTTTGGCAATCTAGCAGATGCAGTGGCGCGAAACAATTCGCGTCCACGACTTGCAATACGCCTCCTTAATAGATGATCAATGAAAGTAATTGTACTTCCTTTTCAGTATTCGTAGTATGTAACTCCTCAAAAATGTTCAAATGTGTGTGAATTCCTAAGTGACCAAACTGCTGACGTCATAGGTCCCTACACTTACACGCTGCTTAAACTATCTTAAACTAACCTATGCTAAGAACAACACACACACCCATGCCCGAGGGAGGACTCAAACCTCCGGCGGGAGGGGCCGCGCAGGTCTGGAGAGCAGGCAGGCCACTCCATTCGCCTGATATCTTCTGTTTCAAGGTACTCCTCCACGATGGCAGCTCGGTGGGCCGTGTGTTATCATCCATAAGGAGGAAGGTGCGACCCACTGCACACCTAAAAAGGCGGACATACTGGTGCAAAATGACGTCCCGATACACCTGACCTGTTGCAGTTCCTCTCTCAAAGACATGCAGGGGTGTATGTGCACCAATCATAATCCCACCCCATACCATCAAACCACGACCTCCATACAGGTCCCTTTCAAGGACATTAAGGGATTCGTATCTGGTTCCTGGTTCACGCCAGATGAAAACCCGGCGAGGATCACTGTTCAGACTATATCTGGACTCGTCTGTGAACATAACCTGACCATTGTTCCAATGACCATTTACTGTAATGATTATAAAGAATCCGCCTCGATTGCAAATAGAAACCGGATGTTGACCTAGGTTTCGGCGCGGATAAACACGCCTTCTTCGGAACGCATTAAAACTACAAACTACCTAAAGAGGCATGGTCCAACATTACTACAGAACGCCCAAAAGGGCAAATGACTCGCATTAAATGTAAAATAAACGGTACGTGTGTACCATGTCAATAGCTGTACTTAACTCAAATGTCAGAAGCGTGCTTCCTCACCCCAGCCAACGTTCGGTTGGCCTCGGGCTCTCAGGTAAACTGAGGTGGCACCGGCAGTTAGGCTGTGAGAATGTCAGAAAGGTATGCGCTTGCGCAAATTGAGAAATCGTCTTCTTCCATGTGATTGGCATTAAATGTGTTACGAAAGTGATCCGATAACCCGGTCAAAGGCGCAAGAAGTTAATCTATCATGCGGGTCTTTTGCCCTTTTGGGCGTTCTGTATTAATGTTGGACTATGCCTCTTTAGGCAGTTCCTAGTTTTAGTGTGTTCTGAAGAAGGCGTGGTTATCCGGGCCGAAACCTAGGTCAACATCCGGTTTCTATTTGCAATCGAGGTGGATTTTTCATAATCATTAAATTATTCACGATTGCTGTGTTCTTGACACCAGGCTTTATGGGCTCTCCTGTGACCAGGGGTCAGTGGAATGCACCTTGCAGGTCTCCGGGAGAATAAACCATGTCTGTTCAGTCGTCTGTGGACTGTGTGTCTGGAGACAACTGTTCCAGAGGCTGCGGTAAGGTCCCGAACAAGGCTGCCTGCGGTACTCCGTGGCCGTCTGCGGGCACTGATGATGAGATAATTTAAACCCGCAAACCGCCCACCAGAGCGTTGTTTCTCCATGTATCAGCATTATCCTTAATTTATGAGAATGAGTGTATAATGCAGTTCCAGCCAACTTGGCGTTGGGTTTTAGAATATTTCTTCGATTCTCTTGCGAAGAGTTTGAACCTCAAAATTAACTAGCACTACATCACTGTGCTCGTCTTTTCAAGCGCTTTCGGATCCCGTTAAGAAAAGCATATTATTATATTTAACAAGTCATACTTGCTTCAATATCTCGATGGATACAAAAGACTCTTCATCACGTATCGAAAGTACATGCCCCTTGGTGTAGTGTTATTTGCAGGAAACCTCGTTTCGCTATATGGAACCGTTAATGTTGAGTCTACATGTGTAAGTGCAACTACGGCTGCTGCATCTCATTTTGCGTTCCTACAATATATTTCTATGATTAATTTTAGGTTGTATAGGACGTTATTCCGAACACGCACTTTACCATAGTGAGCAGACGCAGAGCTGTGGTTTGTGTGTGGCAGACGTCTAGCGACGAGACGCTGCGCGCCATCTACTGGTCGCCGCTGCTGGTGCTGGCGTCGCGCGCCGCTGCCCTGCGCTGGGTGTGCTCCGACTCGAGCCACGTGCTCATCGACGGCGGCTCCTACCTCACCGGACACCTCGGCGACATCGCCTGCACGCTGATGGCCGTGCCGCTGGACATGCCCGGCATCACCATCACTGCCGCCGCCGCCCCAAACAGCTCCTACGGCGACTTCTTCAACTACGTGTAAGCTATGTGTCTTCTCACTCATACCTCACCTTTTGGACAAAAGACGCTCTGTCTTTTAGCTGCAGCAATAATGTTCCAGCTCTCTACAGTTCGAAAGTAGTTCCGACTTGTACTTACGGCAGACAGGATAGAGACAATCCTCTAACCACTAAGTGGTAAAATTGCAACTAATGTGGCTCTGACAGACTTCTGTAGTTTTAACAATCTTCCGCAACATAGATCAGTGAATTGCACACTAATGGCCATTAAAATTGCTACACCATGAAGATGACCTGCTACAGACGCGAAATTTAACCGACTGGAAGAAGATGCTGTGATATGCAAATGATTAGCTTTTAAGAGCACTCACACAAGGTTGGCGCCGGTGGCGACACCTACAACGTGCTGATATGAGGAAAGTTTCCAACCGATTTCTCACACACAAACAGCAGTTGACCGGCGTTGCTTGGTGAAACGTTGTTGTGATACCTCGTGTAAGGACTTTGGTAAAGGTCGAACTATAGCCTATCGCGATTGCGGTTTATCGTATCGCGACTTTGCTGCTCGCGTTGGTCGAGATCCAGTGCCTGTTAGCAGAATATGGAATCGGTGGGTTCAGGAGGGTAATACGGAACGCCGTGCTGGATCCCAACGGCCTCGTATCACTAGCAGTCGAGATGACAAGCATCTTATCCGCATGGCTGTAACGGATCGTGCAGCCACGTCTCGATTCCTGAGTCAACAGATGGGGACGTCTGCAAGACAACAACCATCTGCACGAATAGTTCGACGACGTTTGCAGCAGCGTGGATTATCAGCTCGGAGACCATAACTGCGGTTACCATTGACGCTGCATCACAGACAGGAGCGCCTGCGATGGTGTACTCAACGACGAACCTGGGTGCTAGAATGGCAAAACGTCATTTTTTCGGATGAATCCAGGTTCTGTTTACTGCATCATGATGGTCGCATCCCTCTTTGGCGACATCGCGGTGAACGCACATTACAAGCGTGTATTCGTCATCGCCATACTGGCGTATCACCCGGCCTGATGGTATGGGGTGCCATTGGTTACACGTCTCGGTCACCTCTTGTTCGCATTGACGGCACTTTGAACAGTGGACGTTACATTTCAGATGTGTTACGACCCGTGGCTCTACACTTCATTAGATCCTTGCGAAACCCTACATTTCAGCAGGATAATGCACGACCGCACGTTGCAGGTCCTGTACGGGCCTTTCTGGATACAGAAAATGCTCGACTGCTGTCCTGGCCAGCACATTCTCCAGATCTCTCACCAATGGAAAACGTCTGGTCAATGGTGGCCGAGCGACTGGCTCGTCACAATACGCCAGTCACTAGTCTTCATGAACTGTGGTATCGTGTTGAAGCTTCATGGGCAGCTGTACCTGTACACGCCATCCAAGCTCTGTTTGACTCAATGCCCAGGTGTATCAAGGCCGTTATTACGGCCAGAGGTGGCTGTTCTGGGTACTGATTTCTCAGGATCTATGCACCCAAATTGCGTGAAAATTTAATCACATGTTAGTTCTAGAATAATATATTGGTCCAATGAATACCCGTTTATCATCTGCATTTCTTGTTGGTGTAGCAATTTTAATGGACAGTAGTGTGTTACATGTGCAATGATGTTTACACTTTCCTATTTGAAAAGAGAGCTACTGCACCTTTACGAAAGTGATCACTGAAAAAGTGGATAAACAATGTGTTCTTGAATGGAGGCCTGGTGTGTATAGTTCTAGTCAGGTTGGGCCAAGTAGGAACAAGCTGTATATGACAAGTGCATCGTGAACTATCGTAAGTTCTTTTGTATCACACGAAAATTGAAAAATATAATTTGGGTGGGACTCTAACATGTTATCTTCTGCAGCGTTGCCAGCACTGGAGGCATGATAGGCTCATAGCCCACGTAGGTGAACATACACTCCTGGAAATGGAAAAAAGAACACATTGACACCGGTGTGTCAGACCCACCATACTTGCTCCGGACACTGCGAGAGGGCTGTACAAGCAATGATCACAGGCACGGCACAGCGGACACACCAGGAACCGCGGTGTTGGCCGTCGAATGGCGCTAGCTGCGCAGCATTTGTGCACCGCCGCCGTCAGTGTCAGCCAGTTTGCCGTGGCATACGGAGCTCCATCGCAGTCTTTAACACTGGTAGCATGCCGCGACAGCGTAGACGTGAACCGTATGTGCAGTTGACGGACTTTGAGCGAGGGCGTATAGTGGGCATGCGGGAGGCCGGGTGGACGTACCGCCGAATTGCTCAACACGTGGGGCGTGAGGTCTCCACAGTACATCGATGTTGTCGCCAGTGGTCGGCGGAAGGTGCACGTGCCCGTCGACCTGGGACCGGACCGCAGCGACGCACGGATGCACGCCAAGACCGTAGGATCCTACGAAGTGCCTTAGGGGACCGCACCGCCACTTCCCAGCAAATTAGGGACACTGTTGCTCCTGGGGTATCGGCGAGGACCATTCGCAACCGTCTCCATGAAGCTGGGCTACGGTCCCGCACATCGTTAGGCCGTCTTCCGCTCACGCCCCAACATCGTGCAGCCCGCCTCCAGTGGTGTCGCGACAGGCGTGAATGGAGGGACGAATGGAGACGTGTCGTCTTCAGCGATGAGAGTCGCTTCTGCCTTGGTGCCAATGATGGTCGTATGCGTGTTTGGCTCCGTGCAGGTGAGCGCCACAATCAGGACTGCATACGACCGAGGCACACAGGGCCAACACCCGGCATCATGCTGTGGGGAGCGATCTCCTACACTGGCCGTACACCACTGGTGATCGTCGAGGGGACACTGAATAGTGCACGGTACATCCAAACCGTCATCGAACCCATCGTTCTACCATTCCTAGACCGGCAAGGGAACTTGCTGTTCCAACAGGACAATGCACGTCCGCATGTATCCCGTGCCACCCAACGTGCTCTAGAAGGTGTAAGTCAACTACCCTGGCCAGCAAGATCTCCGGATGTGTTCCCCATTGAGCATGTTTGGGACTGGATGAAGCGTCGTCTCACGCGGTCTCCACGTCCAGCACGAACGCTGGTCCAACTGAGGCGCCAGGTGGAAATGGCATGGCAAGCCGTTCCACAGGACTACATCCAGCATCTCTACGATCGTCTCCATGGGAGAATAGCAGCCTGCATTGCTGCGAAAGGTGGATATACACTGTACTAGTGCCGACATTGTGCATGCTCTGTTGCCTGTGTCTATGTGCCTGTGGTTCTGTCAGTGTGATCATGTGGTGTATCTGACCCCAGGAATGTGTCAATAAAGTTTCCCCTTCCTGGGACAATGAATTCACGGTGTTCTTATTTCAATTTCCAGGAGTGTATTTGCCGGCGAGCCCATTTGTCGCTCTCCTTAATTGATTTATAGGTCGACATAGCGCAGCTGTAAGGCACTGGACTCGTATTCGGAAAGAAGGCTCTTCAAATTCCCGTCAAGACACCCAGCTTTAGATTTTCCAATATTTTCTTAAATAGCATAAGCCGAATTCCCGGGATAGATTACTTTGAAAAGGCATGGCCAATTTCCTTCCTTCACCGAACGAAGCTTGTGTTCTGTCGACGGAACGTTAAACCATAATTTTCGTTCCTTTTTCTCTTATTATAATGAACTCCGTATAGAACGACAATGTGCGGTATTCATGGGCTGAAGATATAATTTGAGGAGCGGACGATGGCTCGGTAAAGAATCATTTCACACTAAAATGAGATAGTGCTTATGAAAAGTTAGAATTTGAGCTTTTTAAATTTGATAAGAAAGCTTGTGGCTGGCTACTTCAGCTGTTTCACAGATTTTGATCACCAAATAGAGCAGGGTTGTATTTCTCAATGCAGTTCTGGTACCGTCTGGAGACAGTTTACGATTATCACAGGTAGGAATTTTATTCTGTTGGTATGGGTGTGAGCTGAAATCGCTCTTGGAAACGGATAAAGATGGAGGGAAAAGTCAATGCCTGTAGGCCAAGTATGCTAACAGGTTAATTAAATCCTAGAAAGCGGGTACGCCGAATGTTCGACGTTGTCGTTCTCCGAGATCATCAACTGTAAGTGCTAAGCGAGGAAACGGACCGGTTAGTTAAATTCATTCATTCATCGTATTCTTTAAGTCCCACCATAAAGGAAAGTCTTCAGGGATGCGAAAGTAGTGAAGTTATACACTGAAAGGTAACGCTGGTGTTGACTGTTTAAATCAGTGGTCCGCGGACCCCCAGGGGTCCTCGAGCTATGCCAGAGGGATCCGCAAGATGCTATTAGAATGAAATATTTATTAAATATATTTCGTATGATAACAGATTTCTTGTTTTGACCGCTTCCTGCATGAGCAGAGCTTTAGCCAATGATGGCTAAATTGAAAAAGTTTTAAGCTCAATATTTTTTCAATAATGAATATTTCAATGTTTTTTCTAAGTACCAAAAATAGAAAACGTATAAAAAGACTCTTAATTTGGCTTTCTTAGGTACTTGATACTGTGATATGACAAGGTACAAGGATGATGGAGTCCTCGAGAAAATTTTGTTGGCAACCCCTGGTTTAAATGATTGATTGTGTTGGCATAATTTTAATGTTCAAACAACATTTACTTTTTCTAAAAAACAGACATAAATTATGCTAAACACGTTACTGATTGAATACCGTAAAGAACTAACAAGTGGTTTAAGACTACACTGGACAAGGACCCTGGGTTGGCAAAGACTGTTTAACTCTGGCCCTAAAAATGTGGATAATGCAATCTGAAATGATCTGACGCTGAGAAGACTTTGATTGATCGAATCTACTGTAGTTTCTCTACATAGGTGCAGCTGAGAGCAAGTGGCGATTGAGAGCTGTACGCCCTGTCAATGTCGGAGCGGCAGTACGTTACCCTGTTTGCTTCGTGCAGCCATGTAAATTGCAGCTGGCGAGATGTGTATGTCGGAGGCGAGACGTGGAGGCAGCACGTGTGAACCGATCGCGGCCACGAAAAAAATGCAAAAATCTCACGGTCTAGTGATCAGGCAGACGGATCGCTATTTACTCTCTACCAGAGCCCTGAAATCACGGTAGATTACAGTGTGTGACACACCCGTTCGCTGGTCGTACCAAGGACCAATTTCGCTCACTTACACGACAGAGCGCACAAGGATACCAAATGTCAAGACTGGTAAACCAAAAATTAATAAGTGTGCCCTCGGCAAACGAGCAGTCCGAGACGTTTGAAGTCTCACTGTCGGTACAGTAAAAACTTCACCACAGGCTCCCCAGTCCAAACTACTCGCAAGTGAAGTCAGTCTCAGAACAGGTCCCAAGTACCAACCACACATGCCAGAGCTTCGACCAGACGTGCTTCCAGACCAAAGTCCAGCACCCGAATGCTTCGCATTTCTCCAGAAAAAATTCCGTTTTCCCGCAAAGTGCATGAAAGACACCGCCTTCACCCCATCTTGAGCCAATCACAGGGCTCTAGAGGTGCTAAATCTCCGTTCCACACGACAGCACAAACTCATGTCGAAGCAGGGCAAGAGTTAGGAAACATGTGTCTCTGAAAAAAAAAAAAAAAAGAAATCGCCAATTACTAGCTTTTTTAAGTTCTCGCAGAGGGGGAAGATGATTTTCTCCGAAGTCGTGTCGCTTCCCACGGCAACAATCTTAACCCTGCAGTGGTCGTGCGGGATATTCTTTCACTGTAGGTCGCATGGCGTCTCACAGACGCCATAATCATTATTGCGCCAACAATGTACATTTAGTTCAATCTGTTCAAGTTTATATTTGTAAAAGCACTAATCAAGTACTATAAAAGGGATGAGTACTTTATGACCAATGGAAAATAATTTATTTTTCTTATTTTTAAGTGTAAATGTGCTTCACAAAACTGTTGACTGTCACATTACGTAATTTTTAATGCCTTTCATCACAAAGGTGAAAAACTATCATACACTTTTCAAAAAATTGCATTACAGTCCTTGTATGGAAAAATTGCCGGTTAATTGCGTTGGACAAATTATAACAGAAACATCACATTCAGCGAGCACTTTTCTCAGCAATCAGTGCAAACTTGCTGCGCATGTTGTACACACAAAAATTTCTTACAGCTGCGACGTCTGTGCTTGGTGTATAGATAGGTTGGACAGTAGCTGCATCTGGGAAAAGATTCTGAGTATCTTGTCTGAGATTTCTTGGCAACGATAAGCACTGGGAACGTTGACGCAAATAATCGTCAGCTAGATTACGTGCCAGAAGTTTCAGAAACTCATTGCGCCTGTTGCGAGCACTGCTGTTATTTGCATGGTATATTATTTGCGCATTTATACCAGCAATATTCATCATGACATAAAAAATCACCATTGGCCATGTGATGGTTTCTCTTGATACATTGTAGGTGCTGCATAGCTGATCGACAGTATCAACTCCTGATTTGGCTGCATTATAAAATGTTATCATTTCTGGCTTTTTCTTATCGCCAGAAGTGGCATCAATTGCGTTATCGTGATGCATTGTGGATAGTAGCAGAACCGTCTTGTTTTCCTTGGCGGCATATGACATTAGAGGTGAGTTTTCTGAAACCCAAACAATTTTGTTCTTATTTCCCTTTTTCTTGTTTGCGTAAACTCTGGCGGAATCTCAGGTTTATTCTTCCTCATAGTTCCAACCAGAGTAAGATTCTTCTGAAGCAAGTGATCAGCTAATTCTAAGGATGTGAACCAATTGTCTACAGTTATATTACGTCTAGTTCCTGGGATCTATTAGTGAGACGTTTCACAACATCTCTTGGTTTGTTGCTAACAGCAAATGGCCCTGTAGGCTGCTTACCAGCGAAAATTTCCAGGTTGGCTGTGTAATACATCCTAGCATCCACCAAAACAAATATTTTCAGCCCATACTATTTGGTTTGCTAGGGATGTACTGTCTGAAGAAACACTTGCCCCTGAAAACTTCCAGCTTTTCATCAGTAGTACAGTACTCCCCAACAGAATAAGCATTTTTACAATTTTCCACAACAGAAGAAAACACCTCACGTCTGGGGGCTAAATTATCCACCTTCTTCCTTTCCTCTCGGGTATCCTAGCTGTCGAACCTCAAGCAATACAACAGGTTCAAAATGGTTCAAATGGCTCTGAGCACTGTGGGACTTAACATCTGAGGTCATCAGTCTCCTAGAACTTAGAACTACTTAAACCTAACTAACCTAAGAACATCACACACGTCCATGCCCGAGGCAGGATTCGAACCTGCGACCGTAGTGGCCGTGCGGTTCGAGACTGTAGCGCCTAGAACCGCTCGGCCACTACGACCGGCTAATACAACAGGAACCTAAATCGTTTTTCAGTCATTATCAGATAAGATAACTCAATTCCCATTTTATTGGCTGCCCATATATCTTGGGTGTTAGTATGGTTATCTTTTCTTGCAGCACATAAATACAATATTCCTAACAGAAATTTTACTTCAGATACGTCTGTCAGTTGAGCATCCTTTTCTCTGAAACAATTTTGCTGTACTTCAGAAATATTTTTATTTGTGTGATCAACAATACTAGAAAGTAATTCACCATCGAAGAATAATTCCCAACTTTCCATCGGTGTTCTGGCATTCTTAGCGGTTCCTTTCACTCCTGGTAAATGAGTAACAATGTTTTGTCGTCGAGTACGAACATTTTTGGGGGGACACACTTTTGACCATTTTGTGGATTTGTTCCTTCCTAGAAAACATTCATCAGCATGATTGTCACTGTCACTCTCACTGGACTCCGCATCTTGCTCAGTGTTCGAATCTTCTTCTCTTGCTTCCACATTGTCTTCTACCACATCACTGTAAATATCAAACTCATCATCCAATTCATCATTTTCCTCCAAAAACAGTCAGAGTACAATTCCCCTATCACGTTCATTTTCCAAATTGTAAATCTTCTGCGAACTCACGTTGCAGCGGAAGGTAAAAAAATATCTGTTAGCAACAGCTGTTACTAACAAGTATTAAAAACTACTACATTAGATAAAAAATTTAATATATACCTTCAGTAATGGGATAGGTTGCGTGGCATCTGGTAGACTCCAGCGATACAGCTCCGGAAACAATCTCTTCCCTCCAACGCTGTATGGCGACTAATACGATATTGATGTGCTGAATACGTCTGTATTTAGTTAACTGAAAGGTAGATGGCACCACACATCCGCCAGTGTATGGGTTGAACAACAGTGAGTAAATGAAGTGCAGCTGGCGTCTGTCAGATGCCGTGCGACCACTCCAGGGTTAAAGATCTTTATATAAATCACCTGTGCCTTGGAGCTTCTTAGTCCTAGCTATGAGGTGTAATAAAGATTCTATCTCTAAACATTTCTCAGACGCTGGAGTTCCCTATACAACTGAGGTGGCCAATGGAAGTGGTTCACAGGCCTATTTGCAGTATCGGCAAACATGAAAACTTGTGAATTTTTATTACACAATGCCTGGTTTATGACTCCACTGTGTAGATGCATTCCTTCAGAATGTCGTCCCCCACGAAAGCTTCGTCTGGGGACTCAGCAAGTATCGTGGCATTGTTCTGCTGGACACCTGTCTTGATGAGTGGTTGCCCTGTCTGCCCTATAAGGCTGTGGTCCTGTCTGGCAAGATTTACTAAGGGGTGAGCTCGCCACCAATTACTTTCAACTCCTAACATGCCATTTCTACGAGGTAAGAACCATAAAAATACATCATGCTTTTAGCGCCCTACCAGGCTCTATCAATGTCTGCTCAGGCTGTTAACTTTCTAGAGTCTCGAACAAGGTGCGTCAGGTTGTAACAAAATCTTTAATAATTTTCGGTATGCGAAAAATTGGTGAGGGTATAACTTGTCCTCTTTCAGCATTAACAGACTACTTCTGTAAATATTAAAGACAAATTATGATTAGTGCTTGTCTACTCACACTGACAATTCCTTCTGAATTGTTTTACATATGCACAAGGGTTGCAACTTAAATAGTGGCAAACTATTTATTCACAACCGATACATAAGAGTTACATGTTTGCACCTGTTACTGTCCTTCGAAGTAGCCACCAGCATTGTGTAGGACCCGTTGCCAGCGATGTGGAAGGCGTAGTATACCGTTAGTAGAGCCTTCTACAATCTTTGTGAATTTTTTGTATAAAATCATTTCCGATTTTGGCTGTTAAAACATAATTTACTGCCATTGAAATTTCGACACTTTGTCATTTTCAAGCATTTTAGGATGTTGTAACCCACTCAAAAATATGTGCCATGCTGTGTAAGAGCATTTGCACGACATGTTGTAAATTTATCAGCTAATCAATATACTATATTCGATATAGAGCTGGTGAAACAACGATGTAAATACTAAAGTTTAAATTTCGTGTAGTAGCCGTGGTAACTGGATCACCGTGCTTAAAAATGTTAACATGTCAAAAATGTAATAGCAAAAAATAATGTTTCAAAAGCCACTCCACCACCTCGTCTGAGTAGGTCACTGTTCAGTTACGGCTGTCGGTTCGGGATCAAATGATTGAAATTACTGGAATTCTTGTAATAGGCAGTGGTTCATCCTTAACCTTTTAACAGGAGGGCAAAAACACAAAATAATAAAAAAATAATATGTCTGAAGACAGACATCATTGAGGTCCAAAACTAGTAATAAATTTCCCGTAATGGCCACCGCCATGACTGCGTACTACCTATTACCTCATGTATCTCATGTAATTCCCTAACGACCATGTTGGGAAATGCAGGGTGAACATTAATAAAACCGACAAACTGCAGGGACGTATTCCTGACTGGAAATGGAGGGAAAAATGTCCTACGAACACGTGTCCAGACATGCATCGCTGCCATGGTAGATGGCGCTGAGGAATGAAAATTCCTGTGACGACTTGCCGTGTACTCCTTGTGTGTTTCAGGCTGTGTGATTGGCGCACCGTACTGTAAGCAACAGGATGATCCGTTATTCATGTCGGGAATAAGCCGAGATGGTGTTTGTGTACGGCCAAGTAGGTCGAAACGGTCGAGAGACAGCACTGTCATATCAAAAGAAGTACCCTGATAAACACCAACCACATCACACAACATTTAAAGCCCTTTTTGGGTGTTTGTGTGATCATGGGTCCTTTCAGACAGGCGAACATGCAGGGAGGCGACGGACTGTGTGTACATCACATCTGGAGGACCAGTTTCTACAAGATACTGAGACGAATCCTAGTGCAAGCTGCGGGAAAGTGGCCCGCCAACACTGTGAAAGTCAAAGTACGATTATGTGTAGCCTGCATGACAACCACTACCATCTCTATCTCCTGTGGCGAGTGCAAAGACAATCAGCAGAGGATTTCCCTCCACGGAAAGGATTTTATCGATGGTTTTTGCACCAGACCATCACAATTATGGGATTTCTGTCATCGGTCCGTTTCACCGACGAAGCAACCTTTATCAGAACTGTCATCATCAGTCTGCATAATCGTCATCTGTGGGGTCAAGACACTAGACATGGTCAGAGGAACTTTCATTCGGCAGCGCCATCTACCTGGCAACGGTGCATTTCCGGACACCGTAGGATCTTTCTTCCTCCATTTTCAGTCAGGGATCTGTACCGGCAGTGTGTCGGTTTCATTAATGTTCACACTGTACCGAGAGCTTTGGGCTTTTGCAGTGGGGAAAATCGTTGATAGTCTCCAAAAATTGCACTGTGGCTTGCGTATTACAGAGGATGTCAGAAAACAGTCAGTGAAGTCAAGCGCAACCGTCAGGTATATAATGATACCTGTTGGGAGTAATTTAAAGTGGAACTGAAGCATCGATTGACAACAAACTGAACACGCCAACAATCGTCGTTATATGAATCCAACACTGAGGTGCTACTACGAGACCACGATTCCAACTACAGGGCGATCAAATGTCATTATTCTCAGTGACTGCCTGTTGTCTGTCAAAACATTGCTTTTAAAGTTATGTTAGTTCCTCAGGTCGCTTGCTATCATATTGCCCGCTGCATCGGAACTCTTATAAACACTCAGTGTTATGACATTATGCACAGTTGAAAAATAAGATAACACATGCCGGAGAGGAGATGAGGCGCTTGGATTTGACCACAACTTAGCAGCTGTCAACGACTTTGTGGACGTGTACTTTGTACTGTGTTAGTAAATAGAATCTGCCAGCCATAGCGATGAGTACATACGTTTTTGAATCGGGTCTGCCTTTACCAAAATACAATTTTGTTTTTTATCGCAAACATATTTCACTGCAGCATCGTCAGTGGACTTTTATTTTATGGCTTTTTAGCACATGGTTTGGTTTTCCTGATGTGTTATGTTTTTGCAGTGACTGGTTTCTTTCACAGTTTTTCACAGTTTGTCATGTTTCCTCATTTTCTTCACTGTGCTATTGAGTTGTCACTGTCATTGTTCCACCGTTTACCAGTTCTTTTTTCTTTTTTTTTACAACTGGTAAACAGTGAAACAGTGATAGAGACACCTCAATAACACACTGAGGAAGATGAGGAAAACAGATAACATGACAGTCTGTGAAAGAAATCAGTCACTTTAAAAACATAACACATCAGGAAAACGACACCATGTGGTAAAAAAGCATAAAATAAAAGCCCACTGACGATGCTGCACCTGCAGTGAAACATGTTTGAGAAAAAAAAACTGTGTTTTGCTAAAGGCGGACCCCATCCAAAACATATGTTTTGTTAAAGCAAACATGGACAAAAGAGCTTTACCCCAATACGATTAATAGCGATGAGATTTTTGTTGCTCCACATCGCTAACTTTCTTGCCATTTAACAAGCTCACGGAAGATAGGAAAATTTTATTCACGGCCCTTTTGACATCCGTCAAGAAAACACGTAAGTATCATTCATAGGTTATATGCAACAATCTTGAATATCGGAGGTCCTGTGTGGACACCTTCATTCGACAAACAGTTAGTTGTTGCGTGAATGATCTGGAGATGTACTCAGCAACATTGAAACAACCATACGCATAGTTGGACAAAGTTCAAGTATTAGTCTCAACATTCGAAATTCCTCTGGGTACTGAGCAGACCTTGTAAGAATGAGTAGGGACAGGACCGTCAATTGCTGCCTTTCAAGAAGTCTGTCTGCTCGTAGACCATTACGGCCGCAGCAGCGTTAAGTCTTCTAAACCAAAAGCGGTGCTCTGAAACCTCGCAAAACTACTCCCAGTCAAAACATATCGATCGACCTTGGCGTTGAATTCATCTTACGCAGATTACTTTGCGTCGACACAGTTGCTAAGGTCTCCTTGTCTAAAGTTACTGTCTCGTTTCTTTCAGTACTCGAACTTGTAGTAAGTGCCAGCTTAATCACTAAGAATGTGCGCCTGGCCACAAGATATATAATTTTAGCAGCGTTTTCTATAACCAAGAAACCCACTGAAGTATGCATCCAGAGCCATCCATAGTATCGGTAATATTTCAATGACGTAGAAGCAGACAACATGCATAACACAAAAATGTATTCTTTTCGAAGCAGATAAGGTATGCTTCAGTGTTCCTTATCAACATGGAGATATACTTGTGCTTAAATCTACCAGATGTATCAGTTTCACAGTAGCATTTGCATAATGAGAAGTCATCAGATTACCATCAAAGATAAATTTTCTATAAAGTTGATGCATTTTAGAACCACATGTTTATTGTTGATCTCAGTACTCTGACTTCCAGTACTGGAAGTATTCTTGAGTTGGACGAAATTCTGTGTTTCTGTACACTCATCAAAAAAAGGTTTGCATCGCCTCGGTTCTGGAACTTGTACAGAAAATTGGAATAGAGATCAACATAAACATCATTTCCGAACTTTTTATTGCTCATGAAAACCACACATTGCATTTTGTACCACCATACAGCGAGACCTTCAGAGGGGGTGATCCAGATTGATGGACACACCGGTATCTCTAATACCCAGTAGCACGTCCTCTTGCATTGATACGTACCTGTATTCGTCGTGGCATACTATCCACAAGTTAATCAAGGCACTGTTGGTCCAGATTGTCCCACTCCTCAACGGCGATTCGGCGTAGATCCCTCAGAGTGGCTGGTGGGTCACGTCGTCCAGAAACAGCCCTTTTCAGTCTTCCCCAGACATGTCGATAGGGTTCACTCTAGTCGAGCGATGTCGTTATCTTGAAGGAAGTCATTCACAAGATGTGCACGATGGGGGCCGAATTGTCGTCCATGAAGACGAATGCCTCGCCAATATGCTGCCGATATGGTTGCGCTATTGGTCGGAGAATGGCATTCACGCACTTTTTTTGTAGAAAAATGTGTAAAAATCAGCCAACCGGTTGCATAGGTTTTCTATATACCTTGACCAGGTTTCGGCACCTATAAAGTTGACTTCATCAGAAGGTAAGGTAATTACATGAAGAACACATCGTCAAAGATGTACAGTGATTTAAGAGCTGAGTTGCTCAATTCATACATTAAAATATAAAACATAATGTTCTTCAAAAGGTCAGACATTAAAACATAAGTAACCTTTTCAAATTTGTGTATACGGTTGCTGCAAACGTCAGCCATGTTCAAAGTTGTACGCATTCACGTATCATACAGCCGTTACGGCGCCTTCCATAGCCACGAGTGGCGTGCGTCGGCCCCACATAATGCCACCCCAAAACATCAGAGAACATCCACCTTGCTGCACTCGCTGGACAGTGTGTCTAAGGCGTTCAGCTTGACCGGGTTGCCTCCAAACACGTCTCCGACAATTGTCTGGTTGAAGGCATATGCAACACTCATCGGTCAAGAAAACGTGATGCCAATCCTGAGCGGTCCATTCGGCATGTTGTTTGGCCCATCTGTACTGCGCTGCATGGTGTCGTGTTTGCAAAGATGGACCTCGCCATGGACGTCGGGAGTGAAGTTGCGCATCATGCAGCCTATCGCGCACAGTTTGAGTCGTAACACGACGTCCTGTGGTTGCACGGAAAGCTTTATTCAACATGGTATCATTGCTGTCAGGGTTCCTCCGAGCCATAATCCGTACGTAGCGGTCATCCACTGCAGTAGTAGCCCTTGGGCGGACTGAGCGAGGCATGTCATCGACAGTTCCTGTCTCTCTGTGTCTCCTCGACGTCCGAACAACACCGCTATGGTTCACTCCGAGACGCCTGGACACTTCCCTTGCTGAGTGCCCTTCCTGGCACAAAGTAACAATGTGACCGCGATCGCACCGCGGTATTGACCATCTAAGCATGGTTGAACTACAGACAACACGAGCCGTGTACCTCCTTCCTGGTGGAATGACTGTAACTGATCGGCTGTCGGACCCCCTCCGTCTAATAGGCGCTGCTCATGCATGGTAGTTTACATCTTTGGGCGGGTTTAGTGACATCTCTGAACAGTAAAGGGACTATGTCTGTGATACAATATTCACAGTCAACGTCTATCATCAGTGGTTCTGGGAACTGGGGTGATGCAATTTTTTTTTTTGGTTTGTGTATATGATGACACGTAATTTTATTGAGCGATAGACCATAATCTGTGATAGTGGCTTTTGGTGTATGGGTTCTGAAAAAGGTTGTTCAGTGACTTTATATGTAAATTGAAGGTGGAGAGGGAAAGAAATCAAAAGAAAGAGAGGGGATCAGTGCTGTCAGCTGCAGCGGGACATTACGCGGAATCAGCGGCGACGAGTGAAAATGTGTACTGGACCAGCATTCGAATACGGGAGCTCCTGCTTACTAGACAGGTGCGTTACCCACTGCGCCATCCAGGAGACAGCGTTATAGTCATTGCGCGGACTCTCTCCGCACGCCTCACAGCCGATCCACATTACCATCGAGCGCCATCTAGCCTCAGTTCCTGTACATGTCCTTCATATTTGCTCTCTGAGATTCCTACAGGAGGTCGGACCTATTTGTGTATCTGCACTGAAGGATGTGGATCCATTGCCCAGCTAGGCCAATCAAATTACCTGAATGTTTGGGGTCGATTCTTTCGGAGATGTCCGAAGGAACAGAAACAAGCAGAATCCGCAGCTGATACACATTACATGTAAACTGAAAGTGGAGATAGGATTCCACGTAATGTCCCGATACAGCTGACAGCTCCCTTTTATTTCCTTTCTTCCGCTCTCCACCTTCGATTTACGAGGGCGAGTCAAATGAAAACCTTAAATTTGTAATAAAAAATCGAAATTTCGCGCCGTTATCCCGTAAGTTGGTAAGCGTGCTACAAACAGCATGCAGAATGGCCTGTAGGTGGCAGCATAGTGCAGATGCACACGTACCGTCGCAGTATCAGTATAAAGATGGCCGCCCCACTTGCGACTTGCACCAGGGAAGAGCAGCGTTGTGGTGTTCAGTTTTTGCGTAGTGAATGTGTGAAACCTATTGATATTCATCGACGAATGAAGGTTCAGTACGGTCATGCATATTAGTTACAGCAGCAAGTCTACGAATGGAGTAGGAAGTTCGCAAATAGTGTGACTTCAGTGGAAGATGCTCCTCGTCCATGTCAGGCACAACGAGTTGTGACTCCACAGTACATTGCAGCAGTTGAAGCCATAGTGAAGGAAAACCGCCGAGTGACACTGAATGACATTGCAGCAGGTTTACAGATCAGTCATGGGTCAGCACACCACGTTGTGCATGATGTGCTCCAGTTTCACAAAGCGTCTGCAAGATGGATGCCACGGCAGCTGACTCCTGAAATGAGAGAACGACGTGTTGATGCTTGTGAAGAACTTCTTCGGCGCTTTGAACGAGAAGGTGATGGCTTCCTTGCAAGAATCGTTACTGGGGACGAAACCTGGGTTCACTTCCACCAAACGGAAACGAAGAGAGCGAGCAAGGAATCGCGCCATTCCTCATCACCAAAACCAAAGAAGTTTCGAACAGAACCATCAGCAGGGAAGGTTACGCTGACTCTCTTTTGGGACGAAAAAGGCGTAATTTTGGAGCATTACATGCTTAGAGGGACCACTGTCACCAGTGCATCATACACAGATCTCCTAAAAAATCATCTGCGGCCTGCAATCAAATCAAAGCGACGTGAATTACTGTCAGCAGGTGTCCTTTTGCAACATGACAATGCAAGGCCCCACACTGCCCGTACAACAGTTGCAACAATCACAGACCTGTATTTTGAGTGTCTTCCTCATCCACCATACTCACCAGACCTTGCCCCAAGTGATTTCCATATGTTTGGACCACTCAAAGACGCAATGGGAGGACAGAAGTTCCGTTTTGATGAAGAGATACGCCACGCGGTGCATGTGTGGTTACGCGGAGTACCAAACGAATTTTTTTCTAAAGGAATTTATACATATTAACAGAATCTTCCGTCGGTTCTTGGTAGAGCAACATTATAATAATAAATGAAAAGCACCAGTTTGCTTTTGTTCTACAATATTATTTTTATTGCTAACCGGTTTTCGGCTTACAAGGCCATCTTCAGACATTTACTGAGTATTATCACCAAAGAAGTTAAATGTTAGCAGACAACATTGGAGGAGAAGTAACACATCTAGAGTGAAGTAGAAACATACAGTGAGTAACGTCTTTGCAATGAAATAGTAAAAACTGAACAGTACATAAATAACAATGGAGTTGACAGGAAAACCTTTAGCACAAAATGGGAATATCATGCCTACATAACAGTTTCTATTAATAAACAAAACTAATAAAATAAGATAAAAGGCTGCATCAAGAGGTATGAAACATGGAGAGTGATACACAACCAATTAAAAAAGAAGAGACAGTTGTCAATGTAAATACAGAATACACGAGGAACTTAAGCAATATCAATAAGATAAACAGAAATTAGTAAATGCAGGAAAATTGAGGTGTTTGAGGGAACCTACAGTTTGAGAGTGTGATGGTACTGCATTTTAACATTAACATTATAATCAAAGCAGTGGCTGTATACCAGTTTACATTAAATAAATGAGCAAAGTAAAATATGAACAGTATTTGATGAGACAACTACAAGGGGAGTTAAACATGGACAGTAATACAAGTACAAGTTAAAAGCAAACCCTTAACTATTGAAACTACAGCATATGTGGAATACAAAGACAACTGCAACAAATAAAACAACTTATGACTACAGGAAAATGGGAATATGTAGGAAGAGAGAGTGTGGGAAGTAATGAACAACAAAGATGATTATATGAAGTTTAGGAGAGGGGAAGTGTTGAGTTGTGTCTGGTCATTTAGGATGAGATCTGGACTGTCAGCAAGATGTTTGTTAATTTCCAGGGCTTCCAGCAGGTTGAGTTTATGGCCTTTGTTTGCTAAGTGAAGTACATGGGACACTGGCTGGTAGTTGTGACTCTCACTCAGTACATGCTCAGCAGATGCAGAGCCTGAATTCTGCAACCTCCAGCAGCGTTCATGTTCAGCCGGCCTAGTTGATATGTCTCTACCTGACTGACCAATGTAAAATTTGTCACAATCAAAACAGGTGATTTTGTATAAAAAAAAAAGGTCTTTCAAACACGCATTAGTAGATTGTGCATGGTCTTTGTGCCAAGCTTTACTTCCCTCTGGAGTTTCAAAATTTAAGAGATATGGGAAATTATTTTGTTGCTTTCAGTTCTAGTAATTACAAAGTTAATACTGTACTTCTGTGCACAAGAACTATCCAGAGTATTTGGGACCGGGTGTAACACAGATTACCGAAAATCCAGATAATACAGAAATATTCTGCTAAACGCAAAAACTCTAATATGTGCTACAATACACAAGAAACACATTTTTGGCACTTAAATTCTATAGTAAAGCCAGGTTTTAACTGTATAAGTTTCTTTTGTTACAAATTTGTGGGATATTTGAGAGCAGCATGAAGGCATAGGCCTTTCACTGTCATCAGTTTGGCTAGAGTTATTTCCGGCTAATGTTCTAGGTAAATCATTAGTTTTACCAGCTGTACCATTGGTTCTGCATGAAGCATTATTTCTTTCCCTCAAAAGCAAAAGCTCACATGGAATTGATGGCATTTACAACAGAGTGCTAAAATCTTGTTCCCAACAAATAAGTGGGATTCTCAGCCACATATGTAGTAGCTCACTGAAACAGGGCATTTTTCCAGATAGACTGAAATACGCTATTGTTAAACCATTGCATAAAAAGGGGTAGATCTGATGCTAACAACTACCGCCCAATCTCACTTCTCACAGCTTTATCCAAAATTCTTGAAAAAGTAATGTATTCAAGAGTAGCACCACATTTTTATAAAAATGAAGAATTAACAAAATGTCAATTTGGTTTTCAGAAAGGCTTTTGAACAGAAAATGCTATATATGCTTTCACTGATCAAATATTAAATGCATTGAATAACCGAACATCACCCATTGGGACATTTTGTGATCTCTCAAAGGCTTTTGATTGTGTGAATCATGAAATTCTTCTAGATAAGCTTAAGTATTGTGGTATGAGTGGGACAGTGCACAAATGGTTTAATTCATACTTAACTGGAAGAATGCAGAAGGTTGAAATTAACAGTACAGATAGTCTGCAAAAAGCAGCAGAGTCCTATAACTGGGGAGGTCCCAAGAATGGTATCCCACAGGGTTCAGGCTTGGATCCCTTACTGTTCTTAATATGTATTAAGATACAAAGCTAGTTCTTTTTGCTGATGATACAGGAATAGTAATCACACATAGCAAGCAAGAATGAGCTGAGGAAACATTAAATAATGTCTTTCAGAAAATTATTAAGTCGTTCTCAGCAAATGGACTCTTATTAAATTTTGAGAAAATACAGTTTATACAATTCTGCACAGCAAATGGCATAAAACCATTGATAAACACAGACTATGAACGTATGTCTGTTGATAAGGCAGAATACTTATTTCTGGGTGTGTGCATTGATGAGAAAAAGAATTGGAAAAAACACATCGATGATCTGCTGAAACGATTAGGTTCAGCTACTTATGCTATTAGGGTTATTGCAAAGTTTGGTGATAAACATGTCAGTAAATTAGCCTAATACGCCCATTTTCATTGGCTGCTTTCATATGGCATCATATTTTGAGGCAATAATAGAGACAGTATTCATTGCACAGAAGTGTGTAATCAGAATAATAGCTGGAGCCCACTTAAGATCACATTGCAGACATTTGTTTAAAGAACTCGGGATATTCACAGTACCTTCGCAATACATATATTTACTTATGAAATTTATCATTACTAACCCATCCCAATTCAAAAATAATAGCGAAGTGAATAGCTACAACACTAGAAGAAAGGATGATATTTACTATTCTGGATTAAATCTCACTTTGGCACAGAAAGAGGTGAATTATGCTGCCACAAAAATCTTCGGTCATTTGGCAAATCGTATTAAAAGTCTGACAGATAGCCAATCAACATTTAAAAGAAAATTAAAAGAATTTTTGAATGATAACTCCTACTCAATAGATGAATTCTTAGATATGAAGTTGTAACTGTAAAATAATTAATTAATTAATTAATTTGTGTAAAGAAAACTTATGTTAAAGTGACATGTTCCACATCATTACGAAATATTGTATTCATGATCTATGGAACAAGGACTAATATATGTATATATGTATGCCAAACACCGTTGCCCACTTCACCACATTGTCGTTCTCTGTGCTACGACAAGTCACGGTACATAGTTTGCCATCGGTTATCATGCCGTGACCAGCATCACTGTCATCCTGCAACTAGGCAGATACGTCACTGATGTGTACACGCTGACAATCAGGAATGTTTATTAATATTTCAAGGAATCAAGAAGTTTTAACAACTACACAAATTTTAGTGGCAGGATTACAAATAGCAGGCCATGCTGTTGTCTAAGAATTCAGAATCGATATTTTAGGAACTTAATCCCAGAAAGATGCAACCATAAACGACACATCTATGATATTTTCCGATCTGAATACAGAAGTCACACGAAGTTATACCTCTTCTTCAATTAATATATCCAGTATCTGCCGTCCGTATACACAGAATATACAGCACATTTTCGCATTAAAAAAAATGAATCCGGATTTATGAGGACCTCATAAACGAGTTGTTGTGTACTTGGCCTATCACATAAACGTAATGCCTCAGTGTTAATAGCACTTGGAACAATAACATTCTTCCTATTATTTTATAAAAATCTGAAATTTTTGAGAGCGCAGTTGTATACAAAGTACAAGTTGACTCTTGGGAAGAAAACAACAAATCACCACTGTCAGCATTGACTTTTATGTACACTTATAGTCAGTAGCGTAGTAATTATTTCTTTAGAGGGGGGGGGGGGAGTAAGGAAACCCAGTTACTTAGCAATAGGTTATGGAGGAATTTTCTTGCAATACTACACCTAGCTCAAGTGTATGCGTCCAAATTTTAATTTTCCTGCAACTTACAAGAATTGTTCCATCTTAGTTCTCGATACGATGTTACATGTATGTAGTTTGCGAGTTTAACTTATATTGTTACATAGTGATTATTGACACCTTTGCTGATTGAACCTCTGCTTGCTTTGTTGTAGTTGTAGGGAATGCTTATTTACCGCTAATTGTTAATTATTTCTGGAACATTTCTTCGCTTTTTCCTGCTTGAATCCTTGGGGTTGACCTGTCTGCCACTGATACGGATAGTGAAGCGAGTTCCGAGTGTTACAATGTAAGTCCAGGCTCTGTCTTGTTGAATGCTTTTTTATTCTAGTCTCTGATCACAACATGAATTCTTTAGACGATGATCGGTTTAAAGGCCATTCTCAGATCTAAAATAAATAAATATATACATCTAGTGAGCAGTGTGTCTTTTAACATAAAACAGCAATATGTTTCACAATATACTGCCAGGAAACCAGGGAAATGTACAGATAAAATATGGTATAATGTACCTTTTTTACATCATGTCCTAAAGTGATACAGCCATAATGGCATCGTCAAAACATATAAATATAATCAGCATAGCATTGTCACATAGATTTAAGATATGGTGTAGAATAGGCCACATCGTCCACATAGTGATTATTGCCAACTAGCTATTGAAGTACAGTAGCATCCAGAAACCTGTTTGCCTACACCCTATACCTAGCCTATACCTAGCCTTACTTGATGAGTTATGTTGAGAACAGATGGTATTTGCCTTACTTCCACACAGTAGTCGCTCTAATCCTGTAACCTACCCTACCTACTCATGGAATGTATAGCCAAACTATATAATTTTATTTATTGAATGCTTATATGTTGTTTAAACGTTTTCTGTAGGAGACATGTCACGGTGTATGTAAAGCGCTCTATTGGTTAAGTTCTTGAGATTGGTGCGCGCCTACATAAGATCCTAGTGGCCGACCCAACAGAGGGTGCTGTTCATTGATCTGTCTCTGTTTCAGCTGCCATATAGACATTTTATCTTTCATAAGCAATTTATAGGTTGCCAGAGGCAATGTATTACGCTATATTAATTATTGACCATACATTCAACATAAAAAAGGATCAGACCTATAGTCTTCATATATTTCCTTTTAATAATTTTACATGGGTAACTGCATTCATCTTATAATGTATCACAATTGGTTTCTATGATAGTCATCAATTTTAATAAGTCTGCTACATGCATTTTATCTAATGTGCTCTTATCAGATTATGTTTTTGCGTAAATGATGACTACATATAAGCAAGCCCACAGTAGCGACATCTAGGGAGGATGTAGGCAATCAGGTTTCTGGATGCTACTGTACTTCAATAGCTAGTTGGCAATAATCACTATGTGGACGATGTAGCCTTTTCTACGCCATATCTTAAATCTATGTGACAATGCTATGCTGATTATATTTATATGTTTTGACGATGCCATTATGGCTGTATCACTTTAGGACATGGTGCAAAAAAGGTACGTTATACCATATTTTATCTGTACATTTCCCTGGTTGCATGACAGTATATTGTGAAACATATTGCTGTTTTATGTTAAAAGACACACTGCCCACTAGATGTATATATTTATTTTAGATCTGAGAATGGTCATTACAGACTGAAACCGGTCATCGTCTAAAGAATTCATATTGTGATCAGAGACTAGAATAAAATGGCATTTTACAGTATTGGATCACTGTTTGTATACGCGATTATGTCGCAGTTGGTGTAACTGTTTTGTTGCTTTTGCATTGATATTTGGAGCCCCCTTTAACCGAAAAGCATTTACCTTGCATCACAAATAACTAACATCTTTTTGCAAATACTCATGGGTACGCCATAGCTCCGGCCCCTCCCCCCTCCGCTTCCCATAAAAGTTTCACTGAGATGTGTAGGAATATAATTAATTTACGTTCTTCAACGAACTACTTAGAGCAATCAGTACTGAGCTACGAGATTTATGACAAATAAATTATATAAAATAATTGCATACCTTTCACGACAAAGGTTCACCCATATCACCTCGAAACTGCAAATCAAATGTGTGTGTCTTTACCTTTGAATAGAAAACTGGGGAAAAATGACATTTCATGTTCGTTACCAGAGCAACAATGCATAGATATGTAGCTACGGCTTGAAGCCATGGTGGTCGTAACGGGAGGGAAGAGGGGGGCAGTGTTAGAATACTGCCTCGCCTCACATTTAGATTATCACATTGTTAATATCATTAAATGTTGGATTGTTCGTAGAGTGCGGCGGACACTGCCGTAGCGGCGAACCAGGTCAGGCGTACCGACTGCTGTTTGGACATTCTTGGCCGGTGTTTGTCATTTTCGATGCAAACCCACTTGGCGTGTGCCTGCGTGACTGCAAGACTAAAATGGCTAAAAAAAAAGTTTTGGACAACCTGCAGATCTGCGAACGTGTGTGGACTTAGACTCAAGGGGAAGTGAACAGTAGGTAATGAGGGTGGTGGCAAAACTTCCTTTGAACAGTACTTTATTACGCAGGTGCAGACGATAACTCTCAACAACGTAAAGAGACAGTAAAATCAGATTTTTACGGTCAAGATTTCTGTCTAAGTCTGACGCTCCTCTCCCAAATTCTACGCACTGGCCACTCTGTAATTCGCCTATTTCTCACTAAAGGTAAAAGAAATTGTGAGCTAAAACAAACTCTAGAAATTGAATTAGTTCTGTACACTCTCCTGTACTGATCTTGTTATGGGATAGGAGGTTACATCTAATAATATCAATAGTTTCTTTTACTGGGATATTACTGTAGAGGTTTCTTACACCCAAGGATGCTAATGTTGCATTGTTTGGTATAGGTACATCCTTGATTGCATTTACTAGCACGGAACTGTTTTTGAGTCCAAAATAATTATCGAACGTATAAACTGATTTTAAGTTAATTGTTAAAAAACTTATTTAGTTTCTAGCATGGTGATGACATATTGTTCACAATCGGACGAACCGGATTTTCATCTTTGTTAATCTTAACTTGAGACCTAAGCTGGGGAAGTTTGGCATTCATCATTTTAAGCGATTTCTTTTCATATTCGTTAAGGAAAAACTGGGATCTGTCAGTCTCCCTCCGCAAACCAGTCTGAAACTTCTCAGTTGGATCTTTGTGAGTTTCTGTAATATCGTTTTCTGAAAAAAAAACTCTTCCGTTTTCCTAATGTAGTCATCTTCATGTATAAGAACTGCCGTATTCCCCTTGTCAGCTCGAATGACCATTGCTTTCTCCTTCTCCAACTTGGTGTTGAAATACGGCTCTCGTGATTCACCACCTTACAAGAACCATTCTGAACAAATAAAGTGTTATTGACCTTAGCAGCTGTTTTCGCAATTTCTAATTTCATCATCCCAGCCGCTTCGCATGCCATTTTAGTTTCAAGTATTACTCGCTTAATAGTTTCATTACTAACATGTGGAGTGTTGTTATGTTGTGAACCTTTATTCAACAAAATTTTTTCATCGCTACTCAGTACAATACTTATAAAGTTAGCTACCCTGTCATTCAAGCGATGTTGCCCAATGCTGTCCTTACTTTTCACAATACACATATTCTGAGGTTTGATCAATTTAGCCAATTTTTTTTTTTTTTTTTGATGCCTCTTTTCAGTTTTCTCGACATTATTCCAGGCTCTATTAGTAATCTCTTGCCACATAAACTGAAACTGGGTACAAGAACGTTCGCTACTTAGTTGCAAATGCAGTTCGAAAGCCTCTTTATTTAGCAAGTCTTTATGCTGATATGACTCACGTAACTGGGCCCTGATCCAGTCGATCTCTCTTTTGTATTTAACTGATAAGACAAGGGCTAACCGCTGTTTAATTTTCACTTTCGCGTAGCTCGGTGTGACACGAGATGCGAAACACTGCTTATTGATCTTAATATTCATTACCTCGGTACTGATCTTCAATTTACAGGGCCTTTTGACTCTGTCGTAAGCCAGACATGGCATTAGTTTGATAAGCTGCGACATGGTCGCGAATTGAACAGTGATCCAAAAATAGAATAAACTTCCTTTACTTCACGTCTACGGTGACAAATTTTTGTCATCAGACTATTGGTTTCGGTTTATAATTACCATCATAAGATCTGCAGCAAAATATGGGAAAAACAAATACAACTAGCAGATTGTCTACCGCTTACAAAAATTAAATAGACCATTGTGTAGAAGGGGCCCTCTGGCGGTCAAGTTCCTCTAACCACTTCTCCCTATGCAGTGTTTTGGTGTTAACGCCAACAGAGCACATTGATTACGTGCAGCAGTCTGTTTTCATTCATTGCGCTTCTTTATCTATTTGTTTGTAATTTTTATATTATTCTGTGTACTCGGAAAGCCGTATGTCAATTACTGCCTTTTAAGTTTTCCTTTTAACAGTCTAACTTTTGTCGTGCTTTATTTCATTGCTTTTTATTACTCTAATGCCTTTTAACCCTTATAAGCCCTTTACAGACTTTGCTGATTATATCCCCTTTTATTTTTCACCATTTAAGAATGTATGTATGCCTACAGTAGTGACATCTGGCGAACTTGCAACACAAACATTTTGTGGCTACTGTACGGCAGTTTATTTTGAACAGTAGTGCTGCTGACAAGATGACTCTTGTGTATATCTGACTCTTGTATGTACCTGACGATGCTGACGCTGATTTTGTGTTCAGCTTTTGACGATGCCACTATGTCTCCAGTACATTAGGACATGTTTTTATAAAACAGATACGCCTCATCATATTTAAAGCGCACAGATGCACATGTATGCCGGTAACACTTTTCATCATGGTCATGTATTTGTTTTCCCGGTAGTCTGATGGCATAAAAATTTGTGACCGTAAATGTGAAGTAAAGGAAATTTATTCTATTTTTGGGGTGACTGTTCAGTTCGCGATCATGTCGCAGCTTGTGAAAGGGTACGTAAATGATCATAGGTGTAGTTTTCTGTAGCAGGCACAACGGAAACCAGATCGAATTGGTGTTCGTGTTTAAGGTTGTTAACAGGGAAGGTAGGCTGTAGAAGGGGCGTGAGCAGTGTCTGACGAGTGATCACTGTGAAGGACACGGATATGCCACGTACTCGCTCGAGATAGCATTATCAGCATCTTACAGAGTTTGAAAGGAGCCTTAGTGTAGGACTCTATTTGGCTGGCTGGTTGAATCATGTAGTATTGTGCAGCAAGCACATCGTAACCACTTCATATGTGTACCTGCCACTCGAGAACAAGTAATGGACTCTCTGCAACGTTCTGCATCATCCTGCATCATTGGTCGAAAGCAGCAGCAGTCAGACTACCGAATTACGTTCCCACACATAGTATTAAAAACTAATGTGCATCATCACATTAATGTAATATAAAAAGGTAAGCTAATGACGCTGCCATTAACACAACACAAGCCGGCCGCGGTGGTCTAGCGGTTCTAGGCGCTCAGTCCGGAGCCGCGCGACTGCTACGGTCGCAGGTTCGAATCCTGCCTCGGGCATGGATGTGTGTGATGTCCTTAGGTTAGTTAGGTTTAAATAGTTCTAAGTTCTAGGGACTGAAGACCATAGATGTTAAGTGCAATAGTGCTCAGAGCCATTTGAGCCAACACAACACAAACTGCTGCGTTCGGAGTTGTGCTGTCACTAGGACGGCTGAGGAATAGCGTCGCATTGTGTTCATTGACGAATCGCAGTTCAGCGCTACCCCGGATCACCATTTTCGGCGAGAATGGCGGCGACCTGCGGAGAGGTCCCGTTCTTCCTGTGTTTCTGAGTGGCACAGCGCAATCCTCCTGGAATCGGGGTGTGAAGAGCCATCGAGTATGACTTCAGATCACGGCTAGTGATTGGGGGAACTCTGACGGCACACTGCACATCCGGCGTTGTCACGTGTTACCTCTCATGAGACAGTATCATGCTAGCATTTTTTAGCAGGACAATGCTCGTCGAGACAAGGCATATGTCTGTCTCAACTGTCTGCGTCATGCTGAAGTACGCTTGTGACTACCAAGTTCCGCACATCAGTCTCTGATATAATGTGTGTGGGACCAGCTTGGTCAACTCTGTCTCGGTGCCAGTATGCAGGACATCACAGACCAATTACAGCAAATGTGGGACAGCTTGTCTCAAGAGAGGATACAGTGGCTTTATGATACCCTTCGAAATCGCGTTAGTGCATACATACAGGCTAGAGAGGGTGCAACGTCATACCGATACCGATAAGAGGGTTCTTACTGACAAGTTCCTCATAAATTTGACTCGATTTTGTATTCACTGAAATATACCTTTCCAGTTTTACTTCATTTCCTCTTTCCCTTCTTTTTTTTGTCAGGTATTATATATGTAGCGTGTTTGAAAATTACACTGACAAATTTTGGGAGGATGTAGAAGGCGTCTTGAGGAACAAAATGAGGACAGAAACCTGTGTCCGGAAACATCATCCAACGACATTACAGAGTGACGGATTACAGGAGTAAGCGCCTGCCACTAGGCTTCCCCTCCGACAGCAGGCATGACTTTGTAAGCGAACAGGACGTGCTTTTTCGTATTCGGTGATCACGAGTGACTGCCAAGATTGCCAGTGGAGCAGATGGAGCTAGCTGCTGCTTAGGCAGGCCTTGTCTCCTATGGATGCGATGTTCTGTTAGCAAGGTGGCTGACAGTTTAGAATGCGGGCTCCTATCCGCAGTGTATGTTCCCCGGCACCCTCTATGCAATTTCTGAAGTATTGCGGTAGAGTATACATGATGTAACAGACAGAGAACGACAGCGGCGAAATTACACGGGTGAAAGTCGGCCTACGCCGCAGCCATCGCTGTCTGCCCCGCTGGAGTGCACGGCAGTCTCCCGCATCACGTGAATAGCGGCAGACATTCCGGGACGTCGGCGCCTTTATTGAATTTAAAGGGCGGGAGCCATGAATCCGAGGAAACGGGGAGGAACTATATATGTAGACACTGTGGCAGTTATCAGACATCAGGATGCAAGGAATGTACATTACTCTTTATTCTGGTGGCACAGGAAAATAAATTAGTTTACCGGATAGTTGGTACTATCACCACTGCTTTCACTGCTTTCACCACTTACGAATAAATACAATTATAGCATTTGCCTAAAATACCTGCCTCCAGCGACGCAGCATGCCTGACATCTGCATATTACTGACTGCCGCATTCGCTCGAAGATACTGAGCGTGGTGCGAACAAACCTTACACGCTGCGTGGAGGGTCACCACTACATTTTACTCTTACTTCACCGGGGTCTCGTACAACACATTCTTCAGACGGCCCCACAGGAAGTAGTCCAGTGGGTTTAGGTCAGGCGACCCATGCGGCTACATTAAGGGTCGCCTCGACCAATTCAGCGACCCCCAAACATCCGTCCGATCTGGTTTGTGGTAGCTCGACTGAAGTGTGCAGGTGCCCAATCGTGCTGTAACCACATACGTCGATGGACTTAAATGGAACCTCCTTCAGTAATTAAGGCAGCATTTCCAAGATGAACGTCGTACATCTACCGTCTGTCAGTCGAGGGGAAAGCCTGTAGGGTCAATCAAGTAATCGTGGACCATACCAGCCCATACAGTGACGGTGAACTTTTCCTGTTACCTCGTTTGTGTGGGTGGCCTGGAGGTCCGCCTCCGCTCACACATTTGTGGGCGCTGAACACGCCCTCACAGGCGTTGGACGCCTCGGCTGTGGACAACAAATACACAGCATAACACTGCTGCCAGGGCAATGCTGCAGGAACCACTCCCCGAACTCCACACGTGTAGCAAAATCGTGGGCCAATAGAACCTGTGTCTTCTGAAGGTAGGATGGATGCCTTCCTTCGTCATGCAGCACTCGCCAAACAGCTGAGTGGGAGCTTTGCGTTGTGTATGCCACAGACCGTTGCTTAAGGATGGGTCTGCTTCGAACCTGTCTAGTACGTCCTCCGCAAATAGTGGCGCGCGTACGCTTCGCGCGCGACCTCTGTCGTTTCGAGTCCCTGTGAAACCAGCCACTTCTCCCAGATGCCAATGGATGGCCGCAAACGGGAAGCTGTGCTGCTGGCGCCTATTAGGATATCGTTGTCCACAAGAGCGTAACGCTGCGCGCCCATTGCCTCTCGTCTCACCATACGCGAAATGCATGTCGCGCTGCTTGGCCCAGGTGAACGTCTCCATGCTGCGGCACACTAGCACACGGCACATTACGCCTGAGCGCTATGTTTCTATGGCATATGTTTATCGTTCCCCTCTGTCACTACCGACGTTAGCGGTCTCTATAGTGTTGGAATGGCTGCATTCGGCGCCTTACAACTACCAGACTGCTGACAGGTACATTGCGAGACTTACAAGGTCACGCCTGAAGCCGGCGCCTGTAGCTTTGACGCTTTGTACCGTCGTTGGGTGACGTTTCCGGAAACGGCTTCCTATCCCCAGGTTGTTCAACAAGACGCCTTCTAATGCCCTCGAAATTTGTCGGTGTAATTCAGAAACACCCTATATGTACGCTTTCTTTTATTCCAAATTCACTAGAGCAAGGGGTACTACTGTAGAAATTCATTCTTTGTAGCTTAACATTATAATAGACTGGCCGTGGGACGTAGGGATTCCCAGAGGGGAACAGCTGGGATGGGATTTTCAGTTCTGGCATTCCCCTTGTAGAGAAGGGTGTTCGGGTAATAAGCCACGCAGAATGAGGGACTTGTCAGCGAAATACGAGGTGAACTGGTTCGTGAAATTGGGAGCAACACGCTGCCATTGATGCGCACAGGTAGCAAGGAACAACGGTACATTTATCAAGTACTAAAAGAGAAAATGCAGTAACACGGTGTCTTGGGACTGCTTGGTTCTGGGCTGAAGTCAATTACTCATTATTACACTGAAAAGTTCTTACATAGACAAAGTCCATGAGGCTGTGGTTGGGATGAGCAGTAGGCTGATCAAGGATGGATTGCAAATAGAGTGCAGCAAGGTGGTGAGCTCAAGGACTGTTGAAGACAAGGTCCAGCGAGGCGGTGAGGTTGAGAACAGATTGAAGATAGAGTCCATCGAGGTGGTGAGCAGAGGATGCCCTCAGCGAAGGCCTGGCTGCTCGGACACTGCAGTGAGATTATCCTCATTCTGCTCAACAATGTTAACTGGTAGTAGAGCAGCCGGACAGCGTCCCAGATACCCGATCGGCGGAAGGATACCGGCTCGGCGGTCAGTGGGCACACGATTCGTGGAAGCGAGGTAGTGCCCACGATGGCAGCTCTGTTTACGCCGATGCTTACGCCACTTTACTGTGGCGGCTGGTGGAGATCCGTTTGAAAAGCATTCCGCATGTTTGTGTTGTCGGCCGGAATTATTTCGATCTCCAGAGTTAGCTGCAACGTTACAAACGAGTAGCGGTAACTACAGCTAGACGGCCGTGTGCCCGAGCGGTTCTAGGCGCTTCAGTCTAGAAGTGCGCGACATTTACGGTCGCAGGTTCGAATCATGCCTCGGGCATGGATGTGTGTGATGTCCTTAGGTTAGTTAGGTTTAAGTAGTTCTAAGTTCTAGGGGACTAATGACCTCAGATGTTAAGTACCATAGTGCTCAGAGCATTTGAACCATTTTTTGGTAACTACTGCTGCTAGCAACCCAGTAGGGGACGAGTGCACAACCTGTTAAATGACTCTTCCGCACAAGGTTCCGTTGCATACCGTTTCTTTATGCCCTTACATAAGAGATTAACGATTATTAATGTGACCTATGAGGTCAGTCAGAGAAATACCGATACGTAAGAGCAAAATCAACAGTGAAATCGGGAACTGAGGATATTAATGTGGGTTTAGCACACATTAGAATTATATCGTTGCTTTATTCACAGTGTATGAATGATGGTAGTACACATAATGGTCCAATCGAATCTCAAAGTAGTTTTACCATAGCAGTTGTAGGCAATAAATACAGTAGTTCACTATATCACAGTCACGGTAGATTCCACCCCGTTCACAGCTCACAAACTTACTAATCGAAGAACAGATTCTGAACAATCCCATAGGCATGATCCTATCTCGGAACTAAAATACGTGTGGCACCAGGTCGTTCTAGCCCACATAACCCGCATGGCTCCTAACACACACAAAAAAACACGATCTCTGCCTTGCATCTCTATCCTGCGTTTTGTCAAGTGACACACCGCTCTATTCAAATTAACATCCATATACCTATCATTCGTTTATAAACACTTTTTACAAGATACAAATACCTAAACCAAATACATTACACTGTTCTGTATACACTTATTCTGTCACGTACTATTATATTTTCTTGTTACAGTTGTTTTTATTTTGATATATTGCACGAATCGGAACAGAAATCGCTCTTCAAAACAGTTACTTTATTCTTTCTTGCCAGTTTTGCATTATGTTATTCAAATCCTTCTACAGTTACTAATGGATAAATGTATTATTAAACAAACACAGAAAATGAAACATCGGTACAAATTTCCCACGCAGAAGCTAACAATTTTATGTATTTGTGGATGACTCCGTTTTAGGTGCACTGTTTCACCCGTTATGTTACATAGTGTAGTTAGTGGGCCATAGTTTCTGCAACTAGCTATACAAAACTGTATGGTTGGTGACTGTGTCGGAGGAAGTAGCTGGGGATACCGAACTGGTAATGAGCCAGAGGGAGCGCCAATTAGAACTATACAAGCCGATTCGTATAAGCTGTTCACCCAGATATTACCTGAACCGTTTAAGATAACATATTTCCATTTTCACCAGAATTAATTGTGAAAAAGTCCGCACTAAAGGACATATATAAGTTTTAATTACAGAATTATCGGTATCAAATTCGCATTTTCAAATGGAACTGCAGCATTTGTGCAGCTAGTATTTTAATGCCAATAGAGGCAAATTGAAAGGCGTTACGATAGTTACCGTTCCCAATGCTGTAATGGAAACTGATTAATCGAGCAATAATGATTCTTGCTGCCTTATTATTTGCAGTATGTTACATTAATCTCCGCTGAGCGTTAACTGACAGTGTCTGCTCTAAGCATCCATCCTCTGACGGCGTTGCTACATTTAGATGTGATGATCTGAGACTGCGACTTTTCTATACGGAACAGCATAATCAACGAACAGTTATCGATATTACCCACCATATCAGTTTTATACGTCGCGAACATCAACGCCATGGCAAGCTGTGGAGGTTAGTTTTACATGTGACGATTTTGTGACGTTAAATGGTGTTGAATTATATCTACTAGGAAGTCCTGAATCCGGTCACGCGGTGATGAAATTTATAGTAAGTTTGCATATTATTCACACGGCGACAGTGAGGAAACGTTTGAACGCCTTCGGGAAGTGAAGGAACACGCTACCACCCAAGGCGTTGCTCACCGTTATTTTATGGATCTCATCTACATCTACATCTACATTTATACTCCGCAAGCCACCCAACGGTGTGTGGCGGAGGGCACTTTACGTGCCACTGTCATTACCTCCCTTTCCTGTTCCAGTCGCGTATGGTTCGCGGGAAGGACGACTGCCTGAAAGCCTCCGTGCGCGCTCTAATCTCTCTAATTTTACATTCGTGATCTCCTCGGGAGGTATAAGTAGGGGGAAGCAATATATTCGATACCTCATCCAGAAACGCACCCTCTCGAAACCTGGCGAGCAAGCTACACCGCGATGCAGAGCGCCTCTCTTGCAGAGTCTGCCACTTGAGTTTATTAAACATCTCCGTAACGCTATCACGGTTACCAAATAACCATGTGACGAAACGCACCGCTCTTCTTTGGATCTTCTCTATCTCCTCCGTCAGACCAATCTGGTACGGATCCCACACTGATGAGCAATACTCAAGTATAGGTCGAACGAGTGTTTTGTAAGCCACCTCCTTTGTTGATGGACTACATTTTCTAAGCACTCTCCCAATGAATCTCAACCTGGTACCCGCCTTACCAACAATTAATTTGATATGATCATTCCACTTCAAATCGTTCCGCACGCATACTCCCAGATATTTTACAGAAGTAACTGCTACCAGTGTTTGTTCCGCTATCATATAATCATACAATAACCTCATGGACTTATGGAGCGAGCTAAGGTCCTCTAGGCCATTGCTTCCCGAATCCATGTCTATTATTATAGAGAATTATACACTGACATCATTGATATAGCCCTCTAATTACGTACTACTATCCAAGATACCTTCTCGGATACAGGTATGACCTTCGCGTCTTCGGATGACTAGAAAGTTTCTCTGTTCCAATGATCCACAACAAATGGCTGCTTAAACAAGAGAAAGTCTTTCGTCAGAGATTTATTGCAATGTGACCCGAATTTTTCGGACGTAGGATTCGATATATTTGTTCAATAAACAGGTTGCTGCCCACTACAGCATTTCGATAGCCAGTAAATCGTACATGATCCATATTTTCGCACCTAAGATTGTCTAGCTTGTTTGTTTATGTCGTCAGTCCATCTTCCATTAGGTTGTCCTTTAGGACTTTTGTCTCACAAACAGTTCTAAACAGAATCTACTTGTGTGTCTCTTATCATTCCGCCTCGCAGTACTGCCAGCCCATCTATATTTCAGTTTAATAACATTTACTATCACGGCCTCATCTAATGTCTTAAGGTCTTTTTTCTTCTCCACTGTTCATCTTTCCCTTCTTATTATGCCCTACATGCGTGGTTGCATTGGTTGTTGTACAAATTCCATTTCTTATTATATGGACATTTAGCGTCCATGTTTTGCCTCCAAAATATGAGTAATGGCAGTATAAACTGGTTATACAAGGTGTTCGGAAACTCCCATTACAAATTTCTAGGAATTGTAGAGTGGAGTGAGTACTGTTTCCGTCCTAGAGTTGTTTGAAATCATGTTTGCTAGGTACATTCGCAACAGGATAGTCATGGGGGGGGGGGGGGGGGGTGCTTACGTCGGATCTGTTGATGTCATTTGACGTCTATCCTGTCTATCTGACCTGATTCGAACCTCATTCGCGTGTCTTTGATTGTCAGAGCATCACGGTTGAGTACACGTTTGCATAATACGCCGGCACGAACCATCTGTATTGCGAACCTCATGGTAATGGAAGAGCTACTAGTCGGCTTTACGTTATGCGAACGTCCGACTCCATCACATACCCTTTTCGCCACAATTACGCAACGGCTTCGCGAAAGCTGTACCTTCACCAACAGCTGGCGTGACTGTGGTGCTCCAAGGCGTCGCCGCATACACGAATTATAAGAGGCCGTACCGCATTACTTTGAAGAGAGCCCTCCCGGCCTCTTTTGCCGAGCGGTTCTAGGCGCTTCAGTCCGGAACCACGCGCCTGCTACGTTCGCAGGTTCGAATCCTGCGTCGGGCATGGATGTAGGTTTAAGTAGTTCTAAGTTCTAGTCCCATAGTGCGAAGAGCCATTTGAACCATTTTGAAGAGAACTCTTCAACGAGTATACGAGCAATTTCATGTGCAATGCCTATTGCTCCCAGCACCGTCTGGTATGTTGTTGATGACCACCAACCACATCCGTCCATACTACTTCCAGCACTTCATACCACCCATAACATTCACAGACTCGAACCAGGAGAAACAGGTAGGATGGACGTCAAGTGGCATCAGCCAATCCGACTTAAGCAACCCCCCCCCCCTCCTCCCCCCCCCCCCCCGCCCCCCACACACACACCCAGACTCCCCTGTTGAAAACCTACCCCGCACACATGTTTTCAAACAGTTGCAGCACGGAAGCGGTACGTTTCCGGACAGAAGTTTCTATTCAAAAATGTTATGTACTCACTCCCCTTTATAAGTCCTAGAAGTTTGTAATGGGAATTTCCGAACATCCTGTAGATATTACTTTTAAGGCACATTGTGAATTTAGATCTTCTTGCAGCATTAAGTCTCCAAAGCTATTTTTACCGTCGTCTTCATTACCTTAAATGTCCAGTTCTCCTGAGTATATAGATTCGTCAGTTGTTTCCATAACTTCTTCATTAATGTTTATTATTCTCCTATAAGCATAAAACAGCCAAATTAAATACCAGAAAGTAGGTGAAACTCCCAAAGAATGGGGCTGTAGCGATGTGAGTGCGCGGCAGTTTGCAGGTGGTGGGCAGCTCCGGTATCCTGAGCCGAGAGCTGGGTTCGCAGTCGCTGCTGCGCAAGCTGTCCTCGGGGAACGCCATCGTAGTGCTGGGCCCGGGAAGCTCCGAGGTGGAGGACGCGTCGGACTCTAGCAAGGTGCAGGTGACGCTGGAGAGCGTCGCGTCGCTGCTGCTGCTGCTGGCCTGCGGCGTCGCGGCGGCCGTCGGCGTCGCGGCCGCGGAACGCCTTCACGCCCACCTCGCGGCCGGCGCGCGCCGCCAGCCTCGCCAGAGGCGCCCAGGGCTGAGCGACAAACGACACCTGCGGCTGCTCGCGCAGCGTCGGAGGACATTCTTGAAACCACGAGAGTATTACCTGTTTTAGGAGTTACTAGATTACACTTAGGTCAGCAATAGTTACTGGGGGTGTGACAATGCAAGTAAATACAAGTAATTATTCGATACTTTCGTTTCGGTACTGACAAAGGGAGGCCACAACGTTTGGAACGCGGATTTACTTCAAACTTCGTACACTCGTAGCACTCCATTAGGACAACAAAATGTGTAAGCAGTAGCGCGTACTTCTCAAGCGTTATAGAGAAAATCGCAAGATAATTTCGGTCGTCAAATACAGGGTGTTAGAAAAAGGTACGGCCAAACTTTCAAGAAACATTCCTCACACACAAAGAAAGAAAATATTTTATGTGGACATGTGTCCGGAAACGCTTACTTTCAATGTTAGAGCTCATTTTATTACTTCTCTTCAAATCACATTAATCATGGATTGGAAACACACAGCAACAGAACGTACCAGCGTGACTTCAAACACTTTGTTACAGGAAATGTTCAAAATGTCCTCCGTTAGCGAGGATACATGCATCCACCCTCCGTCGCATGGAATTCCTGATGCGCTGATGCAGCCCTGGAGAATGGCGTATTGTATCACAGCCGTCCACAATACGAGCACGAAGAGTCTCTACATTTGGTACCGGGGTTGCGTGGACAAGAGCTTTCAAATGCCCCCATAAATGAAAGTAATGAGGGCTGAGGTCAGGAGAGCGTGGAGGCCATGGAATTGGTCCGCCTCTACCAATCCATCGGTCACCGAATCTGTTGTTGAGAAGCGTACGAACACTTCGACTGAAATGTGCAGGAACTCCATCGTGCATGAGCCACATGTTGTGTCGTACTTGTAAAGGCACATGTTCTTGGAGCACAGGTAGAGAGAGTATCCCGTATGAAATCATGATAACGTGCTCCATTGAGCGTAGGTGGAAGAACACGGGGCCCAATCAAGACATCACCAACAATGCCTGCCCAAAAGTTCACAGAAAATCTGTGTTGATGACGTGATTGCACAATTGCGTGCGGATTCTCGTCAGCCCACACATGTTGATTGCGAAAATTTACAATTTGATCACGTTCGAATGACGAAACTAAAATGAGCTCTAACATGGAAGTTAAGCGTTTCCGGACACATGTCCACATAACATCTTTTCTTTATTTGTGTATGAGGAATGTTTCCTGAAAGTTTGGCCGTACCTTTTTGTAACACCCTGTGCATACCTGTGCGTGGCCATTTTTACCACGAAGCGGCGGCAGCCGAGTGGTTAGCGTCCAAGCCCCGTAATCGCTGGATCGAGTCCCGTTCGTCTGTTTTTATTTTATTTTCAACAGAGTCAATTTCTTTACTTTTTATAATACAATTAATATAATGGGAAAAATACGTGTAATCGTGTGAACTTTTATTACATTTACAACGTTATTTGGTGGTCTACTCATTTTTATTATCAGAAATAATATAATATTCATAACTATCGACTAGTAAACGACCAAACGCATAAAATGATACTGAAAATGTATGCTCCGTGATTTGAGAAAGCCCTTATACCTGGAAGGAGCCCGAAACGACTTGTTACCTCCAAGTTTTGACCGGCACAGGCGGCTTTCGACAGATGTACAATTAATCGTCGCTTTCGACTTTACGAGTACAAATTGCAGGATGGTATTTTTCGTAAAAACATGGAAAACAAAGTTAAACGGCACCAGCTGCATTGAATAAATGCTAAGTTTCCGCATACGCAAGGCCTTTTGAGGTTTTCCGTGGAAAAACAAACCTCGTTAACATTTTCAAAAACCTCTCTTTCAGGCGAGAGGGTATTTTAATAGCGTCTTCCGAGAAGCAGTTTCTCGTTCTCTTTCGATTAAATACGAACAATTTTGAAGACACGGACAAACATAGATTTTCAGTATCACTTATGCGTTTGGTCGTTTACTAGTCGATAGTTATGAATATTATATTATTTGCGATAACAAAAATTAGTAGACTGCTAAATAACTTTGTTAATTTAATAAAAGTTCATCCGATTACACGTATTTTTCCCACTACATCAATTGTAATATAAATAGTAAAGAAAATGACTGTGTTGAAAATTAAAAAAAAACTGACGAACGGAACTCGATCCAGCGATTACGGGGTTTCATTTTGTTCTATATTGTTCGTTGAATTTGTTCAGGGCGGACGTCCGATAACACCCTTTTAGTTTAATCGTTGATCCGTTCGCTCAGTTTTTTCATTACAAAGTGCAACTAACGCTCTGGCCGAACACGCTTTTTTTTCTTTTCATTAACTCAGTTTTCTTATTACAGAGGGTAGCTAACCCTCTGACCGAACACGCTGAGCTACCGCCGCTTCGTGGTAAAAATGGCCACGCACAGGTATATGTTTGACGACCGAAATTACTTTGCGATTTTCTCAGAAAGGCTTGAGAAGTACGCGCTACTGTTTACAGGTTTTGTTGTCCTCATGCAGTACTACGAGTGTACGAAGTTTGAAGTAAATCCGCGTTGCAAACGTTGTGGCCTCCCCTTGTGAGTACTTTTAGAATCGATTCATTCTTTCGATACCGAGTAACTATTTCAAATCAAATGGTTTTATCGCGCATACCCTAGTGAGGGAGTGATTGTTTACTTGTGTCTGCTGTAGAGATAGAAGCACTCAACCAATTTACAGCTTTTTTTAAAGTCTTTTGGATACGTCACAAGAGAAGCGTTAGGACAAAAGTATGTTACAATATTCGAAACTATACCAATGATTAATTGTTTGTCAACAGAACTTAAGAGTACCACATCAGTTTCATCACTTTCCAAAGAATGCAAGGACGTTTTACTGAGAGAGCTGAAAAAAAACCTATGGGTAAAGTGAATAAAACGATTATACAGCCATCGCTACTCTATTGCATCCATAGTATAAATACCTGCGCTCTCAAAATCCAGCAGCATGCAGGCGTCACATACAAAAACTCAAAAGTACAGTTTATGAGCAATAAAGCTGCCCATCTGAATCCTAGGAAGATGCTGTTTCGTCTAGTGTAACACAGGAATTTTGGAAAAACCATAAACTGCTAGCGCAAAAGAAGGAAACACACGGTGGTAACTAAATAGTTCTTTATTTGTCAAACTGTGTAGAATATTTAAAAAGCAACCCATTTATATAATGGGAAGACATGAAAGACTTTTTTCCATGTTCGTACAAATATATTCAACAGTATCTTATAGTCGTTGCAACATCTGTACCTATTTAGTGTTAATTTTCAAAAGCTGGTGCAGCTATGATACAAAATAGAAGTAAGTTATGTTCTAAATATTTAAAGCAATTGCTATTTTTATGAAACCTTTCAGAAGTTGACTTTTTTTGTTTAAGTTTATCATTAATAAAGAAACAAAGGTATCAATGTGTTTTATTAGTTTATATGAAATAAGCAATCACATCAAACATCTTATATACTCGGCATTACTTCATTTTCATTAAACGTTTAAAAAGCATCGATATGAGTAGGTATCGATACTTTTGGAGTAGTCATATGATTAGTATTGTAAGACGACTTGAGTGCTACACATCTGGTAGATGTCGATACTTTGATGGTAGCAGGGCGCCCCTAGTAGTTTCCTCGGCTAGTTCTGTAAGAGAAAAAATTCTTCACGCTGTAAATGATATCTTCCCACAAATTCGAGTGCTTGACACGCCAGTCTATCATGTAACGAGATTCTATTGTCTATTGCAAACACTCTGGCACTTTCGTGGTAGAAGCTAGGTGTTTCGGAAGCACTTGGCTATCTAGAAATACGAGGGATAGTGGTAAAACTTCAATTATCACAAAACAACGAGACGGAGGCTATAGAACTTGGTGATGCTCTCACTCCTTCTCTATAAACACGCCCTTCAGTGCGACGCATTTTCCCCAACGACGGATGGCTTGGTGGAAAATTGGAAATTTGTGGTAAGGACTATGGAACCAAACTGCTGAGGTCATCGGTCCCTAGGCTTACGCACTACTTAATCTAACTTAAACTAACTTACGCTAAGGACACCACACACGTCCATGCCCGAGGGAGGACTCGAATCTCCGACGTGACAAGACGCCCCAGACCGCACGGCTACCCCGCGCGGCATGACTTGGTGAATACCTCCGTTCTATATGATTTCATTTTGGTTGTTCAGGAAACATCCTACAATTCTAGAAATGCCTGCCACAAACAAAGAAGTGGCGTTTCTGACTGTGTCCTTTTCAGAATGAGCTGGGGCGTCATCGTGAAGCAAACACTCCCTTGGACAGCTTCGTCTTCATAGCCTCCAGTAACCTCAACACCGTAACCTGGGACGGTTTGCTCGTTTCGAGCATAATCTGGTAGTACTACACCATGGTAATCGCAAAAAAACGCTCAGAAGCATCTTTTCCCGATGAGATTTGGGTATTCACCGTTTTCGGTGATGGTCAATCCACATGTATCCACTTCCTTTGCTTCTTTGTCTCGGGGTCTTAGCGATAAACCATCCACTAGCTCATCTTGTTGAGGCAGCTACAGAAATAAACTGGATTGTCTAGAAACACCTGCAACATTTCCGCTGCCGCCCCGCTACGGCCAACGTTTCAAAAACGTGTCAGCAGTATGGAATGCCATATTCAAAATGTCGTGTAAGATGTGGAAACTGATCCATTACTGATTTTCACTTTCTTGACTATCGCCTTGCATGTAATACGCCGGTTCCGGGCACCGCGGCCTCTAATTTCTTGCGATCCTCAGTTCCTTGCAGACAGATGTTTTACCACTCCAGTTCTCGTCATTGAGATATGTCTAACCACACTGGAAGCGTCTGCGCCACCTAATCAAGATGTCATATGATAGTGCATTGGTTTCGTACACTTATACCACCTCAGCATGAATTGTTGCAGCGACGTTCCCCGTCAAATGCAGAACACAAATTATTACATTATACCTCACTTTATTAACTGGCTGCGCTAATGGCGTCCTAAGGTACTACCACTGTACACATATACTTGAAAACAAATGAAAATACAGGATGTATCAAACTTTTTGGGCCAAATTGAAACAGATGATAGTGGGTCCACAACCGATTATATTGATATAGGGAACCAGTGGTCGAAAATACATATTTATTGTGTTGCGGACACACACAGATACGCTGTACAACTATAGCGTAGGTCAGAGCAATTGTTCGAAACTACGATCGCAAGTCACAATGCATGAGTGCCAACAGCGCATACAGTTCTGCCACACTCTCTCAAAGATCTCTGACAGCTTTGACCAAAGCAAGCAGGTCTTCATCCGTTTATTTATTTATTTTATTTTATTTAGACGTCAAGTTCCGTAGGACCAAATTGAGGAGCAAATCCCCAAGGTCATGGAACGTGGAAGTACATGAAATTACAATATAAAGATAATAAAATATAACAATAAATTGTTTATAAACCCAAAAAAAGTCAAGCCGTAAGTTTAAGTAAACGCAGTCAACAATATAACATAAGAATCAGTTTAACTTTTCAAGGAACTCCTCAACAGAATTGAGGGAGTGACCCATCAGGAAACTCTAGTTTCGATTTGAAAGCGCATGGAATACTGCTAAGACTTTTGAATTCTTGTGGTAGCTTATTGAAAATGGATGCACAAGGGTTAAGGAAGTCCGACCCAAATGCAGGTTGGATTTCTGCTGAGTATTAACTGAGTGAAAGCTGCTTATCCTTGGGAATAAGCTGATATTGTTAACAAGAAACAATAGTAAAGAATATACAGGGTGGTCCATTGATAGTGACCAGACCAAATATCTCACGAAATAGGCATCAAACGAAAAAACTACAATGAACGAAAATCGTCTAGCTTGAAGGGGGAAACTAGATGGCGCTATGGTTGGCCAGCTAGATGGCGCTGTCATAGGTGAAACGGATATCAACTGCGTTTTTTAAATAGGAACCTCCATTATTTATTACATATTCGTGTAATACGTAAAGAGATATGAATGTTTTAGTTGGACTACTTTTTTCGCTTTGTGATAGATGGCACTGTAACAGTCACAAACGTATAAGTACGTGGTATCACGTAAAATTCCGCTTCGTGATACATTACCCCCTCAACCTCTCTCTCCGCCTCCTCCTCTCCCATCCATCTGGGAAATCCCCTCGCTGATATAAGCACACTTTTGATATCAATTTTATTGAATAATTAATTAACTCGATTAACCAATTAACCCTTCCCCCTCTGGGAAACACCCCAGCCATCCTCCTGCTCTACTTCAAAGGGGCGGGAAATGGACTTAGTAGATTGAAAATTTGACGGGAAATGGATTGCAGTGTATGGAATATTGTCTAATCAAGTTAGACAATGTGTGAAATATTGTTTATGCTAACAATTTATGGAATACAAGGCAATGTTTGGAATATAGTATATTTATTTAGTTAAAGAATTAGTCGAACCACTGACTGCAGTGTATGAAACACTGTTTATTTAAATATTTTACAGATTACAGGGTAGTGTATGGGATAGAGTTTATTTAAAGAATTTCTCATGAAACGATTGCAGTATGGAATATTTAACAGATTGTAGCACCCTTTTATTCCGATCGCGCGTGGAAACACTGAGTAGACTTACTTTATGTTTACTGCTGGAGTCAGGCATAATAAGGCTCTTCTTTTTTATTTTCCTCACTTTCCGAAGCACACTGGTGTCTATGCACGGATGGTAAAATCAGAACAATTACATATCTAAAAGTTCATGATATATTGAGAAACCCACCGCCACTTTCTGCAGATGGACAAATTACTAGAGTCTCAGCAGCAAACTACTTTGTACAGATCGAGAAACACAGAACAGTCATATTGCACTGACAGTTAAACCCTGCAAAAGGAGTCTACAGATCATGAATGGAATGAAGTGCGGTATATTAGCCACTGTTTGGGGTTTCTCGTAGACGTGTCTATCGTCAATGCCCCGACACGAAAGTCAAAACGACGCAGTGTCCTAATTACAGATCACGTTACTAAATACCACTGACCATGGACCACGTATCGGCCCCCTCTGATCTCATAGTCCCCATACAAAGCATCAAGTGGCGGCATCCGATTGATCAGGAAATTTCAGACTCTGTTCCTGTGTTTCTCAAGCGTCCACTCCCTGCTTGTTTGTGTGAACCAACGTACTAAAACATACAGATGGAGGTTTTCATCTCGCCTCAGAATACTGTGTGCCAATTGGCTAATGCAGGAGACAAAGGAAGAGCAGATGCAATTTCGATATCAAAAATAGAGTGAAATAAGCCATTTGAACTATCCCCTCAAATTAATTGTTTCATAATTTACAAGAGTCACATATATCTATTAAAACACTGAACTCCACATTGTAATAAAACATATTTTCAAGGTCTGAGTATTACACAAACACATTATGCAAATCAAGTAATGAAATTTCCACCACAAATAGATTGTAATACTCAATATATCGAAGGCCATGTACACTCCAATGCTTGAGAGCACGAACACCCTCCTCCACCATGATGTTCCACTAAATATATCTGGTGAAAAAAATCCTACCAATCACACAAACTAGTGATCGCAAGGCAAGTGCCGTTCACCTTCTACACGGTAGCCCCCGGCTGGGAGAGAGACCCACAGCCGTGCTGCCAATGCCTGCCTGTACCGAATGCATGTGTGCATGGAATATAACTATGGGAAACAATAAATTGATCAATCGGAAATTTGTTCTCTCGATTAGGTTCTTAAACGTACTACAGAATTCCAAAATTTGTTCTTTCCACTTCATTCAGAAGGAGAGAGGAAGGTTCTACTACATGATAGGGTAGACACACCAAATATACCACTGCCATGTATTGAGAAGCACTATACATGAGGCACTACAACACGACCCCATCCGTAGCAGTGGTTGCCATGGGTAGATATCAGAGATCGCTGTAACACTCACACATCCCACACACTCATATCCCAAGGTCCACACGCAGTGCGCCAAATCCCTCATATGCCGCCGGCGCCAACACTCAGAGGTCGGCGAAAACTATCGCCATGATCGCAACCACAGTTGTGAACGTGCGTGTGTGAGAGTGCACCACCACCGGCCCTGTAGGACATCAGGGGATGTCTGGGGTGGTAGGAATTCGGATGTTATCAATACGTCCAGTGCAAACACCCGTCATTTTGGATCTTCTCTCGTGCAACAATACATATCCGATTCTGTCGTGCTCACCCAGCTCACTGGTTACTTCGCCAGCCCTCGCTGTCGTGCGTAATACCAGACAGGTCTGTACATTCTTTGTTACCTGTCACAGGCTGTGCTAACACACAACTACCGTCGGCAAATTCCGTGAGCGTCCTTGCAGGCAGCTGCGGTGCACTGCGAAACAAACAGCTGCATCTTGGAAGTGTACCGTAGTTTTAAACAATTGCACTTTAGTTAATCTGAGATAAGAAGGTTGTTGACCATGCACGTCGAGTTTCTCACGTGAAATGTAGTTTTCTCCCTTTAAGTCGAGGTATTTCGAAGACAGAAGAAATTGAGGCATACGAGCGTTCTCACATCGCTACAGTAACGCTACTTGTGAAAATCCTGTAACAGTATGGCATTGGCACATTTGCCCTATGTATTCTCTCATCAGATAGGAAAAAATCTTTTCCTTTCTGTTACACCTTGCATCGCAGCACAAGAATATTAAACTCATTTTAGCTCATGATGCCTCCTCACTTTCGAGCTCATTTAAAGTAACTAAATGTCTCACCACATACAAAGTCTCTTAAGGTAACAGCACAGAGAACTTGTAAATACAAGGTTTGTACTATGTATCATTTTATAAATTCGGTAATACATCAGATTTTATTATGTTCATCGTCTCTCTCTGTGTAGGTGAGAGATTGAAATATCATTAGAAGATATCGCTGCAATGTAAAAAAACGCTGTTTACCGCTCCATTGTACCCTAGCCATGCCTCCACCTGCCAGGCCACACGTCACTGACGTCAAATTGATAGGCTAATTAATTAAACCGATCATGAGAGTCACTTTTCATGGGGAGTAATTTCTTTCCAGCAGTTGGAGTACACTCACCAGGAAGCTCAAATGGGAATCTCAGGAGGAAGACGACATTCTTTTCAAGGATCACTATTGAGAACCGACTTTTGAAGTTGACCGCAAAAGTATTCCACCACTGGCAACAAATATTTCATATAAGAACCGTGCTGTTAAAAACACAATCACAACAACTATGTTACTGTCACCTTGCATAAAAAGTGTTCGTGGATCTACAGGCACACACGAGAGTCGCTGATAGTGTTACGCTTTCTGGTAGAGATGCTGTCTTTGATTTCAAATCAAGTATCTCCATTCAACCACATACTTGCGATGGATCCTATGGAGACATCTTTTAATGATTACAGCCACTAGCGTATCATATTTGTGACACGCTCATATCTCAAAACAAGTCACCTTTTTGGAACCTATCTGCTATTGTAAAACGCCAGTGCAGGCTTGTAGACAGTCCCTCTCCATCTTGCAACTGTTCCTCACCCTCCCTCCACTGAGCTTTACCCAAGTAGTCGTTCCACTTTGAGTCAGAACTGAGCAGGAGTCGGAGATCGTTATATCTTAGACCTTCTGCATCCTGTGGAGAAACAGGGTGACCTGCTTAAAGTGACAGGATCATCTTTTTTGACCACTCAGAGGAAATGGAAACATTGTCGTAACTCTGCCAACTGCCTAAGATGTGTAAGGACTGCGCAACATGAAGCTTTCTCCTGCAACACGAGGTATTAGGAAAGACACTATGAGCTGGAAGAAAAATGATGATTTTGCTGCTACATTATGGTGTGTCTCCAGACCCCATACAGGTACTGCAGTCAGAAGGAGATCTCTGTGCCTTGGAGCGCGTTCACATCTGACACCCAAACATTCTCTCTATCATCATTTGCGCAACATGAAGCTTTCTCCTGCAACACGAGGTATTAGGAAAGACACTATGAGCTGGAAGAAAAATGATGATTTTGCTGCTACATTATGGTGTGTCTCCAGACCCCATACAGGTACTGCAGTCAGAAGGAGATCTCTGTGCCTTGGAGCGCGTTCACATCTGACACCCAAACATTCTCTCTATCATCATTATTTTGTACCACTGAACAGAGAAAAAAAAGCTACGAACTATAAAAACCCTACTAACTGCATCCGGCAGAGAACTCAGTAAGATTTTACTGCTTCTCTCTCTTCTGATATATATGCATCGAAAACAAATACAGTATCTGTGCTGGTATCGAGCATATGGCGCAATCCTAATAAATATACAGGTATTGATCCATTGGAGCTGGTGATCAGTGATCAAAGTCACCTGCACAAACCAGTGTAAAGTTTCACTGCTTGTACTAGAGGAGGAAGATATCCCACAGATTATAAGTCAAAGAGAAGTTTCCTGTTATGTTGTTTGATACATCGTTTTTTCTGCTGTAACACATGCAAGCAATATATGACTACAGGTTTGTACACCACCATACATTTTGTTATTTCCACTACTTCGATGTATGTATCAGTTTCTAACCCAAAATCAACACATTTCAATCCATTGGCTCTCACAGAAAATTGGTCTCTGCATGTTGTGCTCCCACAACATACACGATGATTGAAATAAAGGGCAGTTCCAAAACATGGAAACTGGAAGAGTTTTGCAGCATTTTGGAGCATTTACAAACAGCTATCTGAAGGTGATTGATGACCTCTACATTTAAAGTCATCTGTCACTGCAGCAGGTGGCTTGGTGTTCCATTTCGAATGATTCCTCATTTGTAGTCGTGTATGTTATCATTGTTTCAGTGCTACCCATCCCCAAAAGGAGTCGGTCCTCTCGCCCCCCCCCCCCCCCAAGACTCTCTATCCATCTCAAACAAGTAATGTGAGTAATTAAGAGTGTATGTGTGGATGGATGGGACTGAAAAGACATCACCAATGTACTATAATAAGCATCAAAGTTAACTGTGCGATCAATTTTAGCAATTTTACAAGTTTTTCGATAATTTCAACACCAGGCAATGACGAAGCAGCATGCTTCCCAATTTCTGTATCATTGTTAAACAACCCTTTCACTACTTTGCGAGTATCATATATTAGATTGAGAATGCAGATAGATGACTGTGCAGCACATCTATTCATTGCTAATTCTCGAACATATATATAGCAAAATACACCAGACAGCGTCCTATATCAGTTTACTATTTCTAGCACTTCAATCAAAGTGCACAATTTACGATTACGATTGCCCACTTTCCCCTATGCAGATGGGAGTCACAGACCATTCCCGCATTCCTAAGATAAAGTTGGAGATTGAAATATCTCCCCACACTGTCTTTGACCAACCCTTCCCACAACAATGTCACCGATTTAATTTGCAGTGGACAATAAGTATGAGGTCACTACACACACTATATTCCACGTCTTCTGAAGGAACAGAGAAAGATGAGTCCATAACTGCGCTTCAGCAATGACTGTTCCACACCAATCTTACTCACAGCGACCATCCAGTGCACAAGATCTCTCCAGATGCGCGCATGTCGAGAAGGTCAGCATCCATTATTGTTGTATAATAGATATCCAGCAGATGTAGTTTGAAGCATTTTATGTAAATCAACTGCGCCATCAGTTAAGAAGCATTGTTCTAGATTCTGAGGTCTGTACCAAGAAGGTATTGGTAAGAAAAAAACGATCGTGGAGCGTAAACACATGCATTCTTAATGTTACAGGTTTTGCACTTAAAACACGCTATAATGGCAGAGGGTTGTGGTTTCCAACGTTTTAGTCATGCCGTATGCAACACTGTTAATATTAAAATATAATAAGTTCAAATGGCTCTGAGCACTATGCGACTTAACTTCTGAGGTCATCAGTCGCCTAGAACTTAGAACTAATTAAACCTAACTAACCTAAGGACATCACACACATCCATGCCCGAGGCAGGATTCGAACCTGAGACCGCAGCGGTCACGCGGTTCCAGACTGAAGCGCCTTTAACCGCACGGCCACACCGGCCGGCTATAATAAGTACATTCTCAGCACATGACATTCATTCTCCATGCAAGTTTCACTATGAAAAACTGTGGTGATAAATTGTAAAGTGATAAGTCTACTACCTTGCACAGCAAAGAAAACATCGAGTCTTTGTAGCACAAACACTACCTAGGTTCATAGAGGTGTAGGACACCTAATGTTTACGAAGCTCAAGCCTGATTAAGATTTGGAAATTATGATATATTCAAAACAGCCTTATAAAATGATTCTCGACAGCCGAAAATGCATACTAAGAAACACTGACATCTTACAATGAAATAAACACCACAAGCAGTAGCCAGAGGAGATGTAACAGTCTTACCTCAGTTTATCACCACTCCTGGTAACCTTCCTCTTGCACCTATGTCAGAAAGAGGAATACGAGAAAAAATTGACAGGGAAGTGCCAGGAACTAAGGAAACAGTCATTTCTCGTTGACAACAATAAGATGGTTGGAATAGAATGTTTAATGTGGATGACCACCAAACGTAGAGTAATGAATTTATCTATGTCGGATCACAAGCCAGGTGTGACCCCAAAGTTAGAGGCAATCGCCTTATAAATTTTTATAAAGCGTCCTTAGCTAAAGAGCGTTGTTTTAGCAGCTAGGGTGACTGCAGTATACAACTACAGAATGTATCGCGTGTCTGACCCTGTGCAGGACTGTTTAGGTGTTTTAAATCTTAACAAACAGTATTTACAATGTACTTCCCTGTATCTCCACCAATCACGTTCTTGCAGTGTCAGCTAACAAACAGTTGCTGTATGGTTTTCTTTTTTTCTCCAACATTCTCCTGTACCTCTATTGAGTTACTAGTGATACATGTAAGCTGACTGCTATCTTGGATGTTTTCTCGGAAAAGAGAGCCAACTCCTCTAAACTTAGATGGATTTGCGTTAAAGGACGATAGAAAGTAAATGGAGTAATCAATTGAGAGGGAGATGTTTGCTGCAGGTCATTTACCACGCATCCAGGGTGTTTCAGTTGTGTGGTATAACCTGTGATCGACTCGTATGCAGTTGCGTGTTCTGTGTGTACTTAGAGCACAGCGATCGATAACGGCAAACCTCTCCAAACCACAGTCATTAGAGGACTTCCAGCTCACATGTGATGAAAGATATCCATCAATGGAAAACCTGTTTCAGTACCCTCCTCTAGATGAATGAAGATGTATGAGAAGTAGCCCATTTCTCCGCCACGTATTGGACTTAAATCGAGTCTTCAGTACCAAGCGACTATTACTATACTTTTCATGTTCGTTCTATCCTAAATGCATGCTACTGGATCATCGAGCAGTGGGCAAATCCTAGGATCTTTTAGTAGGTTGGTGTGTAAGATTCACAAATATTGTTGTAGAAAATCAAACAGCTCATGGATGTGTCAGCAATATGACCATATATATGCAAAACTGTGGAAAAAATATGAAAGACGGCATAAAATCGGTAAAATTCGAGGAAAACGTGGTATAATCACGAAAAATTGATGTGAGATGTCAAAATTAAGGGAAATACCATGAAACATGTAAAATCGCGAAAACCTAGTAAAATTCTGGAAACTGGCTGAGAATACATAAAATTAGAGAAAAGAACCATCAAAAGAGTACTGAGCAAATAAATAAAACTGCGTGCTCTAGAGGAGGAGAGTAGACTGATGTTACATACACACATCTTAATAGTGCAGAGAGGACGCATTCTAAGAGACGCGGTGTCAAGGTGAAATGGCAATATCATCCTGCACGTGAGCAATGCAGCCTGAAATCGGACCATGACCTCTCTATGAAAGAGGAAGATTACGAGGGCTGGTGGTAAACTGGCAACTGATTCAGGTGTTTATTTCGTCATAAGATATCACTCTTTCTTCATATGCATTTTCGGCTGTCAACGCTCATTTTATAAAGCTGTTGTGAACATATCATAATTCTGATCCATGATTGCGCTTGAACTATGTAAACAGCAGGCGTCTTACGCCTCTATAAACCTAGGTAGTGTTTGTGTTACAAACAATCGATGTTTTGCTCGTGTGCAAAGTACTAGTTTTATCGCTTTATGATTTGCCAATATAGTTTTTCGTAGAGAAACTTGCATGGAGAACGTATGTCATGCACTGGGAATGTATTTCTCATACTGAAATATTAACAGCATTGCATTCAGCACGACTAATAGGTCGGGAGCTGCACCCCTCTAGCATTTTAGCGTGTTTAAGTGCAGAACCTGTACCCTTAGGTACATGTGTTTATATTCCATAATCACTTTTTTCTTACCAATACCTTTTTGGTGCTGACCCCAGAAACTATAACAATACTTCTGAATCGATGATGCAGATGATTTACATAAAATGCTTCAAAATATGTCTGTCTGGATATCTACTATACAACGATAAGTGATCCTAACCTCCTCAACATGCGCGCATCTGGAGAGATCTTGTGCAGTTGGATGGGCGCCTGAATGAGATTGGTGTGGAACAGTCTTTGGTGAAGAGCAGTTATGGACTCGGATTGCTCTCTTCGTTCACAAGACATGGAATGTAGTGCATGTAGTGGCCTCCTACTTCTTATCAGCTGCAAATTAAATCGGTGAGTGTTGCAGGAAGACTTGGTCAAAGACAATGCAGGGAGATCTTTCAATCTCAAACTTTATCCTAAGTTTGCGAGAATGCTCTGTGACTCCCATCTGTATAGGGGAAGATGGGCAATCGTAATCGTAAATTACCCAGTATGATCGAAGTGCTGGAAATATGTAGATCTATATAGACACTGTCTGGCACATCTTGGAACATACATGTTCTAGAATTAACAATCAATGGACGTACTGCCCAGTCATCTACCAATATTAGCAGTCTAGTGTATGGTACTCGCAAAGTAGTGGAGGGTGGTTTAGGGATGATACAGAAATTCAGAAGCATGCTGCTGCATCATTGGTCAGTGTTGAAATTACAGAAAAACTTGTAAAGTTGCTAAAATTGATCGCACAATCAACTGTGGTGCTTACTACAGCACATTGATGGTGTCTTTTCCATCCAATCCGTTTACTCGTACACTGTTGATTACCACATAATGATTGACTGACATCACTTGTTTGAGGTACATAGAGAGTCTTGCATGGAGAGGGGGGGGGGGGGGGGAACACCTCCTGGGGGTGGCTAGCAGCAGAACGGTGACCATGTACATGACCGCAATATGAGGTACCAATCAAAATGGAACACTGAGCCATCTGCTACCCTGTCACTCTGAATGATGACTTCTAATGTAGAGGTCATCAATCACCTTCAAACAACTGTTTGGAAATGCTCGACAGTACAGCAAAACTCATCCAGATTCCATATGTTGTGGCTGTCTTTGGGTGACACACACACAGCCATTAAGCCATTGAAGGAGCGGTCAGTAGTCCTGCCAGAATCCACCATCGTCACTTAGCAGCGAACAACTTACTGAATCAGAGTCTCAACACTGACTACTTTGGCGCACCCCCATTCGACTATCGATAGTACCTGCTGCGACCTGCGTGGGGTAAAGATGTATTGTTCCCAATATGTAAGGGAGGTTGACCCCTTACTTCCCCCTCCCCCCCCAAAAGGACTTCTTTGGAACTGGAGGCGGAAAAGAATAGAGTGTTCACAGTGATAGAAAGAGAATAATGTGTCGTGGGATCAGTAGCTCTGTAATCCTACAGTACAAGTGATGAAACCGTACACTCGTTTGTGCAAGTGACTTCGAATACTGGCCAACTGCCCCAATTGATCAATACCCATATATTTAATAAAATCGCGCCATATGACGCTGGCACACAGACACTATTTGTTTTCGATACATATATATTGGAAGAGCAAGAAGCTGTAAAATCTTGCCAAGTTGTCTGTCGGATGAGGGTTGTGGGGTTTTTATGGTTCATAGTTTTTTGTCTCTTTTGGATGGTACAAAATAATGATGATAGGGAGAATGTTTGGGTGACAGACGTGAATTCACCCTGAGGGACGCAGATCTCCTTCTGACTGCAGAATCTGTATGTGGTTTGCAGACTGAAACACTCCCTTATTTAACACATCGTTACTGACCAGTGGATTATAGCCTAACAGTTTAGAATAGCCTGACCATGTGCAACTGATAAAGGCTGATCAGTTAATATTTGCTTGGGAGTTGTTACAAATCAAGTCCAATAAAGCTAATTAGGATATCAGGTAGCAATAATCGATACATACTTTGTTGTTATGGTTCTATATATATATTGTCTAAACACACAAATGAGGCAGTTACTCCCTTAGTCTGACAAAGTCATAATGGTTAAGTCATCACAGGTCGCCTATTAACATCGTCACACGTCAATATTCTTCATGTAGCACTAAATGCACAATCCTCACTGCAATCCAAATCGTGGGTGCCCAGCATGGTTGTCGCATAATCACGCTGCACAAATGAACACTTAAAACACATCAACAAATCACTCACTTAATGCCATTTCCATATTTGCTGGAGGTCAGGCCCATGGCGTTGGGTGACACACACACATACACACACATACACACACAACCATTAAATAATTGTAAGATTGGTCAGTTGTCCTACCGAAATCCGCCCTCCTCTCTTAGCAGCGAAGAATTTACTTACTCAGAGTCTCAACATTGACTACTTTGGCGCACCAGGCGTTCGACTATAGATAGTACCTACTGCGACCTAGGTGAGACAAAGATATATTGTTCTCAATAAGTAAGGGAAGTTGACCCCTTACACCCCCCCCCCCCCCCCCACTAAAAGGTCTTCTTTGAAACTGGTGGTGTTGGAAAAGAATATAGACAGAGTTCACAGTGATAGAAAGAGAATAAACATATAAATACAAGTAAATTAAATTTACAAATTGAATGGTAAATCTTCTGACTCCAGTCGTAAACTGCCTCTACAAAACAGATTATATCTCACATACAAACTATGCTAATGACACAATTCAAAATTGTAATTTGTTGAAACAATACCATCAAATATAGATTATAACAAAACTAGTCTCTTGCACCATCGATGAACTATGCAATGCTGGATGTCTTTTGAATCATATTGTAACAAAACTATTTTCATTTCGGTTCGTCTCAGAGAGGTTTGCTGTCCAGAACACAACCAAAATTACATTACATTAGCACCACATATCACAGGAAATAACTAATTAGACTAGTACCTACTTAACCTAATATATCAGTGGCCAAAAACATAGTACATAATAAACAATACTTAATACAAATGCAAATAAATGACAATAATTTACTCTCACTCAGTAATGCATATATGAATATACTGTTCGTGCGGTCATTACAAGATCAATCTCTACAAAAATGTCTTTCTCATTGTTTGCAAATTGTGTTTACTCCTTTAGAGCTTCTATTACTGACACAGTTCACAGAATGGTCCATAGCTAGATCCTGTTAATACACACTACAATATTTCAATACTAATACTTCTCACAGTATAAAGGATTACTATATCTCAGTTATTATAAGCAATTCATCCCTTAAATGTGATTCTTTTCTAATCATGAAACCTATAATCCTGAACAGATAAAAATATAGTACCTAAAAGACAGCAACTGACACTTGAACACCAGTACTCATGACCTTTACTCTCCAAATAGATATAATAAAAAAACACACCCATACACATTTATGTTTATGCCTGACTAGGCTGTACTTCATCATCCTGATTACTTCTCTCCTGTGGGCTGCCCCAATATTCTTGTGGATAGAATATCTTTATATTTTCAACATGTTCCTTGCCTTGCACTTGATTAGTTTGAGGATATTCCAGCTCCACAGTGTTGGGATTTGAATCTTGATAATTTTATATGGTCCGTTGTATAACCCTTTAAGTTATAGGTTTCACCAATTATCATGTCCTTCTTCCTCATGTTCATTCCTACTAGTTCATATTTCTTGCCCCAACTTAGGTTATCTCCTTGTGGATATTCCATTGACTCATGAAAAACACTGTCAGGTTCCTGATTAAGTAAGATTTCACATGATGCAAATCCTGTTGAATCATGCGGTAGGTGGTTACAAATACGTTTTAATTCTTCTAGGTATTCCTTTCAAGTACCATGTTTCCTGTGACAATAGGTCCGACACAAACGATTTAACTCCTTCATCATTCGTTTGGCAGGGTTCAAGGCCGGTCTGTATCTACAGATGGCAATCTGTTCTACTCGAGGTATATTCGACATTTCCCTCCCCTCCTTCGATCGGAATTGGGATCCATTATCACTTAGGATTCGTTTCGGTTCACATACATTGCTCAAGTAATCTTTTTCAAAATTATTAATGATGGTACCTTTCTTTAACGGATAAAACTTTACAAATTTAGATACCTGCCACGATGAATCTAATTGATTCTGGTATGACCGCATGCAGGTAACCTTATGTTAAACGGTGGTAGTTTTAGCTTTCTGACAGGTATCACAATTGCTCAGCATCTTGAGTATACGCCTTCCATGTTGTTGAAGATGAAGTTCAATTTCAGTTTCTCAAGGTATTTCTTAGGTCCTTGATGGGCATTGCTATAATGCATGTACCAGATTAACTTATCTATTATATGCTCTGTTATACACAATCTACAGCTCTCTTCATCCTATCTTCTTCTCTTGTACAGTATTACCTGGTGGATATAATAGTATGTCCTAATCTTTTCTTCATCAGGATATCTATATTTATTCTTGATTAATTTCAGTTTTTGTTCCTAGTTCTGCTCTCTACATATTTTCCTCAATAATCTCTTCACAAAATCTTCATTAAATTTATCCAAACTTCTCCTCCCTCTGGTCTGCTTATGGCTGTTCCCCAAGAATCGAGTGGCAGCCTTGATAACGCATCAGATATGTTATGTGATTTACCAGGCTTGTATATCACTTCGAAGTCATAATCTTGCAACGCCCATCTTATCAAGCAGCTGTGTCTCAGTTTATTGTAGTTAAGAAAGCTAGTGCTTTGTGGTCCATGGACACCTTTACATGTCGTCCTGTTAGATAATAACGAAATCGCTTAAACCCCACATGATAGCCAGTGCCTCTTCTCTGTAACGCTATATCTCCTTTCGCATGCATTCCAGCTTCTGCTACCAAAGGCTACAGTATCACCTTGGTATCTCCTTCTTTCTCGATCTGGTATAAACGTACGCCTAGACCACAAACTGAGCTATCCTCTCCCAAATAAAAGTCTCTAGAGAAATCAGGATGGCATAAAATATCTGCATTATACCATGTTTCTTTAATCCTTTAAAATTCTCCTTGAAATTCGTCATTTCAGTGCAGATAATTTCGGTTTTAGTAAGTGTTCTCAAATTGGGGTCAGTGAGTATAAGTTCCTTCAGGAATTTTCGATAGAACTCACAGACACTGAAAAATGCTCTCATTTGCCTTTTGTTAGACAGGAACTGCAAATTCCCTAATTGTCTTGATCTTATTTGGGTAAGGGTAAATACCCTCTTCTGTAGTTATGAAGTCAAAGAATTTTTTCTGGGATTTGACACATTCTGATTTATTCAAATCTGCTGTCACCCCAGCTTCCTCAAACGCTTGCAATACTCCCTCGAGTTTCTCTAAATGTTCTTCCCATGTCTCACTTGCAATGAATATATCATCCATGTAAACAATAACCTCCTTATGTAATTCTTCACCCAAAATCTTGTCCAATGCTCTAATGAATTCCGAGACCAACACACTGAGCCCAAATGGCAATACTCTTTAAATGATAACTTCTGCCAGCATATGTGAAGGCCGTGTACTGACATGACTCAGGGGCCAGAGGTATTTGCCAGCATCTGGCAGTCAGGTAATTGCTACTAAGTATCTTTGCACCCCGAAACCTTTGAATTAATTCTTACATCGTTTCTGACTTGTTTTGCTCTGGTTCAGTGATCTTATTTACTGTACGTGCATCCAAAACTATTCTCACCTTCCCATCTTTCTTGTCTATCACAAATAATGGACTATTATATTGGCTCTTGGTTCTCTCAATAACCCCAAGGTGAACCATTCTTTGTATTTCATCTTCTACCTCTTGCCTTTTAGCCTGAGGGATGGAGTATTATTGAACAGTGAAAGGCTTGTGTTCCTTAATTTTCAATTTATATTCTACCCCTTTCATGATTCCTCACTGCTGTGAGAAGACTTTGCTGTGCTTACGTAGTATGTTTGCTAACCTCTTCCAAATCTCTTCATTCAAATGTGTCATATCTTCTAGTTTCTTGCATATAGCATCTTCAATAGGTTGATCCTCCTGGGCTAATCCCTTGTAGAATATCAATACTTCCGCATCATCCAGTTGTTCTTCTGTGGGCCCCTCCTCATAACACAAATTAACCTGTCGGATTTTTTCTTCCCTTTCTTTCTGCCAAGGTCAATTCTCTCCTTTTTCCCTCAAGTCCTTTTACAGTCACTGTATCTTCATCGAAATTCATGACTGCTTCTACTTCGTTCAGCCAATCAACTCCCAAAATAACTGCCATGTTAAGACCTGGTACCACCAAAAATTTCGCTTCATACACTTCTCCCTCTACTTTAAATCCAAACAATGTTTGTTACTTAATGGGCTTACTTTTGGCACCTACAGCATTTACAACTCGGACACCGTTTACAGGAAAACTAGGTAAGCTGGCGTTAGTATTCAGTGTCTGTTCATATAGCTTTCGAGGTATAGCACACGTTTCACCCCCCGGTGTCAACTAGGACATCAACATCTAATACACACATCTTTATCCTGGCTTCAGGTAATATTGGTTCCTTGGAACTCTGTTCCTTTTCCCTCATGAGGTCTTCTTTCAGATCGCCATCACCATGCCTAATCAGATTTATATGGGTCCTCCCCTATCCCACTCCTGACCAGACCTCATCAGGAGCATATTCTAGTTTACCGATCTTCTTTCCTCCTGATCTTGGGCCTCACTATTTCTTCGCCTGCCACCTACTCTCTCATATTCCCTTGTATTTTCATCTCTGCTAGAATCGCCTTGGAACCGATGTCCATTTCCATGCACCTACCCCCATTATAGTCTCCTCTTCCTTGTTTGAACGATGGGTTATTAAGCTGATTCCGTCGTTAATTATCTTCTCTTTGGCCCTGCTCATGTGCTTGACTATTCTCTTGCTCATGTGTGGACTCCAATTGCTCCAGTACCAACAAAAGGGCTTATCTGTCTTTAATCAGACTTCTGAACCAGGTTTCGTGCAACCTCCAACTTAATATTCTCTTAAATACAGAAATCACTATCTCATCATTTAAGGGTTGCTCTAAAGTTTCATTCAGTTCCCATAAATGTTCAGCAAATTCTCTTAAGTTACCTCTCCAATTATTGAGAGACTTGTGATGTAGCAGGTTTTGGCAATGTTGCACACTGATGTCTCTTTGACCAGTATTTCCTTAGAAACTCTCCTTCAAACTTGTCATAATACTAACTCCTTTACTTTCTTCACTCGCCTTATAAAAGCTTCACATTCCATTATATCTATCGCAAAATGAATTTTGTCTTTGTCTCGAAAATGTGTTGGAAAAATGCCTCTCAGCCATTTCATAAAAATCGTCAGGTGCAGTGATCCCTTTGGCTTTTATTTTTGCCCCACATGAGCTTGTGGGATACCTATTATCATCACCCATTAATGTTATCACTTTAACTTCCCCTATAGCTGTTGTTGCATTACCAATCTTTCTGTCAGTCCGTTTTCGTTTCTAACTGTTGGATTTCGCCCTGTATTTGTTGCATATCCTGTGAAGTCCTCCTATTATCTTCTTCCCTCTGCACTGCTATTGCTTTTTGTATATTTCAAGCTAATTCAGTCTGTCTGTTGCGTAGTCCCTTAACAGGTACTTCACATTGTTGTTGCTTCTGTGTTATCTCTTCGATCCTTCCCCCTAATTCTTGCTTAACTTCTTGAACTTCTTCATGGGCTTTCTTGGTTATCTCCTCTTCCACCTTCTTCACATCCTCTCGGAGCAGGTTTATGCTCTGCTGGAATCTGCCTTCTCTCTCCTCGCAGTCTTTCCTCACATCTTCCTTATAATCCTGCAGTTCTTTCTACAGATTTTCTTGTTCTCCTAATGTCATTTGAATCTTCTCATTGACAGCGCCAATCTTTTCTTGGGTTATGTTATTGGTTTCCTCGAGTTTCTGATTGGTGGCTTCAATTTTGGATTCAATCTTTTCTTGGGTTGTTTTATTGGTTTCCTCCACTTTCTGATTAGTAGCTTCAATCTTGGCATCAATCTTTTCTAATATCGCAAATAGCATGTCTTGGTGTCCTCACTCTACTTTGTTTGATTTACTACTCCCAGGTCTTATTGGTGTCTTGAGGTAATTGGTGGAATGTGCTAACAGGATTGCTATTGATAGTTCAAAGTCACTGATTCCTGAATCACCTCTATCCTCCTGTCCTATCTCCTTTTCAGTTTCCACCTCCGGAATCTCCTGCTTGGTTTCAGGAGACATGTTTGGTTACATATATCATATACCAACAATACTATAAATTTACCCTTGGGTAATCAAAATACTCTTGACCAAGTGACAATTTAAACAAAATAATGACAGCAGTACTAAAACTAGCTCAAAACAGAAACGATACCTATTCCCAGTGGATATAAAAAAAATCCACCAACTTATCTGAATTAAACACCAATGGTAATATTTATCATCTCACACCCAAGCATCAAAAATCAAATAACATCACCAATTAACAGTATAAACAATATAAAAATCAACAGTTAATGCTGCAGCATAAGTCTTAAAATCTATTCACTACTGCCTTGCTGGTGAAAACACAAAAAACGAATAGATAAACACACTGCTGCAGAGCCAGAAAATTCCGAAATGGAAAGAAAAATTACTATCAGTTCTAGTAGCGTTACATACTGTGATTAAATTCGTTATATGCTCTGCAGATAGCGTAATATAAATTATTAGTGCGCTGGCAGGTTGTATTCACTCACCGCACGACGCTAATACTAGCTGTGGAATTCTGCTTGTTGTGCGCTGTGTTTACTGGTAGCCAGTCGCGTTACTAATCGAGTCGCCGCCGCTGCCGTTGGCTCGTTCCATGCTGCGACTGTTGGCTGACGCGTCGCTGTCGCTGCGTAGAGTGATTCGTGCAAATGTTGTCGTCGAAGTTCGCTGAACGGTGGCCAGGTGGCGCAGCGGACACGATACTTCGTAACTTCGCCACGAGATGTCGCTTCGGTGGCATACTGGTCGCTGCTCGGTGTAGCTTGTCTATGCTGTCGAAACTCTTACGCGACTGGAACTGGTACCGTGTCGAATCACTTCTTAACTGACGTTCTTGACGTGGCTGCTTGGCTAGTCTTCGTGATGTCACTCAACAGTTACATTAGTCACTTGCATTATTGTCTATGTATCAGTTTACGGGTCCACATCAATTTGTACTATTTTCAAACGGTTTAAAGCCGGTTTCGTGTGTAAAGTCACAGCACAACACTTCTCTGATACACTTGTAATGAATATGCGATCGGTTACTCCATGATAATGTCTACCCGTGTCTCTCGCCAATATTCACTTCGCATTGTTTTTCACACGAATTTACGTGCTTGTACTCCACAATACAGCTATTAACACTGTTCCAGTCGTCCGATACTGCCAGTTACTTTTAATTATGAGTTATCACTACGTTCTATTATCATGCAATTTTGCAGTTACGTCGTAGTAAACTGTCCGAAATTTCTTACACAGATTTTTACAATGAAAACTATTGTAAAGCACTGTTTATCGAAGATTGTTTTTCAAGTAATTTTTCAGTTGTTCATACATAAGTAAACAACATGAAGTTTTTGTTACCATATGAACTTCTGCTTATTGTTTTAAACTGCCAATGTTCTTTCCCGACAAGCACGATTAAACCATTTTTTGTTATTCTCCCTTCTTATCGTCTGTCTGAAAATTGCACAATGTCCTTTCACGGAACGCCACTATGAAACACTTCCTTATTTAAACCACCGTTATTGACTAGTGGATTACTGCCTAACAGTTTAGAATAGTTTGACCGTGTGCAACTGATAAAGGCTGATACATATTTGTACGGGAGTTGTTCCGTATGAAATCCAACAAAGTAAATTAGGGTGTTAGGTAACAATAATCGGTACATACTTTGTTGTTAAGGTTCTATAATATATTGTCTAAACAGCACGAATGAAGCAGTTACTCCCTTCGTCTGACAAAGTCATAACAGTTAACTTATCATAGGTCGCCTATTAGTATCGTCATATGCCAATATTCTTCATGTAGCACTGAATGCAGAATCCTCACTGCAGTCCAAATCGTGGGTGCCCGGAGCGTTTGTCGCGTAATCACGGTGCACAAATGAACGCTTAATCACATCAACAAATCATCACTTAATGCCATTTCCGTATTTGCTGGAGCTCAGGCCCACAGCATTGGGTGACACACACAGCCTTTAAACAATTGTAAGTGCGGTCGACTGTCCTGCAGAAATCCGCCATCCTTACTTACCAGCCAACAACTTACTTACTCAGAGTCTCAACACAGACTACTTTGGCACACCGGGCTCTCGACTATCGATAGTACCTACAGCGACCTGCGTGAGGCAAAGATATGTTGTCCTCAATACGTAAGGGGCGGTTGACCCCTTACAAGACACATCGCAATGCAGCAGCACAATCCTAATTCTTCTTACATTTCCGTTAACTCTTCGTACTGCCTTTTCTACTACCTCGTGTTGCAGGAGAAAGTTTCGATTGTCGCCAGCCTTACACGCCGTTCCAAACGTACATTCTCAGATATTTCTTCCTGAAATTAAGGCCTATATTTCATACTAGTAGACTTCTCCTTGCCAGGAATGCCCTTTTGCCAGTGCTAGTCTCCGTTTGACGTTCTCCTTGCTCCATCCATCATTGGTTATTTTACTGCCTAGGTAGCAGAATTCCTTAACTTCTTCGACTTCGTGACCATCAATCCTGATATTAAGCGTCTCGCTATTCTCATTTCCACTACTTCTCATTACCTTCGTCTTTCTTCGATTTACTCTCAATCCATACTCTGTACTAATTAGACTGTTCATTCCATTCAGCAGATCATGTAACTCTTCTTCACTTTCGCTCAGGATAGCGATGTTATCAGCAAATTTTATCATAGATATCCTTTCATCTTGAATTTTAATCCCACTCCTGAACCTTTCTTCTATTTCTATCACTGATGCTTCTATGCGCAGATTGAACAGTAGGGTCGAAAAGCTACATCCCTGTCATAAGCCCTTTTTAACCCTCCTAATACCGTGGGGGTCTATAATGACCCCAGGCCGTAATTTTATGTAAAATATGCCTTATTTCCTGTTCCTAAAAATTACGAAAAATTCAGACTTTTCCTGAATTAAGTAATGGGTTCATAATATATTAATATAACTTTTTGAAAATATTTAGTTTTGCAGAAAAGCAAGAGAGAACCACTGAATACCATTGGGGTTAAATGCGACCCCATTTCTCCCTTGCGGTATTATTACCCAATAATGCTACATTGAATCCGTAACTGTTGCTGTATTTCCTTTGTTTTATTCCTGTAAATAGTGTTGTAACGTGTGATTGTTGCCAATACTTTATTAGCCGACAGTTATTTGTTCCATACAAGTGGAGACTACTATCGTGTGTGTTGCATCTTGTGGAAAATGTCTTGTCACCTTTCCGAAGTGCTTCAAAATATTACTGCAGGATAATCCTCTATCTGGAGAATCAAATGGTGATAACAGCGATATAGTTTCTGATGTCTCATGCAGCGATGGAGAAATTGACGTCTTAGAAGAGAATATTCCTCGATCAGACGGAAGTTCAGAAGAAGATTTGGACAGCGCAGATGTCCAGCGTGAACAAGAAGTAACACATATTTCTGATTGTTATATGTAAGTACACATTGTATTTTTGAAAATGTGCGATAGGGTCTAGCGCCGAGATATACCCTTTGTATTTTTTATTTTGTGTCGGTCTAAAAACAAAGAAGAATTGTGGCACAAACGCAAGTTGAGAAGAGCTCGTGGAAGAGAAGGTAGATGGAACATAATGCGAGTAAAAACAGGTCCTGCAAAATTCGCAGTGAAAAATGTAGACTCCATAGAATCAGCTTTTCAGTTGCTTCTTACAAGGGAACCTCACCATCGCACCCCCCTCAGATTTAGTTATAAGTTGGCACAGTGGATAGGCCTTGAAAAACTGAACACGGATCAATCGATAAAACAGGAAGAAGTTGTGCGTAACTATGAAAAAAATAAGCAAAATATACAAACCGAGTAGTCCATGCCCAAGATAGGCAACATAAAGGACAACTTAAGCTCAGGAGTGCCGTGGTCCCGTGGTTTGCGTGAGCAGCAGCGGAGTGAGAGGTCCTTGGTTCAAGTCTTCCCTGGAGCGAAAAGTTTAATTTTTTATTTTCAGACAGTTATCAAAGTTCAAGCACTCACACATAATCAACTTCGCTCCCCAAAATTCCAGGACATGTTCAGATTTGCTTGGACATTTGCAGGATTTGAGGGTCTACACGCGGAAAAATTTGAAAACGTGAAAAACATATGTGTTGACAGAGCACAGGGAAAACTGTGCGACTGTGAAAGTGTTGCATTCATTTGTTGCAGTTTATGTGACAAACTCTTATGTTTTCATCACTTTTTTGGAGTGATTATCACATCCACAAGAAAACCTAAATCGGGCAAGGTAGAAGAATCTTTTTACCCATTCGCCAAGTGTACAAGTTAGGTGGGTCGATAACATATTCCTGTCATGTGACGCACATGCCGTCAGCAGTGTCGTATAGAGTATATCAGACGTGTTTTCCTGTGGAGGAATCGGTTGATCTATGACCTTGCGATCAAATGCTTTCGGTTCCCATTGGAGAGGCACGTCCTTTCGTCTACTAATCGCACGGTTTTGCGGTGCGGTCGCAAAACACAGACACTAAACTTATTACAGTGAACAGAGACGTCAATGAACGAACGGACAGATCATAACTTTGCGAAAATAAAGTGAGTAAAAGTGTCACTCGAGGGAACACTTGAACCAAGGACCTCCCGTTCCGCAGCTCCGCACGCTAACCACAGGACCATGGAGCTCCGGAGCTCACACTATCCTCGACATTGCCTATCGTGCACATGGACTATTCAGTTTGTATATTTTGCTTATTTTTTTCATAGTTACACACAACTTCTTCCTGTTTTCTCGACTGATCTGTGTTCAGTTTTTCAAGGCCTATCCACTGTGCGAACTGAAGTGCTTTATAAGTTCTTGATCCTAGCAGGTCCTTACAACGCCCATAATAAAGCAGTTATACATCTGTGGAACAAAGATGTAGACCCATTTTTAGTGAAGAAATGGCTAGAAATCGCTTTACGCAAATTTCAAGAGCATACGATTTGATGACGCAGATGTTAGACGTCACAACCGTGCTCCTGACAAGCTGGCTCCCATTAGAGAAATATTTGAAATGTGGATACACACATTTCAAGAAGCATATGTCCCTCACAGCAACGTAACAATTGATGAACAACTTGTGGCATTTCGTGGTAGATGTTCATTTCGGCAATATATTCCTTCAAAACCAAGAAAATATGGGTTGAAATTATGGGCTGAATGTGATGGTCCAACGTCTTTCGTTCTCAATCTCCAAGTTTACACTGGTCGACAAGAAAATGAATCTCAAGAAGTTGTTCAAGGCAAGAGAGTTGCTTTAGATATGGTGAAAGGCTTAGAAAACAGTGGCAGAAATGTAACAACTGACAATTTTTTCACTAATCTTAGTTTGGCGAGAGAACTTCTGAAAATCAATCTCACACTCTCAGGAACAATTAGAAAAAATAAAAGAGAACTACCACAAGCTTTCACTCAGACCAAAGGTCGAGTCAAATATTCATCAGTTTTTGGATTCCAAGAGCATGCTTCAATTGTTTCGTATTGTCCGAAAAAGGGAAAACCTGTAACTTTGCTCAGTACAATGCATTCAAGGAAGGAAGTGAAAGATCGTGAAGATTGCAAGCCAGTTATGATTCTGGATTATAATGAAACAAAACCAGGAGTAGATACCATGGACAAGCTGGTTAGCACGTACACTACAAAGAGGATGAGCAGAAGGTGGCCAATGGTATTATTTTACAACATGTTAGATATCAGTGCACGGAATGCATTTATCATATGACTACATCTTACCCCAGACTGGGCAGAAAGGATCAACTACAAGAGACGGGCATTTCTCATAGAATTCGGAAAGCAGCCCGTTGGAAGAAAGCCAGACAAAATTATTTCCCCAGTACTTCCATCAACAGTATAGACAAAAAAAAAAAGAGGAAGGTGTCCGTTTTGTAAAAGGTCTAAGGATAGAAAATTCACCGATAAATGTACAAAATGTGGATGTTCTGTATGTAAAAACCACTCTGTAGTTTATTTCTGTAAGTGTAATGCGTCATAAATGTCAATTCGGAATTTAATCAAAAATGTTTGCAGTTTCATGAGAATCGTTTGTAAACTTTACCGAAATAAATAATTTAAAAAAATATGCATTTTAATTTAATGTAATGTCACTGACATCATGTTTTCTACCATTATTAAAACTATCCTTAATAAGAAATAAATTCCGCTGGGGTCACTAAAGACCCCAATGGTACTCAGTGTAACAAAAAATACCCGGTATTAGAAGCGTTAATCTGAGCCCTTCATTCTTGGTCGTCCACTCTCATTATTCCCTCTTGGATCTTGTACATATTGTATTTTACCCATATCTCTCAATAGCTTTCCTCTGTTTTTCTAAGAGTTTAGAACATCTTGCACCATTTTCCTTTGCCAAACGCGTTTTCCAGGTCGACACCATCCTATGAAAATATCTTGATTTTTGTTCAGTCTTGCTTGCATTATGAAACACAGCATGAGAATTGCCTCTCTGTTGCCTTTACCTTTCCTAAGGCCAAACTGATCATCACGTAACATATCCTCAATTATCTTTTCCATTCCTCTGTATATTATTCTTTTCAGCTACGTGAATGCATGAGCTGTTGTGAGATACTTCTCGCACTTGTCAGCTCATGCAGTCTTCAGATCTGTGTGAATAATATTTTTCCGAAAGTGAGATTGTATGTCGCCAAACTCATACATTCTACAAACAAATGTGAACAGAAATTATGATGGAATGTTATCCATCCCTTCTGCCTATTTGCACTTAAGTCCTCCAAAGCTCTCTTAAATTCTGATTCTAATACTGGATCCCCTATCTCTTCTCAGTCGATCCTTGTTTCTTCTTCTATCACATCAGACCTTCCCCCTCATGGAGTCCTTCAATGTACTCTTTCCACCTAAGCACTCTCTCCTGTGCTTTTAACAGTGGAGTTCCCCTAGCTTTTAATGTCACTGAAGTTGTTTTGAGTTTCCTATATGCTGAGTCAATCCTTCCGACACTCATGCTCGATGTCTTCACATTTTTCATGCAGCCATTTCGCTTTAGCTTCTGTGCTCTTCCTATGTATTTTATTCTTCAGCGAAATATATTTCTGAATTTCCCTGAACATTTTTGTACTTCCTTCTTTCATCAGCCAGCTGAAGTATTCCTTGCATTACCCATGGCTTGTTCGCAGTTACCTTTTTTGTACCTATGTTTTTCTTTCCAACTTCTGTGATTGCCCTTTTTAGAGATGTACATTCCTCTTCAACTGTACTGCCTACTGAGATATTCCTTACTGCAGCATCTATAGCCTTAGAGAACTCCAGGCATATCTCATCGTTCCTTAATACTTCCATATCCCACTTCTTTGCGTATAGATTCTTCCTCACTAATCTCTTAAACTTCAGCCTACTCTTCGTCACTTCAACATCGTGATCTGAGTCTAAATCTGCTCCTGTGCACACCTTACAATTCAGTACCTGATTTCGGAATATCTGTCTGACCATGATGTAATCTAACTGAAATATTCCCACATCACCAGGCCTTTTCCAAGTATAGCTCATCCTCTTGTGATTCTTGAACCGAGTGTTCGCTATTACGAGCTGACATTTATTACAGATCTCAAGTAGTCTTTCTCCTCTCTCATTCCTTGTCCCCAGTCCATATTCTCCTGTAACATTTTCTTCTACTTCTTCCCCTACAACAGCATTCCAGTCCCCCGTGACTATGAGATTTTTATCTCCCTGTATTATGCCTTCAGTATCGTCATATACTTTCTCTGTCTCATCATCTTCAGCTCGCGACTACAGGGCCCTGAACATCTGTCCACCCCTCCTCCCTCTTTGACAAGGTCGTTGGCAGAATGAGGGTGACTTCTTATGCTGGACGTCTTCAACTGCCAATGCTGATTATTAATCTGAATTTAAGTGGTGGCAGGTTTCGAACTCGGGACTGAGGGCATTTTGATTACTAATCAAACACGCAACCCCTGTACCATGGGTCTAAATTCAATTAGACAATATTCCATTCAGTGCAATAGATTTCCTACCAAATGGCCAATCAAATGAATCTTTTTCTTGCCAATTCCTCAGAGGGGAAGAGGGTAATTAATTGATCGAATTAATTGATTAGTCAACCAAATTGATATCAAAAGTGTGCCTGTGTCAGAGAGGGAATTCCCAAAGGAATGGGGGAGGAGGAGGGGGAGGGGATGGGGTTTATTGGAAAACCACTTAACTGAACAACAGGTTAAAGATGTGTCAGTCAAAAGAAAACAATAGGTTTGCCCGTGAATGTATGATTGCTACTGAATGTAGGCAACCTGTGCTACCAAACTGTCCACATGCCCGCTTTGTCTCCCTACAAATGATCACACGTCTGTTGTTCATTTATTGAAAAATCGCTCCAGTTGCTTAATTAGATCTTTACTACTTCCACATGACCTGTTTCGACTTTTTATTAGGCCATTATCAATTGTACCCAGAAACTGACAATACATATAGTTATATGGATACATAAATATTTAGTATGGTGTTTACAAAATTTCCTTCTCCAATTGTGTTATATTGGGCAAATGGGAAGGAATTTTAGAACGTGACATAAAGCAACACAAACAATTAAAAAGAAAAAAAGTAGGAAATAGCTTCACCTTTGCACTTCACCTCACACAAGATAGTCAGTCACAGGGTATATGGTATCGAAAACAACCTCGAAATTCTTCGTATAATTCAGAAGAGACACTTTATGGGCATTTATGAAGAGATAGATATCTACATCCATCTGAAAAAATTCAAGGAAAAGACGTTCAACGAGCATGACAAATTAAGAAACACGAGTTTCTTGGATATCTGCAGCCTTGTTATTGGCAACTTTCTTTAAAGACGCTGCACAAGTTCGTTGCTCTATCTAGGTTTGTTAATTTGCTTTCGAACTGAGTCGACGATGCGGCCAAGCTTCCCTACAGCCCTCAACAGTTCACGGGGGTTCAAATTTCTGCCGTTAGAGGACGTAACCTTACGCTCGGCTTGCCCAGTCTACTACAACTATTTCACACTTTTATTTAACCCAAATAATTACTTTAAGCATTTTATCTGAAAAATATACTACCTGAAATTTCGAAACTCGTCAGAATATGACTCTTCTCATGCCAAAAATTCTAATCATTTTAACGTATCGTATTGTGCAGTTTTTATAATTATGACACGCCTATTTTCCTAATGATATCATTGGACGTAATTTTTTAAAAATCCATTTGACTTTTACTGTTTTTATCATTGAAAATTCTTCTCTACTACATAACGTAAATTGCAATCCTTTTTGATCTTATACTGTACGTGCACCGTGGTCAGAAGCATTCTGGAAACACTGGTAGTGTGGTGAGAAATAACTGTTGAAAATAAATACGATCCATTGCACCGTCTCCGAGCTAGTTAGCACTGAAGTTAGCCAGTCAGCCCGTAGTGCTAGCAAATTTAAGCGGATACAGTTAGTATCAGTTGTTCTCATAGCATGAACGACAGCGCGCAACTGCTCAGCCCTTGGCTCGGGTTCGATCCTTACTACTGTTTCACGTACAATTTTTGTATGGCTCTCTTGTTCGGTTCTAGGAAACCAAACGCAGAACATCTCTGATATTCCGTCTCTAGTGGTCGCTCAATTTTGCGCAGGCAACGGCCTGATAGGCTAACATCAATGCTAATGATCTCGGAACGGTACAAAGTATCAAACTATTTCCTTAGCAATTATTTCTGGCACAACTTACCCTGCAACACTTTCACAAGCTTCTCAGATTATTTTTGATCACCCTGTCTAGAAGCAGTGTCTCCTTTTCTATTATATTAAATATTTATTTACGCGTATTATGTATTGGCATTTTCAGATACTCTTGTTAGTGGCCTAATTTTTGACTACCTTGTGTAGAAGCAATGTCTCCTTTCCTGTTATATAAAATATTTATTTATGCATATTTTGTATTGGCATTTTCAGATACTCTTGACAGTGGCCTAATAAGGTCAATCAACTCGTTTCATCGATGTCAATAAAAATATGTGTTTAGGTTTTTCGTGTAATTAATAGTTCACGTATATTATATAACTTGATTCTCGTTGGATATACTGATCAATCATTCCACAAGCTTTGAACAATCCCGATCATATTCCATCGACTGTTAATAACCGAATAGCAACCTAACTTTATTCTGATGTGAACATGAACTAATAGATAAGTGCTAATTGGGTTTAGTTGCTTCGGGAGTTGTTCCTAATCAAAATGCGACTGCTCAACAATGTTAAACGCAACGAAAAGTGTCAACATATTTTACACTGTGTGATCAGTATATTCTGACCAGACACAACTTGAGGTACACACTACCTTCCTCTTACACTTCTAATTATGGTTACTCTCAACACTGGTAAATGCTTCCGTCTTTCGTCACATGCTGTGACAATAATTCACACATACAATCCTCACTGCAATGCACTCTGTGGCCGGCGCAGATGACGCGAATCCGAATATTCGGAAAACTGTAAACTGTGAAACAGTAATATTACTTATCACAGCTCGGTATAATGTTTTACTGAGGGACACGCTCACCCGATACGACACCACGCGTCCCTCACTGGCTCACGGCTCCCCGAAACTACAGGGTGTCCGAAAAGTCTTTCCCTGATTACATAAATTGATAACTCAGGCTAGAAGTAAGATACAAATATGAAACTGGTGTCTAATTGTTTACAAACTATCAAAGTTTTTTCACACATCAGTAAACTTCCACATGAGCACCCTTGGTAGCACGTAGCACATTTAGGCGATATTCAATTTCCGTCCACACATTAGCCAACATCACTGGAGGGATCGATTCAACGACTGTGGTTATCCGTTGCCACAGGGTTTCAAGATGTGGTCAAGATGTGGTACACGTGTTCGGTAGACCTCGTCCTTGACATAACCCCATAAAAAGAAGTCTAATGGGGCTACGTCAGGAGAGCGCGGAGGCCAAACCGTTGGCCCATCACGACCAATCTATCGCCCAGAAAAGGTCATATCGAGATAGGCACGGACGTAGAACCCCAATGAGGCGGTGCACCGTCTTGCTGAAACAAGACATTGGGGTGATACTGAAGCAGCTGAGGAACAGCATACAGTTGCAACATGTCCAGATACACTGCAGATGTGATGGTAGCCTAAGCGAAGAAGAATGGCCCGATAATTCGATCGTGCAATAGCGCGCACCAAACAATCACCTTTGGACTGCCTCTGGTGCACTCCATGACCTCGACAGGGGGTTGTGAACCCCAAATGCTCACATTATGGCTATTCAGTACTCCACTGACAAAAAAGGTCGCTTCGTCGGAAAAGGCAATTCGTCTGAGATAACCTCAACGTCCTCAATACGTGATAGCATTTCGACTGCAAAGTCATATCGACGTCTATTGTCATTGGGCAACAAGACCTGAACGATTTGCACTTTGTATATGCACGAAACAATAAACGTTTGTGTAAAATGTCATGGAGAGAGCTTTTTGGCATCTGTAATTCACGTGATGCGCTGCGCACCGATTTCTTCGGACTTCGAGAAAAGACTGCCTTACAGCTTCCACCCTGTCTGCTGAGGTTCTTGCTCGACCAGACCTCGGAAGGTCAGCAACCGATCCTGTGTTCTTGAACTTCTCATACGAGGCTTTAATGCTCTTGAAATCAGGTGGATTCCTTCAAAATGTTGTCTGGAAGTGTCTCTGCACTGTGGTTGGTGATCGTGTCTTATGGTACCACAGGACACACTGGGCCTTCTCATGATTGGTTAACATGGCTTCTTGGGCACTGCACCTCATCCACTGCTTACGTACTGCGAACCTAAGACAGAAAAAAACTTTGATAGTTGTAAACAATTCGACACAAGTTTCATATTTGTATCTTACTTCTAGCAGAGTTCACTCACTCAGCGGTTGCGGCGCTCGACAGTTGATTCTGCCTACCATCGACCTGCGTGAAGTAAAATGCCTTTGTCTTTGAGTAAGGGATCTTGGACCGCTTACAAGCTGCAGCGACCAATGGTCGAAATTACCCGAGTCTTTTCCTATAGACCATGCGTACAGCACTTTACCTATTCCTCCCAAAAAGCCGAGTCTGACATCAAACGTCGTACTCTAACCTTTGGTTGCACCAGTAAGCTCCACGTTTCTCACTCTTGTGTAGGCCGGCTGCTGCCCTCCACTATGCTCCTCCTACGTACCACTTACTTCTCAGCCAATTTTATTACAAGGAGCTCAGCCTGTTGTTTTACTTGCCACTTATATCTGTAACATCAGACTGTCTTCAGAATTACAATAGCCTTCACTGTCGCCATCATTATTACAGTAAAGCTTGTTTAATTTAGATGATCAAATTCTGTTGTAATATCTGGTAATGTGCAGTGATGAGCCAATACATTACGGTCACTATCCGCGGTTAGAATAAATGCTCTCTGGTGACGTTATGGGTACATGACGCGGTAAGGAAAGTATGTGAGTGGAGCAGAGACGAATGGGGAATCATTCTAGCAAAGGTAAGAGCCGGAAACAGGGATATCCACTGACATAGACGGTTGAAAAAAGAAGGAAAGCTGTTTTTTTATCACTCGGCGCCTGGGAAAAAGCACCTGGGAAAAGGCGAATAAGGTCGGCTTTTCGTGTGCTGCTGCCGTGAGGGGCATCTGTGATTAGAGGCAGGAGGACAGTAGCACAGTGAAACCACGCAAGCTGATGTCCCCCCTCCCCGCCCCCCAAAAAAAATCACTCAGCAGTCCAAGCGCTTCCCATGCCCCCCCCCCCCCCCCGTCACCCCCAGACGATAAAATTTTTCACAACGTGTAGCGTCAATGCTCCCGAATAGGTCGTAATATCTTTGGGTTTCAGGCTAGTGAGCGACCCTCACGACAAACTGTAGCTCTATAGTCACAGGGCTGGGTCGTCCACCGCTGTGCATATGCCGTAATAACAGTACCAGCAGTTGTCTACATTAGATTTTATCACGCAACATATGAAGTTTGGCATATGTTGCAACAATTAATGAGTCATTATGTAAGTTAGATTAAATCAATAAAATTTAAGTGCAAACAATATAATAAAGAATGCAGTCAGAACAGTGGTGAACTTAAGGTGAATAATGTATGTTGACACTCAAAACACAAAAATAAACGTGATGGTCTTACATAAAAAAAGTTTTTGAACAACAAGTTACAGAAATAAGATAGCAGCTAAATGCAGATAAGATTTGGCAGATTCCCCAGTTAGAACAGTTCCCGTAACAGAAGAACCAAAGTTCAAGTCCCAATGACTAGTAGATATTGAAATGCATCAATGATGTTGTTTCTTCTCCATTTAAATTCAGCACGAAACAGAACTACCACTACCACACGCCGGATTTCAAGTATGACCGATTTAATGTAATCAAACTACATAGTACTTAACTTGCCACGGAAAAAAATTTCATATATAAACATAAATACTATTAGGAAAACGGTAAAGGTATAGGTTACAAATTCTGACATAATGATTTTGGGGTACATTTAGTTGTGGTCAATTTATCTAAGCGATTTTAATCAGATCGTCGATTCCGTTACGGGCAAACTACGTCAGTGTGTGTTAACTATGGAGTTCTGCTCTTGTTGAACATATTGTTTATCATTTTGGCAGTTTGGATTATCATTACTGTAATTTAAAATGTTTTTGCACTCATTGTTAAAAAAGTCAATTAAAAGTTAAGAATTTCCACCGTGTCGTGAACTCATGACACTGAGATGCACAGTTTGATATCCTCGTTTATAACATACGTTTACTGGATTCGATTTTAGTGTTTTTCTCTGTAATATTGGCGATAGTATTTTGTGTTTTGCAAGTGACATCTTGCGTCTGAAGCCGGTTCGAGGACCAGAATATTTCAGGATTTGTGACCATTATGTGCGGCAGCCCGTCTTTGTGCTCAGTGCCCTGCTCTTGTCAAGCTAACAAAACTCTACTCAGCCTCTGTGTTAGCCTCCCAGGCCAGTGCAGGAGCCTACCAGTCTTTTGTAATTTATTGTTATTTTAATGCATTTCTTTACACTTCGGAATTTCCACATAGAAAATATTAAGCTTTTACGAGTTCAAAGTCGTGTGATCCGCTCAGACATGTGAAAACTGCACCCAATGAAATTTGCACCCAACCAGAAATATGTGAAAATATTAAGCTTTTACGAGTTCGCAGCTCTGTGATCCACTCGGATATGTGAAAACTGCACCCAATGAAATTTGCACCCAACCAGAAATATGTGAAAGTTGCACCCACTCACCTGGAAACCACCTGCTCACTATGTCGCAGCCTACTCGTGCCACGTCCTTGCTCGACTGCTCTCGGCTCTGTCTTAGCCGCGTTGATGCCGTCATGCAAATAACCAACGCGAACAAAATGTCCTGCTACCGGGAGAAGAGGAAGAGCGCCATCAATTGTCTATATAACACTCTGCCGCATTCCCTCTTACATAAGCATATGACACTTGTCCTACTTGGATTAACTTTTTCCTTCTGTTACGATGCACATTTATATCTACATCTGTATCTACATGATTACTCTGCAACTCACATTTAAGTGCCTGGCAGATGGATCCTCGAATCACTGTCACACTATTTCTCTACCTTTCCACTCCCGAAGACTGCATGGGAAAGCTCTGATATCTCTTATTTTATTACGATAATCATTTCTCCATACGTAGGCGGGCGTCAAGAAAACATTTTCGCAATCGGGGTTCCAATTTGGAGATCGAATTTTCATGAAAAGATCTCGCCGCAACGAAGAACGCCTTTATATTAACGATTGCCGCTTCAACTTGCGTACCATGTTGTTGTTGTGGTCTTCAGTCCTGAGACTGGTTTGGTGCAGCTCTCCATGCTACTCTATCCTGTGCAAGCTTCTTCATCTCCCAGTACCTACTGCAATCTACATTCTTCTGAATCTGCTTAGTGTATTCATCTCGTGGTCTCCCTCTATGATTTTTACCCTCCACGCTGCCCTCCAATGCTAAATTTGTGATCCCCTGATGCCTCAGAACACGTCCTACCAACCGGTCCCTTCTTCTTGTCAAGTTGTGCCACAAACTCCTCTTCTCCCCAATTCTATTCAATACCTCCTCATTAGTTATGTGATCTACCCATCTAATCTTCAGCATTCTTCTGTAGCACCACATTTCAAAAGCTTCTATTCTCTTCTTGTCCAGACTACTTATCGTCCACGTTTCACTTCCATACATGGCTACACTCCATACAAATACTTTCAGAAACGACTTCCTGACACTTAAATCTATACTCGATGTCAACAAATTTCTCTTCTTCAGAAACGCTTTCCTTGCCATTGTCAGTCTACATTTTATATCCTCTCTACTTCGGCCATCATCAGTTATTTTGCTCCCCAAATAGCAAAACTCCTTTACTATTTTAAGTGTCTCATTTCCTAATCTAATTCCCTCAGCATCACCCGACTTCATTCGACTACATTCCATTATCCTCGTTTTGCTTTTGTTGATGTTCATCATATATCCTCCTTTCAAGACACTGTCCATTCCGTTCAACTGCTCTTCCAAGTCCTTTGCTGTCTCTGACAGAATTACAATGTCATCGGCGAACCTCAATGTTTTAATTTCTTCTCCATGGATTTTAATTCCTACTCCGAATTTTTCTTTTGTTTTCTTTACTGCTTGTTCAATATACAGATTGAATAACATCGGGGATAGGCTACAACCCTGTCTCACTCCCTTCCCAACCACTGCTTCCCTTTCATGTCCCTCGACTCTTATAACTGCCATCTGCTTTCTGTAAAAATTGTAAATAGCCTTTCGCTCCCTGCATCTTACCCCTGCCACCTTTAGAATCTGAAAGAGACTATTCCAGTCAACATTGTCAAAAGCTAAGTCTACAAATGCTACAAACGTAGGTTTGCCTTTCCTTAATATTTCTTCTAAGATAAGTCTTAAGATCAGTATTGCCTCACGTGTTCAAACATTTCTACGGAATCCAAACTGATCTTCCCCGAGGACGGATTCTACCAGTTTTTCCATTTGACTGTAAAGAATTCGTGTTAGTATTTTGCAGCTGTGACTTATTAAACTGATAGTTCGGTAATTTTCACATCTGCCAACACCTGCTTTCTTTGGGATTGGAATTACTATATTCTTCTTGAAGTCTGAGGGTATTTCGCCTGTCTCATACATCTTGCTCACCAGTTGGTAGAGTTTTGTCAGGACTGGCTCTCCCAAGGCCGTCAGTAGTTCTAATGGTATATTGTCTACTCCCGGGGCCTTGTTTCGACTCAGTTCTTTCAGTGCTCTGTCAAACTCTTCACGCAGTATCGTATCTCCCATTTCATCTTCATCTACCTCCTCTTCCATTTCCATAATATTGTCCTCTAGTACATCGCCCTCGTATAGACTCTCTATATACTGCTTCCACCTTTCTGCTTTCCCTTCTTTGCTTAGAACTGGGTTTCCGTCTGAGCTCTTGATATTCTCTTTCCTCAAAGGTCTCTTTAATTTTCCTGTAGGCAGTATCTATCTTGCCCCTAGTGAGATAAGCCTCTACATCCTTACATCTGTCCGCTAGCCATCCCTGCTTAGCCATTTTGCACTTCCTGTCGATCTCATTTTTGAGACGTTTGTATTCCGTTTTGCCTGCTTCTTGTAGCGCATTTTTATATTTTCTCCTTTCATCAAATTCAATATTTCTTCTGTTACCCAAGGATTTCTACCAGCCCTCGTCTTTTTACCTACTTGATTCTCTGCTGCCTTCACTATTTCATCCTTCAGAGCTAGCCATTCTTCTTCTACTGTATTTCTTTCCCCCATTCCTGTCAATCGTTCCCTTATGCTCTCCCTGAAGCTCTGTACAACCTCTGATTTAGTCAGTTTATCCAGGTCCCATCTCCTTAAATTCCCACCTTTTTGCAGTTTCTTCAGTTTTAATCTACAGTTCATAACCAATAGATTGTGGTCAGAGTCCACATCTGCCCCTGGAAATGTCTTACAATTTAAAACCTGGTTCCTAAATCTCTGTCTTACCATTATATAATCTATCTGATATCTTCTAGTATCTCCAGGATTCTTCCATGTGTACAACCTTCTGTTATGATTCTTGAACCATGTGTTAGCTATGATTAGGTTATGCTCTGTGCAAAATTCTACCAGACGGCTTCCTCTTTCATTTCTTTCTTAAAGTGGTTTAAATGGCTCTAAGCACTATGGGACTTAACTGCTGTGGTCATCAGTCCGCTAGAACTTAGAAGTAATTAAACCTAACCAACCTAAGGACATCACACACATCCATGCCCGAGGCAGGATTCGAACCTGCGACCGTAGCGGTCGCGCCATTTCTTTCTCCCAATCCATATTCACCTACTATGTTTCCCTCTCTCCCTTTTCCTACTCTCGAATTCCAGTCACCCATGACTATTAAATTTTCATTTCCCTTCACTACCTGAATAATTTTCTTTACCTCATCATACATTTCATCAATTTCTTCATCATCTGCAGAGCCAGCTGGCATATAGGCTTGTACTACTGTAGCAGGCATGGGCTTCGTGTCTATCTTGGCCACAATAATGCGTTCACTATTCTGTTTGTAGTAGCTTACCCGCACTCCTATTTTTTTTATTCATTACCAAACCTACTCCTGCATTACCCCTATTTGATTTTGTATTTATAACCCTGTATTCACCTGACCAAAAGTCTTGTTCCTCCTGCCACCGAACTTCACTAATTCCCACTATATCTAACTTTAACCTATCCATCTCCCTTTTTAAATTTTCTAACCTACCTGCCCGATTAAGGGATCTGACATTCCACGCTCCGATCCGTAGAACGCCAGTTTTCTTTCTCCTGATAACGACGTCTTCTTGAGCAGTCCCCGCCCGGAGATCCGAATGGGGGACTATTTTACCTCCGGAATATTTTACACAAGAAGACGCCATCATCATTTAACCATACAGTAAAGCGTAACATATTCGGGATAAAACAAAACGTGCTTCCCTGCTTTGGAATCTTATTTGGTAAGGATACCATACCGCTCTTCAGTACTCTAGCAGAAGAAGCGTAGTGTAGGCAGTCTCTCTAGCGGATCTGTTGCATCTTGTAGACGTTCTGCGATTAAAACGCAGTCATCCTTCTGCCTTCCGCACAACATTATTTATGATCGTTCCAATTAAAGTTGTTTGCAACTCTCACCCATAGATATTTAGTTGAAATGAAAGATTTTGGATTTGTGTCACTCATTGTGTATATAGATGTTAAACCACATACTGCTAAGAGCGATTTGAGCCAACTTATCGTGTATCCGAAATTTAACTGATTCCTTTTAATACTCTTGTGGTTCAAATGGCTCAAATGGCTCTGAGCACTATGGGACTTAATACCTGAGGTCATCAGTCCGCTAGAACTTCGAACTACTTAACCCTAACTAATCTAAGGACTTCACACACATCCATGCCAGAGGCAGGCTTCGAACCTGCGACCGTAACAGTCGCGAGGTTCCGGACTGAAGCGCCTAGAAACGCTCGGCCACAGCGGCCGCCAATACTCCTGTGGATGACCTCACACTTCTCATTATGTAGCGTCACTGTTGACAATTTTCCCGCCATACCGATACTTCATCTAAATCTTTTGTAATTGATTTTGATATTCTGATGGCTTTCGTAGCTAACAAATGACAGCATCATCTGCAACTTATCATAGAGGGCTGCTCAGATTGTCTCCTAAATCATTTATATCGGTTAGGAACAGCAGAGGGCCTGTAACTCTTACTTGGGGAATGTCACATATGATTTCTGTTTTACTAGATGACTCTCCGTTCATCAGTACAAACTGCGATCTTTCAGTCAGGAGCCGGCCGGGGTGGCCGAGCGGTTCTAGACGCTACAGCCTGGAACCGCGCGACCGCTATGGTTGCAGGTTCGAATCCTGCCTCGGGCATGGATGTGTGTGATGTCCTTAGGTTAGTTAGGTTTAAGTAGTTCTAAGTTCTCGGAGACTGATGACCTCCGATGTTAAGTCCGATAGTGCTCAGAGTCATTTGAACCATTTGCTGCGTATCGCTGTTAAGGTACAACTGACACTGCTGGAAAAAACAACCCAAGACTGGACCGAGCAATACTGAATCTTAGCTCGAGGACAAAGACTGTTGTCAATAGCAGGTACTGTCAATCAATGGAACACGTTTGTCTCCAAACAAGACACGTTGCATTCACCTTCGACATTATCACTTTCGTGATTTTCAATGTAATACCGATACGAAGGGCAATAAATGAAACGAAATGTAACGACCCACCGAAGAGCACGGGTCTCTTACACCCAAAATACTAGGATAATATGCCTGAATAACTCCGAAATTCTGTCGAATTAGTTCTGGTTCACCTTGTATAAATGCAAAATGGCCTTTTCATTAGAATGACAAAGCATCTTATGCACGTTACTTGTACCATATGATGATCCACGGGTATGGACCACAAGTAGAAGTGATAAGATTTTTAAAATCCACGTTCCTAATTCGGTTTTAATGTTTTCCACTGTATTTTCTGAAAATCTAGTAGTAAGTAAAACTAAGTTATTATTGGTCCGACAGAAAAATTTAAAAAAACTGTAGTCACATACGAGTGTAAAAAATTTAGGCATTTCAGTTATTGTTCGAGTATCTTTAGTCCTCTTCACCAGCGCGCCGCGTTAAGCGCGGGCGGGGACGGGCCCTCGGCTCTTCTTCCTGGCGGGCAAGTCGCGGAGTTGTGACGGTCCGGTGGTGGTGTGGGGGTGGCGGGATTAGTGGACCCCCCCCCCCCCCCCATCTCTCAACATTTTCTGGACGCAAATTTCGCTGGGTGCAGTGTACAGGTCACCGATTCGCTCTGGTTTCTTTCGACTATCATCAAATGTTGCAAGTGATCAATCTGAACTATTCTCACTAATAGTGAAATGAAAGTCCACTACATTACCCCGATTCTGAACAGATTTTATACTGATAACACTTTCTCCAACCATTTCTATTTCTAAAAATAAGAAATTTTATCAGAATTACAGTAGTTGTCCTATAAGAAACTCAAATATTTCACCATCCCTAGATAAACACAGCTTCGAAACAATTGGCACCACTGATATACCATTTATGAAGTACAATACGAAACTGAGAGTAAACAAATCATCATACGGAGCTATACAGTTCCCGCAAGTAGCATAGAATAGATTATTAAATATATAGACTTTCTGCACGTTTCATTTGACGAAGAGTCACAAGTGGTAAAAAATACACAACTGTTTCATTAACTAACTGCTTGTAGTTAACCGAAATTACGCTTCATTCAATATACGAAGTTGAAAATTATCGTCATTGAATAACTTTTTTATCTAGTAGGCTTTATACCTGACAAAAAGATGACAATTACTCAGGAATTTAATGCAGAATTCTGTTTAAAGATATGATGAACAGTAAAACCATAAATTTTTGTGTAGTTTTTACTGATATGCATTTGAATTTACTTTTAATCAAAGGAAAAGTAATATCGTATTCCGAAGGATATATTGTTGAACACAGTTCATGGGCTTTGGAAAAGATGCTTCTCTAGTCTGCGAACGCTCTCAATCTGTAAAAAAATTATGGGAAACCATATACGTTCAAGTGTCACTACTTTATTATTCTGTAAAACGTCTGTACTTCTCGTGTAGGGCTACTTGGTAAAAAAAAAATTACACAGGGAATTTCAGAACAATGTGAAACACGTAAATTTAATTCTATGCTCAGAGCGATTTCAATGCCAAGCACGTATATCAGGGAAATGCTGACGCTTAAAGAGCGATGAAATAAGCCGATTAAATGCTTTTTCAAATGTACCCGTGTTTCATGGCTGACCCTTCTGTCTCTTTGCGTCGTGACATGAAATACTAAAAAATAAAAGCAATGATCAGAAGAGACAAAAATGGAATGTTGTGGCAGGGACCTAGGATTAAGATTACTATTTTTCGGTTTGCTAATACTGCGTACAACAGAAGGGGAATAAACGAGAGACTACGAAATAATGTACGGGGTTTTTTGAAGCCAGCATTCACTTCTGGGTGAAGGGATACGAATGCAGATTGACAGTAAATGCGATGTGTTTATAATTTTGGCTGTCCTTCTGTGTTTCTGATTTGATGTCTGTATCCCCCTGCAGCCGAGCACATATCGTACATGGAAAATGAAGTCAACCACGTGAAAATGTTATCACTTTTTCGCTAACGAGACATTTTAAACTTCCAGAAGACGTCCCACAGTTTCGGAAGCAATGAATGCAAGGCTTAATGTGAACACTCATCGTTTTACGAGTCTTCTATTATGACTGTGGCATGAATTATTGTGGATAAAACTTGGAGAGCTTTACTCCCAAATAATAGTACAAACAAGAATGTAGACTTTTATTACTCAACAAGTCAACATTCTTTTTTCGACTGATTTATGTAATACGTGGTAGAAACATACGACGTTCCCATTTCTAGCCGGCCGCGGTGGTCTAGCGGTTCTAGGTGCTCAGTCCGGAACCGCGCGACTGCTACGGTCGCAGGTTCGAATCCTGCCTCGGGTATGGATGTGTGTGATGTCCTTAGGTTAGTTAGGTTTAAGTAGTTCTAAGTTATAGGGGACTGATGACCACAGATGTTAAGTCCCATAGTGCTCAGAGCCATTTGAACCATCCCATTTCTATGTTCAGGTGTACCTAACAGAGTTGCTTAAACATGGTGCGCCTCCCAAACATAAGCATGCTTTATCCCCATGTAACCTTCATTATTAGGATCATATTAATGGCGAAAGACATAGTTTGAACTACTTATTATCGAGAAACAACATTTGTTTTTTCCGTCACTAATCTTATTCTAAAGCCATATTTTTGACACCCATGGCGCTAAGTGCCAGGAATCATGTGTATGCAACAGTATTGGGACACTGTAACAGTGAAAACGCCGAAAATACAGCACTAAGGTTAAATCCTCCATTTACTTTTCATATAAAATTTGTTTTGTCAATCATAACTTTCTCGAACAGTAGTGTCAGTCAGGATAAGAAACTCGTATAATTCCTAATTTTTACTGCAGTGGAAGGCAATGTCATGAAGCCGATATATACTAAAGAAGCTCTAGTGCCGGATACAGTGGCCGTCAAATGTTAATTTCTAAATGTTACAGTTACGCTTTTTTATCGTAGGAAACATTTCCTGTTTGACCTGTTGCGATCGCAGTTTCGGATCTGTAACCCAATACATGGGTTACCTGTCGTGCGGGGTAGCCACGCGGTCTAGGCGTCTTGCCATGGTTCGCACGGCACCCTCTGTCGGAGGTTCAAGTCCTCCCTCGGGCATGGGTATGTGTGTTGTCCTTAGCGTAAGTTAGTTTAAGTTAGATTAAGTAGTGTGTAAGCATAGGGCCGATGGCCTCACCAGTTTGGTCCCATAGGAACTTACCACTACCACCATGGGTTATTTGAAATTTTCCAGCTAGAAGTTCTCACACCTGCTGTATCAATGATGATCTTGTTTTTGAGGTGTGTTCACGACACACCATACATCGATGTTACACATACATGCACCTCTTCCCAGTACCAATGATGCAAGTGTTCTTCAGAAGTGCTGTTGTGCTCTATGTGTGTAACACATGACAGACCAGTTGTTTGCTTAAGTTTAACACCGCGAGTGCCATTGAAATAAATGGGAAAATCAAGAGGCGGCAACAGGAAGAGTGGTACCATTCATGCAGACAACCATGAACGCGGTAACGTCAACAACCATTGTCAAAATTCTACGTGTACATTTGCTTATAAACTCCTTACACCACTGCCCAGGGCACGGAAGAGGATTCTTTGTACCAACGTCTTGATTTTCTGTCTTTTTCGATTCGCGTATTGAAGGAGGGAAGAATGGCTGCTGTATATCTATGTAAGCGACATAATTTCTGTTATTCTCAAGATCCCAATGTAAGACGGACTTGGTGGCAGCACACTGATCGCCTAGTTTTCTTCGAATGCAGGTTCTCTAAATTTACCCAACAGGTTTCATGAGAACAACGTCGTGTTTCTTCCATGGATTTCCATTTAAGTTCCACGAGCACTTCTAGAACACATGCGTACGAGTTGTACCGACTAATAACGTCCATAGCAGCGCGTCTGTAAATTAGTCTGTTCTCATGCCCTCTCGGTAAGGCGTCCAAACACGGTAACAATACTGTAGGGATCGTCCACTGGCAGGTTGGAAAGCCCTACTCTTTTGTTAGACCGAGGACCTGTGTGGCGTCGTTACACACAATAAAACAGTATTCAAGATTATTCCATTATTCGGAATAGAAGTCGCTGCTGGGTCTTCTGTGACGGCTGGTGGCTACGTAATAAGTAGAATAATCTGTTGAATCCAAGAGCAAACTCAAGGCTGCCAATGACACTGAATCAGTCTAGAGTGGAAGTCGATGGTAGGCACGCCCAGTCAGTAGCCCTGCTTGGAGATAGCGATGATCGCGACGTATGTTTGATTTACACGCCGTTCGGGGAGTACTCGATCCCTCCCAGATCACTGCCCGCGTTGTCCTATCATGTGGATCGCGAAGTCGGATGCGGTGCTGAATGGTGAACCTGGCCCACTGATACGGCAAGCCGTCAGAATCGTGTGACGGTGGAGTTCTAGGGTAGCTTCTGCTCTGGACCGGAGCCGTGCTGGTAGACCCCTGGTCTGCCCATTAGTACTGGCTGCTGTGCTGACTTCAATACTAAATGCTGCAGTTCATTATTCGTGGCTACAGATCGCTGATCTTCTCGTGAGACAGCAAGTGTTAGACCAACACTAGAACAGTGTCACACACCAGATGTTACCATTTATAACCAGAAAATCGAGTGCGCCATCACCCACCACCGGTCGTAATGATCAATTGTTCTAGACAAGTGGGGGTGGAGTTTTATGTCGTTGAGGAGAGGCACCACTCTGTGATATCATTCTTAACAACCGAATCGGTTCTGCTCTTCTACAGTTGTCAGCAGTCTTCAGTTGCGCTATAATTGCTTGAAGAATTTGTTTCAGCGTTTTTTCTGCTTATTCAGACCCCTGCTAGACGAGTTCCGTCCTACCTAGTGTCTGTTACATAAAGTTACGAAAGCATTTCGTTCTGCACTCTTCCAACGATTTTCTACAGAGTTCGCTCACAGTCTCGCGCGATAGTGTTGAGGTTGCTGACTTCCTCACTGAGGAACGGTGTTCAAATGTTTATGCTTCCCAGCTAGCAACTTCTACTTCATGTTACTGAGTAACGCTAACTATCCGAACTTAGAAAATTTTACTCTCTCGTTTCCTTACTGATTTGTTACGTAACAATACTCTAGAACTGGTCTCACTCATGTATTGTATATTTGCTTTACAGATGTATTGTACTTTCCCAAAGTCAATAAATATATCTTCTAATCGCCTCCTCTAGTAACAATTTTGCATGATCGTCGCTTCTTACTGTCATTCCTACGTGTTTATACGATGTGACATGTTCAAGGTACTCACCACTAATCAGCACTTCGCTAGGATCGTCCAATGACGACAGTTTTGTGTGGACAACACCATCGTTAGTGAAGAGTCTCATAGTGCTACTAATCCTATCTGATGAATTGCTTATGTGCCTTGAGAACATTGCAAATCCCATTATTCTTCCTCGGGGCGCAATCGTTGTTACTTTCGGTTCTGTAGAACATTCGCCTTTCATCAATACGTACTGTGGTCTATTAGTCAAATATTCATCAACGAAATCACATTTTGCGAAGATACTCCTTATAATCTTCGTTGGAAGTCGACGAAGTGAAACACTGTCGAACGACTTTCGTAAATACAAGGCGGAATCTACCTGTTCACTTGCATATACTGTTCACAATATGTTATAACACACAGTGTTACGAAGCCTCCGAAGAATGCCACGTGCAGTGACCAGAGCGTGGGCGGAAGCGCAAGGCGGGAAACATTGGATGAGTCGAGAAGTAATTAAAGAATAACGAATCACGTTGCAGATTCGGGACCTTTTGATGACGAAAAACATCGGCTGTACCAATAATTTCGAACTATCTAGTGATTCAACCGCGAATTAAAGCGCCTAAATAATAACAGAAATGAAAGAAACCACGCAATAACAATTCAATACATACAGAGGAACCGAAAACTGTAAACAGATTAGGGTGGCCGTCGGTTTGAGAGAAATTAATAGCCTGTTCAATACGACGGCGGCGCTTAAAATGATTCAAGAAGAAAACTAGCATCATGTTGGCCTTAAGGCGCGCACGATGCAAAGAACATCCCGCCGTACCAGCAGCCGACGCTAAACCAGGTCAGGAAACCTCTGGTGCAAAAAGGGAGCGGCCAGTTCTATGGTCCAGCAGGTGACAGTTAGTCGCTTGACCACGCATAAAGTTGGCACAGGAACTACTTGTTTCAATTACAGGTACACTAGTATGAGGTACCGACTAGCTAACAAAATCCCTGAGTATCGCCACTACGGCCCATTCTGGAAAGCCTTCTTGGAGAGTCCACAGCTGCTGTCTCGCCTGCGACCGCCTATTGTCCACACGTACACTCCGCCACAGTCACTCAGTCACAGTCTAATAATGATGCTTGTATTCGATCGCCATTTAGGTTGTTTGGCGATCGTGAGTGTTTCACAAGACTACGGGAGGGCAGCTGTGCCAGCCATGAGGTAATTCCGCCCCCCCCCCCCCCCTCTACCACTTCCTTTGGTAGCTGAAACCTACTTCTAATGATTCAGTATTCGCTCTTCGGAGTGTTCTCAGTTAAATTCGTGTAGCTATAGATGAATGCTATTTCTGTATGTCATATCTGTGAATGTGTCTACGGCAGTGGAGGCCTCCCTCAGTTAAAAGTGCGTTGTTCTTTCTAATTTCAGAATGTATCTCTTTGTGCTATTTTCTAAATCTTTTACTTATGTTCCGATTTCTACCACCTTCCCCCAGTATCCCTTTAAATCAGCAGGCCCTGCAGGGTTGGGTCATAGTCCTTGCCTTCCTATGGTTTGATACTGGGTGGAATAATAACATGAGCTCCCGATGACCTATCAATATTTATCCCGCCCACTAACTAGGGAACGCTCTTTTCTTTCAGGCTGCCTCGGATATGAAAACTGTGACAGTCAGTTTAGGCATGGCAGTGCAACTTAGCGACCGTGATAGGGTCCAAAAATGATTCAAATGGCTCTGAGCACTATGGGACTTCACAGCTGAGCTCATCAGTCCCCTAGAACTTAGAACTACTTAAACCTAACTAACCTAAGGACATCACACACAACCATGCCCAAGGCAGGATTCGAACCTGCGACCGTAGTGGTCGCACGGTTCCAGACTGAAGCGCTTAGAACCGCTCGGCCACACCGGTCGCCTGATAGGGTCCATTTTGGGCTCACGTTGACCACAGGGAGTCACCTTGCCACTGACCACACAGTGAAGGGCGAAGTTTACAGCCCCTCTGCTGAAACATTTCCTTAGAATTTCGTCTCCGCCTGACATCTCAGGCTCGTAATCGCAGTGACAACATTATACTGCTTCCCACTGTACTCAACAAATTCTTGAACCCCATTTGGCGATTATGCAGATGCACCATCTCTAAGGAATTCAAGAGAAAGAGAGGGGGGGGGGGGGTAGTCGTGAGAGAGTCATCAGTGTATAGAGAATTTAATTAAAATGATGAGGCAAGGCTTAAGGCGAAAGGAGGATAGGCTGGAACTGCAAGAAGATGCACAGACAGATCGTCGCTTTTCTGCCAGCTCCGGTGGCGCCACAGTGGACGTCATCTTGCATGGCGATTGCCAACCGGCCGTCGAGGGTTTCGAACCACAGCCTGCAGCTACCACATGAATACCTGAGTGGGGCACAACTGTAGCATAGCGAGGCCACCGCCGCCGCGGTACCTGCAGCTGAGGCCGACGACGTCGCCATGGCCAGCGCCGTCTCCGCTGCCACCCCCTAAATATTGTCGACGGCTTCAGAGATCTGTACAATTGCTTCCCTCTATTAGAGAAACGGCAGAGTAACTTGTTTGGCAGTCGCCTTGCGTCAGAGGCTCGCCTCTGGTGGGACATGATTGACGGATGCAGTAGCAGTTCTCTCACGTAGATCAAGGAGTTCTTCACTCAACACTAGAATCATGCCCTTCACTCTTCACAAGCTGCGCAAAACCATCCGCCACCTGGAAGTCGTCTGCGGGACAGGCGTAGGAACCAGATAATGATAGCGGGGGCCGCCCGGAGTAACTGGAAGCGGAGGAGACGACGACTTGGCGATAACAATTTAGATCAGCCCCAATAATGTTGTAGAACTTGCCTCTCCGGCAGATCAAAGAGCTGCCAGCAGCGCAAGATTTGTTTAGCCCCAATAATGGTAGAACTGGTCGATCCGGCAGATCCGGCAGAACAAAGTGCTGCCGGCAGCGCCGGAAGAGACTATTAAGCGTTCCATTCAATTCATCTCCCGCCCCTGGATTATCGACATAGGACAGCGGAACATCGCGTTACTCGGGACACAAATTTCTACTACGCTGCCGCAACGGTAGAAAGCCGTTTTCAAGACACAGAGAAATTATCCACAAAATCATGGACGACTATTCATACTTGTTAGAAGATCCTGAGAATGGCGCTAAGAGGCTTTTCAGGACATGAATATCTGAGGAAATTTTTTAATTGAGCTAAGGAAGAATCATCTCATGAAGTAACGTCTTTTATCCCCTTAATATATCACATGGGAATTACAGATTATTTTAAAAAGTATCCAGTTATTTACACAATATGTTATTCCAACGGTGCCACTAAGAATTATAGGGTTTATTTTAGTTAATTTAAATCTGTAGAAATGGTATTAGATGACGCAGAATGCTGTGGACTGTGTCTTGAAATTCATCTGTTATGTCATCCCGTACCATTGGCGATCCTGCAGAACAAAACCGGTTTCACTGATTCCAGTCATGTAAGGACTAATGTGGTCTAATGTCCTCTTGGGTTATTTTTATTTATGAGAGTTAGTAGGTACAGCACTGGAAACCTCTCGCAAGATTGATGCTTCAGACCCCTTGTCTGTGTGTTAAGGTTCAAATTACGGTGTTCCCCCCCCCCCTCCCCCCGTCCCCTGCCCATCGCAAGTCAAAATCACTTGACTGAAGTTAGTCAGTCTCCCTCAGAATTGACTGTGTCAGTTCGGGTAGAACCTGCCTGACGTGTGCAACTACAGTAGCAGACCAATCTACTACAGAAATCTGCTGCCCATGGAGTAACTGACACGTCTCAAGTGATTTGCTGATTAAGGAAATTTTGACACGCACGTTCAAGCCTTTACTGGTGCCGGAAGGAGGTTACTCACAGGAAAGGTCTACATGCCTCTCTGTCGCTGAATTGTTCACGATATTAGGCGTTAAGTCGCTTCATTATTTGCTCCACAGGGGTGACAGTGTTCAAGTCTGCTTCTGCTAATTCCGAAGTAAGGTGGTAATGTCCTGCAACGTGTCCTGTCCAGACAGCTGGGAGAGTTTACGGGTGTGCATTGGTTTATAAACATAAGACTTAAGGTTAAATTTAAAGACATTACTTTAAACACTAAGGGAAAAAAGAGAGAAGCTTTAAACCTTCCCAAGTTTCTGGAAGACTAGAGTCTAATACTACTTAAATTTGTTATGTGTTTCAATACATTTTTCCCATTTAATGAAAAAGTTGTGTGACTGAAAATCAAAGAGATATTAATTCCTTAGTAAACGGACTGTAGTGTTTGTTAGTGAAATAAGTGTTGCTACATTAATGTGTGAAACTAACAGCAGTTATTTGTAAGTTAAGTTACGAACTGTAAATTATACTCTGATTGGAGCGGAGCTGTGTTGGTGAATCGCCATTTTATCTTCATTGTCACGAGTCAACGTAACTGCGTTTCCTCGTTTTTGAAGAACTCTTCATCTTCGACAGTAGTCTCAGTACTCACATTTTTTAATTTTAAATGTTGGAGATGAGAGCTTTTGTTAATCTTGTTTTGTATTAATTCATGTAGTAAATATGGTATATTGTAGAACAAAACTTCATTATTGTTACTACGAGGCAGTCTTGAGATATATTTACGATTGTGTTTGTTTGTTTGTTTGTGTGTGTGTGTGTTTTTCAGTAGTCTTGGTATCATGTATCTCTAGAAAGGACCAAAAATTAATGTTGAAAGAGGAAAGTGTCGTCTTTCAACATTAATTTTCATGCCAGTGAAAGTTGATTTTCAATATATATATATATATATATATATATATATATACATACATATATATATATATATATATATATATATATATATATATATATATATATATATATATATATAGCCCACTTAAACGTTTCAGCGCAAACATCTCTGGAACAAAAATAGATATTGAAAATCGACTTTCACTGGCATGAATGTAAGAGAGGGGTTCATGAAAATAAATACTATGAAACATTCTAAAACATAAGTAAAAATTATTTTCAACATAAACTTATGTTTCTTTTTTTTTAATGGACACCCCATATTATTTCTTGCGAAATCAATAACGTGAAAAATCACAAACAAATGCATTGGTTGCATCACAATACGTCAGTTACATCCACAGAAATTGCAAAGCGAAGTCGAGACTTGAAATAAACGGACACGCCGCTATCGCACATCTCGAGATGCAAGCGTAAACACCGCATTGCTTATAACCATGATATGATTGCCGTACATAATCTTACTTTCACTGTTGTCACGAGAGCCAATGCCTTACACTCATACCCATGGAAACCTTTTTTCCGTATGTATTGTTGTATCGGAGATATCGGTACTGATACGTTAAAGTGGGTCACCCTATGATACACACTGAAGCGCCAAATAAACTGATACAGGCATACGTATTCAAATATGGGGATATGTATACGGCGCTGCGGCCGGCAACGCCTATACAAGACAACAATTTTCTGGCACAGTCGCTTTTTTTACCTTTTTTTTAAATGATATAGTGGAGCCCCTCCATGCCCACACCGGCACGATGGCCAACACAAAAGATCTTCTACTGCCGTCTCTGCGAATTGGTTCGTTTTCACTAAGTGAGCTCTCGCAGCATGTGGGTACTGCTATGTTTGCGTACGTCTGGTTATGATTAACCATTAATACGCGCTCATCTGGAGATAGGTTGGGTCGCAAGTTGAGCGAAGGGTAGCGGTTTCAATGGTAGAGGAAAAAAAGTGTCAGGGCAAGAGCCAAGGGAAAAACCTCTGCGATATTTGAGTCAGGTTGTAAGTGTAGTAGCCGTTTTCTTGCTGCCTGCGACAGGTCCTGCGAGGGTGCAATGGTGTTACTCGGTGCTGGCTTCTCAGTCAGTTCAGCATACCTGTAACAGTTAGGTTCATCATTGTTTAGTGTCCGGTAGGTCATACATCGAATTTACAGTGTAGGGTAGTGTTGGCGGTTTGTTTGTGCGTTAGTCTTCGAGCTTGTCGGTTTCACTGCTGTAGCCTATTGGACGGCTTTAGTAGCAGGTGACATGCCAAGTCAATGTTGCTGATTTGCAGGAGCTTGTCTGTGTTGTTGCTTGTGTGTGTATGTCAGGTCGCCATAGCTGGTTGTGCCCTAGCTAATAGTGTCTTTGCCCGCTTATCCTTCCACCTAGGGTTGCGGAAGATTTAAGTGAGTTTGAACGTGGTGTTATAGTAGGCGCACGAGCGATTCGGCCCAGCATCTCCGAGGTAGCGATGAAGTGGAGATTTTCCCGTATGACCATTTCACGAGTGTACAGTGAATATCAGGAATCCGTTAAAACATCAAATCTCCTACATCGCTACGGCCGGAAAAAGATCCTGCAAGAGTGGTATCAACGACGACTGAAGAGAATCATTCAACATGGAAGATTCCGTAAATTACTGTAGATTTCAATCTTGGGCCATCAACACGTATCAGTGTGCGAACCATTCAACGAAACGTCATCAATATTGGCTTTCAGGGCCGAAGGACCACTCGTGTACACCTGATGACTGCACAACACAAAGCTTTACGCCTCGCCTGGGCCCATCAACACCGACAATGGACTGTTGATGACTGGGAACATGTTGCCTGCTCGGACGAGCCTCGTTTCAAATTGAGTGGAGCAGATGGACGTGTACGTGTATGGAGACAGCCTCATGAATCCATGGACACTGCATGTTAGCAGCGGACTGTTCAAGCTGGTGGAAACTCTGTAACGGTGTGGGACGTGTGCAGTTGGAGTGATATGGGACCCCTGACACGTCTAGGTAAGACTCTGACGGGCGACACGTACGTATGCATCCTCTCTGATCACCTGCATCCATTCATGTCCATTGTACATTCCGACGAACTTGGGCAATTCTATCAGGACAATGCGACACCCCACACTTCTAGAATTACTACAGAGTGGCTCCAGGAACACTCTTCTGAGTTTAAACACTTATTCTGGCCACCAAACTCCCCAGACATGAACATTATTGATGCCTCGCGACGTGCTGTTCAGAATAGATCTCCACCCCCACATAGTCTTACGTATTAACGGACAGCCCTGCAGGATTAATGGTGTCAGTTCCCTCCAGCACTACTTCAGACATTAGTCGAGTCCATGCCATGTCGTGTTACGGCACTTCCGCGTGCTCGCGGGGGGCTCTACACGATTTTTGGCAGGTGTGCCAGTTTCTTTGGCTCTACAGTACTATATATATTCTCTCTCTCTCTCTGTCTCTCTCTCTCTCTCTCTCTCTCTCTCTCTCATTTAATAATAGTATTTACTGCTTCTACTGACTGTTCCTCGTTGTGTTGGTTTAATAATAGTGTTCATTCTATCTATTGACTCATTCATGTATTAAGCAACATATTTTTAGGAAGGATAATGCAATTTTGGAAACCATAGGGATGACTACACAATTAATTGGCCTGTCTCAGACTCGGAGTTCTTGAGAGGGAAAGTTATAACACATCGTGTTGCGAACCCTCCCAAGAATGCCACGTGCAGTGACGAGCGAGTGGGCGGCCGCGCAAGGCCCGAAACAAGGGGTGAGTCGTGAAGTAATTAAAGAGTAAGGTATCAGGTGACAGATTCAGTACCTTTTGATGACGAGAAAGCACCAACTCTACCTCAATTTCGAAGTATCTGAAGATTTAACAGCGAATTAAAGGGTCTAAATTACAACAGAAACGAAAAGAACTTGGCAGTAACAATTCACTACGCACAGGGAATCCGAAATCTCTAAACAGATTTCGGCTGCCGTCATTTTAAGATAAATTACAAGCTGTTCTGTATGGCGGCGATCCTTACATTGAATCAAGATCAAAATCAGCATCTTCTTGGCCTTCAGGCGCGCACGAGCAAAGAACATCCCGCCGGCCCAACGGTGCGAAAAGGAAGGGGCTAGTTCTATGGCCCAGCAGGCGACAGTCAGCCGCTTGACCACCCATCGGGTTGGCACCGGAACTACTTGTTTGAACTGCATGAACACTAGTGTGAGGTACAAACCAGCTAACAAAATCCTTGACTATTGCCACTACGGCCCACTCTGGAACGCCTTGTTTGAGAGTCCACCAGCTGCTGTTTCCCCTGTGATCGCCTATTGTCCTACGTACGCTCTGCCATGCGACTGTAAAGCTTAACGGTTCATGGCTTCGGTCACAGTCTAATAATGATGCTTGTTTTGTATCGCCATCTCAGTCGTTTGGCGATTGCGAGTATTTCGTAACATTATGGGAGGGCAGCAGCGCCATCCATGAGGTATGGTTGTCAGAATTCTGCAGAGAGTGTAGCGTCGTAGTTCATGCCTTCCCACAGTCTTATACTGGCTGGAATAATAACATGAGATCCTGATGGACTAACAATATTTATCTCGAAACTTCCTGGCAGATTAAAACTGTGTGCCCGACCGAGACTCGAACTCGGGACCTTTGCCTTTCGCGGGCAAGTGCTCTTCCAACTGAGCTACCGAAGCACGACTCACGTCCGGTACTCACAGCCTTACTTCTGCCAGTACCTCGTCTCCTACCTTCCAAACTTTACAGAAGCTCTCCTGCGAACCTTCTGTAAAGTTTGGAAGGTAGGAGACGAGGTACTGGCAGAAGTAAGGCTGTGAGTACCGGACGTGAGTCGTGCTTCGGTAGCTCAGTTGGAAGAGCACTTGCCCGCGAAAGGCAAAGGTCCCGAGTTCGAGTCTCGGTCGGGCACACAGTTTTAATCTGCCAGGAAGTTTCATATCAGCGCACACTCCGCTGCAGAGTGAAAATCTCATTCTGGAAACATCCCCCAGGCTGTGGCTAAGCCATGTCTCCGCAATATCCTTTCTTTCAGGAGTGCTAGTTCTGCAAGGTTCGCAGGAGAGCTTCTGTAATGTTTGGAAGGTAGGAGACGAGGTACTGGCAGAAGTAAGGCTGTGAGTAGCGGACGTGAGTCGTGCTTCGGTAGCTCAGTTGGAAGAGCACTTGCCCGCGAAAGGCAAAGGTCCCGAGTTCGAGTCTCGGTCGGGCACACAGTTTTAATCTGCCAGGAAGTTTCATATCAGCGCACACTCCGCTGCAGAGTGAAAATCTCATTCTGGAATATTTATCTCGCCTGCTAAATAGGGCAAGTTCTTTTCATTTAGCCCACCTCGGATACGCAAACTGTGGCAGTCAGTTTTGGTATGGTAGTGCAACTTGGTGACTGTGATATGACCCATGGGAGGGCAGTGTGTATAAATAAAGCAAGATGTGTTTCACAAGAGAGGTTTTCGCTGAACTGAGCTGATTCTCTGAGATGAGTTAGGTTTTTTGTCAGAAACGTCTTAATATTTGACCATGGAATATAATATACGATCATCGACACTAACTTATAATTTTGTGCATTCGACCTTTTACCCTTTTAGTGTTCAGGAGTAACGTATGTTCTTTTCCCGCCTAGAGAGAGTACTTGCTGCACAAAAGGTTATCTCTAAATACAGGGTGTTAGAGAAGTGCAGATATTTCTACTGATGATTGAAGGCAATGTACTGATAAACGTTACTTCCGTATTTACTTCATATGCAGACTAATAATTATTGCCATTATGAGTTGTATGTTTTTAACTTGGTTTGTACCACCAAGTACTCGTCACACAAGCAAGACATTGAAGTTTCTCCTGGGCAGCAGGCTAAGTATTTATGGTATATGTGGGCAAGTGGGCGTTAAACGTTGGTCTATATTGACATGCACAGCCCCTTTTTGGCGCAGCTACGATCAAGTAGTAAATTATGTGCTGTGTTTGCGAAAAGACTGTAAGATGCAGACGAAAAACGACTAATACACTTCAGTGGGAAGATATTAAAGTACGAATTACCACAATATCTGTACCTATACTACTAACACCCTGCAAACGCTAGGACTTCCACAGCAAGTCAATATAAAATCTAACTGAAATAGCATCAGGCCCTGATGCCTTATCTCACTAAGTAGCCTTTTCTTTTGCAAGACATGGGATGCTGAGGTCGATACTTCTCGTCTGTGCAGCGGTCAAACATCGTTCAATTACCGAGCGAGGTGGCGCAGTGGTTAGACACTGGACTCGCATTCGGGAGGACGACGGTTCAATCCCGCGTTCGGCCATCCTGATTTAGGTTTTCCGTGATTTCCCTAAAGCACTCCAGGCAAATGCCGGGATGGTTCCTCTGAGAGGGCACGGCCGACTTCCTTCCCCATCCTTCCCTAATTCGATGAGACCGATGACCACGCTGTCTGGTCTCCTTCCCCAAACAACCAATCAACCAACCATCGTTGAATTAGCATACAGATATGTTAATGCGGAATTTAACATTTCTGTTTTATGTCTGCTGAATTCAGTTTCAACAGCAGAGGTAACAGCGAGAGATTTAGTGTAAGGTGTGGATCCGATCATTCAAGAGACAATCGGACGCAATAGCAACCTGTTCACGGCTACCTACGATCTAGAACAGGGTCGGCCAAATTGTGCAAAACTGCAAGAGTGGGCAGTGTGCTGCATTCGTGCGGTCCGAGGAATGGCCTGTGGCCGGCACTACTTGATACGTCTCAGATTTGCTGGGTCCTTCATGGAAGTACTCGATGCAGCACGACATTTCATTTAGCACTGCAGTGCGGCATTTTTCAGTCGGCTCGACTTTTCTCATTTCGGCAGAATGGTGGCGTCACCACTGTTCATCCTTCGCTGTTTGTTCGTGTTATAAAGGAAGTTCATGTTATAAAAGAAGTTGACAGGTGCAGCGCCTGTTTGCACAAAAACAGGCAGTCTCCCCATCTATCGTGACATGCTGTTAAAAATTAGTGGTATCTACAGAAGAAAAGGATGAGAATTCTCAATATCTATTATGCGACTGCATAAACGATGAGTACCACAAATATGCATTTCAACACCATGCCAAAAAAGTTGATGAATAAAGAGCAAAACATTACAACGATCGACAAACGATTTGTACAGTATATATTGTTCTCTACATAAAGAAGCACTTCGAGCTAAATTTGTTAACATGGAGCAAGTGATGAAACTGGTGATACGAACAGTAAATTTTCTGAAGTCGCGCACACTAATATTGACTATCAGTTGCAACAGCTTGTGACAGGATTGAACGAAGAGTATGGAGACTTTACATACCACTGCAAAGTACGTTGCTTAAGTCACGGTGTAAGGTGGCTGCAATTTCGCACCTTACAAATACTCATCCTCATACTTTGCCGTGAACTACAACCACAATTAGGTATCATTTGATAGGTTGTACATCGCATATATGAATATTTAAAGGAGACTGACATTGTCACGTACGCCTTGTAAATAACTATTACCGCTTATTGTATGAAAGGTGACGGAGTGTCTTTATTGACAGAACGACGTAATGAATGATTGACTATACTAGTAGAGGTTGGAAGCCAGTGGAGATGAAACGGCACACAGAACTCAAGCTCTGGGTGGAAGGCCCTCACAGGTGTTGGTCCTGCTCACAAAAAGGAAGTAGCTAGACGAACGTCGTAGCAACTGAGCTCTGGAGCACAATAGGGTGACCGCCGGCCGCTATTGTAGCAGGACGGGAAGGATAACTGGGAACGCTACAAATGTTGGATGCAGGTGAGAGGAACGATGAAGCGGCACCTCGGAAACCACGCAGGCTGGGTTATTTCCAAGAATTTTTACTCAGAAGCGTACCATTGTTAAGAGTATTGCTTTTTCCTCGCAAACTTTCCGCGCTGGACGACAAAAGACTAAAATATGGTTGGTCGGCGTTTGGTAGAATCTGCAGGGAGGAAGAATATTCCGTGGTTTCGGGAATATGATTCGTTTTCGGAATTACGAGGGTGGGGAGCCGAGCCTTTCTGGGAAGCCAGCAGTGGAGAGATGTGGTCTTCCGTTGTGAGCGCCAGTGCGTGACGGTATCAGCTTTGTTGGTACAGACGGACTTGGCTGACTTTGCTCTCAGGAGAGTTTATAGTTAGAACAGTTAGGCACTGTACTGTTGCGAACCCATACGATTCTGGGCTTCACCTCGGGTTGGAAGTCGTCGTTGAGTAAGCAGCGTTCAATAATTGAGAGCACTTCTGCCTATACTTACGTTGAGACTTTATCTGAACTCCATCCTTGAGGCTGGGACTTCGCGTTTCTCGTCAGTAGAACACAGAGAGGAGAAGACAGTATTAGAGTATATTAGTCAGAGGACCGCCTTCTGCCGTCCTAGTGTCTGAAAGAGTTTATTTGTGGCTGGAGTTCTTCCATCGGCGTAGACGAGTACGAGAACCATCACTTCGATGAACTGGACGCAGTACATATGGTGATATCGGAAATTACTTCGGCTTATTAGGGCTATAAAGCTAAACAGCTATTATCCCTTTAGTTTATTTCCACTGTGGTTCCACTCCACCGTAGATCATCTTTGAAAGTAGTGTCTTCTAGTGTTTGGTACATAGATGATGTCAGTCATTTCGCGTTAGTGATATTAGACTGCGGAGTCATAATAAGAGGCGTGCATTTGATTAATAATTTTAGTTAGGAAATATAGACAATTGTACTTGAAGCGTTGATTATAATCTACAATAATTACATATTGAACAACAACGTTTATCATTTAGTAGTATTAGTTGCCTTCATCATTCATTTATGTTTAGATCTGCTTAAGGGGGTAGTCAGATAGGTCCAAATCATCATTTTTGCGTTTATTATTTACCGTTGCACACATTCATTTTCACACCCGCCTGGAGCAGCATCTTGGAATGGAGTACGCCTGGAACAATTTTTCGAATTTAAGCCCGTTGTTGTCGATTTTCTGAAGAAAACGAGAAAGCGGTAACAAAAATCAGAACATCCTGAATGGATTACAGAACTCGCAATGTAAGTGAACCTGACTCCACGCTACCCGTAGTAAGAAGTTGCAGGGGGGGGAAACAATTAGTTTCTGTTTCGGTGGTGATGCATTTAAAAAGAAAATCGCATTATGGTAGGGACCAATTCTGGCAAAAACATCGTCCATTGGCGTTGAAGAAGTTGCGACTTTTGAAGAATTCATTATGGCGTTGAAAGAATTACAGGGCTATTTTTATAAACATTTTGAGGACAATGTCAATGTTACATCTGTTTCGGGACCGTTTCACTTAAAAGTGTCGCTCTACGTGTGCAAATAGAGCTGATCGGTCCCATTTAAAAGACAAATTCTGTTATGTTGAAACTGTTCAATGTTTCTACGTTGTTTTCCTTGGGGAGACTTCTCACGTCTCCATAATGAGGTTGCAAACGTGGTGAATGGTCCGATCAGCATATGTGCGAGAACGGCTTTTTTCGAATATGAAACTAAATGAGGCACGATTACGTGGCAACGTTAGAGCCGAAAATGTGCGAAATTGCATCTATTCATATCTCTAAAGTTTGTTCTATATGTCTCAGTGCACCATAAATAGTTAAATAATATTGAGAATTTGTTTTGTTTGTGATCTGTGTTGTCGAGAAATGTGAAACCAAACTGCATGTGAGCCGTTCAATGTTCCTTGTGCGAGTGCATTGCTATATAATGAATAGTATCTGTCGCCTTTTACTACTGGAAGGTTATGGTAGGATCAGTTTCAGAAAATATCTCTTTTCTGATTTCCTAAACCCCAAGAATGACTATGCCAGTAGAGCATACGTACGCTTGCATCGAACAAATATCAAACACAAAATTTATGGCTAGTGGGCCAAATTTATTTAAATATTAGTTAGTTAACCTGATAAAAAAGCGCCACCTCTTAGATCATTTGATAGTTTAATAAAATACCAATCTATATATTGTATACACAATAATAATCATAAATGTGATGGGAACATTATTAAGAGGAGGTTGAAATTGACTGATTTTAAGGGTACTGACGAGGAAGGGGAATGTCGCTGTGAGATGTAATAGCAACGAATTTAGCAATAATCAACATTTATTTCCTCATTAAAAGTAACACACACAGAGATTTAAGTTCAAACACAGTTACTTGGAATGTCGGCGCGTGAATGTCGGTACATAGTACATAGTACAACGCAACAACTGCACCGACACGTGTGTTAAGTGGGGGGGGGGGGGGATGGGGTAAGTCTGCTAATTTAGTGTTTACATGCTTGATCTGCGTTCATTTGTTGACGAGCTGACCACTGGGCTTTCTTGCCATTACGTGTGAGAGGGGGGCGATGGGGAGTTTCCCTCGTAATAAAACCCGAGGTGCCAGCAACAGACAAACCACACATTCATACTAGTGGACGGCAGTGGGGACAGCAAAGATATGACATGAATACCTGATAATAGATTACTCAGATACATACAGAACATAGTTATGAATCTGAAATTGAAAAAGACATTCTGCTTTGGCATTGAAATGTCTCTGTAGTATCATGCACTCTCTCTTCCATTTCTCTCCCCAGGCATAGTCGAACCGAACATCTGAGTCGTTAAAAATTGTAGCAAAACCGAAGGTTGCTTTCCAAAATCAATGGAACGGCTCACAGGGGGACGTTTCAATAGGTGTATTTTTGGGGGTGGGGAGGTGGGGGGGGGGGCAAAAGTGCAGTCAGGCGACAGAGCTCTCCACCATCCACCATCCACGATTTAGAGCAATATCAGAAACGGAATAACATCCACCTGTTGTTGGTGGCCGCAACTGATCATGACGACACGTTTGGGTGAACGTATCAGAAACTAACAGAAGCCATCGATTATTACTCTGTGTGCAAGGTTTCACGAAACTTAGGCCCGTATTCGTTAAAACTGCGCACCGCCGGGAAAGACAAGAAGTGTTTAGCTGAAAAAGGTAACTTGCCAAAACATGATTAATAGAGAAGATCTCATGTGAGAGACTCAGACTGTTAGCAATCGCCATCTTACAGTTTGAGCTATAAAATCCAAAGACTCAGGATGGCAAGATCGTAGTGAAGACAACAGAAGGAAATTAAAACAACACAAGGAAATGAAACATTAACGAACATCACTGAACATTAAAGTTTTCGTTCATCCAATATTTTTAAGTTTTATCTACTATTATAATATGTTGTATTATTAATTATCTCTAATTAGTTTTTGTTTGTATCGATATGACAGTCTGGTTATCTTGACCTACTACATCGACAGTAACGATTTGTCCTTGTAACTGATAGTTCCATAATCTTTATTATCATGCTCTCTTCTTTATCCACATTTTATTGCAAATTATATTTAAGTTGATTAATTAATTAACAGTTACTTTCTCTTTGTGACTGTTCTTCCTCAGCAATTTCAGTTTCATTTCTTTTTGAATCCTTTAGTTTTAGTTACAATCACATTTAAGACATTCTATGTATCAGTTCTTAAATGCTACTTCATATAGACAGGAGCACTGCGGACAAGATCTGTTATTACATTGACTTGTTAAAACTGCTTCTGTTCACAGAACAGTACGCTGTTTTCCGAAACTTCCTTTTACCCAGTCCGTCTTTAACCGAAACCATAGAAAATTTAAGGCAGGCAGAAGAACTGCGGGAAAGATCTATTACATTGCTTTGTTGAAAACTGCTTCTGTTCACAGAACAGTATGCTATTTTTCCAAACTTCCTTTTAGCCTGTCAGTCTTTAACAGAAACCTACATAGAAAATCGCGGTAAAGAGTCTAGACCTTGCAGAATGACTAGTTCAGTGAATGCAGGTCATTGTCTGTCGGAAAGCAGGAGCCGACGGCATATGTTCCTTTGCAGGCGACCGTGGTTGGACGTTCCTCAAGGTTTGCCGGTCAGTGTAACGTGTTAATCGTTAACAGCACATTTTAACGATTTTCATCGCCTGTTTCACCAACGGAACTCCTAACTGATTCTGCTCTCTAAGATGTGGCCCAATTGAGCATATTCCTCGGAATGTGCTCACCTCTCAGGTTACACAAATCAAAGGGCTGGTTTCGCAATTCATCTTGGGGGTGGCGTGGGTGCATATGCTCGCTCTGATTTAAAGCTTTAGCACTGTGGAAAAAGCTGCAATGCTTCGTCATAGGAAATACCAAGTCTGCTACTGTTTTCCACTTCTGCAGACGAATTAAATGATTTATTTTATCTCGTCATCAGTTATCTTTCAAGTTGGGATAAATTATCAGCCACAAGATTGCATTCTCACGACTGGCGCTTGTGTTCCTAAACATGTTCCTACACACACAGTATGGAGAGCCATAATAAGAATCTAACTTTAACACTACTTAATTTCAGGAATGCTATTGATACAGTAGGTGCAACCACAACGGAGGGGTATCTGTTGAGAGGCCAGACAAACGTGTGGTTCCTGAAGAGGGGCAGCAGCCTTTTCAGTAGTTGCAAGGGCAACAGTCTGGATGATTGGCTGATCTGGCCTTGTAACAATAACCAAAACGGCCTTGCTGTGCTGGTACTGCGAACGGCTGAAAGCAAGGGGAAACTACAGCCGTAATCTTTCCCGAGGGCATGCAGCTTTACTGTATGATTACATGATGATGGCGTCCTCTTGGGTAAAATATTCCGGAGGTAAAATAGTCCCCCATTCGGATCTCCGGGCGGGGACTACTCAAGAGGATGTCGTTATCAGGAGAAAGAAAACTGGCGTTCTACGGATCGGAGCGTGGAATGTCAGATCCCTTAATCGGGCAGGTAGGTTAGAAAATTTAAAAAGGGAAATGGATAGGTTGAAGTTAGATATAGTGGGAATTAGTGAAGTTCGGTGGCAGGAGGAACAAGACTTCTGGTCAGGTGACTACAGGGTTATAAACACAAAATCAAATAGGGGTAATGCAGGAGTAGGTTTAATAATGAATAGGAAAATAGGAATGCGGGTAAGCTACTACAAACAGCATAGTGAACGCATTATTGTGGCCAAGATAGATACGAAGCCCACACCTACTACAGTAGTACAAGTTTATATGCCAACTAGCTCTGCAGATGACGAAGAAATTGAAGGAATGTATGATGAAATAAAAGAAATTATTCAGATTGTGAAGGGAGACGAAAATTTAATAGTCATGGGTGACTGGAATTCGAGTGTAGGAAAAGGGAGAGAAGGAAACATAGTAGGTGAATATGGATTGGGAGACAGAAATGAAAGAAGAAGCCGCCTGGTAGAATTTTGCACAGAGCATAACTTAATCATAACTAACACTTGGTTTAAGAATCATGAAAGAAGGTTGTATACATGGAAGAACCCTGGAGATACTAAAAGGTATCAGATAGATTATATAATGGTAAGACAGAGATTTAGGAACCAGGTTTTAAATTGTAAGACATTTCCAGGGGCAGATGTGGACTCTGACCACAATCTATTGGTTATGACCTGTAGATTAAAACTGAAGAAACTGCAAAAAGGTGGGAATTTAAGGAGATGGGACCTGGATAAACTGAAAGAACCAGAGGTTGTACAGAGATTCAGGGAGAGCATAAGGGAGCAATTGACAGGAATGGGGGAAATAAATACAGTAGAAGAAGAATGGGTAGCTTTGAGGGATGAAGTAGTGAAGGCAGCAGAGGATCAAGTAGGTAAAAAGACGAGGGCTAGTAGAAATCCTTGGGTAACAGAAGAAATATTGAATTTAATTGATGAAAGGAGAAAATATAAAAATGCAGTAAGTGAAACAGGCAAAAAGGAATACAAACGTCTCAAAAATGAGATCGCCAGGAAGTGCAAAATGGCTAAGCAGGGATGGCTAGAGGACAAATGTAAGGATGTAGAGGCCTATCTCACTAGGGGTAAGATAGATACCGCCTACAGGAAAATTAAAGAGACCTTTGGAGATCAGAGAACGACTTGTATGAATATCAAGAGCTCAGATGGAAACCCAGTTCTAAGCAAAGAAGGGAAAGCAGAAAGGTGGAAGGAGTATATAGAGGGTCTATACAAGGGCGATGTACTTGAGGACAATATTATGGAAATGGAAGAGGATGTAGATGAAGATGAAATGGGAGATACGATACTGCGTGAAGAGTTTGACAGAGCACTGAAAGACCTGAGCCGAAACAAGGCCCCGGGAGTAGACAACATTCCATTAGAACTACTGACGGCCTTGGGAGAGCCAGTCCTGACAAAACTCTACCATCTGGTGAGCAAGATGTATGAAACAGGCGAAATACCCTCAGACTTCAAGAAGAATATAATAATTCCAATCCCGAAGAAAGCAGGTGTTGACAGATGTGAAAATTACCGAACTATCAGCTTAATAAGTCACAGCTGCAAAATACTAACACGAATTCTTTACAGACGAATGGAAAAACTAGTAGAAGCCAACCTCGGGGAAGATCAGTTTGGATTCCGTAGAAACACTGGAACACGTGAGGCAATACTGACCTTACGACTTATCTTAGAAGAAAGATTAAGGAAAGGCAAACCTACCTTTCTAGCATTTGTAGACTTAGAGAAAGCTTTTGACAATGTTGACTGGAATACTCTCTTTCAAATTCTAAAGGTGGCAGGGGTAAAATACAGGGAGCGAAAGGCTATTTACAATTTGTACAGAAACCAGATGGCAGTTATAAGAGTCGAGGGACATGAAAGGGAAGCAGTGGTTGGGAAGGGAGTAAGACAGGGTTGTAGCCTCTCCCCGATGTTGTTCAATCTGTATATTGAGCAAGCAGTAAAGGAAACAAAAGAAAAATTCGGGGTAGGTATTAAAATTCATGGAGAAGAAATGAAAACTTTGAGGTTCGCCGATGACATTGTAATTCTGTCAGAGACAGCAAAGGACTTGGAAGAGCAGTTGAATGGAATGGACAGTGTCTTGAAAGGAGGATATAAGATGAACATCAACAAAAGCAAAACAAGGATAATGGAATGTAGTCTAATTAAGTCGGGTGATGCTGAGGGAATTAGATTAGGAAATGAGGCACTTAAAGTAGTAAAGGAGTTTTGCTATTTGGGGAGCAAAATAACTGATGATGGTCGAAGTAGAGAGGATATAAAATGTAGGCTGGCAATGGCAAGGAAAGCGTTTCTGAAGAAGAGAAATTTGTTAACATCCAGTATTGATTTAAGTGTCAGGAAGTCATTTCTGAAAGTATTCGTATGGAGTGTAGCCATGTATGGAAGTGAAACATGGACGATAAATAGTTTGGACAAGAAGAGAATAGAAGCTTTCGAAATGTGGTGCTACAGAAGAATGCTGAAGATTAGATGGGTAGATCACATAACTAATGAGGAAGTATTGAATAGGATTGGGGAGAAGAGAAGTTTGTGGCACAACTTGACCAGAAGAAGGGATCGGTTGGTAGGACATGTTCTGAGGCATCAAGGGATCACCAATTTAGTATTGGAGGGCAGCGTGGAGGGTAAAAATCGTAGAGGGAGACCAAGAGATGAATACACTAAGCAGATTCAGAAGGATGTAGGTTGCAGTAGGTACTGGGAGATGAAAAAGCTTGCACAGGATAGAGTAGCATGGAGAGCTGCATCAAACCAGTCTCAGGACTGAAGACCACAACAACAACAATTGATACAGTGGAATTCGATATGTTATTTATGAAAATTAAACAATGCAGTACCTTGGCTCGGTAACTTAAAAACAAACATCAGCGAATCATGTGTGGATTGGGGACGGCATCGTGGCAACATGAGCCCATAGTAGTGCTTAAGCATCCAGCCCTGCCCTGTTTCTTTTCTCCCTTTATATGAATTGCATTTAAGCTGTATTACCTTAGTCTAAATCTGACGACCTCCAGGTGTATCTAAGCACCAGACGCAACAACATCGCATCTGCCATGTGGGATATGAAAGATGGCCTTTTTCCAATGATGCCCTCAAAACGTGGGCGTTACACTGCATGGGGGCTTAATTATATATATAAATGCAAATATTTTTAGTAGCTGTCTGTCCGATTACGAAGTCTCGTAAACGGTTGGCCCTGACTAGTTTTAGTACGCAATCTGACTGCATAGAATAACAACAAAGAATGGAATGAAATTTTCCGTTAACACAATTAATTAATTAAGTCCCCAGCAGCTATAAAACCAACGCAACAACAAAGCACAAGTGAAACTGTTCTGTGTGTGGAAGTGTGATTCAACGTACACATCTGGCACGGTTCTTCTTCAATAAGACAAGAAATTTTAAATATCATTTATACTGAAGTAATTAAAAAAATAGAAATACTATAATTGCGCAAGAAAACCAGAATTACACTCTAATACAAGAACACAAGCCAGATGCTTTGTTGACTGAAACTGTAATGACGCATTATTTAAGACATTGAAATAATAAAAAGAAAAGGGATTTTTTTTTTTTACCTTCATATATATTGACGAAAAGCACTCTGATCATTACAGTATCTCCATTAGAACAACATCTGCTGTCTAGCCCATCAAACAACTGCATAAAACATGGAACAAGCACTCTCCACTACGACTTCTCGACAAGAACTTTTCACTACGACATCTCAGCAAGCACTCTACACCACGACTTCTCGACAAACACAGCCAGTGGAGGCGGCGGAATAATACTCTTTGGCGCAATCTCTGGCGCTGTGGCTCAGTGTAGCCACCTTTCATATGCCCTTCCTTCACAGGCCAGAATTTGATGGTATTTTTGCCAGCATTGGTGGTGAAAATACCACCAAATTCGTCCACAAAAATACAGACAAAAATAAAAGATAATATTAATACATAAATATCACATAATTAGAAAAAATTTTGGCTTTGCACTGACCTTTCAATAACCTAATATATAAAATACAGTAAGCAATACAAATTCTTTCATACATGTGACTTTACATAATAATTTACACAATACACAAAAAAATCATTTTATACAAATGTTCACATAAAATGCTTTCAATGATTAAATAAAAACAAGTAGTTGATAGTTCCAGCAGTAGCACCCAGCAATGGTCAACAGGTGCAAACAGCAACAAGTGACATCATTTCAATAGAAGCAGTTCCATTAGTGGCACCCAGCAATGTTGAACAAGTGCAGACACCAACAAGTGACATTATGTCAGTAGAAGCAGTTCCATCAGTGGCATCCAGTAATGTTGAACAAGTGCAGACAGCAGCAAATGACATTATTTCAGTAGAAGCAGTCCATCAGTGGCACACAGCAATGTTGAGCAGGTGCAAACAGCAACAAGTGATATTATTTCAGTAGGATCAGTTCCATCAGTGGCACCCAGCAATGTTGAACAGGTGCAAACAGCAACAAGTGACATTATTTCAGTAGATGCACAGTGGCACCTAGCAATGATGAGCAGGTCCAGACAGCAGCCATAATATTCACTATCACTAATCACACTGTTCATCAGAGTTTATAAACAGAAATTAAACATGTCCTAGTGGCACCAATCATGTAGAAAAAGTGCAAGTAACAGTCCATAATATATAATATTCACTGTCACTAATCACACAGTTCATCAGCAGAAATTAAACATGTCCTAGTGGCACCAATCATGTAGAAAAAGTGCAAGTAACAGTCCATAATATTCACCATCACTAATCAGACAGTTCGGGCATGAACAATAGTTTGAATGCACACACAATTGCTTTTACAAAATTATTATCAATGCTCTTACACTAAACATACAAATTATAAGAAACACACAAATAATATCAGATAATTGTCATAGTACTATTACAAATACAGAAATATCAGTAAATGTATAATGTTTATGGGTGTCAGTGCAAGCCACAACAAGCAAGTAAAATAATATTTAGGAGATAACTCGGTACCACTTATCTGGGATTAGGAAGGGAAAACACACAAAACACACTCACTCATCTTTCATCCAAATTAAGTACTACTGTGTAATTGAATAGTGTTAACTGTGTAAATGCAATTCTGTCAAAGGTTTGATGTTCGACATGTGTATCAAGTAGTAGTGGCAGCAATGTATAACAGTCAATAATAGTTAGTCAACGTCATAGTCATCATGTCAAGACCAATGTTTGCCAAGCCAGATCAAAATGTACGGTTACTGAACATCTGTCAGTGTGCCAAGATATGCAATTACTTCCTCTATCCAAAAAAAAAAATATATATATATATATACTGTTTAGTGATTTAACAAAGTGTGTGTGTAGACTATCTTCCTTCCACTTTAGTGTTCTAGTCTGCTATCTTCATCCTCCTTGTTCCATAAAACCAACAAAAAAAATATGCTCCTCACTTACTTTACCTCTTATCCACCAAAACTCCAATAATCATTAGCATCACATAATCTTAATACTTCAATAATACCTCTTACGTCGATACATATAAACCTTATCATCAATATCATTTACCTTATCTCTTGTCCACCAAAACTCCAATAATCATCAACTTCACATAATCTCAATACCTCAATAATACCTCTTCAATACGTCGATACATATAAACCTTAGCACCAATATCATTTTACTTCCATAAGAACTCTTTCCTATAGTCAGTCTCCTCGAAGAAGTACAGATAAAATCCTAGTGCAAACTTCAATTCATCATCCCATACAATCCAAACACACAATGTCCACACACAACCTCTGTGTAATCCATCTCACCCATATCTTATACTCATTATGAATTATAAAATACATTTTGGTTACCTTGTCCATCATTAAACAAAAGAAATGCATACATGACCTGTAACAGACTTTAGTTCGAATAACTCTCAGTAATTAAGTACGATTACGGAGTGTGAATGATCATAATATTTCACAGTGTGTACACCACTTCAAGAATCATGGCAGAAGCAAACATGTGGAGTATTTTTTGTGTCAAGTGTCACTTGCTATTTCAATTGCTCACGAAGAATGCAGTCTAATAACTGTCAAAAGTCTAACCCTAGTGTTGGTATGTCATGTCGTTAGCTTCCTTCCTATTAGCATAAATTTCTACAGCTTTCATAAAACCTCAGCTCATGTGACTTCTCTGAAGTTTCTTGTACTAATGTCGTTCGTCGAATTATAGCAGTTTATTTTCTTATCTTAAAAATATAAGGCACTGAGTGTAAGCAAAACATGCAATAGCGAGTAAATATACCAGTGGAGAACAGAATGTCAACAAGTGGATGCAGCACAATTCTTACAACGAGGCTCTGCCAAGCGAACAATCTATAATTAATACAATAGTGTGACCTACACTCTATGTTCGTACACAGTACATCAGCATTTCAATATACCAAATTAAAGAGTAGTTATGACAACAAAACAGAAATGTGTAAATATGCAATCCATAAGCAAGGCAGCAAATATGTTATCTAACATAATAAACAGGTCATTAGCATCATATCAGCATAAGCAAATAAATGTTCATATGTAATCTTAATAAATAATCATGAAGGCGCAAGCAGATAAATCACAAAGTATAACTTACACACATAACCATAGTCAGCACAATTAATCAGGTGACAATTATAATTTAAATAATTAAGCACAACAGGCACATAAAAAAAATAATGTGACATCAGTGAAAAAGCATAGCAGCCAAGCGATGTATAATATACATAATTAACAACCCTGTTCATTAATCAATCATTGTCAAAATCAGTTAATGTACGCAAGCATGTCGCTTCACACGTAAATTCATAGAACATGAAATTTAGCACAAAGTCTGAATCACGTAATCGCGAGCAGCAAATTACGTCTAAATTATGTACCTAAGTGGAAATATGTTACCTGAAAAATAAACTCAATTAATAGTTACCTTTTTACTATATTAGTTTCTTCTTCGAAATAACATTCTTCCTGAAATTTTCTCGATAGCAAGTCGCCTTAACGTCGGACACGCACAGAATTTACCTGAAGTTCTTAAATATTTTATAGAACCGTATCCTGAAAAATACTGAACGTTAATAACATAATTCATCAAGTCACTATAGCTTTATACTGAATTTAATCGGAGAAATTAGACTGTGTATTTGTTTACGGCTGTCAGTGCATTCGCACTGAGCGCTCTATCAGCTTTAGGCGCGTGACGTAGGAAGTAATTGTTTGCGGTCAACGACTTCCTTGTGCGGCGCGCAGACTTGACTGTTGCTTTGAGTATGTGCCGCCGCCGTAACACGGCGCGGTATCCTTGCATTCTCCGTGTGTTTACATGTTACTATTAGTTTCTCTAAAGTATGTCATTCCACAAAAATTTTAACGTTAGATATATGACGTATTCCCTTAGAGCGTCGAGATTTAAGAGTTTCTACTTCGACAGTGTTATCATGAATAATTTTTCGAACTCTGTATGGACCGTTATAAAGCAGAAAAAATTTGCGACACAAGCCTTTTCCTTTGTGAGACAAACGATGAGACTTAATTAACACCTTTTGACCAACTGACAGGATTTTTAAACGACCAGGATGTTTAGCTGATTTCTCTCTTCTAGCAGCCGCGGATGCAATATTTCGTAGAGCCAGGTTGACAACTTCAGAATGCCGCAGTTTCCGTGTAGGCGGAAAAGGAACGATTTCAGAAATGCGATTTGTCGGTGCTTTGTTTTTTAATATCAGTATCGGCGGTAAAGAAGTTGAATCATTAGGGAGTTCATTCAGAATGTTTTGAAAAATATGAAGATACTGATCCCAAGTTCTGTGATTCTGATGACAATAAAGACGACACAATTTATTGATTTCCTTCATCCATCTCTCTGAAGCGTTAGATTGAGGGTGAAAAAGTGAAATGAAAATTGGTTTAATCTTATGACGCCGTAGAGTACGAAGCCAAATTTTAGAACGAAACTGTGATCCATTATCTGATATAACCTTATCAACATGACCCACTACTTTAAGAAAATGTTTGATGAAAGCGTTAGATACTGAACGAGCTGTTGCTTTGCGTAAAGGTGTAAAACACACATATTTTGATGTCAATTCCACTGCTACGAAAATGTACGCAAAACCATTAGTAGAACGAACCACTTGACCGAACAAATCGACTGCACCCATCTCCTTTAATTTAGCTGGAATGATAGGAAACAACGGTGCTCTGTGAGAAATAGTTGGCAGCTTAGCCTTTTGACATAATTTGCATTTGGCCAGAACAGATCGAATACGTTTTTCCATATTACTGAAGTAGAAATTTTCCCGTAATTTATGAAAGCATTTTCTGTGACAAAAGTCTGCATAACTGAAATGCGTATACCAAATCAATTTATTGACCCACTCATCAGGAATACAAACTAACCAAACAGAGTTGTCGACCGATTTTCGTTTAAAAAGAACTTTCCAGATAGTTCGCAAAAACGAGGTGTGGCCAAATTGTCCAATTTAACAAAGCGTCTAAGAAAATTACAGACACCAAGGAAACTACGAACATCACGTTTTATGGTAGGAACAGCATAATTACGAATAGCGTCTAGTTTTTCTGGATCAGGAAGAATACCTTCTGTAGAAATAATGTGACCGAGAAATTTCACCTGAGAACGACCAAATTCAGATTTTTCTAAGTTCACTGTAATGCCAACTCTTGCAAAAATACGTAATAATGAATCCAAAATTTTGTTGTGTTCACTCCAAGAACGTTCAGCAATAAGAATATCGTCAACATATGAAGTAATATTGTCACGAAGATAAACAGGTAAGATTTCGTTTAAACTACGAATGAATGCTGCTGAAGATACCGTATAAAGTCCAAACGGTAATTTCCGAAATCACTTTTGGGTAAAATAGTCATAGCCGGTTATTCTTTAACGATTCTCTAGATAGATTGATAGTCGAAGAGTTGTTTTGACAGATGCAAAGAATAGTAAAACAGTAGGTAGTGGTGCAGAAAACTAAAAGGGAAATAGCACCACTACAGCTCGGGGCCCTATGCATGCTACAGCACATATTCACTTAGTGCAGTGAATCCCCTGAGGACATTAATAAACGGTTCAAATGGCTCTGAGCACTATGGGACTCAACTGCTGAGGTCATTAGTCCCCTAGAACTTAGAACTAGTTAAACCTAACTAACCTAAGGACATCACAAACATCCATGCCCGAGGCAGGATTCGAACCTGCGACCGTAGCGGTCCTGCGGTTCCAGACTGCAGCGCCTTTAACCGCACGGCCACTTCGGCCGGCGGACATTAATAACCGCACATAATTTCCAGTTTGTGACTTAGAGGCCAATTTGGTGGAAGTGCGTACGTAAATTGATCTAACCATGCACATGGATGTATGTCATTCTTAGAATTACGAAAGATCTTAAATTTCCGAACAGTCAAAAAGTGTTTATAGTCAAAGTTTTCGCCTCGTGGCGACAAAGACCTACCGTTACTGTTCCAGTCCGAATGTCGATTATTGTCAAGTTCACGCGCATGGCGCTCTCTTGTTGCATCCCGTAAATGACACAAATTATTTTCTTCAAAGCCCTCTGCTATCTGTGATTCTAAATTTCTTCTGCTGTCTTTTCCTACAATTTCGCCTTCAATTTGTTTGACTTGCTTTTGTAATGCCTCAAATTCCCTTTTAACGCGTTCATTAAATTTTCCCTGATTTTCAACATGTTTATTTATATTTTGGTACTCTTCAGTTTCTGCAAATGGTAATGGAGCTGTATCATCCGAATCTCTGTCCCCATTTAAGCTAAGACTTGTCAATTTATCTGAAATCTCCTCAACTCTTTCCGATAAGTCACCTATTTGTTCTTTCTGTTTATTTACATCTTCCGTAAGTGTCGTGACTCGGGTTTCAGTATTAACACATTTGGTAGTTAACTGTTCATATTGTTGTGTTAGATTATTTATTCTGTCATTTGGTACGGATTCCTCGATTCTCTAAAATATTTCCTCCTTATCGTGTGCACGTTGTTAATTTAACTCTGAAAATTTTTGTACTATCACGCGATCTCTTTCTTCCTGTTCTCTATCCTGTTCCTTTTGTCTAATCTCTACTACAATTAATCTATTATTGTGAGAATTCAAAATCGGTTGTACTTCTTCTCTGATTTCTTTCTTTAATTGATCTTTCATACTTTTGAAGCATGTCCCTATTCGTGAGTCTAACCGTGTTTCCATTGTTCCCATCTCAGTTCTAATTGTTCCTATCTCTGTTTTAATTGTTCCTATTTGTGAGTCTAACCGTGTTGCCAAAGTTCCCATCTGTGTTTTTAATTCAGATCTTAACTGTGTTTCCATTGTTCCCATCTCAGTTTTAATTGTTCCTATATCAGTTTTAATTGTTCCTATTTGTGATCCCAAATTTAATATTGTACCCATCAACTGCTCCATATTAGCCGGTTCGAAATTCTTTTCGCCCCTAACATTTCACGCAAAATTAACTTCCTTCTGCATAGCCATAAAGTTATCTGTGTTCGATACTATTTCAGAATCTTCTATCGGTAATCTCGTATTCTGTGAATTTTCTGATTGAGAAAAATTTGAAATGGTTCCGGACTATTTTCCCGACTTATTAAATTGTTTTCCACTTCATTATTTATCATACTGTTCTCCTGTGTTGGCGAGTTCGCCATGTCAACAATTTCGTCATTCTGACTATCCATCTTTTTGCCTTTTTCATCGATCGTGTAATCATTTACAAAACATACAAAACTCGTCACTGTACGAAAACTACACACAATGACTCCTTATCTCCAACAATACCATTCACACGAAATGTTTCCCTCAAACACGATTAACGAACAATTGAAATAATTGCACTAAATTATCAAACACTTATACAAGACAACAAAATTAAATTCTGAAATACCATTAGAAGAATGACAATTACCAAATCTACACATGCAAAATAGACTACAATTACTAAAGTACAAATTACTACAACAATACTACTGTCTACTATTTTTACAATCAGAAGAATTCCAAGGGACGATCCGAAGCAGCCATCGCCACGTGCATGGGGGCTTAATTATATATATAAATGCAAATATTTTTAGTAGCTGTCTGTCCGATTACGAAGTCTCGTAAACGGTTGGCCCTGACTAGTTATAGTACGCAATCTGACTGCATAGAATAACAACAAAGAATGGAATGAAATTTTCCGTTAACACAATTAATTAATTAAGTCCCCAGCAGCTATAAAACCAACGCAACAACAAATCACAAGTGAAACTGTTCTGTGTGTGGAAGTGTGATTCAACGTACACACCTGGCACGGTTTTTCTTCAATAAGACAAGAAATTTTAAATATCATTTATACTGAAGTAATTAAAAAAATAGAAATACTATAATTGCGCAAGAAAACCAGAATTACACTCTAATACAAGAACACAGGCCAGATGCTTTGTTGACTGAAACTGTAATGACGCATTATTTAAGACATTGAAATAATAAAAAGAAAAGGGATTTTTTTTTACCTTCATATATATTGACGAAAAGCACTCTGACCATTACAATATCTCCATTAGAACAACATCTGCTGTCTAGCCCATCAAACAACTGCATAAAACATGGAACAAGCACTCTCCACTACGACTTCTCGACAAGAACTTTTCACTACGACATCTCAGCAAGCACTCTACACCACGACTTCTCGACAAGCACAGCCAGTGGAGGCGGCAGAATAATACTCTTTGGCGCAATCTCTGGCGCTGTGGCTCAGTGTAGCCACCTTTCAACACTAAACCCCAAAACATAAAAGAAATGTCTCACTTATATTACATTATACTACATTAGTCGTAACCCACAGAACCATGGAAGGTGGTCTCTGGGATATGGAAAGATGTCAAAATGTGCATTTAATTTAATTTAAGTGCAATATAGTCAAACGATATTAAGTCCCTGTATTGTAATGCTAATTCTAGCTATAAAATGGCTTAAAACGTTAAACTTAAGAGTCTCTGTGAAGATATTTGTCATTGGAGTTTAAGGATATTTTTAAAGAAATTTCCGACATTTGACTGTCAATTGTTCATTTATTTTACACAACCATGAATTCGGCTTTATAACTATTCTAAAATGCATGCTGAACTGAAAATTGATAAAGCGTGTGTATCATACAGCGCAGGGCATAGAAACAAGCGGTCATTAAGTGTTTGAAAACATTACCTGCATGTTAAAATATGTCTAACCTGTCTGTGCATGTCACCGTCGAAATTACGTATTTCTTGACTTATAGGCCAGTTGTTATATTATAGGATACGAGTATATGTCGAAGATACGTAATGTGGCTGACACTGTGCAAAGTGAAAAACCATTAATACATAATATGGCAGCATTGTGTGAACCACATGATCTTTGCTTTTCCTGATCTATTACCAGCAGCGCTCTCAATTTGTGGGGAATTCCTCCAAATGTAGAGAATTTCAATTTGACTGGGGATTCTGTGGGGATTGGCGTTATGTGGAGAATATGTGGTATTTTTAAAATGTAACTGCTTATTAATATATATGATGGTGAGTTTGTTGCTAGTGTTGATTCTAATGATTTTCAAGACCTTAAGCCCTTCATAGAGAAGATTTCAACCAATATCGTGTAAACATGGTAAATAAATATTCTTTCATATGCAGATATTACTTAAGCGAAACTGAACGTAACAGCAGCTGAAAGCATATGCAGAGCAAAGCATTGTTTCTCTTCCACATTCTGTTAGCTGAGCTGTACTTTCTCGTCACTTAGATTAGATTAGATTAGTACTTGTTCCATAGATCATGAATACGACACTTCATAACGATGTGGAATGTGTCAGGTTAATAAAAGGTGTCTATACAAGATATTACATTAGACAAAATATTACATGACACTCAATAATTTTTTTGTGGAGGTTGGGAAATTACGCCGGCCGCGGTGGTCTCGCGGTTAAGGCGCTCAGTCCGGAACCGCGCGACTGCTACGGTCGCAGGTTCGAATCCTGCCTCGGGCATGGATGTGTGTGATGTCCTTAGGTTAGTTAGGTTTAAGTAGTTCTAAGTTCTAGGGGACTGATGACCACAGAAGTTAAGTCCCATAGTGCTCAGAGCCATTTTTTTGGAAAATTACCCACTTTCTACATCCAAAAATTCATCTAATGAGTAGAAGGAGTTGCCATTAAGAAATTCTTTTAATTTCCTTTTAAATGCTATATGGCTATCTGTCAGACGTTTGATGCTATTAGGTAAGTGACCAAAGACATTTGTGGCAGTGTAATTTATTTCCTTCTGAGCCAAAGTTAGATTTAACCTTGAGTAGTGAAGATCATCCTTTCTCCTAGTGTTGTAACCATGTACACTGCTATTACTTTTGAATTCGTTTGGATTGTTAATAACAAATTTCGTAAGTGAATACATATATTGTGAGGCTACAGTGAAGATTTCTAGCTCTTTAAATAAGTGTCTGCAGGATGATCTTGGATGAGCTCCAGCAATTATTCTGATTACACGCTTTTCTGCAATGCACACTCTTTTACCCCAGAATATGATGCCATACGAAAGCAGAGAATGAAAATAGTCGTGGTAAGCTAATTTACTCAGATGTATATCGCCAAAATTTGCAGTGACCCTAATAGCATAAGTAGCTGAACTCAAACGTTTCAGCAGATCCTCAGTGTGTTTTTCCAGTTCAACTCCTCATCAATGCATACACCTAGAAATTTTGAATATCCTACCTTAGCTACCGATTTCTGATCGAAGTCTATACTTATTAATGGGGTAATTCCATTTATTGTGTGGAACTGTATACACTGTGTTTTGTCAAAGTTTAATGAGAGCCCATTTGCAGAGAACCACTTAATAATTTTCTGAAAAACATCGTTTACAATATCACCAATTAATTCTTGTCTGTCGGGCGTGATAGATATACTTGTATCATTGGAAAAAAGTACCAGCTTTGCATCTTCGTGAATATAGAATGGTAAGTCGTTAATATATATTAAGAACAGTAGAGGGCCCAAGACCGAACCTTGTGGCACCCCATTCTTGATTGGTCCCCAATTTGAGAAATCACCATTTTTTTTGCATATTATGTGAACTGTTTATTTCAACTTTCTGCACTCTTCCAGTTGGGCATGGTTTAAATCATTTGAGCACTGTCCCATTCATACCACAGTATTTGAGCTTATCTAGAAGTATTCCATTATTTACACAATCAAAAGCCTTTGATAGATCACAAAAAATCCCAACGGGTGACTTCCTGTTACTCAGAGCATTTAATATTTCATTAGTGTGAAACACATATGTATTCATTACCAGCGATGGCGAGGCATGACAGAATCTCTGACCAGAGAGTTATTTATCGTTGCTAGTCTGCGCTTGACTGCGCGAGTGTTCAGTTGTACTCTGTCTGTAGTAGAAGTCGGATACAGTTGCGTGTAGCGAGTCGGCAGTAGAAGTCAGTCTGCGCTAGTCTGCGCGAGTCTGCAGTAGTAGTCAGTCGACAGTAGTAGCGAGTGGACGGTTGTACTGAGCAGGCGTCGGCATGCGTCGGCGGCGTGCTCTTCTCGCGACTCTGGTCACGATTCGGGACGATGAGTATTGTTGTAGAAGGTAATGAAGCAGCATTGCGCACATCTAGTAATGTATGTTAATTGTAATTAATTTGTTCAAAAATGCCCCAATAATAATTTTTTTATAAAGTAACTCTTTTAAAGAAAAACATTCATTTCAATTTAAAGAATATTTCCTATGCATTTCCTCCAAGAATCAAAATTAAATATACGCCAGCATTGCACGAAGCTGTGTCGATAAATAAGAGCAGATATAGATGCATTTTATTGAGGTAAGAATTTTTTATTTTTTTATTCAGAATACACGGCCGAAGGTCAGCGCTGCTGTCCTTATAAAATTTATCAGGTTTAATTATTTCACAGGGCCGAAGGTCAGCGCTGCTGTCCTTATAAAATTTATCAGGTTTAATTATTTCTGTTGAGATGTTAGATACGGTTCATGGTTCATTATCTAATTAATATTATTGTGTGGTTTTTGGTCAATTTTCATTTATCAATTTTGTGGGGAGTTCACACATGGTTCCATTTAACATTTTTTTTATTAAACATTATTCTGTTGGGAGGTTACATTTGGCACCATTTTCATGTTTTTCATTATAAAATAACCGTGTGAAGAGGTTACACTTAGCTCAATTTCGACATTTATTTATTTAAATTTTTGCGGGGAGGTTACACTTCGTGACATCCGGACCAGGATCGTATTCATTGTGAATCTTCTGAGAAGTAGTCATATATTTGCTCTTATTTACTTAATATAATTAGCATTTGGCGCAACACATTTTCTAATTTGTCAATCTTTCTTCCACAGATCATCGGCAATTTGTTGCTCTTTGTTGTATTTGTGTTGGTTGCTTTTTGCATTGTGCTTATTTCATTTGTGATTAATTTGTTTTGAGGAAAATGCCGCGAAAAACTGTTAACAGTACATCGCAAGGTGTAATGAATGAAATAGCTGATTCTAATAATTTGAACGGTAGTACTTGTGACACACAGTGTAATGATGACAATCCTCCATTTACTGACAATGTGTGCGTACCAACCATTAATAATGATTTTTATCTTTACGTTGAACAAACGAATTCAATTGTGTCCTCTGTTAATTTGACGACAATTGATGATGCGGGACGTTCTGTTACAAAGAACGCTGCCCAGCTTAACACACCCGGTTTGCAAAATTCATGTGACGAATAGACAAATTTTTGTAATGAAAATGAACGGTGTAATCAGACTACGACAGATTTATTTAATTCGGAGGTAGTGACCGATAGTGCACATACGATCGGCAAATATTTTCAAGAGTCACAGAATAACCAAATGGTTACACAAACCGTGACAATTGCAGGTACGTCATCAAACAGCACAGAGAATAGAGCCGGTAATATTGGCTTGGATCAAATTATGGCAGTATTGCTACAGTTTAAGAATGAAAATTTCAAACAACTTAATGACGATAGTGAAAATCTCAAACAACAACTTAGTGAAGATTTCAAACAACAACTTAATGAAAATTCTAAACAACAAAATGAGAAACAAGACGAAAATTTGAAACAACTTAATGATAAATACGACAATCTTAATGAAAGACAACAATTCCAAACAGTTGAATGAAAAACTAGACAACAATTTGAGACAGCTTAGTGAACAGATTAAAGCCGTTGCCACGCAGTGTCATGATACTAAGGAACAATTACGTGAGGAAATTGAGGCTTGTGCTAGGAAAAGTAGCGAAGAAATTAGATCTGTTGCGCAAGAATTAAGGGATATGCAAACAGCTAAAACAGAATCACTTAGAGGTGAAATTAGTGCAGTCGGTAAACAACGCTCTGAGAAAGCAACGCAGTTACGCGACGAGTTTAAATTGATGACAGCAGAACTTTCGCGCACACTGGATGCCAAAATAGACTCGAAATTCGACCAACAGAATAGTCAAATTGACGAACGCTTTAATCACCACCTACAAAACAGTGAAACGCGTTTCCGTAAATCTATACAGGAACAAAATAAAGTAAAACGACAAGTCATGGAAACGATTACTACACAGAGACAGGAAGATAAACGTAAATTGTTTGCGAAAGCAAAAACATACGTAGACAACAATATTGCTACAGTATCGGACAAAATTAATACCATCGAACAGTTCAACACCGAATTGCGTGGTGAAATTTCCGATCTTAAATCAAAAACAGATACACACACAGTAGATTTTCAAACAGTGACCGACAGACTCGAACAATTAGAACTAACACAGGAATCCGATGTCATCAAAGCCGACGTTAAAAAATTGAATGAAACCACACGTAAATTACAAAAACAAACTAATGCTTCAGATAATAAAAACGATGATCAGGTAAAAATACTGACTGAAAAATATGATGAATTGGCCAGTCGTATTGATGTTATTGAAAGTAATAATGACATCAAATCAGATGATACTTCACCTATTTCATTTAACCAAACACCTGAATTCCAAAATTTACAGCAGACAATCAGTGAGATAGATTCGTCTAATAATACATTGCGTAGAAAATTGTCAACTTTACAACAAGAAGTGACAGAGATAAAAAATATTTCAGTTAATAACACGTCCCAGTATACGGCACATTCCGAACATTTCTCACACTCACACAGCCAGTATAATTTGGATAATTTACAGAGAGTACGCGACTTAAAATCCGAAAAGCTATGCGACTTAAAATCCGAAAAGACACAGACAAACAGATGCTTATGTAATCGTGAACCTGTTGACACATACAGTGATGAGAACGTTGATTATAAGCAATTTGTGTGTGTAAAAAAATCTAAGGTATTTGTAAATGACGGAGCACAGGTACACGCTTTCAACCGTACTCAACAATTTATTTTTGTACTTTAAATAGCATTGCCTGTAATACAAAAACTACAATTAGCATGGGTACAACAATTTGCTTCTGAATTTTCACCCGCATTGCCTGTAACGCAAAAGCTAAAATGTATTTGCAGCGTGTAATAAACCTCAGGGGATTCATTATGCTTTAATGAATATGTGCCGTAGCGTGCACAGGGCCCTGAGCCGTAGTAGTGCTGTTTCATCTTTAGTTTTCTGCACTGCTGCCTTCTCTTCTACTATCCTTTATATCTATCAAAACAGCTCTTTAACTATTGCTCTACCTAGGATTAAGAAACTTGTAAAGAAAACCTGATATGACAAATTTTACCGAAAGAGACAATTTTTCATTAGACGGTCCAGAAATGATAACCACGAGATCTTTAATAACAGACGAAAATTTTTAATCATCAGTATGTGTAAAATTATCAGCAACAGCAAACGCATTTTTAGTAACAATAGAGGTTTTTCTCGGCAACAGCAACAAAACCAACCGGTTAGCATACCTAACCAACAATGTAATGCACAAGGTCAGCCAGGCTTTAATGTTTCGCCGTGTGCACGTATAGTCTCAGCTCCAACAAATAGTAACGCACGGCAGCAAAGAAATAACTACGTACAGAAAACACAGTATTTCAATTCCTATCGCAATGCACCGTATAGAAATGACTATCACGACAGACGTAAAAACAATGAGCACAATTATCAACATACATTTAATAACAGTCGGTCTTACCAACAGCAAAATCATCCGCAAGAACATATTCTCATGAATGAACCAGACAGTAGATATCATCCAGAACGTAATACATATGGAAGAAATAACAGAGCAGTTCAAATAGTCGAAATGCCACAGCATCCTCCTGAAAATAATAACACGTCAGATAGAATTTGACTAGATACAGTACAGGTTGCATCTTCCAGCAACGTAAGCAATACTTCAGACACACAGAATGTTGTTCATGAAAATGTTATTACTTTTGACGACATCAGAGACGCTCTTTTGCAGGAAAGACCAGTTGTTCAGAAAACCATTTCACATCCTGTCATCGAAATTAAAATTGGATCATCGAAATTTTCAGCAGTAATCGATTCCGGATCACCTATGTCAGTAATAAATGAAGAAACTTTCAACGAGTGTAACAAAGAGAATACCTATCCTACATTACCATTAGGCAAATCAAAAATAAAAGGAGCAGTATCTAGTAAAGAAGTAGATGTTAAATTACAGACACATTTATCATTTTGTATTGCAGGTCATACTTTTCACTCAAATTTTTGGATTGTTCCTTTATTGACAACAGACGTTATTTTAGGTACGAATTTTCTGATACAACACGACGCAATTATTGACTTTCAAAATTCCTATTTAATGTTAAAGGATGAAAATGTACAACTGGCTTTAGAATTTCAGCACTCATTATCTGCAGAAGAACAAACAATTAATCGCACAGAGGTCATTTCCGTATCACGTAGCATAGACTGTAATTCCACATTGTTTACAGATACGTAAGTATATAACTATAATACTCCAGACGAAGCTGACTATGACGTAATACAGATGATTTCTGATAAAGTTAAACAAAGCAGTGCAAATACAGATGACGAACGCACTCAACTACACAAAATTCTTTTACAGCAAGCTCCAGTTTTTGACAATATTCCTGGTACGATGTCCGGTTTTATGTATGAATTTCAGGTTAAACAGCACGACACATTTAAAGCCAAGCATTATCCCATTCCATATATCCATAGAGAACAAGTTAAGAAAGAATTGCAAGCTATGCTTGATCAAGGAATTATTGAACCGGCGGTTAGTCCGTACATAAACCCGCTCCATATTGTTAAGAAAAAAGATGATTCACTTCGCCTTGTACTTGATTCGCGTCACATCAATGACATTATTATTAATGAAACAGATCGCCCACAGACACTAGAAGAACTTCTACAGAAATTTCACGGTACTGCTAGTTATTCTACGTTAGATCTGAAATCGGGATTTTGGCAAATTCAGCTCCATCCGAACTGCAGAAAGTTCACAGCATTTCTCTGTTTTGGTGACTGTTATCAATTTTGTAAATTGTCGTTCGGTTTAACTATTTCTTCTGCAGCTTAAATTCGCGGTTTGAATACAATACTTCCGACAGAACTTAAAGACAGAATCACAACGTACGTAGACGATATTCTTATTGCAGAAGCTAAATTGGTCTGAACACAATCTGATTCTAGAACAACTGTTGCAAACTTTTCGTGCACAAGGACTCACAGTTAATCTCAGTAAATCGCACTTTGGTAAAACTTCTATAAAATTTCTTGGACATGTAATTTCAGCAGAGGGCATTACGCCTGACCCGGAAAAACTTAAAGCTTTACGGGACATTACTGTTCCTACGACGAAAAACAACTACGCAGCTTTTTAGGTTTAATTAACTGTTTTCGTAAATTTATTCATTACTCTGCTTTAGACACCCCTAGATTATGTCAATTGACAGGTAAAAACACTGTTTGGTCGTTGGATAAGCAAGCACATTATGAATTTATGAACCTGAAACACGCTTTGTTGAATGCACCACTTTTATCGCACCCAGATCTTGCTAGAAATTTTTCCATTGCTACCGACAGTTCTAACACCGCTTTAGGCATACATATTTTTCAGGAAATTGAAGAAGATGGTTGTACAGTAATTAAAAACATCGCTTTTGCAAGTCGCATTTTGTCACCTGCTGAACGAAATTATTCCGTTACAGAACTTGAAACATTATGTGTTGTTTGGGCTTTTACGAGATTTCGGCATTTTCTTTATGGAAGACATACCACCGTTTACACAGACCACAGAGCGATACAGTTTTTACTTTCGGCTAAATTTACACATGACAGATTGAGTAGATGGAAACTTTATTTGCAGGAATTTAATTTTTCAATTGTTCACATTCCCGGCACACATAATATTGTAGCAGATGCACTATCCCGTTCTCTTAGCAACAATCAGCAAGACATCGCAACCAACTTCTGCAAAGCAAATTTCAGCGTCATGTACATTCAACAAGTTGCATTTGAAAATTTCATTTCGTCGTCATTACAAGACATAGCACAAGAGCAAAGTAAAGACAACGTGTGGAAAGAGATTAAACACCTTTGGCAAGATAGGAATAATGTTACCATTAGAAACCATTACATTGTACGGAATAATATTCTGTTTCGCCGCTCTCATCCTGACAGCAACAATTGGTTATTATGCATTCCTGATGAACTTGTTAACAAATTAATCTGGTATACTCATTTAAGTTACGCACATTACGGAGCCAGAAAATGTTTTCTTATACTGAGACAGAACTGTTATTTTATGAACATGGAGAAACGTATTCGACGAGTTTTAGCGTCATGTAAAATCTGCCAGAAAGCTAAATCAGACACGACTTCACATATTCCTCCATTACATCCCATTGTACCTGTTAAATTGAGACATATGGCCGCTGTAGACATTTTTGGTCCGATTCCCAGAACTAATAGAGGGTTTTGCTACATCTTTGTCGCTGTTGAACTCACTTCAAAATTTGTTACCTTCACTTCGTTACGCAAAGCTACTGCTAAAATTGTTTCGAAAGCATTTGTAAAACATTTTTTATTTCATGTAGGGCATGTGTTGAAAGTAATTTCCGACAATGGATCACAGTTTCGATCTGCTATATGGACACGTATGTTACGAGCTAGAAACATTTCCCCGATCTATATATCCAGGTACCATGCTTCTTCGAACCCTTGTGAACGATTAATGAAAGAAATTGGTAAACTGTGTAGAATATACTGCCATAAAAGACATATTGATTGGGACACACACATACTCTCATTCCAGGATGTAATTAACTCCATACCAAATGAATCCACTATGCTATCTCCGTCTGTTATACTGAAAAATGTTGAACCACCTAACAAAATTAAAGAATTAGTAACATTTCCTACATCTCGTCGACTACGACACCATGAAATAATTGACATTGCACTGAACAACATCAAACGTGCCGCAGAGCGCCAGAGAAGACAGCAAAAACAGGTTTGTACATGCTGTGACTTTCACATTGGACAGAAGATATTAGTACGTACACACTATTTATCTAATAGAGTAAAAAGTAGGTGCAGTAAATTTGAACTTCTATACGCAGGTCCATATCGGATTCGCAGCATTCCTCACCCCAATGTTGTACACGTCGAAACTTTGAGAACCAGAAAAACCAAAGGAGACCACCACATATCGAATATCAGATCTTTTATTGAATGAAGATACTTTATGACTTAACATGCTGTAATGCCATTTGCTAATTTTTATGACCACTTATGCAATTATATTCACATGAATACTTACTGATGATTATCGTATTTTTTCTTGGCAAGTTCCCGGCAAGGTAAAGTTAGCAGGTCGCTCTTCTTGTCGTTACACATCAGACCGTGCATATTTTTCCAGATGAACTTACACATTTTATGACCATTTGTGCAATTATATTTATGTGACTACTTACTGATGATTGTCGTATTTTTCTTGGCAAGTGCCCGGCAAGGTAAAGTTAGCAGGTCGCTCTTCTTGTCTTTACACATTAGACCATGCACATTTTTCCAGATAAACTTACGTATCTTATGAATAATTATGCAATTTTATCTAGTGACATATTAATTTTATTAAATTCCCTCTCCACTAAAGTCTTTAATTCTCGCCTCTATTAACTACACAACATACAAGCTGAACACAAAGAAAGTCACATTTCTTGTCATCATTTTTTATGTATGTAAGATTGTTTTCCTGTTTTGTTTGTATGCACTATGAAATAGTTAAGATATAGCAAACACCAGTTGACTTTGACATTTTGCCTTATGATATCTCAACATCGTGACTACTTTACATCTTTTTTTTTTTTTTTTGCTGCTACATTGTGATACACTGGGTACATTTTTGCCTCTGAACACTATCTATGTTTTTGACATATTACTTTTCTGTCATGCTATGCTGTATGCTCAATTATACTACTATAAACCAGTTTTTATCTAATGGGTATATGAATTAAATGCAAGACATTAATCTTTGTTCATCATTTTCAGAAAGAATTAACGTGTAAAAGAAATAAATTAAACAGAAATGGGAATTTCACCTTCGGAATGAATGAAAGAGGATGCAATACCTCGTGATGAAGAGTAAATGGATCAGGATTAACAAGCATTAACAAGAATATACTATACACATCGTAGTATAGCAGTCTTAACTAATTTTTTCTTTCAGAATACAAGGCGATTGATGCAGGCTGTCAGACAGAACTACACATCTTAGTTTTAGTGATGAAATATGCTAGAAATAAGGAATAGTTGTGCAATGAGTAATGAAGTGACTTTTTTGCAGATAATAATGAATGATGATGAATAATGATGAAGAGTATGCTACTATGGATAATAAAGTTTTTCTTTACAGGTGACGATAATAATGGAGTTATGGTTATATGGACAATGAAGTTTTTCTTTGCAGATGAAAATAATGAAGTTTATATATTTGCTGTTAGTTAAGAGATGCTATGTAGTTATTTAAGTATTTGTTGCAGTTCGTTTTGACAGTATGTTTTATATCGTATAGTATGATGACTGAAGGTTTTGGAAAGGACAGCTAGGGAACACATTTTTTTATACACATTTCACTACCTGTTAATTCGAAGCTCACTACTTTTCAGCATAAAATGCGTTTCTTCTTTCAGTTTAATAATCCATTTTTGTATTTTGCAGGAGAAATTATTTATGAAATTAATGTGCTATAAGCAGTTGTTCATTAAACCTATGTGAATGTGATTACATATACTCTACTTGTTTCATAATCTTGCTACAGCTGACTCATGATGAATGACGTTACACATTTTCATTTGCAGCAACAACTCAAAAGCAAATATTTTCATTCTCAGTAATTACCCAACACAATGCATTGCTTAATATATATATATATATATATATATATATATATATATATATATATATATATATATATATATATAATGCTTTGTAATTAGGCAATGAGTGCCAATGTTCTCTGTAAAACGACTCATGAACATTATTCTGTAATACTATGTCATTTATTAGCTCCTGTTTTCAATGATGACCTCTGATGGTTTATAATTAGGCAATGAGTGCCTATGTTCTCTGTAAAACGATTTATATACATTATTCTGTAATACTATGTCATTTACTAGCTCTTGTTTTCAATGATGACTTCTGACGGTTTATAATTAGGCAATGAGTGCCAATGTTCTCTGTAAAACGACTGATGAACATTATTCTGTAATACTATGTCGTTTATTAGCTCTTGTTTTCAATGATGACTTCTGATGGTTTGTAATTAGGCAATGAGTACCAATGTTCTCTGTAAAACGACTCATGAACATTATTCTGTAATACTATGTGGTTTATTAGCTTCTGTTTTCAAGGATGACTTCTGATGGTTTATAATTAGGCAATGATTGCCAATTTTCTCTGTAAAACAACTCATGAACATTATTCTGTAATACTACATACATGGTACAGAAATGTTCAATAACTGTGCAATGAGTGCCACCAACTATTAGTGTAATTCACAATGAAGACTAGTATGTGACTTAATGTCCTTCACCTTCTGACCTAATTACCTGGATTTACTGCAATATCCGTTTGTCCTGTATATCCTCATGATCATGGAGCACTATATTTGGTTTTTGCACTAATTCTATGTTGGTGTACCTTACAAGAACGTGGTGTTGACACGACATGCTGTCCACTACCGTGAGCGATGGAGAAGCTATTATGGTCCCACTGTTTGGTGTACCTAATGTACCACCAAAAAGATAAAATGGAATATTACTACGAAATTTCAGTGTCTTGGCTACGCTGATTGATACTTCTGGGAAAAGAACTTCAGATTGTCTCACTTGGTGTTGTGCTTCTGTAGAAAGATATGGACTTTCAGTGCAGCTGCGTGCAACCTAAAGTGCTACAACCATGATGCAATCCTTCCCTTTCCTATCCTAATTCTTGTAACATAGTGAAAATCATTTTTGCTAACATGATTTGTATTCACGACCTATACATTTTTTTTTTGATTTGCTGATATGTTCTGAACTACAGTGCATGTGCACTTATGTCATTTGTTAATTTGTTTTGTACTCATTGTATATATATTTTGTCATTACCTGATATGTTCTGTACTCGGTGCATGTGCACTATATTTACTTCATGTTCTACACCTATATATCTGTATATTATGTGATTGTAAAGTTAGTTAGTTAACAAAAATTTGTTGCTCGTAGCAAGTCCAAATGACTCACCATCGCTGCCTAATGTTTGCCCCCCCAGTGGAGGGTTATGAAACACGTATGTATTCATTACCAGCGATGGCGAGGCATGACAGAATCTCTGACCAGAGAGTTATTTATCGTTGCTAGTCTGCGCTTGACTGCGCGAGTGTTCAGTTGTACTCTGTCTGTAGTAGAAGTCGGATACAGTTGCGTGTAGCGAGTCGGCAGTAGAAGTCAGTCTGCGCTAGTCTGCGCGAGTCTGCAGTAGTAGTCAGTCGACAGTAGTAGCGAGTGGACGGTTGTACTGAGCAGGCGTCGGCATGCGTCGGCGGCGTGCTCTTCTCGCGACTCTGGTCACGATTCGGGACGATGAGTATTGTTGTAGAAGGTAATGAAGCAGCATTGCGCACATCTAGTAATGTATGTTAATTGTAATTAATTTGTTCAAAAATGCCCCAATAATAATTTTTTTTATAAAGTAACTCTTTTAAAGAAAAACATTCATTTCAATTTAAAGAATATTTCCTATGCATTTCCTCCAAGAATCAAAATTAAATATACGCCAGCATTGCACGAAGCTGTGTCGATAAATAAGAGCAGATATAGATGCATTTTATTGAGGTAAGAATTTTTTATTTTTTTATTCAGAATACACGGCCGAAGGTCAGCGCTGCTGTCCTTATAAAATTTATCAGGTTTAATTATTTCTGTTGAGATGTTAGATACGGTTCATGGTTCATTATCTAATTAATATTATTGTGTGGTTTTTGGTCAATTTTCATTTATCAATTTTGTGGGGAGTTCACACATGGTTCCATTTAACATTTTTTTATTAAACATTATTCTGTTGGGAGGTTACATTTGGCACCATTTTCATGTTTTTCATTATAAAATAACCGTGTGAAGAGGTTACACTTAGCTCAATTTCCACATTTATTTATTTAAATTTTTGTGGGCAGGTTACAAGTGAAAGTATATATATAGCATTTTCCGTTGAAAAACCCTTCTGGAAACCAAACTGACATTTTGTTAAAACTTTATTTTTACAAAGGTGTGAAGCTACGCTACAATACATTACTTTTTTAAGAATTTTGGATAAGGCAGTCAGAAGAGAGATTGGGCAGTAGTTGTTGACATCAGACATATCCCCTTTTTATGCAGTGGTACAACAATGGCATACTTCAGTATATTTGGGAAAATACCCTGCTTCAGAGAGCTATTACATATGTGGCTAAGAATTCCACTTATTTCTTGGGAACAAAATTTTATTATCCTGCTGGAAATGCCATCAATCCCATGTGAGCTTTTATTCTTGAGAGAGTTTATTATCTTCCTAATTTCAGAAGGAGAGGTGGGTGGAATTTCAATTGTATCAAATGATGTGGGTAAGGCCTCTTCCATTAACTGCCTTGCTTCTGCTAATGAACATTTAGATCCTATTTTCTCTACAACATTTAAAAAATGATTATTCAAAATGTTTTCGACTTCTGGCTTGTTGTTTATCATGTTTCCATTCACTTTGATGGTGATGCCGTTATCCTGTACTCTTGGTTGTCCTGTCTCCCTTGTAATAATATTCCAAATTGTTTTGATTTTGTTATCAGAGGTATTAATCTCAGACATGATGCACATGCTTATGGACTTTTTAATAAACTTTCTTAATGTAGCACAGTAGTTTTTATAATATTTGGCTGTTTCTGGGTCATTACTCTTTCTTGTTGTTAGATACAGTTCTCTTTCGTGGTTACAAGATATTTTTATTGCTTTAGTAAGCCAAGGTTTTTTGCAAAGTTTCTTATAATTAGATTTAACTACTTTCTTGGGGTAACAGTTTTCAAATTCTCTTACAAGTGTGTCATGAAATAAGTTACATTTTAAATTAGCAAGGGGTTCCTTGTGCACCTCATCCCAATCTAACTGCTGAAGGTTTTCTCTGAAATTTCTAATTGTTGAGTCATTAATGGAACACATAACTTTGGAGGGTAGTTTTGAATTACTGAATGGAGCTATGTCATATACCGTAACTAGCTGAGCATCATGATCAGAAAACCCACTCTCGACAGGACAAGAATTTATGTTTTTAAACCTATCTTGGTTTATAAAAGTGTTATCTATCAATGTGCTGCTGTCCTTTACTACCCGAGTAGGAATATTAATGGCAGTTGTCAAATTGAATGAACCGAGCAAGACTTCCAGGTCATTCTTCCTATTACACTCTTTCAGTGAATCAACATTGAAGTCCCCAAAAATAATAATTTGCTTTCCCCTATCTGACAGATAGCACAACAAGGCATCCAAGTTTTCCAGGAATAAATGAAAGTTTCCTGAAGAGGACCTATATACTGTTACAATTATAAAAGAGCCCTCCTTCAGTTTAAGTTGACAGGCACATGCTTCTATATGTTGCTCTAGACAAAACTTTTTTGTATCTAAGCTTTCTACACAGTGATAACTTTTGACATATGTGGCAACTCCTCCTCCCACCTTATTCTCTTTACTCATATGTGCAGGTACTTTATTAACCACTGACATTTACCTTTTCCATATCAGACACAATGTGATGCTTAGACAAGCATAGTATATCTATTACATTATCAGATTCAATGTCATTTAAACAAATCAGGAGCTCATCTACTTTATTCTTCAATCCCGGGATATTTTGGTGAAAAATGGTAACATTATTTTTTAATTTACTTTTCTGAGAATCAACTTTCGTCTTCAATCCACCAATATTTTGGTTAAATATGGTAACATTATTATTTACTTTCCTGTTTTGAGAATTTTGTGAGTTTTGGACCTCTTTAGCACCTGCCTGCCTGAATTTCTCATTGGACTCTGATTTTTTTTTTGGTCATCAGTCTACTGACTGGTTTGATGCGGCCCGCCACGAATTCCTTTCCTGTGCGAACCTCTTCATCTCAGAGTAGCACTTGCAACATACGTCCTCAATTATTTGCTTGACGTATTCCAATCTCTGTCTTACCGTATCAGTCCAGCTAATTTTCAACATTCGTCTATAGCACCACATCTCAAATGCTTCGATTCCCTTCTGTTCCGGTTTTCCCACAGTCCACAATTCACTACCATACAATGCTGTACTCCAGACGTACATCCTCACAAATTTCTTCCTCAAATTAAGGCCGGTATTTGATATTAGTAGACTTCTCTTGGCCAGAAAGGCCTTTTTTGCCATAGCGAGTCTGCTTTTGATGTCCTCCTTGCTCCGTCCGTCATTGGTTATGTTACTGCCTAGGTAGCAGAATTCCTTAACTTCATTGACTTCGTGACCACCAATCCTGATGTTAAGTTTCTTGCTGTTCACAATTCTACTACTTCTCATTACCTTCGTCTTTCTCCGATTTACTCTCAAACCATAGTGTGTACTCATTAGACTGTTCATTCCGTTCAGCAGATCATTTAATTCTTCTTCACTTTCACTCAGGATAGCAATGTCATCAACGAATCGTATCATTGATATCCTTTCACCTTGTATTTTAATTCCACTCCTGAACCTTTCTTTTATTTGCATCATTGCTTCCTCGATGTACAGATTGAAGAGTAGGGGCGAAAGGCTACAGTCTTGTCTTACACCCTTCTTAATACGAGCACTTCGTTCTTGATCGTCCACTCTTATGATTCCCTCTTGGTTGTTGTACATATTGTATATGACCCGTCTCTCTCTATAGCTTACCCCTACTTTTTTCAGAATCCCGAACAGCTTGCACCATTTTATATTGTCGAACGCTTTTTCCAGGTCGACAAATCCTATGAAAGTGTCTTGATTTTTCTTTAGCCTTGCTTCCATTATTAGCCGTCACGTCAGAATTGCCTCTCTCGTCCCTTTACTTTTCCTAAAGCCAAACTGATCGTCACCTAGCGCATTCTCAATTTTTTTCCATTCTTCTGTATATTATTCTTGTAAGCAGCTTCGATGCATGAGCTGTTAAGCTGATTGTGCGATAATTCTCGCACTTGTCAGCTCTTGCCGTCTTCGGAATTGTGTGGATGATGCTTCTCCGAAAGTCAGATGGTATATCGCCAGACTCATATGTTCTACACACCAACGTGAATAGTCGTTTTGTTGCCACTTCCCCCAATGATTTTCGAAATTCTGATGGAATGTTATCTATCCCTTCTGCCTTATTTGACCGTAAGTCCTCCAAAGCTCTTTTAAATTCCGATTCTAATACTGGATCCCCTATCTCTTCTAAATCGACTCCTGTTTCTTCTTCTATCACATCAGACAAATCTTCACCCTCATAGGGGCTTTCAATGTATTCCTTCCACCTATCTGCTCTCTCCTCTGCATTTAACAGTGGAATTCCCGTTGCACTCATAATGTTACCACCGCTGCTTTTAATGTAACCAAAGGTTGTTTTGACTTTCCTGCATGCTGAGTCTGTCCTTCCGACAATCATATCTTTTTCGATGTCTTCATATTTTTCGTGCAGCCATTTCGTCTTAGCTTCCCTGCGCTTCCTATTTATTTCATTCCTCAGCGACTTGTATTCCTGATTTTCCCGGATCATGTTTGTACTTCCTCCTTTCATCAATCAACTGAAGTATTTCTTCTGTTACCCATGTTTTCTTCGCAGCTACCTTCATTGTACCTATGTTTTCCTTCCCAACTTCTGTGATGCCCTTTTTAGAGATGTCCATTCCTCTTCAACTCTACTGCCTACTGCGCTATTCCTTATATCTATAGCGTTAGAGAACTTCAAACGTACCTCGTCATTCCTTAGTACTTCCGTATCCCACTTCTTTGCGTATTGATTCTTCCTGACTAATGTCTTGAACTTCAGCCTACTCTTCATCACTACTATATTGTGATCTGAGTCTATACCTCTCCTGGGTACGCCTTACAATCCAGTATCTGATTTCGGAATCTCAGCCTGACCATGATGTAATCTAATTGAAATCTTCCCGTATCTCCCGGCCTTTTCCAAGTATACCTCCTCCTCTTGTGATTCTTGAACAGGGTATTCGCTATTACTAGCTGAAACTTGTTACAGAACTCAATTAGTCTTTCTCCTCTTTCATTCCATGTCCCAAGCCCATATTCTCCCGCAACCTTTTCTTCTGCTCCTTCCCCTACAACTGCATTCCAGTCGCCCATGACTATTAAATCTTCGTTCCCCTTTACATACTGCATTACCCTTTCAATATCCTCATACACTTTCTCTATCTGTTCATCTTCAGCTTGCGACGTCGGCATGTATACCTGAACTATCGTTGTCAGTGTTGGTCTGCTGTCGATTCTGATTAGAACAACCCAGTCACTGAACTGTTCACAGTAACACACCCTCTGCCCTATCTTCCTATTCATAACGAATCCTACACCTGTTATACCATGTTCTGCTGCTGTTGATATTACCTGATACTCATCTGATCAGAAATCCTTGTCTTCCTTCCACTTCACTTCAGTGACCCCTACTATATCTAGATTGAGCCTTTGCATTTCCCTTTTCAAATTTTCTAGTTTCCCTACCACGTTCAAGCTTCTGACATTCCACGCCCCGACTCGTAGAACATTATCCTTCCGTTGATTATTCAATCTTTTTCTCACGGTAACCTCCCCCTTGGCAGTCCCTTCACGGAGATCCGAATGGTGGACTATTCCGGAATCTATTGCCAATGGAGAGATCATCATGACACTTCTTCAATTACAGGCCACATGTCCTGTGGATATACGTTACATGTCTTTAATGCAGTGGTTTCCATTGCCTTCTGCATCCTCATGTCGTCGATCATTGCTGATTCTTCCGCTTTTAGGGGCAATTTCCCACCCCTAGGACAGGAGAGTGCCCTGAACCTCTATCTGCTCCTCCGCCCTCTTTGACAAGGCCGTTGGCAGAATGAGGCTGACTTCTTATGCCGGAAGTCTTCGGCCGCCAATGATGATTATTTATCAAAATTTAGGCAGTGGCAGGGATCGAATCCGGGACCGAAGACGTTTTGATTATGAATCAAAGACGCTACCCCTCGACCACGGGTACACGGGGACACTGATATAAGCCTAAAAAAGAGGTACATCCATGAGTACTAGTGTCCCCCCTTATGGATTTCGCTAACAACCCTGCCAGTTTACCCTTCCCATTCCTATTGAGATGTAGGCCATGCCTTGTGAAATCCCCCCTATCAACAGCCTCAACAGGAACCAATCCAATGTCTGACAGAGTGGCCGCCCTACGAAAGTGATCCAAGTCCATATTTACCCTCCTGACAGAGCGGTTCAACTGGGGCTGATCATGCCGCACGAAAGCAGGCACCAGCCCAGCATTGGTATGGGTCGTTCCTGAGGCTATTTTCACCAGGTCACACTCAATGCTGTAGCCCTGATCCCTATCAATACTGTTTCCCATTCCACCCACTACCATTTCATGATCCGGCTTTGTGAATCCTTTGCACAAGGAACCTATATCCTCTACCACCTGGCTAAGACATGCACTTGGCTTGCAAAAGTTTGGGACCTGGTACCTGTCACCTAATTTTTCCTGCAAAATCTGGCCCACACCTCTTCCATGGCTGATACCTAGCAACAGAACTTTCCTCTTATTTTCTACTTTTTTTGAAACAGTTGGTTTCCTAGTGAAATTCTGTTGCATCTTAACTACATCTACTTCTACTGCAGCCTCTTCCTTACTCAACTGTAGTAGCAAGGCAAATCTATTGACTCTGCCAATTGGGAAACTGTCAGACACTGTCCTCTTTCTGTGGCCCCTGTTCCCAGCTACCACTTCCCACCGCTGTTTGCCCTCCTGCCCCCTTAACCTCTTAAGTTCCTCCCTCGCTCTGTCCAAATCGGCCTGAAGGGCTCTAATTTTCTCCTCCTGTTCAGCTATAATCCTATCTCTTGAGCAAACCCTGCAAGAGAATGGAAGAGTCTCGTTTGCTTTCCCAGTTCCCACCCCGCTACAATTTCCCCAATACCTGTCACAACAGCTGCGCAAAACCCCTGAACTAACGTTCCTACTGCAGCTCACACACTTAGTATCCATGGTAGTTTGGAAATTAGTTAAAGAGATTTACTAAGTGATAACGATAATGTATTACATACAGATGCAAAAGGACACTAAATATGTTTTGGAAACTAATATGTAAGCAAGCTATTAACAAATGCACTTAAATTTGTGGTGTACCACTAAATGTGCACGCTCAAAAATTAGGCCTAAACAGCCGAATGTAACCAAAACGAACTTTTTGCGATAAGTGGAAGAATACGTAAATAAAAGAAAAACCTTTAAGGGGCTCTGGAAAGGCTCAAAATCAAGAAAAGTTCAATTTTTACTTTTTTGCGTTTTCTGAATCTGCAGACTATTACCTTTTAATAGATATATAATTTATTCAATTCCGAAGACTACAACTATTTTTAAATTTTTTTTGAAATGTGTTCTACATGGGCGTGACCCACTGTGGCGCTGTTAAACTGCTGTCAAATGGTGTTATTATTAACGTCCGTGTTCATAAGGTACATTTTAGTGATGTGAGATAAAGTATGTGTTGTGGCTAACCTGTGATGGTTCAATATATGTCGCTGGTGTGATTGTCGATTGTTTCATTTTTATTTACTCTGTCGTTATCTCGAAAATATTCGTAATTAATTCTGTTTCTTGAGTCTCTGTTTTGTTGAAGTATGATAATGAGTAAAAGTAAAGTTATTAGAAATCCTCTGAAGGCTTTTAAGAAAAGGAGAAATGTTGGAAAGCCAAAGGTATGTGTTATTTGTAAACAATAAAGACGATAACCAAGTGAGTGAACCTAACCTCTCAAGTACACCTGCCCATAGCAGTCAAAGTGGGAAAGAAAATACTTCACAGAAGAAGCTTGGTTCAATGAGTGAAAACTATGAATGCTTTATGGGTGAATCGGATGTGAATGAAATATTTGATATGTCGGTTCTCAAAGGAATTTTTTAAAACTGTGTAAGATGTATTCATTGTAGTGAAGTTGGTCTGGAACTCTCCATAATAAAGCACGTAGGACTTGCTAGTGAAATACAACTGAAATGTGATAATTGTTCATACATGACCACCTTTTGGAACAGTGTTGCAGTAACTGCAACTAAAGAAAATGGTAGCAAAATCTACGAACACAACATTAGATTTGTTTATTCCTTGCGTTCAGTTGGTAATGGTGCTACTGCAGGTGCATCATGAATCTTCCAAATCCCCCAACCAAGTTTACGACCTATAATAAATTAATAGGGTCTAAAGTAGAAGATGTCTGTATAGAATCTATGAAGAACGCTGTGGAAGAGGCAGTAATGGAAAATAATGGTAACAGATATTTGACTGCAGCGTTCGATGGTACCTGGCATAAACGGGGACACACATCTCTTCATGGTGTAGTATCTGCCACCAGTATGTATACAGGGAAAGTTTTAGATGTAGCAGTAATATCAAAGTATTGTAGATGTCCACAAAAATATAAAGGTACACATGAAAATAATTGCAAAGCTAACTATAGTGGCAGTAGTGGAGGAATGGAAGTGGCTGGTGTTGCCAGTATATTCCAGCGTTCTGAGGCGTGTGATAAAGTGTGATATGTTAATTACCTTGGTGACGGTGATTCTAAAAGTTTCAAACATGTTCAAGGACTGAAGACCTATGGTGATGATGTTGTAGTGCAGAAATTTGAGTGTATTGGACACGTACAGAAGCGAATGGGAACAAGACTTCGGCGACTGAAAGCTTTGTACAAAAAACAGAAACTCAGTGATGGTAAAGGGTTGGATGGGAAGGGAAGGTTAACTGACAGTGTAATTGACAAAATACAGAACTATTATGGAATGGCTATTAGGCAAAATACACAAAGTGTCGACGAAATGAAGAAGGCTGTTTGGGCTCTTTTTTTTCATACTTCTTCAACCGATGAAAATCCCCAACATAGCTTGTGTCCCAAAGAAGAAGACAGTTGGTGTAAATATAACAAAGGATTGCTAACTGGTGAAGTGTACACTCATAAGCATAGTCTGCCTCATGCAATAATGGAGGTGATAAAGCCTATTTTCAGAGACTTAGCAGCACCTGAACTGTTGAAAAAGTGTATTCACGGAAAAACTCAAAACCCCAATGAAAGTGTAAATAGTGTTATATGGTCGAGAATCCCCAAGACTCTATTTGTTGGAATAGAAACACTTCACTTTGGTGTGTATGATGCTGTTGCGACTTTCAATGATGGCAACATTGTAAGGTGCAGGGTATTTAGAAATATGGGAATGAAGATAGGTACTAACATGGTACGAACGATGCTTGCTTTAGACAAGGAACGCCTTCGGGCTGCAGACAGGGCTGTAAAGAGTCTAGAAATACAAGCAAGAGTAAATAGGAGGAGGAACAAGAGGAAGCTGGAGGAGGAGTTTGCAGAGAATGAAGATAATCCATCCTATGGACCCGGAATGCACTAAAAATTTAATCCAATCTTTGTCGCTCGATTCCCAAAACTTTTATTTTCTCATACTAATTACATGTTTTCTAAGGATCTTCCAAACATATTTGTTTCAAACGTTCAGTAAATGTTACACAGTACCTTCCGCATAATTTAACACAGCCTTTTTCCAAAAAACTGTATATTTTTTAATATATAAGTAAAAAATTGCAAAAAAATGTTGTGAATTTTCATTACAATTGAAAAAAATCATCTTTAATAACTGAACTAAAATTTTGTAAAATCCCTGTGTTAAGTTGTAGCCCATATTCCAATAAATAATCTGTAAAAAGTTCAACTTCCTACCTCAAATACTTTGTGAGGAAAGATGTAATTTATAAGCGTTATTTTAACATTGCAAGTATAGGGCGTTCCGGAGCCCCTTAATGGCAAGCTTGAAGAACACACTAATGAATGTATTTAATTAGTTAATCTATACCAAATGCACTTAAGATTGCGGTATAACGCCAAGCATGCACACTCGGAAAGTAACGCAAAGCCGCGAAATATAAACAAAACGAACTTTTCGCGATTACTGGAACAATACACAAATAAAAGAAAAACCTTTAATGGTGAGCTTGAAAGGCACCCTAATGAACTTATTTAATCATTTAATCTACAGCAAATGCACTTCGAATTGAGGTATGACGCTAAATGTGCACATTCGAAAAATTAGGCCTAAGCAGCAGTAAGTAAACAAACGAACTTTTCGCGATTACTAGAACACTACGCAAATAAGAGAAAAACGTTTAATGGTGAGCTTGAAGAGTACACTAAAGAACGTATTTAATTAGTTTAAAGTGTTCAACTACAATTAATTACAACCTAAATAACTTATCTTTCACGAGAGCTCTGTCTCTGTACGTGCGGCCTTGTGCAGGGCTACCAACTCACTCTTCAGCTCATAAGCGTGTATTCTAGTACGTTCGACTTCTCACGCTTTCAGTCTGGAACCGCGCGGCCGCTACGATCGCAGGTTCGAATCCTGCCCAGGGCATGGTTGTGTGTGATGTCCTTAGGTTAGTTAGGTTTAAGTAGTTCTAAGTTCTAGGGGATTGATGACCTCAATAGTTAAGTCTCATAGTGCTCAGAGCCATTTGAACCATTTCTCACGCTTTATTTTCTTTCCATGGGAAATAATAACGATTTTATGTAAAAGTGGATAAATGGTTCCTAAAGGTTGTAGATAAAGAGGCAGAAACTAATCCTAAGATAGGTTAGTAACTAAATTTTTTGAATTATTTTAAAGAGCTCGTATATAGCTTGTTCACTTTTTAATGATGTCTATGCCTATATTCTGATGTAGTGTCGTCAGTGGTAATTCGAAAGTTTTCCGCTACTTTCCAACTCCTGCCAACCTTAACCATGTGTCAATCGATACGTTAGTCATTAGGGCAGTGAAAGTTTCATTGTTGTTATTGTCGGTTTGCTGGGCGGTTCGAATGTACGTGATACGTGATAGCGAATAAAATGTTCATACCACAATATCATCGACATCTTTAAAGACTGTAAAGATTTAATAAATAAATTAAAACAATACCTATCTTACTCACTGACTATTTGTTTCGAAATTGGCTTAATTTAATAACATACTCTATGTTGCAAACAAGTACCATGCCTGAACATTATCGGGTTTGTAGAGAATGCTTCCACAAAAGCTTCTTATTTCTTACTTCTGTGTGTTACATAAATTTCTACCATAGCAAGGATCTTAAAAATAACAAGGTTGGGCAATAACCATTTTGCTCTCCCATTGACTGGTTGCTGTGAAGTCACCAAGGAATGGCGCTTTCTAGCAAATGACAAACTATGCGTACAAGCATAGTTTGTTCCTGTCAGATTATCTTGAAATGTTAAGTGCTTTTCTGCTGCTAAAACGTTATTGTTGAATCATCTATATCATATTCAATAGTAGGTTTACACCCCACTCATCGGCAATATATTAGATCACAATCTATTCTGGCATCATTTAAATCGACTATGTTCGGCCTTTGTCGGCGTATTTGAGCAGTGGAATTTGTCGAATAATAGATATTCAGGTTTAATTTAATGTTATAAGTTTCGGTTTACACGCTCTCGTTTTCATTGTGTCATTTTCAAAGTACTTCGCAGACTGTCTTAAGATGGTGTAGTTAATTAGCACTACACTGTGTGCTGAGGAAATCGTATTGCTTATTTTCGATGTTGCAGCGAAAATGGTTTGAGATAACTGTTTACGAAGATAACCGTTAGCATTTCACACATGTTGAAAACTGTGTTTATTTATTCTCGAATCAGAAACATACAAATTTACAGTTGCCGTACACATCAATAAATATATATACACAAATTGTATTTATATTACATGTGCCCAGTACTTTGCAACCTCCAAGGCGCTTGGAGGTTGCAAAGTTCTCAGGAAGCTCTTTTGCGATCTCAGCCGTTGCTGTGGTAGATTATGTCCATGCAGTGGATGGGCACTATCCTGTTCCACTTTCAGTCTCTCCTTGTTGGCAGCCACTGTTCTGCGTATCCATGGTGGCGCTATTCCAGCCAGGCAGTAGAGCTTATCAGTTGAGGTAGGTCTTAAGCAACCTGTGATCAACCTGCAGGTTTCGTTGAGAGCAAAGTCTACTTGTCTGGCATGAGATGACCTGTGCCAGACTGGAGAAGCATATTCAGCAGTAGAAAAGCACAATGCCATTGCAGAACTGCGAATAGTTTGTGGATGTGATCCCCACTGTGTCCCCGCTAGTGTGCGAATTAGGTTGTTTCGAGCGGAGATTTTCATTTTGGTGTTCTTGCAGTGAGTTTTGAATGTCAGAGTTCTGTCGAGAGTGACTCCCAAGTATTTAGGTGCTTGATGACGCTGGAGTTGGATGCCTGGCCATGCAATATGTAGCTCACGATTAGCTTCCCTGTTCCTTAAATGAAAGGCACACGCTTGTGTCTTCGAAGGGTTTGGTCTGAGTTGGTTCCGATTGTAGTAGATTGACAGCGTTCTAAGTGCTGTTGTCAGGTTTCTTTCCACTCTTTCAAAGCATGAGCTCTGTGTAGCAAGGGCTAGGTCATCTGCATATAAGAATCTCCTTGTGCCTGGGGTCAATGGCTGGCCGTTGGTATAGATGTTGAAAAGAAGTGGAGCCAAGACGCTTCCCCGAGGTAGACCATTTTTCTGCGATCTCCAGCGACTGCGTTGTTCATGAAACGCAGTCGCTGGAGAGCGCAGAAAAATGGTCTACCTCAGGGAAGCGTCTTGGCTCCACTTTTTTTCAACTGTCTTAACACATGTCATTACACTAGTAAACACCACGGAACGTATGAAGAATATGAACGTCATAAAATCAACTTCTCGCAGTAAGTTACAGCTAATTATACTTTAATAGCAACTGTTAAAGGGAAATAAGTTCGGCAGAAGAGTTTAACATCATAACAATCTCTTGCCCTTGTATATCTGAGCAAAGTTAATTCGAGTTTGCTCGCTGTCTCAAAGAATACGGTTTTATGTCCCATCCAACACACACATTTCTGAAAGTACAAGCATAACTGCCAGGCAAAGTACGCTGTGGATGTGGGTCTACCTTAAGTCTTAATCACTTTTGTTGTGAGTACATTGAACTTTCCTATCAGAAGTTTTTGCTTCGCGGGTGAAAAGACGAAGCATTATTTAAGATCCTTTTGAAGCGATTGTGGAATCTACAGCCCACAACGAGCATTTCCTAACACTGCAAAAACAAATTTTCAAACTCTTATTTAAATTAATGCAAAAAAACAATGTATTTAAAATATTTAATATGAAGACGTTGACTCTCGTAATCTCAATGTCACTTATGCCATGCACTGTTTCGCTGCCGAGTGTACCTTAGTGACGTCATGCGCACGAAAGAAAAACGCATTTCGATCCACGCATACGTTATTATTATTATTACACATACCACAGCATGCACGAAGGCCATGTATGTTTTGTCAGCAATGAGCAAGATGGCGAAACTTATTCACCCTGCGATGTTCGTCATTTATGGAGCGGCTTTGCTCACGCTTCCACAACCAAAACCCTCACATCAGGGATCATTAAAAAGTGAACAAGCTACACGTCCTCCAACCAGAGACACCAATGATCCCCCCCCAGAAATACTGAAGATGTTAAGGCTTTAGTCCATCTTGTTAATTTAAAAATTCTGATCATACATTAATTGTTAAGTTTACAGTGGCGGCTTGTATTACGTTTATTATATTTTTTTCGGTTGGAACGCAAAAATAAACAAGAGAAGTCGGTGGCTTCAAAAATACCTGTGATGAAAGAAAACTTAAAAACCTAAAGAAAAGACTGCAAGCAGGAAACATCATTATAACAAAATGTGACAAAGGTAATAGTGTCATTCTCATGAAAACAAAACAATACATAGAAAAAAACTGAAGAATTCATCAGCAAAAACAAAATATAAAAATTAAAATCAAACCCAAATAACAGATTTCAAACACGTGTTGAAAACACACTCAAAAATAGAGAATATTGATTTAAAGACAGAGAGAAGCAGAGAGTTGTGCAAAAAAATTCCTCAAGCCCTCTACATGAGATGTCAACCAAAAATCCATAAAGAAAATTATCCAGTCCGTCCAACAGTGAATTTCAGAGCAACTCCTTTAGACCTTCTAGGAAAACAAACGCAGCCACGGTTAATCCAGTACTACAGACTAAAAAATGATAGAACAGTCAAAAATACCTCTCAACTGGTGTAACATATAAGAGACATAAAAATCTCTGGCACAGCTATACTGTTCTCCTTTGGGATAGAAAGTATTTACAGTTGCATCCCTATTAATGAAACCATGAAAATATTTGACAAAACCCTGAAAACACACAACCAGCTACCTTATGAACACATAGATGAAATAATAAAATTATTACAGTTAATAACACAACAAAATTATTTTGAATTTAATCAATAATACTACATGCAAGAATAAGGGTTATCCATGGGTTCACCTAATTCAGGAACATTAGCCAACATTTTCATGAATCGTGTAGAAAAATTAATATCTGGATACATAATAAGAAAGAAAAACTACAACATCATCTGCTGGTACAGATAAATAGATGAAAATATGCGTGGTAGACGAACCTAAAAACAGAATACAGCGTCTACACAAAGACATAAATACTGTACAAAAACACATAAAATTCACACTGGAAGAAGAACAAGAAAACTCACTCAACTTTCTAGACATAACCATAAGAAAAGACAATAATAAATACACATTCGACATATACAGAAAACACATAACAACTTTCACTATCTTAAATGCAACCTCAGACCACCTGCAGAAACACAAACAGGCTGCAATCAGATACATTTTAAAAAGACTGAACAGGATCACCCTAAACACAATTGATTACCAGAAAGTGTTAGCCATTATAAAACAAATAGCATTAAAAATCGGCAGAAGGAAACAACGGTAGACAAACTAAACAGAATAATAAAGCCACAAATACGGAAAAAACCTAACCATATCACACCAACACATGCAACCCGCACTAACACACAAAAATGGCATACAAAGACCTACCACGACAAATTCACACATAAAATAGATAATGTATTCCAAAACAAGGCGTAAACATCGTTGACAACACAAAAAAACTCAATACAAAAGCACATTCCGCAATTGAAATCAAAACTAGAGAGATACTAACAATTTGGTCTGTATCAGCTCAGTTGCCGAGATCATGAAAAGATACACATTAGAATATCTGGCAGGACATTCGACACAAGATATAATGAACACGTCAGAGCCTTTAAATACGGTACAAACCGTCCAACGTTTGCAGATCATCTACAACATGTACATTATAGACCAAGCAACGTTGAAAAAGATATGAACATTATAATAATGACAGACACTTCCCTCCTTTCCAAGAAAATTTCCATATGCGCCAAGCACTAACACAAAATAAACAGTCGCTCAGTGACCAAATAAATATCGGAAACCAGGCTCTATATAAAATAATTCATGAAATCACATAAAAATGAAAAGAGCCTTTTCCAACCGTCACACTCTCCCACCCAATCACCCCCCCCCCCCCCCCCACTCCAAATTTCATTTCATTCTTGCTTCTCACCTTCTCCTCCTACTCACACTCCATCACGCTACTACACGCTTACCGCCACCAAAATAAAAAAAAAAAACTTCCATCACTATTCCTTCCGTACTTTTTCACAGCATATAAATACACAGCAACATAATTAAATATAATGACACAAATGCAAAAAACTAAAAAAATAAGGGTATAGGTCAAAGACAAACTAGTGACAACATTATGTTGGCAACACTACAAAACACAAATCACAATACATACCTAGAAGTACGAAAACAAACAGAAAATTGCGATGTGCGAAAAAGTGTGCAGTGAAAAACATACAAAACGCATAGTGCTGCAGAGAAACGAAAAACTAGATCACAGCTATCAGAGTCTAAAGATTAAAAACATCAACGATGTGCTGGCAGATGGCATTCCCCGATGTAAGCGTGAAATCATGCGGAAACCAGAGTAAGTAAAAACTAATATAGTGTTAGCGAACTGTTTTTCGATCCTATAGGATATCAGAATGTAAATAACTTAATTACAGACCACTGATGATGCTTTACCTCAACAAAGCGAAACGTGGTGTCTGCTGAAAAAAACACGCATTACTTGTAGTTGCAACAACAGAACGGAAATACCCTCATGAAAAGTAAGTGCTTCATTACCAAATCGCAACTGCAGCGTCAATCTGCGGAAATCGCACACGACGGCAGCGCTTGCAAACGGTACGGGAACTTTCGAATACTTTCTACGAGGTGCGAACAGTACTCAGAGTCACATTAAGCAACAATAGCTCATCTACTCTACGTATTTCACACATTTTGCTTCCTTGTAAGCATTTAACAAACTTTTCTGAATTTCAGTTCTTGCATACATGTATTCTAAGTGCTCATGAGACGGCGCTTTTGAGACATTAGTCATTGTCGTGCCGTGTCCGGAAGTGGTACTTCGGTAAAGTATATATAAAAATGACTGTAAATTATATTTAAGCAAATTATGCAAGTTTGTTGCAGTGCAACCTAATCCTTTCGGCGATGTTACATTATATTAATACATTGTATATTCACCAAGTGCTCTCGATAATGCGTTTTTTTTTTTTTTTTTTTTGACGATGGCCGTCATATCAAATCGAGAACAATTACTTTGCCAATGTAAACCTAACCACTAACACTCGTACATACTCAAATATTAAATGACTGTACAAGACCGGCACGTTTCTTCATTCGGTATGAACTACTATGTGTGCCTAATATCATGTAGAGCCCCCACGAGCAAGCAGAAGTGCTGCCAACACAATGTGACACGGACTCAGCTAATGTCTGAAGTAGTGCTGGAGGGAACTGACACCACGAATCCTACAGGGCTGCCCATAAATCCGTAAGAATACAAGTGGTCGAGATCTATTCAGAACAGAACGTTGCAAGGCATCACAGATATGCTCAATAATGTTCATGGCAGGCGAGTTTGGTGGCCACTGTAAGTGTTTAAACTCAGAAGAGTATTCCTGGAGCCACTCTGTAGCAATTCTGGACGTGTGGGGTGTCGAATTGTCCTGCTGGAATTGCCCAAGTCCGTCGGAATGCAGAATGGACATGAATGGATGCAGGTGATCAGTCAGGATGCTTACGTACTTGTCACCTGTCCGAGTCGTATCTAGACGTATCAAGGATCCCGTATCACTCCAACTGCACATGCCCCACACCATTACAGAATCTCCACCAACTTGAACAGTCCTCTGCTGATAGGCAGGGTCCATGGATTCATGAGGTTGTCTCCATATCCGTACACGTCCATCCGCTCGATGCAATTTGAAGCAAGACTCGTTCGACCAGGCAGCATGTTTCCAGTCATCAGCAGTCCAATGTCGATGTTGACGGGCCCAGGCAATGGGTAAGCCTTGTGTCGCGCAGTCATCAAGGGTACACGAGTGGTCCTTCGGCTCTGAAAGCCCATATCGACGACATTTCGTTGAACTGTTCGCACTCTGACACTTGCTGATGGCAACCCGCAGCATTTTGCGGAAGGGTTGCACTTCTATCATGTTGAACGATTCTCTTCAGTCGTCGTTGGTCCCGTTCTTGCAGGATCTTTTCCAGCCGCAGCGATGTCGCAGATCTGATGTTTTACCAGTTTTACACAGTTTACACAGTTGTGCCGCTGTGTTACGCTCTCTGCCACTGTTCTAACACGTGTTAACGATAATTGGTGATGTAGGATAAAGATGAATTGGTCGCACGGGAAAATCCGCACCTCATCGCTACCTCGGAGATGCTGTGTCCGAACGCTCGTGCGCCGACTATAGCACCATCTTCAAACTGACTTAAATCTTGATAATCTGCCATTGTAGCTGCAGTAACCGATCTAACAGCTGCGCTAGACACTTACTGTGTTATATTGGCGTTGCCGACCGCAGCGGCGTATTCTGCCTGTTTACATATCTGTGTGTTTGAATACGCATGCCTGTATCAGTTTCTTTGGCGCTTCAGCGTAGAATAGTATATTTTATATGCTATGTTCACTTATATGAAAATGATCCTCACAGAAAAGATACTTAAGTCATAACTATATCTTTCGGATCTCTACGATAGAGCTGTAAACACATTTTAAGCGACTTCTCACTTTTTGTAACATTTTGTTGTGGATTTATTTCTACAATGTGGTACTACACATCATTTGTAGGTCATTTTTTATAACATAAATTCCAAAACAGTGCGCTGCCTGAAGCGACTTTACGACTGTAGTGAGAGACTACTTGATCAAGATGTCACAGGAATCACGCCACGTAAAAAGTTTTTGTGTCCTTGTGAATTACTTGAATTTCTGTTTTTTCTTGTAAATAAATTTATGAACTTTAACGTTTCTACTTCTGGTATTTCATTGTTTGAGAAACTTATTTTTTTTATAGCTGGTGGAGTTCTGTGAGAAATTCTGAACTGTATGCGGTTACTGAGTCCTGTCAAAATTCAGTGATAATTCATCTGCCTTGAGGGAATTGTTCATATTTTCAAATTTTTCATTACTTGCATTTTCAGGAAGTGAACTGGTGCTGTTTTTAAACATGTACTGAAAAATCTTCAAAAAATATAAAATTTGCATCTACTGTAACTGTAAATGGAAGATCATTTATGTATATCAGAAACAGCAGAGGACTAAAGATCGAATATTGTGGTACACCGTGTCTGACTGCTGTAAATTCTGAGTAATTGTCATTACGTGGTTGACATGGATTTGATACGCATTGCTTTCTGTAATTCAGATAGAATAAAAATCACAAAATCTTGCTCTGCCTTCTATTACCCAATATTTTAATTTTTCTCTAGGACATCGTGATTCGCACAATAAAAAGTCTTAGCCAAATTGTAAAATATTCCCAATCTATCAAGCTAAAACCAGCCGGTTCATTTTACAGGTCGTTTTGAAATCCAAACAAGTATATAAAGTCCATTGTACATTATCGTCTCGAACATTTTTGAAAACAGCGTCAGGAATGAGATGGTAGAGTAATATTTTACTAACGTTTGGTCTCCTTTTCTGTGAAATTGCTTGGCAACAGCGTGGTTAAATCTCTCTGGAAGCTTAGCTCTGTAAACAAATTCATTTCATTACTAACTGGATACGTTATTACATTTCATTATTTTACTATTGATTTCTCGTATAACCACTAGTGCATTTATTTTTGAATCAGTTGGTAACACTGAAAATTTCTTTCGAGGGGTTAAGATTAGTACAGAAAGGAGGCAGATAATGAGAATGCATGAATTCAGACAACCTACAAGGCCACATTAAACGCCATGTAGGCAACGTAGTGGAATTTAAATCTGAATTAAAGCACTTTCTGTAGTGCAGCCCCTTCCACGACTTGTCACGCTCCCCATCCCCCCTCCCCCACCCCGCCCCTTTCCTGCTCCCTCTACCCAACAGTTGTGCTCTATTGTGGGGAATTTCGTGTTTTAGAAATGTGAAGAATCGAGCAGTTCTGGTTCACGATCTTTCAGTTTCTAATTTTATGGCAGTCCCGCCACTTCACATGTGCCGTACAAGTTGTTGCACAGGTGTGAAGTCTTTTACGTAGTCTTCACACATGAATGAATTACGATTTTATAATATCGCAGACACGCCATTGTTGTGAGACGAAAATTTTGTGTGCTTCTAAAATGATTATGTTTACACTCTGGGTATGGGTTATTGCAATGTATACCTGTAAGAGGCTTTTATGAACAAGTGTTACAAGGACATGTTAAGCATTTAGCTCTATAAATATCCACCTTCCCGCTCTGATAAATGGCAATACATCGGTTAAGCAAAGATCACGTGGTTCACACAGTTGTGCCGCTGTGTTACGCTCTCTGCCACTGTTCTGACACGTGTTAACGATAATTGGTGAGGTAGGATAAAGATGAATTTTATCAAACTTCTTACTGAAGGCTTTTATTAGTAGCTGTAGGCTATCTGCAAAGGAAATGTTCAAATTTAAATTTTCTGCCACTGACAGGAGAAATTCTTAAAAATTCCTGCAATTTTAGGACTGCCTTTGATTAGTTCATTATCTACCTTTAAAGAAATTTATTAATTTTCATGAGTTGTTTTTCCTGTCCCACTTTTTATTGTATTCCAAATCATTTCTATTTTGTTAGTGGAGGAGTCTACTTTTTGTTGAAAGTACATACATTTACATGCTCTAAAGAGTTTGTTTAGAATTTTACAATATTATTTGTAATGTGATTTAATGCTGTCCTCGCCTGTTTGCCGCGATGACAAGCAGAGTCTTGTTAGTTTTGAATGAATTCTGATACCATATGTAATCCAGGGTTAGGTGCATTTAATTAGCTTCCACCCGTTAATTTCTTAGGAAAACACGCAGTTAAAAAATTCGGAAAAGTAGTTCTACTTAAACTAAAAGAACAATTAGTGTACAGTAACAACAGGTCGGAGCAGTCGGGATGCCTCTCATACGGAAAAACGGCCTATGCATATACAAGTTGGTCAGCTCAGCCTCCCTGCCTTTATTTCAGCAGCTTAATTTACGGGATATACTCCAAGCGACACGGTAAGGGAGAAATGGCGCCACTGCCAGTACCCAATACAGCTGGAGTGCACCACCAATTGATTGGTATGGTGTTGCATCGATTGATTTTTGGGAACATGAAAGCCGAATGCAAGTGCGGTAATACTGTGATTCTTTTCTGCGCTTACTTCATCTTGGGCTTCAAGGATTCAAACATCAGTCACGATAGATGATTGTTCAAGAAATTTAAAGCAGCCCATTTCTTCGCTTACGGATGGAGATAAACGCAAGCTTCACCGCTTAAGCTTTATACACCATCTGTGTGTATGGTCTTGGATGTTGCCGATTTTCGTAAGTAATTCTGTGTACTCTTTATGTGTTACGTGTAGTTAATGTACTCGGTAGTTTTATCCTTAATCGTCGCTGTCATTAGAGACAAATGTAACGGATTTAAAGAAACGGTGGGCTTTCAGTAGTTTCGGTGATTAATAGCTTCGAAAAACTCGAGACCATAGTGACCGCTTGTTTATACACTAGCGGAGTGAAGCAGTCTGCACTGACCCCGCGTATTTTCTCCAGCACTGACGGTGTTTCGAACTGGCCCGTTGTTAAAAAATAATTCGAGTGGCAGAACTCAAAGGACGAGCTGAACAAACAACAATAACTACAAGCCCAGGGCGAATTTTTGCAGAAAAAATGGGAGAATTCTTGTGGAAGTCCGTTCAAGACTAAGGTCGCGGACATAAGCACTCTCAGTTAGTGAGATGCATTTGCTGTTAGACGCCTGGTCCACTCCATTCTCACCACCTCACCACAAGGTGCTCACATAGTCTCTCTCTCTCTCTCTCTCTCTCTCTCTCTCTCTCTCTCTATCTCCCCCCCCCCCCCTCCCCTCTCTCACTCACGCACACACACACACACACACACACACACTTACACAAATAGAACATCTTTAATCCACAGAAAATTGTATGGTAATGATATGCACTGAAGTACTACAGTAAAAATCCGAATGCCTAAGCTTCATTTGTTTAACTGTCCTTAACAACTGCCAGAAAAGCGATGCTAACGTCATTTTTAATAGTTTGTGGGTATTAGTGCTTTTAAAATCTTGGTTTGTGATGAAAAGAGGTTACAAATTTGGGTTTAATTGAGAGTAAGTTGGATTATTTTGCACAGGGCAGTACCGATCAATCTAGTTGTGGTGTAAATTAAACAATACATGAGGAAACAAATGCAATTACAACGTATGTACTTTAATTACCTTTCTGTGAATAGAAGGTACATGTAATTCTTTAATTATATTCATTGCAATCACTACGATTGAGGTCATTATTCAATCAGTTTGTCTGGCTGCCATTTGCTTCACTAAAAGACATAATTTGTAAATAACAAATGACATTTCCATCAAGTAACTCCCCGAGTTGAATAGCATAACAAATCTATCAAAAGTTAATTGACTTGCACAAAGCTGCTGATAAGAGCCCAACCTGGTGCTCAATAAACACTTATATTTAATTACTTTCTGACAGTCCAACCTTTGTTTAAAAGGATGCCACCTCACACAAATAATTAAGTGAATTAACATAACAGCAATATTGCTCGTAGGTAGCAGCAAGCGTATTCTCAGACTGCAGACTAACTCTCAGTTTTCCAGTATCTTACACACATTTTACAAATCAGCATTTTTCATAGAGACATGAAGTTTTCTTGTCCTTATATCGAATCTTTGGACGCACGTTACGCACTACTGCTGAACTGCGGACAAAGAACAAACGTGGGATGACACCCGAAACTACAACAGACCTTATGGAGGGACCTGAAGACTGGAAAGGTACATTTTCTCTTGTCTTTGGAGTTTCACCTTGTACAGACACATTAAATTGCTCTCAAATGAAACAAAACAAAATCTGCACCAACAAAGTTTCTTATGTTTAGGCTACAGTGGTTCACAAATGAAATGTCATACTATCTCTGAGTCCCACTAACACTATATTTATTCGCTTCTTTTGCGCCTCATTTGTTCCGAGCACTGAGTGCTGAGTTATTCATATCACTTTTGAAAATTTTTGGTATTACATGAACAACCATTGTAAGCAGCATCAAAGAGTAAACTCTCGGTACGTTCTAATCTCCAGCAAGGGTTCAGACCTTTTGCTATACTTTTAATTTATGGAAAGGCTTCTCAGAAATCGAACTGAAATTTAAAGATTTTTTTTTATTAAGATTTGTGTTATTCTTTAGAACGATTTAACCATTGTTTTATTCTCATCACTGAATTTGGAGCGCTGGTTAAATAATGGAAAGTAGCACCCTCATCAAGGATGAAAATTTGGGTTCACGCATACTTTGTAACATCTCTCAACATTCACAAACAAGCAGGTAGAGGTCGCAGACCACTGCACTGAAACTCGATCCTGGCGTGGAGGGTAACTGGAGTTATCTTCACAATTCAGTTTTTAGTTCTAACAAATATTATCCACGTGGAATTTTATAGACAGGAACACACCAAGAATGACTGCCACATGACAATAAACGACTCTTGATTTGTTCTGGTCAGGTTTAGCCTCTTGTCGATCTTCTTCTGTTTCCCTTTTTTTTATCTCACTGTGAAATATAGAAATAAAAGTTCAACAGCCACGACCGCTAATTATAATTTTATTTCTGATGACTTGTTTCGGCAAATCTACGTTGCCATCTTCGGATGTTACGCAGATGCCTTGGAATACGTGTCAATCAGATATGCAATGTATAGTGTCAAGTGATGAAGATGTATTGAGAGTGTATTTGCGTAAGATCCAATAATGAAAACTTAGATTTGCCGAAACCGGTCGTCATAAATAAAATTAGGCTATAATTAGCGATCTTCGCTGTTGAGGTTTTTACTTCTATATTTCATACTACTGTAGATCGCCCCCGTATTTGTGTGATGTTAAGCAAGTATTATCATCCCATGTACTGTTACTGAACCAAGAAACGATCTTTTGTTGCAGTTATAATACACCCTTTGTCTAATAAATCTTTTCAGTTAATCTACAAGGATTATAAGTAGTGAGTCAGGCTTTATTCGCTATTACGACATTATACAAAATTTTTTCATTTAATTATACCAAAAATACATAAACATGTCTTCTGTTGGAAGGAGTCGCTCTTTCAACTGTCTTAAATTAGCCTGAGCCAGTGTGTTTTGATTCCAGTTAATTTAACGTATAATAGCTGCAGACGTCGCAATATTATTTCGTTTGAATGTTGCAAGGTGTAACCAGATATCTGGATAAAATCAGGCTTATTATAAACGTATGGCGTTCAGCTGAATCAATCAGTAATTTACGTATCACGAGACAGTCGCCACGTTTAGCGTGTCGAATAAACTGAAGCAATCAAATTTTACGTAGCTTCGATATAATGGCGCGACAACCAAAATATTTAACATGGTCAGATTCTAATTAGCAACATAGGTATTTTGTGCATCAGCCATCGCAGTTTTCTAGGAGAAAAAACAGAAGTGCCATAGGCAAAGCGATTAAGCATATCAATTGAACGAGTGACAGTACGAATGGGACATTGGGACATTAGGAACACTGAGAAATTGGTATGCAGTATCCACACGAGTACTAAGGCGGACACAACATGCACAGCATTGATCTTATTTGATCTTTGATGCAGCTGTTAATTTGTCGTTGACCATATCCAAAACATATGAATCGAAGGATATTTAGTACTACTGTGTAGCGTAGTGGGTAGGTATCTGGCTGCAAATCTGAAGGTCCGTGGTTCAGTCCCCAGTGGGTGCTACGATTTCTCCTATCACGTGTTGTTGCTTTCAACTCTGGCAATGGTTTGTGTATGTGAAATATGTGCAGAGCGCATGTTATACTGTAGGTCTTCCCATAATTGGTTGTGTTAGTCATTTCGAAGATCAAGCGTCATTTCTAATTAAACATAGGTTTTGCCGATTACGCGAGTCTGAACTGCACTAGATATTAATTTTTTCTTATAGTGTATGGTGTTTTGGTTAATTTTAATACGTGCTGTGAACAAGAATTACAATTTTTATAGGATAAAACCAGTCACCCACGTGTAGATTGGTAAACTAGAGGATTACGAACGACAATGATGAATGATATAAAAGTAATGGTTTAAAATGTGTAGTTAGTGCCGACTTCGAGAACCTCGAACAGCTCCAAGCTAGTCAAAAGTATTATACTGGTGAATCCTTTATGCAGAAGATGGAGATTATGTAGTTGACATATTTTCTGTTTTGGGTAACATTTTGTTTTCTTCTGTTACTATAATTAATAATCTTTACTGTAACCAACTTGTTTATATGTCTTGTAATGTGCGACTCCATGATATTAAAATTGTGAAATGTCTATTAGAAACTAAAGAAATTTATGGAAATTAATTGAATTGAAAGTTCATCATAGGCAGAAAAATATCGCCGCTCAATCACTTGGGAACACTCCATTTCATTTGACGGCGAATATATTTAAAATCACCGTTGCCGAAACGAGTTATGGTTTGCATCTGTCGAAAAAATTATGGAGCCCCTGTATTACACAGGGCTATTACGCGCACTTGAGAAAGGGGCGAATGGGGGAGAATTGGGCGGCAGAGTCGTCAGAAGACAGCACAGACTGTGAGCAATCATCTTTCACATTAAAAGCTACGGCGGTACTGCTACTGTTCCTGTTGGTGCAAACGACGACCTCACAACATATCAAATATCCAGTAGCTTTTAAAAACCAAGACCTGCAAAGAGAATTCCTCACGAAGAGTTCGATTTGCATGGGGACTGTAGAACGTAAGTTACACATAACATCCCACGCTAAGACCATTGCGCAGCAAGTGTGGTGTATTGTCAGAAAAGAGTACGTATTCCGGCTTTTCTGCTGCGGTACGCGTAACAGGTGGATCACAGTGTAAAGCTGAGACGGTGCTGCAACCGGAAACGTTTTCCAAAGTTGAGTACGCAAGACAGTACGATTCTAATGGGCAAAACGTCTAAATTGCACACAGATTCACGTGAAATTCTGACAATGCATGGACCAAATGGAATGTCGTGTTCAGTTGTAGCGAAATGAGACCAACTGTTTGACAAAGGTCGCACAGACGTGTGAGTTGCTAATCGGGAAGGAGGTTTTTGCACCGGGCATTTTCCATATTTTCGGCAAGCTGAAAGAAGGTCTGGGGAGGGGCGATTTTCCATTGATGAGAACGTTCAAACAGAGGGTTTCGAATGGCTCCATGACAACAAAACGTATTTATATCGTCCAGGTATCGAACGACAGGTAAAACGTTTCGATAGTTGTTTAGAGAGACTTGGTGACCATGGTGAAACATAGTGTCACATATGACACTATGAAGTGTAGTGCAGCATACAATCAAATTTACTTGGATTGCATTAATAATAATAATATGTAACTTACTTGTTGAAATTCCCTCATAGAGTTCAAGTAACTTTTAGAACACCAAATTGTATAAGTTTCCCACCGTTACCCATGTCACTCCAAATGTTGCGTTGGACGACGTCAATAGTTTGTCTCTATTTTCTTTTATTTATTTACACTGAAGAGCCAAAGACTGGTATAGGCATGCGTGTTCAAATACAGAGATATGTAAACATGCAGAATCCGGCGTTACGGTCGGCAACGCCTATATGAGACAACAGTTGTTTCATCGGTTACTGCTGCCACAATGACAGGTTATCAACATTTAAGTGAGTTTAAACATGATATTATAATCGGCAAACGAGCCACGGGACACAGCATCTCCGAGGTAGCGATGAAGTGGGGATTTTCCCTTGCTACCATTTTACGAGTGTTCCGTGTATATCAGGAATCCAGTAAAAGATCAAATCTCCGACATCACTGTGGCTGGAAACAGGTCCTGCAAGCAAGGCATCAATGACGACTGAAGGGAATCGTTCAACGTGACGGCAGTTCAACCTTTCCGCTAATTTCTGCAGATTTAAATACTGGGCCATCAACAAGTGTCAGCATGCGAACCATTCAACGAAACATCATCGATATGGGCTTTCGGACCGAAGGCCTAATTGTGTACCCTTGATGACTGCACGACACAAAGCTTTACATCTCGCCTGGGCCTGTCAGCACCCACAATGAACTGTTGATGACTCGAAACATGTTGCCTGGTCGGTCGACCCTCGTTGCGAATTGTGTCAAGCGGATGGACGTGTACGGGTATGGAGACAACCTCATGAATCCATGGATCCTGCATGTCAGCAGGGGACTGTTCAAGCTGGTGGAGGCTCTGTAATGGTGTGGGACATGTGCAGCTGGAGTGATATGGGGCCCCTGATACATCTAGGTACGACTCTGTTAGCTACTTGAGCATCCTGTCTGATCACCTGTATCCATTAATGTCCATTGTGCATTCCGACGGACTTGGCCAGTTCCAGCGTGACAATGCGACACCCCAGACGTCAAGAATTCTTACAGAGTGCCTCCAGGAAGACTCGTCTGAGTTTAAACACTTCCGCTGGCCACCAAACTCCCCAGACATGAACATTATTGAACATATCTGGGATGTCTTGCAACGTGCTGCTCAGAAGAGATCTCCACCCCTTCTTACGGATTTATGGATAGCCCTGCAAGATTCATGGTGTCATTTCCCTCCAGCACTTCTTCAGACATTAGTCGAGTCAATGCCACGTTGTGTTGCGGCACTTCTCTGTGCTCGCGGGGGCCGTACACGATATTAGGCAGGTGTACGAGTTTTTCTTTAGCTCTTCACTATATATGAATAGGTATTCTTTATATTTTATTAATGTATTAATTATTTCATACATTACCTATGCTGTGTTACACTATGTCGTGTTTCCACGGAATATAATATCTAGGGGGAGTAATAACAGAAGGAGTTAATAATAGTAATAGCAGCAATAGAAGTTATCACAGGTTACATCTGTTGGTGAAGAGTAAATAATAAGAAAAATTACACATGTATGTAGATTTAAACAGCGAACTGCAATAGCAGTGGGCGTAAGAGCTGAGAAAGGAAGAAACAGAAGAAGACCGTAAAGAAGGGGATTACAAGCAGTTAAGAGAAAGAGAAAACAAGTTTAGGTAAGCCAGTAAGAAAGAAAATAAGTGTACTGGAAGAAGATATGAACTTTTACCTCACTGTTAAGTAATGAATAATGCCCACTGTAACAATATTTCACGGAGAAATTACTAATATGGTCAAATCAAGTACTTTAGCTTATCTTAAGTGCAATTTGTTCCTGCGTAGATGAAGGTATAGCTTCTTCAAGAGGCTAGGCAGAACTGGAGAAGAAATTTGATCTTCTTGATGAACTGTATGTACGGCCAGGATGGTAGGTAAGTCAGATCACGTGCTACTACTATGTCATGAGAGTTATTTGAATTGTGCGTGCAGTCTGGAACCGCGAGACCGCTACGGTCGCAGGTTCGAATCGTGCCTCGGGCATGGATGTGTGTGATGTCCTTAGGTTAGTTGGGTTTAACTAGTTCTAAATTCTAGGGGTCTAATGACCTCAGAAGTTGAGTCCCATAGTGCTCAGAGCCATTTTTGAATTGTGCGGGCGCTCACAGTGGGAAATGTACGTAGTTTATGTTAGTTACTTAACATGTAACTTATCCTCATAAACAATTGCTGACATAATAAACTGGCAAATATTTCACATGCAGTGCGTACAAGTGTTCATAGGTCGTTCCAGCTAGCTATAGCTTACACTGGTTTTGCTGCATCTATTACAGTACAAAAAGCGGGGGGTTCTGCAATATGTGTGACTGTAAAATGTCTGTTACACATCTAGTGAAAATATGTTTCGAAATTTTTGGAGGACATAGAGACAAGCAGAAATCTTTCTACATGTAGTGGCAGTATATTCTGCCTAAATGCGACGCTATTCTGGCATTTTTCGTTTCTCTTGACTTGTTCATTAAGTATCGAGGAGGTTTCTTGTTACTAAAATGCAAATGGTAACCAGCAGAAGCGAACGCTGTGTTATTTATTCTGTGCATCCGTTTAAATATTACAGTACTAATGTAGCTAATGTAGTGCTGAAAACATTGTGCAGTATTCCTTTTTCTGTTGTTATGTTATAGCAGCTACACAATGGCTGAACTTATCAACTAATTCCTTCCGTCTCTGCTAAAGGTGCTTTCCGTGATCAAACCACGACGACTGCCGCTCGGGTACTGCACATGTTTCTTCCAACTAAAATTCAACCAGATGCTATTCGTCAGCAAATAAATTTTGATTGGCATTCTCTTAAAGGAATAAAAACTTCGGTTGCTCATACAGGTGTTCAATGCATCTTGGCTTTGTAAAACACTGTGGCAAACAGATCCTTTTATCGGGTTACCTTCCATTCAGACGGCTGTTGCACGCAGCGGCTGTTATATTGACTTGTAAATAATAGATTTCAGCTATCAGTCGTCCTTTTTAAATTTTATTGGCAGATCTAGATTTCAGCTATAAACTAGCCATTCTCAATGCGCTATCATTTTTTATCAATGCATGTAATGCCTGTTGGTTGGGTTTCATCCATAGTTCATTGAATACTACAGTGAACTGCGGATGTAGCCCGACCAACAGGCAATACATATATTGACCAAAAATGATAGTGCATTGAGAATGGCTAGCTTCTAGCTGAAATCTAGATCTGCCAATGAAATTTAAAAAGGACGACTGATAGCTGAAATCCGTTATTTACAAGATCCTTTTGTATTTGATACACGTATTCTTCGGCATTTCGAATAGATAGCTACTCAATAATATATTGAGAAGCTACCAATTCTTTAACACTTTGGTCCCAAAGCAGAACCTGAGTAATTTACACAATTGATTAACAGTACATTGAACTGATTAACAGTATACTGGTTTCACAAACGCTGTCACCAGAAAATCTATATCTAATACAGCGCTGTCGCTATGTCTTACAGGTTACGGAGAGGTAAAAAAGATATCTATTTGTTAGCGATGCACGAGTTCATTTCTCTGCGTAGAATTAACGGAGAATTCAAAGCAGTTTTCTTATGGACTTTCATTTTTTCTTCATCATACCCAATAAAAGAAATTAAATGAAATATGTGCTCTGATGTCTGCTATCTAGACGTACGCAAGGCTATCTATCGCAGTCATCCAACAAATCACACACGCGCATGCAAACACACAACTCACTCACACAAAACACACACACACACAATCGCTATTGCAATAATTACTGTTATATGGAAACGGGTTAGTGACAGGATGTGTCCCTGGGTCAAAACAGTCTCATTTGTGTGATAATGTTTATTGCAAGACTTCAAGAAGCTATTGGACCATTAACAACAAATCAGTAGTTCATTTCTACGTTTCTGTTCGTTGGTTTTCTATTTAGATTGGGTGTGTCAGGTTTGTTTAGAAGACGACAGGATCAGCAATCTTACGTTCTCAGGTGAACGCCTAATTCGCTGTGCTTCTTATACGAGTAAAAGTGTTCAGCTCTTGCGCTTTTATGAGCAGGAGGTCAAAATTGAAAGTCTAAAATGCTTTGCTGAAGCATAGTACGTCAATATTATGGTCACACGAATGTTTACAGCAAGTAACAGCTCATCAGTTACCTTAGTTAGTGCACTGAGTGATTTACAGACAGTGACGGAAATCAAATTCGTTGGTACTGCACGAAGTTGTTCGTAATAGGCACTTACACAGTTCGGAATTCTTTGACAAAAGTGACTTGGCCTGTGATAAATTTCCGTCTTTTAAGAACTAGTTTTAGAATTACGAGATGGCATCTGGTAATCAAAATGTGTTGTTAGCATGACTACTTTTGGACTGTGGGAATCCGTTACCTTTGCACGTCCCTATGAAACATAGACGAGCTGATCAAAAGTATACAGCCATATATTACCGAACATTAATAAGGGGTGTAGCGACCCTTCGCCTTTATGATGTCTTGAAAGTTTCTGGGGACGCTTTCAGTGAGGTGTCTGAAAGTCTGTGGAGAAATGGCAGCCCATTATTCCCCAAGAACTGGAACTAGACAAGGTAGCAATGTTGGACGCTGAAGTATGATCAGAAGTCGACTGTCTAACTCATCCCAAAGGTGTTCTGTTTGGTGCAGAACGAAAATCTGGGTAGGCCGGTATATTTCAGGAATGTTATTGTCCACAAATCATTGGCCCACCGATGCTCTTTAATGGCAAGGTGCATTGTCATGCGTCTCCGAGGAGTTCTGAACGTAGTACATAATGCTGTAAAATTTGTTCACAGCGTTCCTCATTTAGCGTTTTCTCGAGCGCAATAAGGGGGCTAGACTGTAATCGTGAAAAACACACCAATACCCTAACAGTACCTCCTCCGTATTGGACTGTTGGCGCTACACGTGATGGTCTAAAGTTCCGCAGGCGTTCGCTAATCCCAAACCTTTCCATCGGATTGCCATAGAGTATGGCGTGATTCGTGATTCGTTACTCTAAATCACTCGTTTTCAAATGTTCAAATATGTTTGAATTCCTATGGGACCAAACTGCTGAGGTCATCGGTCCCTAGATTTACACACTACTTAGACTAACTTACGCTAAAGATAACACACACACCCATGCCCGAGGGAAGACTCGAACCTCCGGGTGGAGTGGCCGCCGGTTCGTGACATGGTGCTTCTAAAAGCGTGGCCACTCCGCGCGGCCTCACTCGTTTTCACTCGTCCACTGTCCAGTAGCGTCGTTATTTACCCCGCCTTAAAAGCCACTTAGAACTGAGTACTGAAGTGTGTGTGACTTTTGAGGTGCTACTCGGCCGCCGTATCTCAGTCTTTTTAACTCACTACACACAGTTTTTGTACTATCTGCATTACTGCTAGCACTTTGGAAGACAAGAATAACAGAGTGTCTCCTTTTTTGTTTTGTTTTATTAACCAGCCAACGCAATGCTCGGCGGTCCTTATCAGTCGGTATATGAGGTCTCCCTGGTCTCAGTTTCCATTTCCCAGTGACCTCACGATCAGTCTACTCCGGCAGCTTTAGGTTGGTTGAAATGACCCTGATGAATTTGTTACTCAGGTGACATCCAACAACTAGTCTACGTTCGAGGTCTGCTGTTTTGCGTCTCAGCTGACAACGCAGCACCTCCCCCTCTACTTTTATAAACGCGCGGCTGCCTCTCATAACATCTACTGGCTAGTTCTGCGTTACATAGGGGTATCCATATACTTTTGAACTGACGGTGTAGTAATAAACGAACACATTCGGCGGTATTTGAATACGCTACTGGCCATTAAAATTGCTACACCAAGAAGAAATGCAGATGATAAACGGGTATTCATTGGACAAATATGTTATATAAGAACTGACATATGATTACATTTTCACGCAATTTGGGTGCATAGATCCTGAGGAATCAGTACCCAGAACAACCACCTCTGGCCGTAATAACGGCCTTGATACGCCTGGGCATTGAGCCAAACAGCGCTTGGATGGCGTGTACAGATACAGCTGCCCATGCACCTTCAACAAGATACCACAGTTCATCAAGAGTAGTGACTGGCGTATTGTGACGAGCCAATTGCTCGGCCACCATTGACCAGACGTTTTCAGTTGGTGAGAGATCTGGAGAATGTGCTGGCCAGGGCAGCAGTCGAACATTTTCTGTATCCAGAAAGACCCATACAGGACCTGCAACAAGTGGTCGTGCATTGTCGTGCTGAAATGTAGGGTTTCGCAGGGATCGAATGAGGGGTAGAGCCACGGGTCGTAACACATCTGAAATGTAACATCCACTGTTCAAAGTGCCGTCAATGCGAACAAGAGGTGACCGAGACGTGTAACCAATGGCACCCCATACCATCACGCCGGGTGATACGCCAGTATGGTGATGACGAATACACGCTTCCAATGTGCGTTCACCGCGATGTCGCCAAACACGGATGCGACCATCATGATGCTGTAAACAGAACCTGGATTCTTCCGAAAAAATGACGTTTTGCCATTCGTGCACCCAGGTTCGTCGTTGATTACACCATCGCAGGTGCTCCTGTCTGTGATGCAGCGTCAAGGGTGACCGCAGCCATGGTCTCCGAGCTGATAGTCCATGATGCTGCAAACGTCGTCTAACTGTTCGTGCAGATGGTTGTTGTCTTGTAAACGTCCCCATCTCTTGACTCAGGGATCGAGACGTGGCTGCACGATCAATTACAGCCATGAGGTTAAGATGCTGTCATCTCGACTGCTAGTGATACGAGGCCGTAGGGATCCAGCACCGTGTTCCATATTACCCTCCTGAACCCACCGATTCCATATTCTGCTAACAGTCATTGGATCTCGACCAACGCGAGCAGCAATGTCACGATACGATAAACCGCAATCGCGATAGGCTGCAATCCGACCTTTATCAAAGTCGGAAACGTGATGGTATGCATCTGTCCTCCTTACACGAGGCATCACAACAACGTTTCACCAGGCAACGCCGGTCAACTGCTGTTTGTGTATGAGAAATCGGTTGGAAACTTTCCTCATGTCAGCACGTTGTAGGTGTCGCCACCGCCGCCAACCTTGTGTGAATGCTTTGAAAAGCTAATCATTCGCATATCACAGCATCTTCTTCCTGTCGATTAAATTTCACGTCTGTAGCACGTATCTTCGTGGTGTAGCAATTTTAATGGTCAGTAGTGTATGTTCGCAATAAACAAAAATATCTCGTACCACATACGAAAACGAAGAAAAGGGTTCTAAGTGTCTTAAGTCCGTAGAAAACAAGTATAATATCTACATGGTCCTTAAACTTTGAGAGGTTTTTACTCGAAACTTATCGGACTTGAGCCATTATAGCTCCGTGCGCCTTAATTTAACAGGGATAACGGAAATCAGAGGCAGCGAGGGAATCCGCCCTAGCAGTATCTCCTCGCAAAGAGCTTCACACGGCCGATGCGCGAGTGAGAAATGGAGCGCGAGCTGATTCGTTGCCGCGACACCAAATACGCTTTTGGGTGAAGCCGCGGGGCGCCAGCCGTAACTCAGAGTTAGCGCGCACGGAGGCGGCGGCAGCGGATCAGCGGCACTCAACTTTATTACCTGGCCGCTGGCTGGCTGGCGCCGGTGCTCCACCCCGCCGCTCCATCAGCATCTCGCGCCTACCGCCGCCAACCGCTACACGGCCCAGAGGCGCGGTCCGACAGCTTTCACCGAATCCCAGCACCACTTGCGCCTCTACTGACAACGTGCCGAGTTTGCGCTGGCGTTCGAATTTCAATATTTACGTTTTACAAATACATGCCTCGTGAGTTACGGAGGCGTGCAGTTCAAATTGTGGAAGGTGTAAATGGACTCTATGGCAAAGAATTAATCTTCTCTATACGTAAACGACGATGTCCCGACTGACTGGCTCACTAACTCATCATCGCCCAACCGAAACCACTAAGGATAGAAACTTTAAAATTGCAGAGAGTGTCGATCTTATACTGCAGGCGTCCTTTGCGAAGCGATTTTTCGATATTACATCCTAAGGGGATGAAATACGGGATAAAAGGCTGTATGAAAATATGTCACTATTACGGCAATTTTCAAGCTAGACATACGTAAATTGGTATTTGGTTTCTCGGTCAGAAACAAATAGGCGTTACAGCATTTTTGGAAATTTGACTCCTGTAATTGAAAGATAGTGGGTGAAAGTTTTTCTGAAAATAAATCATTACTAAAGTATTACAGTATTTTTAAAGCTATACCCATGAAAATTGGTAAATGACTTCTCGGCTAGAAACAATTAAAAAAGAGAGTTTTAGTGTGTTTGGAAATTTAACCCCTAGGATAATCAAATATGGGATGAAATGTTTTATGAAAATATTTCACTATGAAAGCATTTTTAAAGCTAAATCTTTGAAAATTGGAATTTGGCCTCTCGGTTACATATAAAGAAACAAGTGTTCCACTGTTTTTGGAAATTCAACCGTTATAGGGGATGAAAGTTCTTATGGAAATACTCCACTATGCAAGCATCTTTGAAGTTAAATCCATGAAAATATATGTTTGGCTTTTCTATTAGAAATAAAAAAATATGCATTTCAGTGTTTTTGGAAATTAAACTCCTAAAGGAGTAAAATAGAGGCTAAATAATTTACGAAAAAATTTCATTATAAAAACATTTTTAATGCTTTGTCTTTGGGAATTCGTTTTTTGTTTCTTGGCTGGAAATAAAAAAAAATGTATGTTTCATTATTTTTTTGGAAATTCAGGCCCTAAGGGAGTTGAAATAGGGCAGACTAATCCACTGACTTATAATCGCCTAGCCCGAACCTCTAAGGATAGAAACTTCATATTTAGAGAGGTCCTCTTCAACTGTAGGCATCGTTTAAGAAGGGACTGTTCGAAATTCCACTCCAGTGGGAGCGATACAGCGGATGAAAGGCTTTTTGAATAGTGTCGCTATTAAGATATTTTTGAAGCTAGATGATGGGAAACAGGTATTGGTTTCTCAGTTAGAAATAAAAAGATACGTGTTTCAGCATTTTTGAAAATACAATCTCTATGAAGATAAAATGCTGGGCGAAAGTTTTTTCAAAATAAATCATTATTAAAGAACTACTAAAGCATTTTTAAAGCTACATATATAAAATTTGTATTCGATTTCTCAATTAGAAATAATAAAATACAGGCTGCACTGATTTTAGAAATTCAACCCCTAAGGGGCTGAGACAGTGGATGCATATTTTTAAGATAATATTTCGTTGTATTAAAAAAAATTTGAACGCTAAATCTTTGAAAACTACAATAGTATTTAACTTCTCGGTTAAATATATTGAAATAGGTGTCAGGGGACAAAATTTTCTATGGAAATATCAACACAAGAATGCAAAAGGCATGATTAACAAAAACCTTGTATTCCAGCTATCAGAATTCATTTTTCGTCAGATGTACAGTCGTGGATAAAACGAGAGACCCCTCGCCTTTTCATTATACTGAGCCGCACAGCTTTAAAGTCTGCTACACAGCATAACAAGCAAGGCGACGATGTGCTACCAGCACACTATGCACAGGCGTTAAATTGAAAAACTATCCGAACTTTGTCAGACTGTTTTCAATCATCTGCCAAACGTATTCTACAATGTTTCGAATTCTCCATTAGACTTGCCACAGCCAGAAAACGTTCATTAGCCGAAGTGTTTAGCTAGCAATGGGAATGCTCGCACTTCCAAAACGCGGTGGCATTAATACCGGGTTCTGAATTACTACGTGTATGGGCAAATGGATTTTATTTTTATAGAGGATTTTATTTTTTATAGAGGGCTGTTTGCCTGGGTTGTCTGTTAGCGTAGTGAAAGGTGTTTGCTACTGCAAGGGAGGTCTGGTTTGTTTTCGGTTCTAATCTCGATGGAGGCAGATAGACCATCCGTAAAGCAATTTTAAGAAATTATCGCTCCCCAATAAGTTTTATTGCTACCTTTATTCTGTGCCGGCGCCCTGTGGATGTCAATATGAAACTATTGTAGAGTTTCATACTTGTTACTGCCTACTTTTTCCGCTTCTGTCAATAATTGAATTTACTTAAGTGTGGCACTGACTGATTTTAACTGAATTTCGTTATGAATCTTCACGCATTGCTAAATTTGCACACTTTCATGGTAGGTCAGCAACTGTAATCCAGTATGCCTGGTCTGAACGTTGACACAGACCGTTTCGCGTCCGAATGTGCATAATATTTTTCTGATTCGTAACGGTCTGGAGTATTTTGTCTTACTAAAACAGTTGTTATCTCGATAAGCTGAAATTCATTTTTATTAGTACAGTTCATACTAATTTGCGTTTCTTCTTTCATTTATATCTTATATTTACGTGTTGTGTTTAACACACTAATCAGCATTAATTTAGTCTTACACACGATTGAAAACAGTCTGACAAAGTTCGGATAGTTTTTCAACTTCACGCCTGTGCATAGTATGTTGGTAGCACTTCGTCGTCACAGAGCGAGGTGGCGCAGTGGCTAGCACACTGGACTCGCTTTCGTGAGGACGACGGTTCAATCCCGCGTCCGGCCATCCTGATTTAGGTTTTCTGTGATTTCCCTAAATCGCTCCAGGCAAATGCCGGGATGGTTCCTTTGAAAGGGCACGGCCGACTCACTTCCCCGTCCTTCCTTACCAGATGAGACCGATGACCTCGTTGTTTGGTCTCTTCCTCCAAAACAACCCAACCCAACCCAACTTCGTCGCCTTGCCTGTTATGCTGTGTAGCAGACTTTAAAGCTGTGCGGATCAACATAAAGAAAAGGCGAGGGGTCTCGTTCGTTTTGTCCACGACTGTACACTTGGAGGGGCGCCTTGAGTGTGATTGGTGCGGAACAGCACTTACAGACTCGATTGGCTCTGCTCCTTCTCGAGACGTGGAGTGTAGTGGTCTACTTCTGATCAGTCGCAAATTAAATCGGAGATTTTCCTAAGAATGCGAAAATGCTCCGTGACTCCCATCTGCATAGCGAAGGATGGGCAATCGTAATCGTAAATCAAGCCCTATGATCTAAGTGCTAGAACTATATAGATCACTGTCTGGTATAATTTGGTGTATGTGTGTAATTAACATGGTTGGACATACTGCACAGTTATCCGTCTACGTTCGCAATCTAGTATATGGTACTCGCAAAGTGGTGGAGGGGTGGTTTGGCGATGATACAGAAACTGTGAAGCATGCTGCCGTGTCACTGGCTGGCATTGAGAAACTTGTAAAATTGTTAAAGCTGATCACACTACCAATTGTGTTGGTGTCCTTTCCATCCCGTCTATCCAATGGTATGCTGTTGATTACCACATAATGATTGACTGATATCACTCGTTTGAGATGGAGAAAGAGTATTGGTGGGAACAACATCTTCCAGGGATGGCCAGCACTAAAACAGTGATCACGTACATGGCTGCAGTATGAAGAATCAGTCGAAACAAAACACTGAGCCATCTGTGTCAGTTTAGAACCTGACACAGACTTTAAGTCGTGGTAGGAAAAAAAATGCATGGCTGCGTACAAAGCTGGAGTAATACAGTGCTTGGAAATCTTACAGCAGGAAAAAAAAATTATCAGACAACAAAACAGAGACCCTCTCTTGAGACTGGTAGTTTGTGGGATATGATCCTCCTACAGTACAGGTAATGAAACTGTACACTGCTCTGTGCAGGCGACTTCGATCATTGTATGGATCAATACCTGTATATTTAATGGGGTTAGCACGTATGCCCGATGCCAGCACACAGACGGTATTTATTTATGTATATAAGACAGGAACATCGAAAAGATCTTATAAGTTTCCTGTCAGATAGCGTTAGCGGAGTTTTTATAAATCATAGTTTTTCTCTTTTGGATGGTACAAACCCTAACGATGATCGAGAGAATGTTTAGGTGACAGACATGAACGCACCCTTAGGGGCCAAAACGCAGTATCTGTATGTAGTTTGGTGATGCACAAATAAGCAGAAGCAAAATCCTCATACTTTGTGCACCAGTTCAGAGAGCGACCACGGTCCACTGAAGGAGCTCTGGTCGCACTGCGGGCCAGCATGTGTGTGGGGGCTGTTGACTAATGACCATTGGCCACTGTGGATGACCAACTGACTTCGCAGGGAATATCTAGTGCTATGATGACAACATACACTGCATTTTTATTTTTTTTAAGCATCTGTCTGTCTTCGTGGTATGAACGAGTGGTTGATGGTTGATAGCTATATGCAGCACACAGTAGTAGTGATTTTGTATGGTGCAGGATACAAATTGCGTTTACGACATCAGTATGGTATGTAGTGATATAGCTCGGTTGGAGATCGATTTCAAGTTAAAAAATTCAAGTTTTCCTCGACAGTAGCAGAGCAGTGTAATTGATGAAGTGTCTTTAGTGGTAGTTTCCGTATTTCACGATCTGTAGACCGCTTTTGCAGGGTTTAACTGTCAGTGCCATGTGAGTGGTGTACGTTTTTTTGCAATTTGTCCAAAATAGTTTTACCGCTGAAAGTCCTCGCAATTTGTCCGTCTGCAGAAAAAATGGCGGACAGTGCTGCCACACTGGCAGCAGCAGCAGCAGCAGCAGCAGTTTGGCGGGTTTCACACAGACAAATTCAAGGTTTTCTCAACAGTAGCAGAGCAGTGTAACTGAGGAAGTGTCTTTGGCGATAATTTCCGTGTTTAATGGTCCATAAACCAGTACTGCAGGGCTTAACTGCCTTTGTCATATGACCGCTGTATGTTTTTATCGATCTGTAAAGAACAGTTTTTCCGCTGAAAGTCTCGTAATTTGTCTGTCTGCATTAAACGGCAGACAGCGCTTTTTTCTCGTCTGTAGGACAGTGCTTCGATTTCTGTTTGTGTAATTTTTCGGATTTTCTTGTGTGTGCTTGGACACCAGCATGTGTTTCGAGAAATTAGGAAAATAACGTCCCGGACCCCAGCAGCAGCAAATATAAAACTAAGCCCAATCACCGTTTCAGAAAAGTGATGTACACCACAGCAGCTATAGGACTCAGAAATTTTTCTCTCTCTCTGGTAGTGCCTCCGAACAAGCAGCTAAAACTCGAGAAGTTGTGAGGGTCCAGATTTTAGAGATATTTATTTCGACTTCCAAATATCATCGTTTTTGGGTGTAAAATCAGATATTGCATCTGATATCGGTTTTCGGATCTCTTTCCTACAAAGCGAGTGTCTCTGAGAGGTTTCACAACTATGCAGCGACCTTTTTACTAGAGTCCGTGTTCCAGTATGGCGGTATACATCGCAAAATTGAAGCAAACTGCTGTACAGCAGTCCTTTTGAAAGTGCATTTAAAGATATATTCAATTGCATTTAGTAATTCCTGAAGCATCTCGTGTTCAAAGATAAGAGTATTTCCCACAAAAGCACGCAAGTGCCTCAGGGATGGTTTCGCAAGTGTGTCCTAATCTTTTTAGAGTCTGTGTTCAAGTGTGGCGGTGGTGATATTTCTCGGAATAAAAAAGTGTAATTGTTTAAATATTCTCGCGTCACCTGCAAGCACCCCTCCCCCCCCCCCCCTTTCTCTCTCTCTCTCTCTCTCTCTCTCTCTCTCTCTCTCTCTCTTTGTGCAGTGGTACATTTAGTTCCTGTGATATCTTCAAGTTATGAATGTGACAGTATTCCGCGACACCAGACGTAATAACTCCTGAAGCAGTTTGTGCTCAACAACAAAGGTTACCTGTGCGCCGGAGATGGGAAGGAGGAAGACCCGCCGGCCGCGGTGGCCGTGCGGTTCTGGCGCTGCAGTCCGGAACCGCGGGACTGCTACGGTCGCAGGTTCGAATCCTGCCTCGGGCATGGTTGTGTGTGATGTCCTTAGGTTAGTTAGGTTTAAGTAGTTCTAAGTTCGAGGGGACTTATGACCTAAGATGTTGATTCCCATAGTGCTCAGAGCCATTTGAACCATTTTTGAGGAAGACCGCGCTTATTTCCAACGCGACAGGAAGTGCTTAGCTCGCGGCCCTGCGGCTACCGCATGGCCGTGCTGTCAGCCGGCGCTGAGATTTGGGGCGGGGAGCTCTGCGCGTTACCTCTCTTCCAGCAGGGCATGGAGGCTCTGGGGTGAACGTCTTCCCTCTTGCGCTTCAGAAGACTGGTTGGACTACGATCTACGGCTACAGCACATGCATTACCAGTATGAGTTGAAGGATAACTTGGCCTCATCTTCATTATTTCATATTATTTCGTGAAGCGTCTTCATCTTCACCAAACATCATTGCTATCGACACAGTCCTCAGGTGCATGGCTACAGCTCATGTAATCCTCCTCCTCCAGCTCAGACATCTCATCCATTGAACACAGTAAACAATTACGTCCGTCCTCCCAGTCCAACAGCTAGACACAGACTGAGTCTTTTTCCTGCCGTTTTTCCCCAGACCGCCATCTTGGATTATGTCTCATGAGGGGAGAGAGCCGACAGCGCCCTCTGGTGGTGGTGTTGTTAACTAGGTCAGTTGGACTTCAGACGTCATGAGGAACACACTGGATGGAGCTACTGTCTAGAACAACTCAAATTGTTTAAATAAACAATGCATACAAAATAAAGACGTTTGTCTCTCCTATCTCTCAGCCCAGCACAGACTGAGTCCTTTTCCCACCAATTTTCACGTGGGAGAGGGGAGCGATGCATAGAAAATAAAGACTTACATCCATCCTATCCGCCAGCCCAGCACAGACTGAGTCCTTTTCCCACCAATTTCCATATAGGAAGGTGTGGGGAGAGGCGAGGGGAGGGGGTTAGATTAGTAAAGGTAGCCCAATTAACGTATGTTCCCACCAACATTTGAAGTTCCTGCCATGATATCACAGCAACGTTGCCACATCTATGGCTGCTGTCTTGGATCCGCCATCTTGAATAAATTTGGCTATAGTCCGATTGGGTCCATGACCCCTTGTCCCGCTACTTGCGTTAGTGTGGAAAAGGCATAAGATGTTCTCCAAAATTGAACAGCCGACTAGCACCATCAACATCGACCTTTGGTTGTATTAATCAACTCGATGAAATATTACATAGAACATTTTACATTTCTACTGCAACTTAATACTCGCAGAATGGGAGCAGTTTTCACGTATGTTAAGTTATTCGCATTTCTAGCGCAGACCCACAACCACCACAACTTGGAAGCTGAAAGTTCCATACACATTTCTGACAAGCAACGCAATTCCTGAGTTGGTAGCCCATTTTTTCATCTTTCTTGGGAATCAGATGTATGAACACAAGGTGGCAATACAGAACACACACAATGCGAAAATGATGACGCTGGTTTAATACCAACCAGTAGTCCTTAAATAGACACCTAGCTAGCAAGTTCCACACACTACGGTAGCAAACTTTACGAGGGTGTAATTACTACCTTGGACCACAAATACAACATTGATTCTGTCTGAAACACTCCATCTATAGGTTTTCAAACGGCGAATAAGAGCAACTGTTTACGAAATTCATATCTAACTGCACACTTAGGAAATTGTGGTATGTTTATATCATCTCCTATGAAATGATCGTGAGCGATGGTAAACTATGTGAAGAAACAGCGACGTCTCCCGAGAGTAATAGTCTGTTCCCTTCTTACCCATGAGATTTCAACACGGGAAACAGTCACCAGTGCTAGACTAAATCGCATTTGAACTCGAAAAACAGTCACCATACCACAGCACACCATGTATTCAACATCAATCAGAAGTCAGCAACGCAAATTTTGTGTTCAACACATACTTGACAACATAATCGAAGATTTGTTAACATATGTTCACCATAGACTGGGTCTCCTATAACAATCCTTACTGCAGAGTACAAGTCGCACAGGTTCAAAGCAGCTAAACCCTTAAAGAGGCAACCTTAAAGAGTTACATTTTCGTTCTCCCACTGCTCCATACGTATGTGGAAAGAAGGGGTCAAACCATTGATCTCTCTCTCTCTTTCAATGTGCATGTCGAGAAAATCAAGAGATCCACATCAGTCCATCCTCCTGATGGCGGGCCATTTCCTCCTTGTTTACAACATTTCAACATTTCGTTTTGGAACAGTTGATATAGTACCATACTACCATTAGTTATAATAGTAGTAGCAGATTTAATAGATTAAAACTGTAGACCGCACAGCGAATTCAGATTGCAAAGGTTGCCAACTAACTGTAGGATTCTCAGCCAAATGTACCATAGCGACCTATACACTCTTTTGATGGGTGGCGGTATAACTTTTTAACCAACACCGATTTTCGCTGCGATGGATATTTGATATCGAATTTGGCGAAATATTAAATTCGAACTATCCTTCGTACAGGCATAACGTGATCCAATGTGTGGGCTGGCACTGCATGTTTACCTGACCCTCACACAAATTATAAGAGTTTTTGCTGTACATAGGACATATAAGATTTCCAGCCGATTTCTATGCACTATTAACAGTAGCATTCTATGACGTCACCCTGCAGGTACTAACCTGTATGGTTCTAGGTTCAGAATCGAAGATAACGATCCATGACGTCTTCGACGACATTAGAATCCATAATGGCTGACCCATGGGTATGAACGCAGTCCAAAATAGTTGTTGCAATGCCCGTGGCGTTGCAGTCGAACACCCTACCACTCATCCTCAGCCCAGGCTTGCTAATCACCAAGCGAACCCACCACCTCTGCTCTGTACTCAATAACGAAAGGCCGATACTCATCATCACGGATTGTCATCAACCATCAACCACCTCCATACAGCAGAAACTAACTCACTCACTACATTGTAAGTATTAAACCATTCCTCTCTCTCAGTCCTTATTGCTTGTTCTGTATGTGTCTGTGTCCGCAGCTCGTGGTCGTGCGGTAGCGTTCTCGCTTCCCACGCCCGGGTTCCCGGGTTCGATTCCCGGCGGGGTCAGGGATTTTCTCTGCCTCGTGATGACTGGGTGTTGTGTGATGTCCTTAGGTTAGTTAGGTTTAAGTAGTTCTAAGTTCTAGGGGACTGATGACCATAGATGTTAAGTCCCATAGTGCTCAGAGCCATTTGAACCATTTTTGTATGTGTCTGTGTATGTGTGTAGATATGTGTTTTTCATTATCTTTTTTTCATTTCCCCTCAGTTCAACAGCTCCCTGATGTAAATGATACATTTGAGGAGGAGCAGTAGCAGGAGATATCAAACCAGCATGCAGGTACACTACCTGATGCAGCTCCCAAAACGTTGGAGTCGAAATCAAGTATATTTGAGCAGCAGCATAAGCAGAAATTAAGTCAGCATGGAGAACTGTTTCCAGTCTTTGAGGTTCCACTATATCCATCACCTAGACCACAAAGTTAACATGTAGACAAGTTCTCTGATGTAGGCCAGATATATCAGAGCAGGACACACAGCTGTTTTCAGACTTTGAGCTCCCACCATGTTCAATACATGCAATACTCATCAAGCCTCAGCTAAGCCGTTACGGAGTGCTGTTTTTTAACATCAGTTATTAACTGACTGCCAACAGATCAGAACATGTTAATGATGGTTTAGCACCTAACATAGACCTTGAAGTTATAGTGGAAAAAGAGAATATCCAGCTGGCTGCAAAGGTGCATTTCGGTGATATAGAGTGGGATCAATTGAGCAGAAAGCTGAAATGCACCAAGGACTGCATGAAAACCAATTATAATTCATTCCTTCGAGACGTCAGAGTCGTCGGTGGCAGCAGCGTACCCATCATTGACACATTTGATGGTGATACAATGAGTTTAACATTTCAAGACGGAATGCAATGAGTATATTTAAAGCATCCAAGTGTCAAAAACCTGCGTGGGCTGTGCAATGCCATAAGGATGACCATGAAGAGATTCAGTCTAAGGTGAAGTTATGGTAAACCAATCTTCGATGATATTGTCAAGTATGTATTGGTACGTGAAATTCATGATGAAGAGGATGAGTTAGCTGCGCGTATGTGTGTGTGTGTATGTGTGATACACCTAAGTCTGCTAGTATTAATGCTAGAGACAGAAATTCCGTACAAGGAGAACTTAGAGATGCCATTCCTAAGTCTATCGGTATTCAAATTGGACTGTGTGAAATAATGCTGAATTTAAAGCATATAAATAACATTTAGTTGGAAATATTGTACAGTAATGAATATGACTGATGTAGAAAGAACAGACCGACAACGTGGTTTTTAACGATAATAATCTATTTTCCTCATTTTCATGAAGTACCAAATGTATATTAATAATGTATAAAACTTGCATATAATAAATGATATTTGTATACAAGTTGCAATGTGTTTTATTCCAGCATACATGCATCCCAAGATATTTATCAGTTCAGGTGTAGGAGAGAGAGAGAGAGAGAGAGAGAGAGAGAGAGAGAGAGAGAGAGAGCCTTAGTGGTTCATACAATTGCAGTATCAGAGTACCGGAGGAAGAGAGAGACTTTGCAGTCCAGTTGCTGCTCTGTCCGAGAGACTTAGGAAATTTCAAATGAGGAGAAATTTAACCGTTCGGCTGTTACAATGGCAGATAGAGTTATTACTTTTTCTAGCATGCTATTAACATGCAACATTCCAACACAGTGGACCACTTAGACGGAGCATGCTATTTCTGGCCTACATCCATACCTATACACCGTTACCCTGAAAGACCTAAGCTATATTTTTTGGTACAGCATTTCACAGTTTCTTCCAACATGCGAACGTTATCATGTATCTATCAGATTCCTACAGCACTGGGAAAAATCCGTGGTACATTCATTGCCAGGAAGACAGATTTCCGATGAGGTGTTGAATAGATGTCTGGAATACTAGGAAAATAAGCATAAACTGTAGGAAAAAGCCTTGTAATAACCGACAGCTACTGCGATATTCGAGACAACTGTCCCATCAGAACAGTAATTCTAATGTCAGCCAATTCCACATTATATGGTATGATCGCAGGTCTTCAGATGCTTTCCTGCTGATTTTATCTACTTTTCCTACCGCAATCACACTGTCATCCCCATGTAAGAGACATGGTTTCACAGCCTTGACAGAGATGAACTTGAGAAATTTTCCATGCAGATAGCTGTTAGCGGCATGACACGCATTTGAGTAAAGTGTTCGTTAGTTTGACTCCCCCTGCTACCAAGAAGTTGAAGACTGGTAGACACTTACAGCAGATCAAGCAGACATGACTCACTGATGATGTCATCGATGACATCATCAATGACACATACTGTCCGAGAACTCTCTTAGAACAACTACAAGCTCTACAAGCTCTACAAGCCTTTTGGTAAAAACATATAATATATTTCGGAAGAAAAGAATTCTAACAGTTACAGAATCGGAACCTCTGCCGCACAAAGGAAATAAAAAATTAATATCAGAGATGAATGCGTCGGCACTGATTAATGTTGCGTTAATGCGCATCCTCACTAGAGGTTATTAGTAAATGCGACGTAAAAACACGAGTGGTTGCTTTTATATTTCTGATGTAATGCGGATATAATCACACAAGAAGCTGAGCGCTGCCAGAATCCAAGTGCTGGCTGGCGTGCTAGGCATTTAGCCAGTAACGTGAAACATGCTCCTGTGAAAGGAAGTCGCACTGGCACGACGCACGCAAATTGAGAAAAAAATACTATTCTCTAAAATTGAAAACTAGAAGTAATGTCCTAAAAATCTCATATACAGACCAATGACACTGCAAAAATATGTATCGCAGCTAGTGTTCGAAAGGTTACTGTATGTTTCAGTTTGTCCTTTGCGAATATAGTTTCAATCGAGAGTACCTCATCCTATGTTTAATATTTCCACTCTCACAATGTGAAGCTTTGCGGTCAACGAGAATTAATTTTGCTTATTTACTTTTCCATCGTCTGTTGCTTATATTCCTCCAGCAAGCGTACAGCAGTCGGCAGTCATGTTGCCGCTCTTTAGTGTTTGAATAAAATAAATAAAAGTATATGATGATCTGAATCTTGATTAGATGATGGTGTTCTGCGTGGTCTTGAATCCTATCAGACTATTGGAGTTGCGGGTTCTTTGGGATGAAGATAACATGGACAGGGACTGATATGTAATGAGATCTAATACATTGAGAAGAACTGTGCAAGTCTACAACACTAGAGGGGAAAATGACCTTTATTGACCAATGGCTCAGAGAGGATGAGGAAGAACAACTTAGTTATTCATTTTTTATTTTTATTTATTGTCTTTCCTCTTTTCTGCAAATATTAGAATAATTTTCAAACAGATTTATTTTCTAAGATGTATGTAAGCTGTAGGAAGGGATAACGCGAAAAAACAAAGAACCGTTACATCCACAGTTTTTTCCTCGACGAAGAGTCGTCTTTCGTTATCTGTAGGTCGAACTGTAAAGACGCGTGAGAATGTGTTGTGTGCAAAATGCTGAATAATTACCATATAAAAACGTATCGACACTGTTTTTCATTGACGGTCCAACGAATCCATAACCTTCGAATCTCACGAAGCTATTTCTTGGAAATTTTCTTTTCAAAAACTTGTATAAGATTTGGCGCCGATCTTCGATACGAAGCTGCATAATAACTGAGGTACATGAATGCACTTATTTACTTCTTTTGTGGCCACCATATTTAATTTTGTTCTCAGGTCATGGTAAGCCGCGACCAGGAACCTGTAACTATTTTCGTTTCACGAAGTATGATCCAGTCTGTTTCTTTAAAGATGAAACAAATGCATTTTCCCCCCAACTTTTCTTTACATAGGCCATAAGGGACAGGCCGTGCGCGCCTCTGAACGAAGTGTACGTTTGCGAGTTTCACACAAGGACACGTAACTAAACAGTATAAATATACGAGAAACATAGGACTATTTTTTATTTGTGGTCTCATTTTATCGCGAATGTACGTTCTCTCTTATTCTTACAGCCAGTCGGGTGCCATATTTTAGTAACTTTTGTTCCATATCTTAGTCGCACCGTCGTCTTACGGTGGAATTTATTACGCGATTCGTCGGAAAGCTTTCTCTCTCCAGAGAAGCAAAGGAAGAACTTACAATGGCGACCAAAATCCATTACCACTGTTATTACAGAATTCATAAATAATTATTCTACTGAAGTATTTAAGCAATTATTGTTCAACCTTTGTTGTGGCGATAATAAATTTGCTTGTTGCATGTTACGCCAAGCGCGTACAATGAAAGGAAATCTCTAACTAATCCCGTGTGCGCTGTCCAAATTTAAAAGGAACTAAACAGAGAAAATATTGGAAATGGAAATTTTATTTAACTTTTAGCAACCAAAAGAGCTGACCGACGCAGGAGAGATCGTAAGGTACGGGAAACAGCACTATTACGCTTTTGTTGGCAATAAATGTGGGCTAATTTTTCATTTTTCCGACATCTACTGCCTAGAACGCGTTCATTTTTCCAAATTAATTTGATTTGAATTTGTATACAATTTAGTAGTTTTGGAACGTCCCCTTGGAAAAATTAATGAATTACTGTGCTGATAAACCTCTTACATTATTTGATTTTCAAACAGTTGAGCAAAACTGAACGTACTCAGACATTTCTCTCTTTACCTATTCTGATCAACACTAAACTGACACACAAATTTTTTTAGCGCAACGCAATCTGACTTTTAATAATCGCTACAAAAGAATGGCCCTGATTAACAATAACCTATACCTTTCATGAATCACTTACCTCACAAAAATCTTCGTTACTCAAACTACTGCAATACAGCGAGCGCCAATACTGCCAGCTAAATAAAACATTCTAACTACTGAAGTCACTAACTACTGATAGGCATAGTTAGCAAATGAAAGAATTTGATAGAGAACAAACAATGTATTTACCTTAATAGTGTTCAAAAGTCATAATATATATATCAGTTCATGACATCCAGTCTTACAAATTTACTGTCTCTGATGGACATACGTCGAGATCATCCGCTCTCAAAACTCCGCCATCTCTCTCCTCACATCCACCACTGCTGGCGGCTCACCTCCAACTGCGCAACGCTACTCGCTGTTAACAGCCACCTGCCAAACACTACAATAGCATATACTCCAACAATGCAAACCAACCACAGCCTTCACACCACACAGTCAGTGATTTTCATATAGAGCACTACGTGGCGTTACCAACATAAAAACCTAAACAGCCTACTTACATAGCCGCCATGCTCCCCACAAAAAATTTTACAAATTGTTTTGGGCAGTGGTCAATGCAGATTTGAAAAAAATTTTTCATAATTACAATAACAAAGAAATCGAATGCACACACTTATTGATACAATGTTGGTCAAAAGCTACAATTTTCTCACAGTCCATAAAGACAGTCCTGATCATTCATCACAGTATTAATTACAATTTTATGCACAAAGTCTGAGCAGTAAAGTAAAATGCACACAGAAGTAGTGGATTTCCATGCAGTCTTGAAGAAGTAGTGTTGTCCTTCCAACAGAAAGATAATGCTGACTCTTGGCATGCAGACAGGTAATGGTCGACAACAGAGCAAACCCACAGCAGAGTCAGTCGAAGTTTTGAAGAATATTCGTAGGTAGGTCATCACAGAGCAGACCCACTGTAGTCGTGGTAGAGAGTGTAGTATTGGTGGGCCATCAAAGATGCAGACCCACTTTGGTCCTTGTAGAGGTATTGGTATTGGTGGGTCATCAAAGGTGCAGACCCACTGCAGTCCTTGTAGAGATGGCCAGCAGCCATTTGTTGCGACTGTGCAGGTGCCCAATCACTATCGAAAAGCCTTGTGGACAATATAGCAAGTCCATAACCACCACTTGTCCACTCACAAAGTTTTTGGAATGGTCCTTAGAACCAGCAATGCTGTTAACCAGTCCTTTGCTGAATTATTAACACACTTGCAAACACTAACAGTCCCAACTTGTCACATATTGTGCGTATACTATGACCAACAGAAATGTGTGCACTGAATGAATGCTTACAAGTTACTGAATTTGATGAACTGATGTCAACTACAATTTTAAATTTATGACATGAGAATACAATTACCAAGGTACAAAATACATCATTAAAGAACATAACAATACAGGTAACATTTGTGGTAATACAGGCTTTACAAAAGAATTGAAATAACATATGCATCAGTGTTACAGGAATTATGACATAAGTAAATATATAAAATAATTAGAATAGTTTTCGAAACATTAATTTCACATATGAGCATTGAAACAGAACAGAATTAATAATGTCTAAACACCTTTACAAAGTAAATAACATATTATTAATGCAAATTATACGTGAAGATAACAGTATTCCTCGTCATAGTGAATGTAGCTGAGTATTAGAAAAATTCTACAACATAAGTCTTAGCAGATAAACGTATAAAGACAGGAAGTACACGAATACACAAGGGTACACAAACACATAGCGGAATAATACAAAAGGAAAGGACAGGATTTGTTTTACTGCAGTATTTTGCAAACAAAACTTTCTTTACTTCTTGGAGATCTCTCTTCATTCATCATTATTCCCAAAAAGTCCTATCTATACCTCCTTTCTGTATTCTATTCATATTTCTTTCAAAATAATTATTTCTCATTGTTTAATACTCATTTTGGTCCAAATCTTTTTCATATAACTTCTCAATGCATTCTTTCCCTATTCTCCATAGTCCGTTTTTTATATAGTCTACCCCCTCTTAAGCTAACTTAAATCTACTGAGCTAAGGTATATATACTAAGAGACGAGGCAATGCAGCAGTACAAAACAATTAACACAAACAGCAATGACAAAAAATGCAAACTGGCAAAGCAAGCAGCAGTATATCTAAATTAGCAAAGCAAATGCAATATTACCACTAATACAAGGCACTGTGCAGCAAAGAAGAAAAATAAATCAGTAGTAAAACTGGCTTAACAAAGTAATACAAAGTGAAATTGAGTAGCACTATGCCTGGCAAACAGCAGCTATGCTAAGGGTCGACATATGAAACGTCCCCTTAGAAAAATTATACATGACTGTGCTTAAACTGACACACAGTACTTTTAGCGCAACGCTATCTGACTTTCAATAATCGCTGCAAAAGAATGGCCCTGACTAACAATAACCTATACCTTTCATGAATCACTTACCTCACAAAAATCTTCGTTACTCGAACTACTGCAATACAGCGAGCGACAATACTGCCAGCTAAATAAAACATTCTAACTACTGAAGCCACTAACTACTGATAGGCATAGTTAGCAAATGAAAGATTTTGATAGAGAACAAACAATGTATTTACCTTAATAGTGTTCAAAAGTCATAATATATATATATCAGTTCATGACATCCAGTCTTATAAATTTACTGTCTCTGATGGACACACGTCGAGATCATCCGCTCTCAAAACTCCGCCATCTCTCTCCCCACATCCACCACTGCTGGCGGCTCACCTCAAACTGCGCAACGCTACTCGCTGTTAACGGCCAACTGCCCAACACTACAATAGCATATACTCCAACAATGCAAACCAACCACAGCCTTCACACCGCACAGTCAGTGATTTTTATATACAGCGCTACGTGGCGTTATCAACATAAAAACCTAAACAGCCTACTTACAGTTTTATTACCTGAGGATATATCACAAGCGACAGACGATAATATGTCAACTTTGGAAACTGTACCAGATTCCTCTAAGGTACAAGGTCCAGCAGAGCCAGACATTATGCAGCTGTTTAGAGTAATGTAGACAGATTTTGTATCACAACCTGTAAATCAGATAACAGCCCAAATTTATATACAGATAGGAAATGTCACAACACAGATAAGGAATGTCACTACACATGTAGACAAGTCACTATACAGATAGGGATTGTAACAACTCAGATAAGCAATGTCACAACAGAAGTAGACAATGTCACAACACAGATAGGGAGAGTAACCACTCAAATGAACAAGCTAGACAGTGATGTAAAAAATCTTACTGATACGCATAATAACCTGACAACATAACTGACACAACTAAAAATAGAGGTAGCGCATCAGGTAACGGAAGTGGTACTTGATAATTTAATTCCATGAATCAGGATATTGATAACTTGAAAATCACAGTTAAGGATGTGTCATATCAGATACGTAAGTTAATTGAAAATTTCAATGCTAAGAGAGTACAACAAACAGAGTTCAATACAAAAATGCAGGAAGCTGTAAATCAAGTTGAGGACATGACAGAACAGCAAAAGCAGCAGTTTGAGGATTTTCTAGAAGAAAAGGACACGCAAATAAACCACACTCTAGAAACAGAGTTACAAAAGCAATAAGCAACACAATTGAAGAACTATACACTACAGAAGACAGATCTGTGGTTAAACTGCAAACTAACATAGGCCAGATACAGAAAACTTTGACACAAGACTTACCAGGTTGGCAGAATCAACTAGTCGAGCAATTTAACAGGAAGCTTAGTACAATGAAAGAATGACACCAAGACGCAAACGAAGAGCTTGACAACATACCTGCGGATAATTGCGATAGTGCAGTTAGTGACTATCCTACCACGAATGTACATGTGTATTCACCAAATTCTGAGATGTACGGTAACCAATGACACCGTGATGAAAGAATGTAACAGCAGGTAACTGAATCCACTTCGTCATCAGTTTTATTAGAAGAGTCTTATAAAACACCGGCATTTCAAGTGTTTATCCCTGAAAAGGTGTCTGTGCATCTGGTAATTTTTATAAAACTATTCATAAATTTATTGCCTAAAACTTGGTTGGAACAGCAACGGATTCAATATGTTATGGGTTACATGCAAGGTGGGAGCGTTAAGGGTGATGGAAACATCAGAAACTTGTCAGACATTAGAACAGTTTCAAAACGCATTTCTTTCAAAGTATTGGTCACACGGCGTTCAAGAGATATTAAGAAAAGCTCTTTCCAACCCTGAACAATATAATCCAAAATTTGTATCTTTGCGAAAGTATATTGAGAAATATTTAATAAGGCGAGGTTGTGGGACGAGCCAGTGACACAGACTGACGTCCTATGCATTCTGAAAGCTAAACTAGCGGTTAATATTCGGGAAAGGCTAGTACAAGTACCTGAAAGCAATTTGGAGTATTTTCTGTCTTGGAGTCTGTTGACTTAATTAATGAAGATGCAAGGCAGAGGCACACCAACCAAAATAATTTCCGTAGTAGTGGTGGTGACCAGCCTCCGCAGCGCCAGCCACAGTACTGCGTCAACGATGTAGTGTGCGCGGCTGTCACCACCGACGTTTGTAGATCCCGTCGCCGCTCGCGCATATGCCAGGCCCGAGTTCGGGAGGCAGTTTTAGTAATAACTGTAACCAAAATTTTAACCCTGGGTATAAAAGGAAAACACAAATCGTGACAGAAACTATTGTGGCTACACCGGTAACCAGAATCGAAATTGGAATAGAAACGATAATGGGAATCGGTTGGATAAAGCTTACAGTAATTTTCAGTCTCAATTTAGCAACAACAACACAGCTGAGACACGAAATTTGCAGTGGCAGCACCCAATTAGTAATCAACCCTATCAATCCAAAGCAAGTAACATTACGCCTATAAACTCAGGGTAGAATCATGACTGGAATGCGCAACAACACGTCGGGAATGAATATTATAGAAGTAAGGAACGGGCAGATGCGGACTCTGACCACAATTTATTGGTTATGAACTGCAGATTAATACTGAAGAAACTGCAAAAAGGTAGTAATTTAAGGAGATGGGACCTGGATAACCTGAAAGAACCAGAGGTTGGCGCGAGTTTCAGAGAGAGCATTAGGGAACGATTGACAAGAACAGGGGAAAGAAATACAATAGAAGAAGAATGGGTAGCTTTGAGAGATGAAATAGTGAAGGCAGCACAGTAGGTAAAAAGGCGAGGACTGTAGAAATCCTTGGGCAACAGAAAAGATATTGACTTTAATTGATGAAAGGAGAAAATATAAAAAATGCAGTAAATGAAGCAGGCGAAAAGGAATACAAACATCTCAGAAGTGTGATCGATGGAAAGTGCACAACAATTAAGCAGGGATGGCTAGAGGACAAATGCAAGGATGTAGAGGTATATATCACTAGGGGTAAGTTAGATACTGCCTACAGGAAAATTAAAGAGACCTTTGGACAAAAGAGAACAACCTGTGTGAAAAACAAGAGCTCAGATGTAAAACCAGTTCTAAGCAAAGAAGGGAAAGCAGAAAGATGGAAGGAGTATATAGACGGTCTATACAAGGGCAATGTACTTGAGGGCAATATTACGGAAATTGAAGAGGATGTAGATGAAGATGAAATGGGAGATATGATACTGCATGAAGAATTTGACAGAGCTCTGAAAGACCTAAATCGAAACAAGGTCCCAGGAGTAGACAACATTCCATTAGAACCACTGATAGCCTCGGGAGAACCACCCATGATAAAGCTGTACCATCTGGTGAGGAACTTGTATGAGACAGGTGAAATACCCTCAGACTTCAAAAAGAATATAATAATTCCAATCCCAAAGAAAGCAGGTGCTGACAGGTGTGAAAATTACCAAGCTATCAGTTTAATAAGTCATGGATGCAAAATACTAACACGAATTCTTTACACACGAATGGAAAAACTGGTAGAAGGCGACCTAGGGGAAAATCAGTTTGGATTCCGTAGAATGTTGGAACACGCGAGGCAATACTGACCCTACGACTTATCTTAGAAGATCGATTAAGGAGTGGCTAACACATTTCTAGCGTTTGTAGACTTAGAGAAAGCTTTTGACAGTGTTGACTGGAACACGCAATTTCAAATTCTGAAGGTGGTAGGGGTAAAATACAGGGAGCGGAAGGCTATTTACAATTTGTGCAAAAAGCAGATGGCAGTTATAAGGTTTGATGGGTATGAAAGGGAACGAGTGGTTGGGAAGGGAGTGAGACAGGATTGTAGCCTATCCCCGATGTTATCAATCTGTATATTGAGCAAGTAATAAAGGAAGAAAAGAAAAATTTGGAGTAGGAATTAAAATCCAGGGAGAAGAAATAAAAACTTTGAGGTTTGCCGACGACATTGCAATTCTGTCAGAGACAGCAAAGGACTTGGAAGAGCAGTTGAACGGAATGGACAGCGTCTTGAAAGGAGAATATAAGATGAACATCAGCAAGAGTAAAGCGACGATAATGGAATGTAGTAGAATTAAATCAGGTGATGCTGATGAAATTAGATTAGAAAATCAGACACTTAAAGTAGTAGATGACTTTGCTATTTGGGGAGCAAAATAAATGATGATGGTGTAGCCACGTATGGAAGTGAGACATGGAAGATAAATAGTTTAGACAAGAAGAGAATAGAAGCTTTTGAAATGTTGTGCTACAGAAGAATGCCAGGCGCTTTATTGTGAATAGCAGAGTAATCACTGGGGAGAAAAGGAATTTGTGGCACATGTTGACTAGAAGAAGGGATCGGTTGGTAGGACTGTTCTGAGGCATCAAGGATCACCTATTTAGTACTGGAGGGAAGCGTGGGGGGAAAAATCGTAGGGGAGTCCAAGAGATGAATATACTAAGCAGATTCAGATGCAGTAGTTATTCAGAGATGAAGAAGCTTGCACAGGATAGAGTAGCATGGAGACCTGCATCAAACCAATCTCTGGACTGAAGACCACAACAGCAATAACAAATGAAACACCTATAAACAGTAATAAAGGGCGTTAAACTAAACGTGTCCTCATTATGCTCCCCGATGTTGGCAATGAATAGTCGTGGGGGCAATCGATACTACCATGGCAGTAATTTGCTAAGGTATGAAGACGAAGCGGACATGCGTGATTTGTTGACCAATGAGGAAGAACCACAACTGTACGAAGAGGATGGTATAGTGCAAGCTAGTTCACAGGCTATAGTAGGAAAAATACCCACTCATATCCTTGTGGATACTGGTGCAAAAATGAGTGTGATGTCGAAAGCATTGTTTAAAGAGATTTACAGCCACACAGCTTTGCCAACCTATCCAGTGCAGAATTGCAGGATATTAGGAGCCATATGTGGAAAATCGAAACTAATTAAGGTACAAACCATGGTCGAAATACAAATTGAAGACTTTTTTTCAGTTGGTTTTTTTAGAAGTAGAAGGGCTGACGGAACGGTATGTTTTCAGCATGGATTTCTTAAGGGAAAATTTGCATAAACTGAGCTAGAAACTGGGGAGTGTCATCTGTTTATTAATGGGAATCACTGTACTGTAGATTAGAGAAAAGTCAAAAGTACGACTGGAAAGGCTTGTCAAGCTATACACATTCAAGTCTTAAAAGTCAATACATTTCGATGCCATGATTCGAAGGAACTGAGGCATCAGCAAGTAGAGCAGGTTGAATCTGAAAATAAAATATCGGAATGCACAGAAATCCCTCAGCAACAAAAGAACGAACTCAGAAGGGTATGGTTACGTTATGTACGCGTGTTCGACAAGAAACCTGGAGTTATTAGAACGTATCAATACCGCATGGATGTTCGACTCCACATGTTCTGTAAAAACACTTATTCCATACCATTGTTGCAAAGAGAAGGGGTAGCCAAGGCGTTAAAAGGATGCTCGCATGGAATGTTATAGAGACCTCATTATCGCCATATTGCAGTCTGCTACTTGCAGTAAAGAAAGCAAATAATTCGGTTAGACTTGTTCTCGATGCCAGGGAATCAATAAAATTATTGTCCCAGTAACCACCCCACCTGAAAACCTAGAAGAACAATTACAGCAGTTTCATGGAGTACAATATTTAACAAGGGTTGCTGCATCAACTGCAAGTAGCAAATACACAGCAATCACATTTTCAGGTAGGTCCAACAAGTATTGCGTTTTGCCTTTCGGGTTAAACGTGAGTGCTGGGGTTTTCATTACTGCTCTCGACACTGTGTTAGGGCCTGAGCTCCTCGACAAACTCGCAGTATATATAGACGACATCTTAATAGCAATACCTACTTGGAATGATTGTCTAGAGCTTTTAGATAGGATGCTACAGAGGTTTTCAGCAGCTGGTATCACAGTGAATCTTGAGAAACATGAATTTGTGGGAAAAGACATCAAATTTCTCGGTCACATAATTTCGCCCGCAGGTGTATAACCTGACCCTGAGAAACTGTTGGCGATAAAGAATTTTCCAGCACCGTGCACAAAGCGACAGCTAAAGGCATTCAAAGGTTTGAGTTTATTTTTCCGTCGGTTCATAGCGAACCAGTTACTCAATATTGTTGTTGTGGTCTTCAGTCCAGAGACTGGTTTGATGCAGCTCTCCGTGCTATTCTATCCTGTGCAAGCTTCTTCATCTCCCGTTACCTACTGCAACCTACATCCTTCTGAATCTGTTTAGTGTATTCATCTCTTGGTCTCCCTCTACGATTTTTAACCTCCACGCTGCCCTCCAATACCAAATTGGTGATCCCTTGATGCCTCAGAATGTGTCCTACCAACCGATCCCTTCTTCTAGTTAAGTTGTGCCACAAATTTCTCTTCTCGCCAATTCTATTCAATACCTTCTCTTTAGTTATGTGATCTACCCAACTAACCTTCAGCATTCTTCTGTAGCACCACATTTCGAAAGCTTCTGTTCTCTTCTTGTCCAAACTATTTATCGTCCACGTTTCACTTCCATACATGGCTACACTCCATACAAACACTTTCAGAAACGACTTCCTGACACTTAAATCTACACTCGATGTTAACAAATTTCTCTTCTTCAGAAACGCTTTCCTTGCCGCTGCCAGTCTACATTTTATATCCTCTCTACTTCGACCATCATCAGTTATTTTGCTCCCCAAATAGAAAAACTCATTTACTACTTTAAGCGTCCCATTTCCTAATCTAATACCCTCAGCATCACCCGATTTAATTCGATTACATTCCATTATCCTCGTTTTGCTTTTGTTGATGTTCATCTTATACCCTCCTTTCAAGACACTGTCCATTCCGTTCAGCTGCTCTTCCAGGTCCTTTGCTGTCTCTGACACAATTACAATGTCATCGGCGAACCTCAAAGTTTTAATTTCTTCTCCATGGATTTTAATTTCTACTCCGAATTTTTCTTTTGTTTCCTTTACTGCTTGTTCAATATATAGATTGAATAACATCGGGGATAGGCTACAAACCTGTCTCACTCTCTTGCCAACCACTGCTTCCCTTTCATGCCCCTCGACTCTTACAACTGCCATCTGTTTTCTGTACAAATTGTAAATAGCCTTTCGCTCCCTGTATTTTACCCCTGCCACCTTCAGAATTTGAAAGAGAGTACTCTAGTCAACATTGTCAAAAGTCTACAAATGCTAGAAACGCAGGTTGGCCTTTTCTTAATCTATTTTCTACTCAATAGCCCTGCATTATTAGGTCTATTAAAGAAGGGCAGACAGTGGATCTGGACGCAATAGTGCCAAGCTGATTTTGATGATATGAAACATGCTCTGGTAAATTCCAATATTTTAGGACATCCTGACATGAGCAAAAGTTTTTATATAGCAGCAGATGTTTAGTTTTCGGAATTGGGAGCCCATCTGTTTCAGCTGGAGGAAGGTGGGGGCACCGACAATGTTAAAGTACTTAGTTTTGCTAGCCGCACACTATCGGAATGTGAACGCTGGTATTCCACAACAGAGTTAGAAGCCTTTTCTATTGTGTGGCTATTTAAGTAATTTAATTGTTATCTATTTGGCAGTCATGTACGAATCTACAGTGACCATGAGGCATTAAACTTTTTACTCACTTGTAGGTTGTTACATAATCGCCTTGCACGGTGGACTTTGTTTTTGAAGCCCTGTAAATTTGAAATTATACGAGGGAAAGTCAATTATTATCCCCAATTTAGTTATATTTTTGTTTGTTTTGGTAGTACTGTCATTTTACGTTGATGACGCATGCTTTGTTTATTTGTTGTTATATCTTTGCAATTTTCAAGCTGCTAGGTTAGTTTCGTTATCGTTGCCGTGCTGTTAATCATGGCTCCTCCGCTGTCTACTTGCACCAAAGAAGAGCAACGTTCAGTGATCCGCTTTTTGTGGTCTGAAGGTGTGTCAGGGGCCGAAATTCGTCGAAGACTTTCGGTACAGTACGGCAACAGTGTTTTGCCACAATGTGGTGTCTACGAATGGATTGAAAAATTCCTAAATGGTAGCACAAGTGTTAAGCACGATGAAGGAGCCGGACGACCGTTTACCGCCACAAATGAAGAAACTATTGAGCGTTCACGTGAAATGATTCTCTTTAGCTACTGACGAAGTGGCACATCATCTGCAAATTAGTCACGGTTCTGCCTACGAAATCATCCACAACAGACTTGGGTTTCATAGTTTGTGCAAGATGGGTTCCAAAACAACTCACACAGTTGCATAAGTAAACGCGCTTGGACATCTGAAAATAAATAAATAAATAAATAAATAAATAAAAATGGATCGCTATGGTAACGAAGGGGACAACTTCTTAGACAAGACCATTACTGGTGACG